>NC_142165.1:101374736-102022236 GCF_029865625.1 Vigna umbellata
TCCCTTGTCTTTATCTCCAATCTTCTTTTTCTCTTTTTCAATTTCCATCATTGTTTTTCTTCCACGTGATACATTTTTTACAACACAATCAGAATATATTTAACAACCACGTTATATTCTATTTTATCTCTAATACCAATCCAATATATATATATTTAAAAAAAATTCAAATAAATTCATTTCTTCTTTTTTTATCATACCATGTTTATTTACTTAAAATTTTATATTTATTATGATATTTTTCCCCTATAAAAAGTACCCTCCAAAAAAATCAATAATTATTATTAAAGCATACTAAGAATCACACAAAAAAAAAAATACTAATATAGTGTTTTTATTATATATACAATATCAAGACTCATTTGTTCAAGATGGATAAATTTAAGGCATTCCTTATTCAAAATTTATGGTGTTGATCTAGGTTTAACTTTTTACCAGTTAAGGTTTTAATTTATGTGATGTAAAAAAGTTTTAAATTTGTGATCTCAATTTTAGATATTTGACAAAAATATATCATTTTGAACTAAATTTATTATACGTGATAATTTACTTGAGTAAAAACAATTAATGAATTAAATATACAATTTAATATTTGATATGTGTTTTTTTTGGGACAAAGTATATATGTATTTATATATATTGAAGCAGATAGGGTTCTCCAATTTGTGTACAACAAGATATTTACAGTGTTTCTATAACATTAGGACCTCATAATATATAAGATAAGATTTATACATTTAAAAAACACAATATCGATATCCTATGCCCTTATGCCCTTCGCTTTGCGTCATTTTTCATTGTCCATTTGTTTCATGTGTTGTAGTGCCTCCCAGAGTTTCTTAACTCATTGTATTTTTTTTTATGTTTCTTAACATTAGAAAAAAAAATGTAGAATAAAAGTAATGTTGGTATAAAGAATTTTAACAAGCAAGTCCTTCATGTAAACGAGAGGGAACTATCAAAATATATCACGAAAAATTTAATTTTATCATGTGTCTAACAATATTTTTTAGATATATCATAATATCTTAATAATATTTAATCAAAAGTAAAAGTAAATCATGATTTCATATTCATTTTGACTAATTTTGTTCACATGTATAGTGAAAACACAATACCATATCCCATCCGAAACTTTTAAGACACAAAATATAAATATATTTCATCAAGAGTGTGTTTTGATTTATTTTTTTGGTAAAAAGTAAACATAACAAAATGAAGAAAAAACAAAAATAACTTGTGTTGGGGGATACATGTGTCAATAGAATTCTGGTTACTTTTTTCTGCACCTTCTTGTTTTTTTCTCTCACTCTTTCTCTCTTTGAGATATGTTTCTTCTCACCTCCGTTTCACTCTCTTCTCTCTTTCGGTGATATCCGTTTCTTCTCACCCCAACTCTCCCTTGCTCTCCGTTTGTGGTGGTGTAGCTGTTCGTATTGTTCGTGGTGCGGAGGTGTGGCGGTGGGTATGGTGGTGGTTCGTTGGTAGTGACTGGTGCGTGCAGATCTTCGTTGGTCTACCCTCAGGTTTGTTTTCTTTACTCTGTAGTATGCATACATTTATTACATATACCATCATTGACTTTTATATCAGTACAAAGGTAAAATATTTCTCTTCCCAGTTCAAAGCTAAGCTATCAATTTCCAAACCTTTCCTAACCAGAGTATATGACCCAACAATATCAATTAGGTGTCCAATCAAGTTATTCACAAAAGTTTCCTCTCCAACGAGTTCTTCGGCAAAGTGAAGGACGCGTGCGGCAAGGATCTCGCGCACTTCGTCGTTGCGTTCAACAACTGTTGCAGAGTTCGTCCTGAGTGGCGGCGAGGCCCACGGGTGCCAGCGAGGTGTTGGTTGTCGACGATGAAGATCTGGAGCTCGTGATGACATCGACACTTTCCTCGAGGGGAGAAGCATTGTAGAGTTTATAATCAAAGCTGTGAACTTTTGAGCACTTATAAAATATGAGAATACTGCATTAAAGGCTAATTGTGGTGCACAAATCAGTGAGTATATATAAGCCGGGAGGTACAACAATCCAGTGGAGTACATCTCTTAGACTAAAATATATTAAAATAATAACTTTGATGGGAGGTAAAACAAAAGTGAAGGCCTATGAGGAGTAAGTATCCCCATTGCGTGCCTTGCGAAGGAGATGGAGGGAGAAGTGAGAATGAGGAATGATTTAAGATTAAAAGTAAAATGATTAAAAATTAAAGGATAATTTTGTCATTAAAAGTTTTGTAGGGAGGTAAAGGAAGAAGGGATAGTGGTGGAGGGAACAACCCCCGTTCTATGGGTCAAAAGTAAGAAAGTCCATAAACGATAAAGAGCATGTTAGTTCCAGGTATGCCTTTAATACGAAATTGTTTTATACACCCCCAGAATTTGTTTCTTACACTACAGTTATAAAGTCTCTATGTAAAAGTTTTTAAACTACCTATTATAATAATATTTAAATAAAATATATTTAAGAGTTAGAGTTTAAAAATAATTTATGAAATGGTAATCTGAAAGAAATTTTAAAATATTCAAAACAAATTTAGAAACACCTCATGACAGAATTTATTATTATAAAATAATTTTCAAATTTATTTTAGATATACTCTGAAGTGTTCTTTTGGAATATGTAAATATTAAAACATTATAAGAAGACCTTTTTTTTTTAGTTTTCCCGCGACACATTACATTTTTCTTTCTGGAATATGGGTGACAAAATTCAAGTAATTATACTATATCGACATACAATTAAGTTTTGGGAAAGTTTTAAATTTTACTTTTCGAAAAAAATAAGGTTAATATTTTTTTAGTCCCTAAACTATTGGCCGTTTCTGGTTTTCGTCCCTCTTTTAAAGTAAGGTACAATTTGGTCCTCATTCTTTTCGAAACGTTCATTTTAATCCTTGGAACTTTGGTTTTAGTCCTCATTTTGTTGCTAAATGAGGACCAAATTTTTAAATGGTGTTAGTTTTTTAGGACTAAAACAAACGTTTTCGAAAAGAATGAGGACCAAATTGTACCTTACTTTGAAAGAGGGACGAACAACAAAAACGACCAATAGTTTAGGGACTAAAAACATATTTAACCCAAAAAAATATATAAAATAAATTTCAATACATATAACTTTTACTATGGATAGACTCGTAAATTTGGTTCCTCTAATATGGTTTGACCCTGATTCACGTGGGTTGAGGTCAGAAAAACTCACAGGACCAAAAAGTCCATAAAATCAAAATATCTATAAAAGCCCTGTAGGTTAGGGTCAACCCATGTTTTTTTTTAGAAATTTTTTTTATTTTAAATACAAGAAAAAGTGTAATTAATTCTAATTTGTTGCAAATCTAAGCGTTATAATTTCTAAAAATGATCCAATTATATTTAATAGACCAAAATTACCTAATTATATTTTTTATTATATAAAATAAATATTTAATTTTCGTACTTAAAATTCTATAAATAATCTTGTTTAAATATATAAACTATATATTGAATTTAAATTATGATATAATATTTCGTATTTTTTAGAATTTATAATCTTCCACAACAATTCCATTTTTCCACGTGCTTCACACCTATAATAATTCAGATTTCTTCTGCCAAAAATTAAACAAATAATTAATTTGGCCCAAAATACAAACAATAAAAAGATAACGTAAAAGAATAGAAATCGAAAGAAAACTCATGTTGGAAGGTAAAAGGAATAGAAAACTTCAATAATTTAAGTGACTACTAATTAAATTCTTTCAATTTATTTTATACTTTGCAAAAAAAAATTGTCATAAGAATTATCTTATATCATTAGCAAAGCAAATAAAGAAAAACATTTGTACAAGCCAAATTAAGACTAGAAATCATCAAATTCATATTAGAAATCTTTATTTGAATTACAACTTATCATTTACTATAAAAAAAATGTATTCATAGAAAATAATTATATCTATCATCCATGAAACTCGTATTGCAATGAATATAAATAATTTTTACTAATTTTATAAATATTTTTTTGTTATAAATAATTATTTTAGGTTATCAAGATAGTAAGTTTTAGAAATAATTAAATAAATAATAACATTTAATTTACAAAATATTATCAACAGAATGAAATTAATAAGATAATTATTTTAATTAAAATATATATTTAATAAAATAATAACGTTTAAGCTAATTTTAATTTATGAAAAACAATTATTTTTATTTCTCTATTTTATAGGTATATATATATATATATATATATATAAAAGTATTCACAATAATCAAAGAACATACCACCAATAGAACATGTTGTATGAGTAGTTTAAAAATAAGTAAAATTGTAAGAATAAATTGAAAATTATTAATGAAAAACTGATAGATATTAAATGAATTTTTTATAACTAATTAACATATTTCTAAACTTGACTGACTGTTTATAAGATTAAAATGTAAATTTTCAATATTAATTTTTTATTTCAGCAAGTTTAATTTAATAAAATCTCACTTTTTATATTTTTAATGCTTCTAATGCGGTTATTTGACCAATTTGATTCATAAATATTTAACATATATAATATATGAGAGATAACAAAATTATAATAAATTATATATATATATATATATATAAATTATATTGTTTCTAAAATTTAATTAAAATTTTGCAGTGAGACTAAACTCATTTTAACCCTGAACCAAACCCACTTGAGAGGGGGTTTGCAGGTTGGAGCTTTTTTCTGACTTTCTATACTTCTTAAAATAGGGTTTTTTCAATAATAAGTTGGGACTGACACCGCATTCCAAAGTAGTTAAAAAATAATTTTACACCATTATGTTGCAGAGTATAGTTTTACGTTCATCTCTCTCTATTGATATCTCAACCATACAACCGAGTTCATAAAACAATCAAAAAATAAATACTAGACAGAAATCTTCCATAACAACCACGTTTTTCATGCAATATCACCGCACATATGATATATACTACAACAACAAGTCAACTTAGACATGCATGTTTGCTTCTGTTTTTGTAACCAAAGTACGTGCAACTTCTCGTGATACATTGAATTTGACTCATGTCACTTAAGTTAATATTCATAATCATTTATGCTAGAACAAATAATACAAAATACCTTTAATACACGTATTCATAGATATGCATTTACGTTTATTCTTTTATAATTTTAAGAATCTACAATGCATACAAATATATTCTTACCGTATTACAAAATAAGATAAACTTATTCTGTCTCATAGTTTGAAAGATATGTATTGGAAAATAAATGAAAATTAGAATTAATATCAAAGAGATAATTCAGAGCTAGAGAGGACGATTATATAATGTTAAGTAATGTAATATTATTATTACATGTTAAACTAACTACTTAAATAAACTAATTAAGATGTAAATTAAACATTGAGTTAAATAATATCCTATTTTGGATAAAAGAGTAAAACATTAAGTTTCTATTATTACTAATACTATTTATGGTTATAGTGTTGTGAAATAATTAAAATAGCTCATTATCGTAATTTTTTTTTGAGACAATAAACTTGACATTTTAAAAACATATTGTTTTATTTAAAAAAAATATCTAAATGACAATAAAAGTAAGATGCGGCCAAATGCCTTCATTTAGTTAAGTGGAATTGGTAAAGGAGTAAAATAAACGCGTCTATAAATTTGCAGGTTGACTAGTATAATTTTTTTAAAACACTGGAATTATAAATAATATTATGGTATGAAAATTTAATATTTTGCTCTGCTATAAAAAGTATTATTAAATATGAACTAATAATTACTGAATACATTATGTAAGAAAAATGACGTAAAATAAAATACCTGGAATTATTTAGAAAATTTGATGCATTAGAAATGATTTAAGAATTGTTTGATCGAAAAAAAAAAGTGTGGGGGAGAAAGGTGATTGGTTAGAGTAGTTGAGAAGAAGAAAAGGAAGAGCAGAAACTTTGCATCTTCACTTTGATAGTGCAGTATAAAATGGGTGGAAGAAAACTGATTGGGATGAGTGAGAAATTGGTATCAGAGATCGATGGAAGAGAGAGAGAAAGCGCCACAAATCCTGCAAGTGCTGGAAGCTCTCAAACAAGCCACGCGCCAAATCCAAGGACACCACACCTCCGATTCTCCGGCGGTGAAGGCGCTTCTCGAGTTTCAAACCATTCTCTCATCGTCAGACCCCAAACTCTACGCGCTTTCGGAGTACCTTAATCGCCTCAAAACCCTCGTCCACTCTCTCAACAACTCCAAGGGCCTCCGATCGTTCCTCACTCGCCCCCTCTCCACGCACTCCCTCTCTCGGCTCGCCGTCTCCATCGAGTCCGAAATCCAAGCGTGGATCGACCGCGAAACGCTCCTCACCCTCTCCACTTCGCTACGGAACCCCGGTGATGGTATTAGCGAGTTGGTCGCGCTGTTGACTCAGTTTCGGGACCGAATCTCCCAGGGATTTAATCGCGAGTTGCAGGACTTGGTTCTCAAACTCAAGCTATTCCACTCGTTGGAAACAGTTCTCCTGGATGAAAAGTGTGCGGACCGGGTTCGCGAGCAGGCCGGTCTTGCCGTCGCGGCGCTGATCCGGTTCAATAAAGACGTGTTCGTGGGTCAGGTTATGATGGGCCCAACCGTGCGGGCTTTGGTGTCGATGGGCTCTGTTCACTCGGTAGAGGTGTTGTGCTCGCTGATCAGGTCTATCAGGTCTCCTCTGGTGGACGAGATCGAATCGAACGGCGAGATTCCGAGGGTGATAGCGCTGTTGAATTCCCGCGATTTGCAGCTGCAGGTGCTGGCGTTGGAGTGTGTGTTGGAGATTGGGTACTTCGGACGCAAGGAAGCGGTGGAGGCTATGGTGAAGGAGGGGTTGGTGGAGAAGCTGGTAGAGTTGCAGAGGTCGGAGAACGGTGGCGATTTGATTGAGATTGGGAAAGAAAGAGTTTGTGGGGTTTTGGAAAGACGCCCTTTTGCGAGCTGCGTAGCAAAGTTTGCGGTGCAGTTGGAGGTTGGGGAAGGGCTGCGGCAGAGAGAGAAGAGGGCAGTTAAACCGGAGATTTTGGTGAGAGTCAGAGAAGCTTCTCTTTCTGATGCCGAAGCTGCCACCATTGCTGCTGAAGTTTTGTGGGGTTCTTCGCCATAGATTATTTTCTGCAAACAAGACGGCGAAGGAAGTAGGGAAGTTCTTCTTTCCAATATCTAAAGCTGCTACTGTATATTCTGAACTCACCCAACAATTTCATTGTAGTTACTTAGTTATGGTTGAGTTGAGTTTGTTAGTTGTGTATGTAAAGATTGGGATTTTAGGAACGGGAAGTTCAATTCAGCTCATAAATTGTGCTATTATCGAATTTTTTTTCTCAGTCAGGGAATGAATAACAAATCAATTCTCATTGTTATGTTATGCAAGTTCTAATCATATTAGTATTTGTTCAGCTGATTGGATTATTGAATTTTAAAGTAATTAATGGTGAGTTTGAAAGCTTGAAAATGCAACGTTATTTATTTGGTCCAGGTTTTATCTGAATGATAAAAATGGATTGAATGTGAAGAAGGTACTGAGGTGCGTTGGTGGCTGAGGAATCTTCGAGGAATCTGAGAGGAATACGAAGGGAATCGTTCATGGCATATGCTTCTTCAAATAATCAGCATTTTTTTTATTCATCCATTCTTCATTTTTTTCACTCTCTCAAATGCTTCCAATCTATGTCAGTATTCAGTGAGAAACTTGGAATATGTTTTCGTATATTTTTTAAGTAAAGTAAAAGTTTTAAACATATGACAAAGTTGGTTTTAATTTAAGAAAAAAATATTTCACTTTTTTAATAGGTTTTAATGGAAAAATTTACTAAGCATAACCTTAAGATCCTCTCTAATGCAAATGTTGTTCATTGGTTATCCGTTTTTCCCGCTTCTTAAGGATGTTATTAAACTCCCATGTCTGCACATGCTATGCAGCCCATAATAAGACAAAGACCAAACTGTTTTCTGCAATTTTTTAGTACGGAGAAATCTAGTCCATGAAAATACATTACTTTTCCTCCAAGAATGAAAGGAATTTAAAAATAAAAATTAAATTGCGACGCATCACTTATATTGGTGCAATATTTAAGAATTATAATAAAAGCATATAACGACTTACATCATTAAATTGTATCTGTCAATGCATCAACACTGTGGTTGGATGTGAATGTGATGCTTTTATTAAAAAAATTGTGGAGGTTAGATGGTTTGAGAAGACTCTTGGGTGATGTGATGCAATTTCTTATTAAATGATAAAATTATGATATTAGGCTAAGGCATTTATAATATTATATAACTTTTAGATTTTTGTCTTTTCAAAATAAAATAAATTTTTTAATATTTAAATTAGAATAAAGATAGGAACTAGACGGAGATAAATGACAAAACCTGATGTGTTAAAAAATGTAATGGATGTTTTTAGAGAATTATTTGAAGAAACACAATACTTTTAGATTGATGCATATAAAAAATTGAAACTAATTTCAACTTAAAATGTTATAAAAACAAATTTATGACTAATTATAAATACTTGACGATAAATACTTATATTAGTAAGTAGGAGTAATTACAATAGATCAATATTCAGAGACAATTTTTGTTTTTATAGGAGTCAAAGCTCCATGTTGCGTGTAGAAAGTGGCGCCATAGAAGGAAATCTCTACGGAAATACTAATCCTTATATTTGATTAAAAAATTAAAGTAAAAGAAAATACGACAAAACGAGTTGATTTCATAAACTAATGACTAATATTTGATCGTTTTTACCTGGAAATTAATGACTTTGTTGCACTTTCAAAATCAGTAACAGAGAAAATCTTTTGGTTGATTGGGTTTGATACTAAGGACGTGATATTTGGTTGGTTACGTCATTGATGAGCAAACAAGAATACCAAAAAAAATGATAACCCAAGTCTTACAAGCTAGGACAAGAGCTAAAGAGTTCAAAGTCACTTCAGAATAGGACCATTTTAGAGTGCAAAAAGTGTTAGGTTAATGAGTACAACCATACATGAAATTAATACCATTTTTTATTAAAAACTTTAAAACAATAAATTAATAAATTTTTCATTTTTATATAATACTCCATTTCTTTATTTTTATTTAACGTAGAACTTAAACTTATTTTTTTTCAACAAAAAGTACACTTTTCACCGCTTAATATAATTTTAAAAGTTCATATCCCAATAAAAAAGAATAATTGTGAAAAATTTTAACACAAAAAAAATGGAGTGAGAATTTAATTTCAAAATTATATATTCTGATTTATGATGCGTAATAACTCAAACTATGTTTTTTTTGTTATTGATATTTTTAAATTATTAAAATTTAATTTAAAAAAATAAAAGGAAAATAGGATAAATTATAATATACTATTCCTTATATAGTTTAAATGATCCACTTGTTAAAAAATACCATAAAGTAATGCCTATATTCATTACGTATCTCAAACTCCGAAGAATAACGTGTATAAAATGCTTTCAGAATTCAAAGGCTTTATTCTACCGTATATGATAGAACTTTAGATTTCTGAAAAAAAAGTTTTTAAAATTATAGTAGTATAGTATAAAATATTGACTGAGCGGTCATTGAATAAAGGTCGATCGATTTATCCGCTATTGGTCAATCTCGTCAAATGGTTTAAGTCGTAATTGGGTCTACAGTGTTAATAAGCTACTTCAAATGGTAATTGGGTCAGCGCTTAAAATGTTATTGGACCAGTAGTCCAGTGGATGATAAAATAATGGACGTTGCTCCCTCCACCACCATAAGTGCTTCTGCATCTCCCCACTATTTTCTTTTATTCCAAAAATATTCTACACCTTCTCACTATTTTCTTTTATTCCAAAAATACCCTACACCTCCTCACTATCCTGAACAATCTTTCTCTTTCTCTCTGCATTAATGGAGCATATTGAAAAATATAAAATTAAGAGGAAACTTCAATATTAGTGCTTCTACCACTTCCATTTTATAAACTTAAAAGTTAGATGCAAATACAAAATAATAAACATAATAATATTAATAGTAAATAATATATTATTATTATTATATACTAACTTTATAATGACAAAATAACTAAATAAATTCGAAATCTTTAACAAATAACTTTTCTTTTATATTTTAAGTATTTAATAATATTTTTATATTATTTATCTAATAAATTAAATACTTTATTCAAGTTATTTGAGTCAAACATGTCCGTAAGTTAAAATATAATATAATGCTAAAAATTATAGATATTAAATGTAAAAAAAAACACACATATATATATATATAAACATTTTTCTAGAAACTTAGAACAAAATTTTATCATTTATTAAGTAATTTGAAGAAAAAATATATTGAATAGTGAAAATAAGATTGAATCAAACTTATTTAAGGGAAAGTGTAAATAAATTTTTGCAATATATCACAAGTTTAAATCTGAGCCATGTGAATGCTCCATTAATGTGGAGAGAGAAAGAAAAATATTGTTGAATATAATGGGGAGGTGTAGGGTATTTTTGGAATAAAAGAAAATAGTGGGAAAGTGTAAAGTATTTTTGGAATAAAAGAAAATAGTGAGGAGGTGCAGGAGCACTTGGGGTGGTGGAGGGAGCAACACCCTGAAATAATTAAAGATATGTGGTTAAATATACTTAATACACTAAATCCAAAATATTTGGTTGAAGATATTGATAAAGCCGTTTTTGGGTAACCAAATCTCCAGGTAAGGTCGTTTTTATTTGATATTTGAAACAATTATAAATACATTGACATGGCCAAAAACCATGTACGTTACACTTATGTTCTACTTACACTTGATTTATTTTCCAATACTCTCAAATACTCAAATAATGTCAACCATTCACTGAGTATTTCATTAAAGAGCTAAAGCTCCTCAATAATACGCCTAACTTGAGTGTCAGAATGCTTTTTGCAGGTACATCCTCCCCGTCAAGAAGGAGACCGATCGGTTCGCACTAATATCGAACGGTCAGCAGCAGGAGATTGAAGATGACCGAGCAGTCCAGACAGATAGGCGATCCAGGCGTTTGGAAAGACACATCAGAAGGTTAGTCTCTTGGTCCTGAAAATATGTATGGAAACAATATTTATGATGATTTTCAGTTCATTGACAATGTATATCAATAATTGATTAAAATTAAACTCGATTATTTCATACTTAAATGCAAATATTTAAATATTCTGTCTTATATTGTTGTTTCAAACTTATTTTATATTTGAGAAAGAAGAGAGAACATAAAAGTATTTATTGTTTGTAAGATTTTAAATTCATTTTAAGTAATTAAAATTCTTTCAAGAATATCTGGAGTTCAATTTTCTTCCTGAATATTATATTTAATTACCATATTTTACTGTGAATTATTTTAAATACTCTAAATAAAATGGCTTGTCCTTTTAATTTTTTTATTTAAAATGTAATTTTAATAATGTAACTTATGAAAGTTATAATGAGAACGAGGTATTGAAAAACATATTATTAACTAACCTATTTTAGGGGTTTTAATATTTTTGTAATGAAGGATAAAATGAGAATATGATAATTTGTAGGGATACAGGAAGAAAAGGGGTGCAAGAAGAAATGCCTTTTTTTTCTTAAATACCTCAGCCACTTGATCTTTGGCGTCCAATAGTTTGAAGTTTGTTTAGAGAAGACTTTCACAAAATCATGATAATAACCTCTTTATGACATCTTTCTAGATTTTGAAATGTCAGTGTTGAGGAAAATTAAATTCAACCATAACAAAGGTCTTTAACTGGGTTTGTTCTCAAAAATCACAATACTAGTTTTTGATTTGTGAAATATCGTGCATGATAATAAAAATGGGAAAGGAGGCAAATTTGGAGAGGGAGTGAGTTATGCACATGCAGGGGACCTCTTTGTCACTTTGGGTTTAAAGATGAGGAGGAAATAACACTCAATGAAAAATTTAAAAATAATAATAAATTAGCTTATTGAATTTTCTAGACACATTACATAACTAATATACAGTATGTATACGAATAAGTACATCAAATATAACCAGAGATTGTAGTTGAAATATTGGTAAGGTCCAAATATGTGTATGAAAGCTTTTAGGGTTGTCTTCAAGATAAATGGGTTAATGCAAACAAAATGGTAGCTTTGGCAATAAACATAATATGGAGCAAGTAAGCAAGGACCAACCTTACACAATAATGAGTGGATGGTGATTGTATATGCAATGAATAATGTTGTGCATGTGATGGTAGTGGCCATTATGATTCAGTTTTTGAAATGAATTAATGAAGGCTTTATTATGTATTCTTGAGGGATGGTCAATGCATGTGCTTGCATTCACTGTGGCATGCTAAATAAAAGGGTTTCTTTTTTCCTTTCTTGCTGAACTTTTAACTCTTCTTTTTCTTTCGTTTCAATTTCTTCGACGAGACACCTACCAAAAGCTAGGCAGCTCTCAAGTCCGACAAGATTACACGCACATTTTATCTAACTTACTTGTATAAGATAAAATATTCGTGTTATTAATTTTAAAAAATAAAAATAATTAGTCCCCTCTTACACCGAGATTAAGAAATATCCCATAAAATGGCCGACATGTTCATTTGGTGAAAAGTAAAAATAAGCGTAGGCAAAACATACACAGCTTATTCGGCAACAAATAGCTGCAATCAATGCAAATCTCAAACTAAAACAAGTTGATCATCAGCAGCTACCTTCATTATCATTAACATATATATACCATACCCAGAAGAACTTTGTTAACATTCTACTCGTTGCAAAAACTCTTATTGAACAACAGCTCCGCAATCATCGTGTCTAACACACTAGTACTTCAACAAATAACATAAATTAAAAGAAAAAGACAGACATTTTCTGTGTTTTACTGTACAGTTGTTGTGACTTATTTTTTCTAGAAATGAATATAAACAATCCTCGAAACTCCCTGGTGCTGATTATTAATCAAGAATCTACAGATAGAAACCCGTTCAAGATGCCAGCCAGCCTTACCTAAAGAGATTTCCAAAAACGGGCATCGAAAGTATCACGAAAAGAAAATTTCAGCTAGCCTCTTAAGAAAAAGAGTAGAAAACAAATTCTAACTTTTGGTCTTCTTTTCCAGTAGAAAAGGGCTCATCTCTACGTTTGACATGTAGAATGCCTCACTGCTTTCCTGTCTTCTTTGAACAAAAAAATATTGGTATTAGAAAGTCAACAACCAGAGCAAACTTTTCAGTCCGTCACTTCCTTCACCACGTTCCTAGTTGGCTTTCTACGTGACAGGAATTTCAAAATTGAGAAAATTGCAACCGAGGCAATTTGTAAATGGTCAGAGCTACTTATCTTTATACATACTTGCCCCATTTTACGACTATTTAGATTACCACTTATAGATGCTCGTGAGGTTCTAGATAACCTGAACTCCGATTGTAAGCTTCCACTCAACACCATTTCCTTGTTGAAAGAGAGGACTGTCATTGTCAAGCTTACATTGTCATTTCTTACCGGATAATCCTCCCCTCGTAAATTAGCTTCAAAACTCCCACCATATGCCATTTGTCCTGCACCATCCATGCGCCCAGCATTCAAGACAAGTTTTAATCTCTTCCCAACAAACACAGTATCCTCAAGTTTTGCACCGACATAGTACCTCTTTGCAAAAGATGTTAAAGAAACACCACAGTCGGCAATATTGTGCTTTATGTTTTTTAACTTTGTGTTGCTACGAACAGTACACATAAAATCTTTACCCGTGGACTGAACATCAACACCCATAGAATAAGTAGGGCCCCATGGATCAACATAAGCTGCAGCACACTCAGATTGAATACTGAAATCCTGCTTGTTCTTATTCATCTGTCCCACGACTGAAGCATATACATTCTTCTTTATTTCTGTAGTTGTCTCCAAGTTTATACCATCAAAGCCCGCATCGTGATCCCATCCTTGGGGATCAAGAACAGGCCTCACAAGCCATTGGTCGTCAGAAACAAGGCAACGATATCTATGGCCATGGCAGTCTGAGTCAAAACATGGAGGAACAGCCATATCCGGTAGCAAAACAGGCTCAGGAGGTGCCTGTTGATCATCCGGGTTATCACTGTTCAAAAACTTCTGCTCTGTTGAGAGTAGTTTCTCTTTGCGCTTACGGTAGTCTTCTTTCAACTGTTTCTTTAAGAAAAGGGTTTCCCTGTAATCCATTTCATCCAGATAATCTTTTTTCAACGGCTCAGACAACATTTCAAACTGAGATTTCGTCAACACTCGTATGGGTGGAAGTTGATCATTTTCATCTTCTTCGTTATCATAGAGTAATATTTCCTCAATTTCATCATCAGTGCCACTTAAATTGGATATAGGGTGATGGCGTAGGAGAGACGAAAGGAGATGGGGCATAGAAGGAATTCGGGTACTGCTTGATGGTCCTAGTTCTACACTGTTCTGAAACTTGAGAAGAGAATTTACATCGCCCAGAACTTTGGTACAAACGCAAAAGAACAAGAGTTGAGATCTCCAAACTTGACCATTTGGGAGAATTTTCTCTCCCATAATATTTTTTGGGCATTGAGAATGGTTCTCAACCAAAAGTACAGGGTTTTCAAGCCTAGAATCAAACACTGCCTGCTGTATATGCTGCTGTATTATATTAGTACAGTGAGAAATATACGACTCATAATTCATAGTATACCCATCAGGTCCTTCCGGAATGGCAGAGGAAGAATGAGTCATAACTACGATGGTGTTGAACCAAATCGCACTGCCAAACACTTCGGTTACAAGTTTCAAGAGTGGGAAGTCAACATAACCAGCATTGATAAAATCAAGCCGTTCAAAGTACAAAACAATATCTGGAGGGGACTTTCTTATAAATCTCCTTATAGAAAGCATGATCCTCCTATTTGTCTTCATATTATTAGTCGAGGAAGGCAGAAAACCAGGGGTATCAATAAATGTTATGTTAAGACCATTGACATTGCCCACAACTTCTTGGATGCGATTAGTAGCTGGTTGAAATGCGCCTGTAGTGGTTTTTGCTTGACCAAATATAGAATTTATGGTAGCACTTTTACCGACTCCTGATTTACCAAGGACAAGTATTCGGCAAGAGAAATCCAATTGAGGCATGCCAATAGCTTCCTGTTCACTTGCTATTTCTCGGGCTCTAATGCTACTGTGGTTAACTCTTTTCAGATCTGATTCCTTTGTACGAATCAAAGTTGCCAGGTGCATCCGATAGAGAACCTTTGCGACCAAAAGATTTTCTTGTGAATGGCCAAGGCGCTGTAGCAATCTGAAGAATTTAACCTGGAGATCCTCAACCTTGGCTAAAGTATCCTTCCGTCTTCTATTAGTGTTATCTTGATAGTGATAAACTTCTGTATCTGAAACTAGCTGCAAGGAGGAACTGTGACGATTGCTCTGATCACCATTTGAAGAATTTGATGAGTCAGAAGGAATGGATGATGATACTGAACTAGCCGAGTGATCTGAACCTAGTAAAAACGCATATGCCTCAGTTCTATCTAAACTGTACTGATAATAGACATTATATTCACAAAAATCAGATTTGGTGCAAATATTGGTTTAGAAATGATATTACGCACAGAATATCACCCACTTAAATCATCCTAAACCACAGAATTGTACAAAATAAAACACATATATCAACATCCAAACATATAATCTTGGATTCCTATAACTGTAGGAAAACATACTCTTTAAATTTTACTTGTTCCCTGGACTAGATATGAAGAAGACATCTCCTATTTCTCCTAGCATCAAAGAACTAAAGTAAAAAATCGGTAAATTGATCACGTCTGCAATTTCCTAGGACAGTTATTGTTTGTTTAGTAACTCCTGTGCTGTATGACCGTTATGTGTGTATTTATTAAATCAGTTTTGTGGCAGATTTCTGAGGGATTATGTGACACATAAAATAAGTTTTGTGAGTATTTGTTCATTGTTGATGTTGGTTTGAAGGATTAGATCCCGTGCTGTGGGCAGAGGACTGTGTTAGTGTTATGAACAAGAAATTTTGGTCTAATTCCATAATTCTTTCAACAAAACCTCCCAGACGGGTGAGATTGGAATAACTGCAAAAAATAATATATTTATTTCAAGAATCGATTTTATTTTATAATTGTTGGAAAATGGTTATAAGATATAACTAATATCGTTTGGTACAACAAAAATCTGATTTTACATTAAATGAGTA
The DNA here is from genome assembly GCF_029865625.1 of Vigna umbellata. NCBI lineage: Eukaryota > Viridiplantae > Streptophyta > Magnoliopsida > Fabales > Fabaceae > Vigna > Vigna umbellata. The sequence continues at coordinate 101,390,940 of NC_142165.1, forward strand.
TGTATGAAACTAAAAGAAAAAAAAACTATGGAAAAATAATGACAAAAGAACCAAAATGGTGCGATTTTGACTTCAATATTACCAAAATGATGTAATTTTGAAGTCGTGTTAACTTGGTACAATTTCGTTTTGAAGAAATCGTGCTAGCTTGATAAGATTGGTATGACTTCAATTCCTTGTAATTTTTTTTAATTTTAATTGAAGTTGTGCCAACTTAATATGAATTTCATGTATTTTGATATAAATTGAAATTGTCAGTTTAGTACAACTATAATTCATTATAACTTTTTTCTTAATTTTAATTGAAGTCATACCAAGAAGGCGTGACTTCAAAATTACACCATTTTTGTAATTTTGAAGTTAAAATTACACCATTTTGGTGCTTTTACTGGAAAATAATCATACACTACAAATTTTAAGATTCATAAAAACAGCTTATTTTTCATTTTCTTTCTACAAATTTTAGCTACTCTCCGAAACATAAAATCACAAACAATTTTTTGTTCCAAAAACTGTTCGATCTTTAAAAATAATATTTGGGCATGCTTGGGATAGCTTGAATTGTTGATTTCAGCTGTTTTAGTTGGGAAAAAAATAAAACTGTTTGAGAATTATAGTGTTTCCTTGAAAAATTTGTTTAAATTTACAAAAGCTTTCTTTAAAAAAAAAAAAAGAAAAAAAAAACTTTTATGTATCCAAACATTTTTAGATTATGATTATTTTTCAACAGTTTCTTTTTCACCTCAAACTTGCTATCTCGAAATTACTCCCAAGTATCCCCATTTGCCGATAAAAAACCCCTCAAGTTTCTCAACAACTACCCCCTTCTCATAATTTACTTTGAAAAGGATGATTGTTTCTGTTGTATCCGCACAAAATTAATTATCTTAAATATCATTCTTCAGAAAACTTACCAAAAACAAATAATTTCGATTATAATTGGTTATAACAATAATTGATTATATATAATTCATTATTGAAATAATCTAATTTTCGAAGTTATCCCAAACACACCCTTAATGTGTCCAAACTCATTATTCAATGTTAGAATGGTTATTTATCTCGCTCAAATTCTTGAGTTTGAAGACGAACCGTAGCCTTCTTGCATAGAAAGTATATTTCTACCTATGAATTATTATACCGTAAAGGCTAACTCTATTATCAATAGAAGCATAATCTCCACAGCTACTCTATACCGTAAAGGCTAACCATGTCATATTGTCCCCTACTGGTTCTAAGAATTGTGAAACCTAATACTAATCTAAGGGTGGCACTGGAAGATGTGAATACAACACTATACAATTTTAAGGTGTAGCTTTTTACTAGATAACTACATATCTGCTGAGCTTAACATGCACGGAATAACAGAACAAAACGAGTTCCCTGCTATTATCGTCTTCTTTCACCAGCCACCGTTCTAGGAGGAGGAGAATTCCGTTATGACCACATCTTGTGAGAAATTAACTATGTGCATTTTCATTATAAAATGAAATAAAATTATGTGCATTTTCAATGACTCCACTTGAAGTCACAAACAGTAATATCAGGGTTGTACCTTGCTCATTAAAATTTTCATTCTGAATCCGGTGCTCTTCAGCGTAAAAACTATTGCCACCTGATAATGATGAAGGCGAGACCACTGATTTGGACAGAATTTGAGAGAAAACCCAATCTCTAACACCTTTCATCCTACTGCAACATAAGAAAACAGAATTCCATAAAGTAACTAGAAAATGATAATTCGAAACAGTAAGCCAAAGAGATATCTTGGTTCTTCTTAAAGTGAAAACAACACCGCAGAACATATCATAAACATCAGTCAAAATATCCATCACATGCAATCAACAAAGCACAAAATTTCATAACAGGGGATCCTCGATTCGATTTTCGTCAGCTAAAGGATTCAATCAATAAGCATATGAACACAGAGTGTCTAGCCAACTGCCGGTCAATCTTGAAAACATAAAACCCTTTATAAGAAAAATCTTAAGACAATCAGTGTCGGTGAAACTAAGATCAGAAAACACTCCATACACAAAATCGGTGCAAACGAGGAAATCGTGTCAGAGGATAAATAACGTGTAAACCTATGAAACAGAGATCACCAAGCGAATTGCAGCAATCATTAAAATTCAACAGAGAAAAATAGAATAAAATAATGCTGAGAAGAATAAAGAAATGGAATGAAAAGAGAAAAAAAAGGTTAGATTAATGGAGGCGCTCACTTTGATATTTGGACATCAAACACAAGGGAGGATAACACGAAACGCGAAGCTCGAGGATATACTGAGATCCAAAGAAGCAATGTTTGGCCGCGAAAAGAGTCGAATCGACGTGGTCAAATCATTAGGTCAATCAGATTGTCTCATTCTGGTAGAAGAAAAGAGGAAAGAAAGTTGGTGGGGGGAAAATGAGTGAAGAAAGAAAGGGCACGAGAAAACCCTAATTAGAGAGAATTGGAAAGTGGTGTGTGAGTGAATGAGAAGGGAAGAGAAAATGGAGATTTGGAGATAAGAGTAAGACAGATTGAGAAGTCGCTCACCTCATCTCTTATTTCCTTATTTTATTTATTTATTTATTTTACTTTTGATTTTAAGTTGAAGATGGCAACAAAAAGTGGCGGCACTGAAAGAGGCCAAAATATAAAGAGGTGCGCACCACCAACCACTTCACCGCATGCATTCTCAACGGTGGTCGCGACCAATAGTTTTGAATTTATTTTTATCTTTCCAAAATTAAATTTTATTATTTTTTATTATCAAATTATCTCATACTTCTTTAATGTTTATGTGTTAATGAAAAACCAAATAATCGTTGTAAAATCTTAATTGTTTAAATGAGTTTAAAATAAATTATAGATAAATGGATTGTTTTATTACTCTTAATATCAGATTTTTTAATTAAATGTTATTTAATCTTCTTAGTATGTTATTTAATTGTCTTCAATTAAATTTTACTGTAAACTTATTTTTTTACAAACTTCTTGCTTGAGTGTAATTACTTTACTGATATATGATCACTTGAAAGAAGTAATACAAACAGTATAAATAAAATATTTAATTCCAATTAAACCAAACAAATATTTCTTTAATTTAAAACATTTTTCTTTCCTGTAGTACTTAGATTATACTTATTTTAATTTGAAAAATTCAAAGTAGAAACCTGATTAATATTTAACTACACAGTTCATCTATCAATACACACAGTTCATCAAGAATAAAATAATAGATCTCATTCACATTTATTTAAACAACTTTAAGTAAAGTTAGTCTATATAAAAAAATATTATAAAGTTAGTATAGAAATTTGTTGGGTCATTCATCGCTCAAGAGTCCAGACCAATATAAATATCTATTCCTCTTTCATTAAATGTATTGAAACAAAATTAAATATTATAAAAAATATACATAAAAGCATTTTAGTATAGGAACTTCTAATAACATTATCAAAATAATTAATATGTTTATTCCCTGTTAATTTATATTGATTTCAAAGACTTTGATCACTCTAATTTTTTTACTTTGTATTAGGAGAAAATTAAGCTTAATGAAATATTAATACATTGTTGGTAATTTGGATTATAATAAAATAATTATCAACAAAACAAATTAAAATTATATAAAAACATTGAACTATAATAAGAAGTTTTTATTATTAATAATAGTAATTTTAGTTTACTAAATAATATTGTTTATTATTATTATTAAACATAGTTTATTGAACAATGTTATTAAATAATAACAAAAAAGTATAGAACTGTAATAAACTTAATATATTCTTTAAATCCAGATTATTTATAAAATGGTATTAAACAATTTGAATATTATTTAAAAATTTTAATTTTAATTCAAATTCATTTTTATTTAATATCATTTCTACTACTTTTTTTCTTTCATTCAAACAATCTCATTTTTCTTTCTTTATTTTTTTTTCTTTCTCTGTCTATTCTTACACCATTCTGGAGAACATATTCGATTACTAAAAAGTTCAAATAAAATATTTTATAATCAAATCAATGCTTCAATTAATTAATGACAAGTTTACAAGTAGAATAAAAAATAAAAAGTGTTTTGAGTTATTTTTACCTTTCATAAAAAAATAAAAACATGTTATATTAAGTGCTTATTTATTGATCTATTACAACTAATATAAATGAATTTTTTGACTGCTTTTTCTTCAAGTTTCAAGATTTATTTGACTCAATTACACAACCGGTTTGTTGTATTTGAGGAGTAACCAGACAATTCAGTCTAGTTATTAAATTCATCCGGAAACAAGGGGGCTGGATTCTATCTTTATCAACCAATCAAAGCATGCCCTCAAGCTTAAACTCCGGCAACCAGTAAGCATTTGAAGATTTCGTAATTGTAGTTCTTATATATCCATAACCTCTAATATCCATCCGTATCATGGTGGCATAGGTCCAGTTTTAATGAGTATTTAATTTTTCCTGATGAAGGAACAACTGCAAAGCCCTCCAACCACTGATTTTCAAAGCACGGGAAGAAAGAGCATAAACAATTTTAGAGTTTCCAAAAAGTTGGAGTGCCTTAAAAATTCTGGCTGGTTTCTAGCTCCAACTCGAAACTATAAATTAATCTCTGAAAATGACATATTCGCTAGTTGTGATGTGAATGCAATATATTTTCCTTTGCTTGTTTCCTCATGTATGAGTCATGGCATATCATTGGAATGAAAATTGATATTAACCATGGCATATCAATGATTTGGAGCTTCTCTTATTCGAATCATGAGGCGACCTGTTTATCAGTTGCTTTATAGTAAAGCATCTTCTGTACATAGAACATCATGTAACACTGTGCAGCCCTGACAATGTTCTCATCAACTTGAGTAATCCAAGCATCATCACACTTGTACCATCGATTGCTTAATCGCAGATAAGTAACATAATGACCAGCATCTAGTTTACCAGTGTGCGTGACAACGGCAAACAACTCAAACTCTGAACACAACTCATCTGAAGCATCAGGCTCATCCCCATCAAAAGGAAAGATCCTGTTCCCAAATCGACTCCTTAAAATTGTTGACGAGAGATACGGTGACATGTCCAGTGAAAATGGGAACTGTAGGTAGCGATCCACTTTCCTGGACATCTTTCTTGTTGAAGAATGCTCAAATCTTTTTATATGAAAGCAAGAAACAAGGGGAAGTTTCCTAATTGACATCTGTTTTAGTGTTTCTTGCCTCACCTGACACTGCCGGCAGAAAAATTTTTGGTCAGCTCCCAATCTCTCTGCTCTCGTGAATCTCTTCAAGCATCCAGTCAAGGTAGATGTTCCACAGTATTGGCTTGAATTCATGCAATCAGCCTCACCATTGCAAGAATGATTTGACGTTGCAGTAGCCATTTTATTAGAAACCCCTTGATTCGGTTCCAAGTCCAGTGAGATGTCTATGCATGGGTCGTAAGTAGTTGATGTGAAACCACAGGCCATACATGTAACATCTGATCGCAGAATACCAGAGAATACTTTATGAGCAATGCAGCAGTCACCATTGCCTGAAATATCAGTGAAAATGTTGTCATACAAAGATGCTTAATAAAATGACGCCAGTTTAAGAGCAGATCTTACAATGAAGATCTTGTACATTTCAGTAAACAAAGGTAGCAAACAAGATCCTTGTAACTTAGGTGTTCAAATACTGAATGAAATTGCCAAAAGGGTTCCGATTTGTACAACCATTATCCTGGGGTAAAATTAGACTTCTGGAAATGAACAAAAAAAACAATTCATTTTCTTTGCAATTTAAATTACTGTGAAATTTTGAAAACTGGATTTACATTTTTTCCCAACATTTTAGAAATACAGAAAATAAAAGACAGAATACAGAATAAAGTGATTACTGTCAAGCTTGGCAACCACGACTTACTGGAACTGAAATTTTACAGCCGTCAGAATTTTACAAGCCAAGCATGCCAATATTCTGTCTAGTGGTCCAAAGTAATTTAACATCTAATAGCCTCTAAATATTATGTATGGGAGAACTTTGCACCTTACAGTTAACTCCAGAACAATACCTAGTATTATCCCTAGGTCCTCCAGAGCACAGGAGTCAGAACAAAAACACATTATCTTAAAAACATAATTGATTCTTGAACAGCCAACCCACTAAATTTGACTGGCTCTAATCGAGAGAATAAGGAAATGGTCTTGAATTGAAACAAAGGAATGCCAGCGGAAGACAGAGGAAAGAAAATGAGTGTTTCCAGTGGGACTAACACTCCAAAAGAGAAAGAACCACATCTTTCGAGGCTAAAATCTTAGCTCAGCTTTCAAAGAACTCAGAGATCTGACACTTTTGATGGCCTGAAAACTAATGCAACCTTCTCTCCAGGATAGGACAAGCTTTGGAACTATAGCCTAAACAAGGTAAAAAGGTGGAGTTAACATTAACATCATTTGGTCTAGAATCTCCTGTATGATGAAACGAATAGGCTAAGCAGAAATTGACTTACACGGACTCACAGGAACGTAGCAGCTAAATCCATCACGACAGCAGGTTGTGGTTGAAAATTAGCCCTAAATGTTTGAGCAATTGTCAACTCTTAGGGCAACAAGCAAGATACCTAAACCCTCACCCTGCAGTTAAATATTATGATAACTCCGTTATCTTAAATAGTATTTTGAATTACTATGAAATTAAAAAAATGTCAAAGACATTGAAGATAGCAAGACAAAGGTGCTCTATTGATAGTCTTCTATAATCCGTTTGGTTTCAACTATAATTAATCTGAGCTAATTCACCAACTTGTCACAAGTTGAAAAAAGGTAACAGATTGACTTCTTAGTTCTTACAGCATCTAATGCTAGTGCTTAATAGCATAGGGATCAACATCTTCACTCAACTTAACCATAATATTTTTTTCCATAAAATGGGATCAAAGAAGGTAAACATGTTAAAGAAGACTCTCTGATGGAAATAAGAGGAAACAAAGATTGGTGTTACAATATTCCCCATATTATTTTTTAAGAGATACAGTTACAATACCCTAGCCCTATGAGCCACAACTAAATTACACGTGTTAAATATGAGAGAAAACAACACAGAGACCACAGCTTCCACAAGAGTTAGACAAACACTACAAAACAGTGTTCAGCAAGCAAGGCAGGGCTGGTAGACTTGATATCATCCACAAAATGATTTGTTGTATAAACCAAAACAAACCAGCTGAGATTCTAGTAGCACATATTTCAGAATGGTCAACATTGCTCACATGTTTTAATTTTATTTTGATATTACGCTTGAATTGAATATCCCACGAGATACTAGAATAAGTGGCTTTATACAAGAAACCCCCTCTTTCCGAACAAAAAAAGAGCATAACAGTAGCAAGCACTTCGTAATGGTGAAGAGAATAATAAATGGGTGTCACAGTCAGAACACATTACCTTCACTATCTGGCTTACGCCGACCCTTCTCCACCTTCTCATGGATGCCATCAAGCATGGAAATGAAGAACTCATGCGCATCTTGTTGTTCATAACTGGCAAGGTTGGCTGCGTGCTGCCACCAACTGAAACATTACATCAAGAACCAGTCAAACAGTTAAACTTTCTATAACAAATTGACGTAAAAGAAACTTAAATCCTAAATAAGGATTTAAAAAAAACATGATTAGTTCTATTCATTCACAGTTTATACGCCACCACCATACGCACCTGTACAAAAACTTAGCGGGACTGTAGGGAACGCGATCTCCAGAAAACACAGCAGAGAACATAGCATCCATATCGCAAGCTAAGCATATTCGGGCATTCTTGTTCCCATTATTGCCGCCATTTCTCTTCCCAGCAGCACCACCGTCTCCGTCACCGTTGTTCCTTTTCTGGCAGAAAAACCGATTGTGCCTATCGCTCAAAAAGTAATTCCGCAACGGCGGCGTGTGAAGCAGCGCTTGCAACACCGAGTTCATGAAGCACGTATTTCCCAAATTGTTCAGTCCGCGCAATCCGCGCGGCAAATCCTGCGAAGGATCGGCAGCGTCGCTGGCGATCGGGGCAGAGCAGCTCCCGATCAGAGCGCGCTCGCGCAGATCCGGCGCCCAGGGCCGGTAATCCACTCGCCGTTTCTTCCGGAGATTCTCAGGATGAGACGAGGGGATCGCCGGCGGAGGATCGGCTCCGAGAGTTGACGCGGCGATCTGGGCGATCACCACGGCGGCGTCGAAGTCGCGATCGTAGACCTGGTCGCGGCACGCGCAGCAGAAGAGCTCGGCGCGGTCGACGTCGACGGCAATCTGGTGGCCAGGCGGCATTGAGGCGGCGTGAACGGCGGCATGGGAGGATTCGGCGTTGGAGGTAGAGTGGCAGGAGACGGCGGCGCAGGTGACACAGGCATATAGGCGGGAGGGGGAGGAGAGGCCGCAGGCGCCGCAGCGGGGGACCTCGTCAGGATCACGGCGGAGAGCCGCACGGCCACCGGGAGGCTTGATCCGGAGGCAGCTATGGAGAGCAAGAAATGGCTTGGTGGAGGTGCGGCGGAACTCGGCCAAGTGGGGACAGGGCTGGGGAGAAATCTGAGCGTTGATCTTGGGGGACATGGCGTTGATAATGCTGTAACCCTAAGTTTGAAGAGCATAAGATTCATGGATGGGAGAATGAACGGATGAGATTGTTGTAACGCATTGAGATTGATGAGGGTCCTTTCCTGTCTGTGTGGGGGCCGATACTCCACTCCCTATTTCACCTTCTGCTCACTCCTTTCTGCCTACTCTTCTTCCCTACTTCTCTTCTGTTATTCTTTTATACAGTTTCCTTTCTATTTTTGTAACAATCTAAATAATTCTTATCGATAATTCTGTTATACATTTTCTATTTTCAAATTACACTACAAAAATTGCATTTCTTTCTGCAGAATTAAAAATAACATTACTCATTTCTACTTACTCAGCATTCCTTTTTATCCTTTCAAATAAAAACACTTTAAAGGCTTTATTTCTACAACTCTGTTAATTACAGTCATTTTAATAATCAATCATTTTTTATTATTATTTTGTTAATGTCTAACAGTTCTAAAGTAAAACTTTCAAAATAGTTTGCCTTACGTTAATATTTGTTTATAAATTTAAAAAATCACAATTGAAAACTCTCAACTGTTTTAATTTGTCTTTCTCTTTGTGCAGGTCTGCACAATATTCTATTATTTAAATATTAAAAGACAAATTTCACCAATTTTTTCTTTAATTGCTGAGTATATGATACAGGTGGTAGTTACATAAAAGAAAGTAATTCATGTTTTTCTAAATAATAGATACTTCAACAACATTAATAGATAATTAATGTCGCCATAAATTGATCAGAAACAAGTTAAATTGCATGTGATCATATATATGTGTAAGAGTTGTCTCTAATAATATAATCATATAAAATAATTGTTAAAATATTTCCATCCCAAAAAAAAAATCCAACTAACAATTTTAATCTCATCACAAGACAAGGAAGGTACCAGGAAACAAAAGGAGACTTCCATGGAGGAGTCTAATTAATTACACACAAGTTGGTTAGACTTGAGTATATAAATCATAACATAGTGCTTTCAAAGCTTTTTTTATATGAAAAAGTGTTTCAAGAACTTTATGGGCTACAATAGTTGGTTATTAAATTATATACTCTTGTATGACTTTGTTTTCCAGTGTTAAAACTTGTCTACTATGATGAAAGATTCCTACTAGTTATGACCTCTATGGCAGAACATTGAGGAAACAATTAGTGAAAATAATCCAATTAATAATCCCACTTAACTTTGATAAGCAAATACATGGAGATTAGAGGGTTGTAAGTGGAGATATTGCTAAAATAAAATATTCTAACTCTAACAATAAATGTGTTGTATTGTTGGTTACACAATATGATCACTTATTTCTTGTTTCAGTTTTAATACCATTTTCCTTTAATATTCCATTGTGTTTATTTTTAAAGCATATGTACATTGAATTTGTAATAAAATGACTTTATTGAACACAATGAACAAAGCCACCTGCATTTCCCATCTTAAGCAAATTAAGTTTGCCAGTAAATAGTTACAATTATAAACATCCCAGGCATTTATACTCAAGAACGGGATACAGGGGCAGAATCATGTACCAAATGATGAATACCAGCAAGTTCGTGATTAGAACAAATGACCTAATTTAGGAAAAATAAAATAAAAGCAGCTATCATCTCTTCAGTCAAATTAACTAGGATTCTATCCATGAACCATAAGCTCAAATTACTACAGTTCTCTTTTGAAAAAAAAAAATTACATAAGAAAACGAAAGACAGATATCTACTAAGCATCCTATACAATACGAATTATATTATGAAAACATATTCTATTCGAATCCAAATCCTCAGGTGAGTTTTTAGTGATGACCTGAGTCTTAAAACACAATGATGTTGATATATTAAAATGTATATTAAAAAGAATGAATATATTTTTAAACATCAAACTCAATGTCCATAAGTATAGTTTGAAGACCTGAGAAAGAGAGAATACCAAAAGCTCAACATAGAATTGAAATTCTATTCTGAAGCATGTTTGGTTAAAAGATTATAAGTGAGAGTTTTTTTCTGGATTCACAAGTCTGCTACTGAGACCATATCGAATGGAGAAACCAAACAGATGATCCAAGATAGAATTGCAATTCGTAGTTATATAAAAAAAAAAAAAGTTTTGGTAGCGCCAAAAGATGAAAACTGGTTGGAAGAAGGTAAAGTCTTGGAAACAATGGGAAATATTAATATAATGATAATCATAGTTGACATATTACTAAAGCAAGATAAGTCTACTCAAGAACGTTGCTAATTCATCTGTCCTAATCACTAGACTCGACTCAAATGCATATTCCCTGGAGACAATTTCCTACTAACATTATTCCTCACTTTCTCACTTTCTCTTCTTAGAAGGTGGCTGGGGAGTTTCCTCCTCCTCCTCCTCCTCCTCGTCATCATCTTCGTCTTCTCCATCGTCATCTTCATCATCACCATTGTCATCATCATCATCATCCTCGTCCCCATCATCACTTCCTCCACCATTAGCCTCAGGATCGTCTTCAGGATCCCCTTCTTCATCAACTTCTTCACCAGAGAAATCTTCGTCGTCCGCATCATCGTCATCCTCCTCATGTCCTTCTTCATCCTCCTCGTCATCCTCATCATCATCAGTTCCACTCTCATTTTTGTTTTCTAGATAAGCATGTTTGCTACCAAAAAGGTCGTCCAATGGAAACCTGACCAGGATATAAAACAGACATGATAATCAATAACTATTTGAAATGAGGTAGATACGTCCTTAATGTTAGGAGATACGTAAACGAGAAAGCAAAGTTTTCTACATTATTGAGGTGCTTCAGCTTATTCTTACCTTCCACCCGTGGGAATCAAATTTGGTGACACTGGATTAGTGCCATTGGTCACCAGATATCCAATCTGAAAGGAAAATAAACAAAAGTAAATTAAAAATAACTACTGAATTCCATACAATAAAGGATACATACCAAGAATAGTTCTGAAACCAACTAAACCCATGACATATGTGCAGACACTTGCTATAAGTTTTTTTAGATATTCAATAAAGAAACAATGACGAAAAATTCTAAAATTACATATTTCAAATATAACTTGCAGCTTTTCAGCAGTTTATCTCCTCTCAAATCCTAAGAAAGACAAAATGAAGTGTTGGTAGACACAACAACTAACGGGGAGTATAAGTGAACGGTACTCTTTTGCAGAATTAAGGAAAATAATTTGGTTCCTTTTTTTTCATTGTATTTGCTTGTTTTGTAGCATTAGGAGAATCCCCACTATTCCTGTTCGTGACCAGTACACTGACTTTCTTAATGTCATACTAGCTAAAAAACTAAGAAAAGGAAGCACAATGATGCCCATTGGCCTTCACTGGTTGCAGATACTATCAAAGAAATGGCAGGAATCAGCCATGTAAGATCCCATCCCACAGTAGCAAAATGTCCCGCTATTTGTCCCAACTCACACATCTTTAGTTGGAACCCCAATCCATACTTTTTGACATGGCAATAGTTTGTACTCTGAACAAACAAAAACAATGCCTCTGATAACATACGTACTAATGACAAGCAGTACAGATACAGAAAGTACTGAAACAAAACATATTGCACAAAAGTCTGTCGCTCACAGGAAAACAACATTAAATTGAAAACAGGAGGTAGAACACAAACGGAGAACCAACAATATGCTCACATTCAAGACAGTTAGATGAAACATAATGGTAGATAATCCCTACAGTTAATGGCAAACACTTGTATGCAAAAAGGAAACCCTGCTTTGACCTAACTAAGAAGGGAATTCCAAGCATGCAAATCAGTGAAACAGCTGAACCCTATTTCTGAAAATGCTTATTCAAGTATTAATATAGTAAGAAAAACAGTAAAAAAGGTGAAATTGAAGGGGCAAATGATGTGGAAATAAAAGATAGGTTTTTGAGAGAGAAATACCAAAGCCATAGATTGCGCGGCGGCGAGAATAGTGTCAGCTGCCACAGCTTCGAGAAGAGAAGGCATTTGGAGAACGGTGTGAATTGGAATCTGAAGCTCCATTGCAGAAACAGTATGAAGCTGAAGCTGAGAGAAGACAAGTCAAAGGGTTTGGTCCCAATCTGATTACTGATTAAAGTAAACCCCACATTCTCTACCGTTTAGGGTTTTTGTGAACCAAATTGCTATTGCTATTGCTATTTTCTATTGCCACTCCTAATTTCGTTACTTCCACGCCACATCCCTTTTTTTTTTGGAATTGGCTATAACAATTTCCTTCACTTTGAGTCAAGGCTTTGGATCTTGTGCACCTTTGGGCCTGGGCCCATTTTTGCAAGGGTTTTCATGTGCCCGCAGAAACTTGCACGAGTTACAAGTTCAACATTAATTGTCATAACATGTTTTCATATTGTTAAATATTATTTTTGTAAGTTATTTTTAACTTAATAAAATATTCTTTTAAAAAATTATTTTTACTTAACAAAACGTTTTTTTAATAAATTACTTTGAACTTAATCAAATATTATTTGAGCAACTCACTTTTAAATTAGTTAAATATTTTTTTCATAACAACAAACACTATTAAATAATAACTGAATATTATTGATCAAACAATCACTCATAATCATAATTATGATAAATAGGTTGTGTGAATAGTGTTTGATAGATCATACACAAATCTCTTATACGTATTCTTCTATTTTACTTTATTAAATGAACACGACCAATTTTTTTATGAAGTTTTTACTGACGAAAAAATTTAACACCACACAAACTCTACTCAAAATGTTTGTCATTTATATTTATATATGGAATATGTTTACCAAAACTAATTTATAAGTTAGCTTGTAACTAATTATTATTACTAAAATATTAATTTACAAGTTTGGAGTCAATAAATTAGTTTATTAGCAGTATTTAATTAAACTATTTATGATACGGTATAAACATATATAATTACATAATGCTGTTATGCAAATAAAATTTTTACCTTTTTGAAAAATAAGATTATGTAATTGTTTTTATATATTTTAAAATAATTAAATTTTTATACAACTTTTTATTATGAATTTTTTTATTTGGACTAGTAATTTTGTTTATTTAGTTTATTTTATGAGTATTAATTATTTATTCTTTTAGAATTTTTTATCTATATAAAATTAGAAATAAGTAATAATATGTAAACGATTTAAGAATAGAAAAAATGAATAAAAAATTTAAATTACAATAATATGACAATTAAAAAAGTTACAAATTAAATTAAATGAACTAGATAAAGTAGTTTGTAATTTTATAAACTAAAAGCTTATAAAATAAGATATTAAACGTTTTCATAATGATCAGAATAATTATAATTTACTCAAATAAACTAATAGGCAATTTATTTATTTTACCAACTACATTCATATATTCACTTTTTTAAGTAAAAAAACTTATTAAGTTTTTTTTTAATTCCAGTTTTATTTGAAAACTATGAAATAAGGACCCATAATAATTGGAGTAAAGCAAACTTACTCACAAAGCATAAACCACACAACACATAACTGCATATAATGATATTAAAAGTCCAAGGAGTTATACAGATTTAAAAAAAAAAATAGGATTTAAAGTTTTTGTTCTTAAACTTCCTTATTTGAGGTTTTCTCCTTGCACCTCCCAAATCTTGAGTTGCACCTGCTGATCTGGTGTGGTCCCAGTGTTGGTGTTGTGGTGGTCCCCATGATAGTCACGGTGGTGAATAGTGGTGTTGTCTCGTGTTGCTGATGGTGATGTTATTCGTTAAGAGATTATATACGAGAATATTATGGTATTAAAATGAGATGTTAGGTTAACATTCCATGGTCTTTTTATTATAAATATGATTCATAAATATGGTCTTTTTATTATAAATATGATCCATAAATTTAAAAAGGAATGTATATAATTTAATTCAAAACTTGCAGCCAAGGAGATGAAAAAGTATATACTTTTTATCCTTATAAATTTATATAAAAATATTTTAAAAGAAAACCTTTTCAAAGAATTTCTTAAATAGACAGAAATACCTAGCATTACCAATGGAAAGAAGAAGAAAAAAAAAAGAACAAGATCCAGAAACAGATACTCTGAAATACATTTAGTACATACCTGAAATAAAAGTTGCAGTTATCATAATGCACACTCATTATACTGATAATGTGAAGCTGAGGTGTGACTGAAGGAGTTTTGCAATAATTAATAGACAATACAACTAGCAGTCATCACCATTTGCACATACAAGGTTGGGGACATAACCGTATTAGGATTATTGACTTCATTATATGAGGGGCAAAGAATAGGCCACCACTAAAAAAAATGTGAAAATGGGTGCTACCAAGAAAACAGTAGTTTGAATATAACCAAATCAAAATGGAAGTTTCAAACTAGACAACTAACAACAAGCCTTTCACTAATCACTATATTTTTTTATTGTCAGATCAACAGTAGTTTTAAATGTATTTTTCACAGCACAACCTATGGTTTAAGAATTGCATGACCGCCAACAGTTCAAGGAATGATTATATTCATAAATTTCCTCTTTGCAAATGCCAACCACCATTTATTTGGAGTGCCGTTAGGTCTGTATGCAACGCTTAATAACCTCCCACTTGTTTCTTCCCTTATCTGCTTCAAATAGTTTTTGAGCAATTCTGCATTGTTGAGATCACAAAGCTTAAAATACAGGAATATGAATATAAATAAATACATACACACACGTGTGTGTAGCCTGTAAAAAGGTTGAGTAAATTGCAACTGCATCAGGTAGAGTAAACACAACAATTTATAAAAGTTCAATCTAAGCTAGTATGAGCAATTTTAAATTCCCAATATGATAACAGTGTTCTCACCATCAATCATGTAAAGCAATGCCAATTGCACTGAGAAACATAAATTACGTTCATATTAAATGAGTTTCAACAATGACAGATCATCAGTTCTTTGAAAAAATATGCAAAAGACGCTTGACTTGACTCTTAAAAAGGCTCAAGAATACAAGAAAATAAAAAACCTACATATATTGGTATAAATACAAGCTGAAATTTCCTCATAGGTGCAGAAAGTAATAGAACTGAAGTTTCCATTCCAACTATTTTTTTACACATCAAGGAAGTACATATTACAGTCTATTTTATAAAGTATTCCTATACTTCCTATTTTTTTTAGTTGGAATCTGAGCAGCAGTGAACCTGAACACTACAAAATTTGGATTACAGCAGCCATATAAAGTCACTTAATAGCTAGTGAAGTTAGTTGTTTGAAATGAACCTCTCAGAATGATAGTTTTCCAGACTTGAGTCATATCTTCAGATCACTGAGGACATTTGGTATCACCCCAATCCATGTTTGTATATTCCGGCAGTTATATTAGATATACCTATCCGGCTTCATGGTTAGAGCTATACCTGCATCCCTACTTTCAGAAAACTTCTAACAAATGAAGGAAGATACTCGAATAGTTCATTATTTGCCAAAGCCTAGACTTTCTTTGTTGGGTGTGTGCTAAAAATTCACAAAGATTAAGCTCTGATACAATTTCTTGTCTTCAAAACAAATGCCAGCCCCACATTGAGGCACAGACACACTCATTTGGTCATGTGAGTTTAAAGTGAACTTAGCCAGCAAATGTGAAAATGATGTCAAATCTTGGGTAAGCAATCGATTGAAAAATAAAATGATTAAGGAACAACTCAAATACATTTTTATTGACTATTTTCCTGAGGCAATGGCGAAGGAATCAATAGATACTTCTCAATAAAACCTGGGAGGCGGACACCGATTAAACACATAGAGAATTAAGTGCTATGATTAAGCTAAGCTTATGCGTCTACTTATAAGAACATCAAGGTGAAGGAATAGTAATGACAGGATTCACCTGCTTCGTCGTGTGATTGAGGAAGGGGGAAAAGGCCCGGAAATGGAAAGCCAGACTCTCCAGGGACAGGAACCTTTTCGAGACCCAAGTTGATGATTGCCTTGGTTCCTTCAGCCAAGGTTCTGCAACCTTCAAGCCTTTTGAGAGCGATGTTGATGTAAAAGGTCAAGTATATGAGAAGCTTATCGGCAGGGCTCTTGATGTCAAAGTTTCTGAAGAACACATTGGCTCGAAAGAAGGTGATGGCTTCATCCACGATATCAGTTGTATCTGTACCACACATCACAGTCAAAGCATATCCCAATCCCAGAAACCACAAAAAGCACAACAGAACAAAAAACAATAGAAAAACCTTGATCTGAAACAGGAGCAGGTCCCTTGATATGGCTCTTGAGAGGAAGAAGAGGACACCCACAAGCTCTACTCACCCCATCTTCATTCACAAAACTAGAGTGATAAACCTTTTCCATACAGAACAATGACAACAATCATTTTCAATTGGGAATCAAAAATTGACAACGCCGCAAAATTATGAATTTTGAATAAGCACGAATTGAATTGAATTGAATCCTTCGTACCATGTCTATTGTGGCCACGATAAGAACAAGGATTGCTCAGAAGATTTCAATTGCAACCCAAGCGTTTCTGAAAATGCAGGGAAAAGAAAACAATCCAAGCATGTAAATGAGTAATTCTTTGGAGTGAAACTGAGAAATTGATAAATGTGCACCAAAACAACCAAAAGTGGAAGTAAATTGAATAATTAAAATGCCAAATTTGTTAGGTGATGTGAAATCAAGATTGCGGAAAAAGTAACTATAAATTGGAATGCGATCTGACAATAACGATGGTGGTTAGTTTATTCTTTATACCAATGTCAACAACGCTTAAGAGACAAGTAAACAATAACTATGAACGTTGGTAATTTATTCGGGCCAGCTTTCAACAACAAGCCCAAACTCATTTAGCCCTACGACATTCTTTGCAAGAAAGTCCATGGTTCATTTCATCCAAAAAAAACCATGAACCTAACCATAAATCCTAACTTTAATCCTAGTCTTAACTCAAACTCAAGCCCTAACCCAAACACATACCCTAACCCTAAACGTAGTTATACTAGTAACCCTAACTCTTCTCATAAAACCTAAACGAGGATGTAAGCCTAATCCTAACCTATCCCTGACCATAATCCTAAACCTCAAAACCAATCGTAACCCTAACCCAACCTCAAACCATAATCATACATTAATCCAACTCTAACTCTAACACTTTGTTCACTTAAATGTATATGGGAGAGAGTAATTGAATGGATTTGAAATAATTTGAAGATAAATTTTTTGTTGTTTAGTGGATTTGGAGGTAAGTAAGAGTGAATTTGAAAGTAAATTTTTTTAATTTGTTACATCAATCAAATCTTACACCAATTCTCACAAATTTTACTTCCAAATTCACTTTATCCACTCAAATAAACAACAACAAAATTTACCTTCAAATTTCTCAAATATATTCAATCACTTTCCCCTAAATTCATTCAAGTGAACAAAGCCAAATATAACCTTAAACCTAATCAGAACCTTAACCATAAACCATGATTCATATCCATAATTGTAACCCTACTACCAACACATAAACCCTAACCGTAACACTACCAATAAACCTAAACATAATCATAAACCCTAACCCTTAAACTTAAACATTGACCATAATTATAACTATAACTCTAATCCTAACCATACAAATTACAATAACCATAACTTTAATCATAACCCAACCTTGATTCAAATTGTGACCATAACCCCAAAACATAAACCCTAGCCTTACCGCATAACCCTAACCAACCCTTAAACATTAATCATAAAACATAAATCATAACCCTACCACTAAAACACAAACCCTTATCATAAACTATA
This sequence comes from Vigna umbellata, assembly GCF_029865625.1. Lineage (NCBI taxonomy): Eukaryota > Viridiplantae > Streptophyta > Magnoliopsida > Fabales > Fabaceae > Vigna > Vigna umbellata. The sequence continues at coordinate 101,409,256 of NC_142165.1, forward strand.
ACTATAAACCCTAATCTTACCGTGAATAGCCTTAAACATATCTCTAACCATAACCCAGACTCAAACCCTAACATAAATCATAACTATAAACACTAATAATAACTTTAACCTTAATTCTAATCCAAACCCTAATCCTCAATCATACAAAAAGTTATTATTTTGAATTATTATTACTATTAGTAGTATTGTATATTATTATTATTATTATTATATTATTATTATTATTATTAATATTGTTATTATAATTATTATTATTACTACTTTGTTTTTATCACTATATATTATTATTTGAATTAATATTAGCGTATTAGTGTTATTATTAGTATTGGTATTATTATTTGTATGGCTATTGTTATTAGTATTAGGATTATTATTATGGGTTGTTTTTATTATTTATATTATTATTATTATTACAAAATTTAACATTTAACATTTTTATTTTACCAACATCTTTAAATATATCTCTGTCTTTTAAACTTATTTTTAAATTCTTATATTTATATGTAATATTTTTTATAAATTTTAACATCAAATTCATATTATTACCTACACTTCATTTTGGTTAATTTATCTTTACATTCTATGTTCAGCAGTACCTAGTATCATTATTGTTATGTGTATATTTATATTATTATTATTATTATTAATATTAATATTGATACTATTATTATTTTAGTATACATCATCATAAAATAATATAATTATTTACTTTTTTTGCATGATTCAACTTTTATTTCTATAACACATCTATACATTATATATAATTGTAATATTTAAATATATATTTCTTAAATTTATTCAAACAAATATAATAACAACTATATTGTTTTCCTAAAAGAATTATTATTATTATTATTATTTAAAAAAGACGGGCTTATGCACGGGTCAGAAGTGCTTCTTAACGTTGAAAATCTACATCGATGCATATATCTTGTTTACATACATCTATGTTTCTTTTAGTGTTTTGTTTTTTTTTGGTTCAAGAACCCGACAAATCTAAATATCCTAGTTAAATACGATAATGATTTTGCCTATGGTATCGAACGGTAAAGAAGGCCCCTACCAGGCCAAAATTGACCGCTGGATAGAATTACGGAGAAAAAAATTGAAAAATAAATAAATGAACGTAGTGTTCAGACATTTTGCAGGCAAACCATCTCCTCACAACCACACAAGCATACTTGTTTACTACAATTGAATCTTAGCATAGTTAAACCAAGCCAGAGATAAAGAATGGTACAATAAATAGGGCTAACTGTACAAGTCAATTCTAAATGGAAGCAAGCTACCATGAAAGAAGCACAAATAATGAATTAAATTAGGCTAGTAAACGACGAGGTCAACAAGTATGGAAAATTTGATGGCTCTCGTTGCCTGGCAAGTTCATCAATGTCCCTCACGATGTCAAACACCGCCTCTGGTTGTGCTAATTTAAGTGCTTTCTCTGACATTCTTTTCAGATCATCTGATTTCGTGGTGAACCATTCTGCCACCATTTTTGCTGTTTCCTTAGGACTACGGGTGAACACACCAGCTCCATTGTCGACCACGTACGGCACGTTACCCTTCTCCTGTTGTTTTTACCACACTTCCACCTCAGAATCAACATCCAACAGTAGAAATAATAAAACAAAACACAATTTAACCACTCGCCTGTCCTGGGATATAGTCGTTGAGAATTATGGGAAGCCCTCTGATCAATGCTTCTGCTATTGTACCTGGTCCAGCCTGAAAATTTCAACCAACCAATGACCCTGTTTCTTAACAATAACAGCATATGAAGGATGAAACGAAGATCAAATTACTATAACTTGCTTTTGTTATGATGCAGTCACAGGCTCCCATCCATTTGGCCATCTGGGTCTCAAATCCTCTGATCTGCAAAATCAAGAAACAAAGTTTCAGTGGGTGGCATCTGCATAATGCACAAAAACCAAGAAGCAACTTACCTTTACTGGAATCTTCCACTCGAGAGATTCAAGGGTGGATACTAAATTCTTATTCCGACCACATATGATGACTAATTGCCCAATTGGTTTCTCAGCTTCTTTATCGTAAAGTGATTCTCCCAAAGCCTTTGCAGTTTTCTTGACAGGGCCCATTCCTTCACCACCCCCCATCAGCAAAACTGCTGGCAAAATGGGATCCAACCCGAGTTCGTCCCTCAATTGATCCTGTCGTAAAAGACAGAGTAAGCACCAACAATGAAAGAAGAAGAAAAATTACACTTATAATTTGTTTAACATTTATATATACCTTCACAAGAACCGCCCTGGCAAAAGAAGGTCTGATGGGTAAGCCGAAAACACGGATTTGAGATTCATCAAGGCCATCTACAGCAGCTTTCTTCGCCACCTCTTCTGAAGGACAGTAACATCTGTTCACCCAAGGATGAAACCTGGAAATTGCTTCAAACTATGACTTAGAGCGTGTAAAAAGTTTAATCAATGTACTTCACTTCAAAGAAAGAAAAATAAAAACTCTAAAATTAAATTTTACCACGTAGGATGACAGGTACTAAGGTCGGTAATCACTGTGACAAAAACAACTTTATTCTGCAAACCTTGCCACTTCAAAACCCACAACGGAATATGCTGCATCAAGGGATGGACACTGATGATGATATCTGGCTTGTACTCCATCAACCCCGCCTCCACCTCCCTGAGAAAAAGAGAGTAGTTATAAATAAGAACACAGCGAACATAAAAAAAAAAAAAAAAAACTTTTGCAGCTACAGAAACGAATAGTTTTATCAGTAAAGGGGAACCACATTGTTCATATCTTCCCTTTTCACCGTCAAAATCAGTTGTCAAAATTACTTATCAAAGCTAACCAAGAGAAGTATGAGAATAGGAATATACCTGGCGTAGTATGCAGCAATGGCAGCCAAATAAACAGAGTGAATCCATCTAGGAGAAGTACTATGAAAAGCAACATTCCATAACTGTACATGCTTAACCATGAATTTATATTGCCCCTCCATGTCATTCAACGGCCACCCTGTGTATTCCTTCCAAACATCCTTAACAATAATCTGAAAATTGAAAACTTTATTTAAACACATAAATCAAACAAATACTTCTTATTGCCACGAAGTTCTATCTTTCCCAAAAAAGAAAAAGAAAAAAAAAAAAAAAGAAAACTGCGCAAATAACTCCAAGAAAAAAACGTAGCGACAAAGTCCGTGTGTGCAAGACATGACAAAAAGTAAGGGTACAGATACAGCAACTAATCCAAAAATAGTTCGAGATTAGATAATTCTATTTGTTTAATTTAGTTTATGAACTAAATAAAATTCGTCTTATATGATCCATGATCTAGGTAAAATTTCCATAATTACGTTTAATTAATTCGATATTAATTTCCTTTTTTGTATAAACTAAGTAAAAACTTTTAAATAATTGTAATTAGAAACAAATTGAGTTAATTAATCCAGATGAAGCTTGAATTGAATCTAAGTTTAACTATAAGAAATGTTCGTGTTAAACTCCGAATTCCAAAGAAAAAAAGATCTTACGAAAAACACAAAAAAAAATCTCATACCAGAAAACTCCAGTGCAGAACAAATTTCGAAACAAGAAAAACAAATAAAATAGGTTAAAATTTTTAAAAAGAAACCAGTGTAACATAATTTTGTTTTTTTTTTTCGAAAAATGAACAAAGGAAGCAACAGATATCCAGAAGGAAGAAACGCAAAGGGAGCAACAAGATTACCCGGTATTCGTCACCGAATTCAATCTGAAAGGCGTCACGAATGGCTTCAGCGGAGGCTCTGTGACCGCCACCGGTGTCGCTCATGAGAATCAGCACGTTTTTTGTTCTTTCAGCGCCAATCTCCATGAGTTCCATGCCTCCATCGCTGTCATCGTGGCGAGCGTCAGTGGCACGCTTCTTCTGGCTGGTACTCCCATTGTGGTACCCTCCGAAGACCTTCTCTGCCATGGACTTTCTGGGCGAGGCCGCAACGGAAACCTCCATGTGTCTAAAGAAAGAAAGGAGTCAGGTAACGGTCAAAGCCGTTCCCGCCACTGGAACTTGCCGGGCTTCACCGGCGGAGAGAGAAAGAGGGAGAGTGGCAGCGAGTGGTGTTAGGGAAGAGAGAGAGAGAGAGAGGGCATGGACAACTGGTGCAGATTTGGCGAATTTGGAGGTTGGCTGAGAGGCTTGTATAACGTTAGTTGGTTTGTCTGATGTTATATGAATAATAATGGCAGAGAAAGTTGTGGGAATTATGCCATGGAATTTTTGGCATCAGCACATGATAGCTGTTCGATTTATCTCTCCTCAGCGAATGTTCTCATCGCAAGATTCGAATCTTGGTCACCGCTTCATCTCACTCCTCCAATATCACTTATTACACGCCACACACTATTATTAGGTCTTATGAGAATATCTTAATCTGATTAAATGCTATTAATTTTTTTACAAATTATAAAAGAGTAAAATGCATTAATTATTTTTTTATTCTATGTTTCTGAAAGAGTTTAATGAAAATAGAGAGACAGGAAAAATAATATTACAGTGGAGCAATAATAATGAGTGCTACACTGCAATAATTATTGGTGTTTGATGTTTTTTTTGTTGTCGTTTTGCTGTGCAACTGAAAACTCTATGGTTTTATGTTTTCTTGTTGATTGGTTGTTGAAAACATGTGATTGGACTGTTTTGCCCTCGTCTGACCATGCCTTGTAAGCAAGAGCTGGTGCTCATTTTGCTTACACGGGAACTGACCTGTAAATTTCGTATCCCATGTGGAGTTTGGTTTTAATCTTAATTAACCTATGCTTTTAAAGAGTGTATATTGAATTAGACATTAGTAGCTTTCATGCATTAAAAAAAACACAAGAATTTAGATGCTGAAATCTCAAAGTTGATACTGATGTTTATCAAATTTATTTGAAATCTATCATAAAATTCTCAATTATAAGGTTTTAGTGGTAAGTATTTTAAGTTTTAACTAGTTTTAATTTTTATTTTAACAAATTTGAATGTTGTAATACCAATTTAACTCACAAATAAATAAGATGAAAGAGTATTAACTCAAACAACATAATGATAATATATAATTCATTTTGTACATTTGTTTATCAGAGTGTTCAACCTTCAACGAATTAATTAATTATTTGAAGAGAGTGATATCATGATATTATTTATCTTACTTGTAAAATCTTCTTTTTGATTAAAAATTTTGAAATTGACATTACCAAGTTCAAATCTAATTTGTGGCTTGTCATATTAGATACAAAAATCTACAAACAAAAATATCTTTACTTCAAGAATTATTTAAATCATGTATACTAAAATATTATCGGGTGCAAAGTTAAAGAAAAGTTTCACAAACACATTTGTTAGTACAACTATTTATGCAATCAATTTATCCTAATTTATGGAGCTTGTTTTCTCATTTAGATAAAAAGTTAGGAATCATCATAACATGAGATATGTGTCGTACAAATATTCCGAAAAACATATATATTATCTTATATCTATGTTGAGCTTGGTTACATGTTTTTTAAATAGATAAGATAAAGATAATTAGATTGTGATGTACACTAAGCTGTGATTATTTTGTATGTAATTACATAATCTAATGTTTGATAGCTTTTATTTTATTTTATTTATTGTATAGTTTTTTTTATTGTGATTGTATTTATTACATAAATGGTGTTGCAAATATAAAAGATAATTCTCAATAAGATTGATTTTAATGTAAATATGAGGTTAATAATAGATAATTAAAAAAAAACTGGTTATGTAAAAAGTTGGTGTATATATTTAAATAGGAAAATTTCCAGTACAAAATTATGGTTAGATTGTTTTAGGTGTTTACAAATTAATGAGTACAAACCAAATAGTTCAACTTTGAATGCTTTAAAAGGTTAAAAATTATTTTAAGAACGGTAAACAAACCATCCATGACATATGTAAGTTAAACCTTTTTTAACATTTTAATTATGAAATGAAAAATATTTAAAACTATAAATTAGTATATATTTGATTTTAGTTATATATATGAAGATTATATTTTCCGTTTGACAAAATTGCTTCTCCTAATTCTTTTTACAGTAAAGAGTGATTTGATCATTAGTGCAGATCAACTACTAAAAACACAAATACACATATATCAGTAAATATTTATAAAAAAAAAATGTTTAACAAAATATGTTAAACATAAAAATTTATAAAATAAATTGTATTAAAATATATAAAGGATAATATAAAGTTATAAAAATGTATATAGTTAAGAAAATCCAAAAGAATCTATATATATATATATATATATATATATATATATATATATATATAAATTTAAATAAAATACAATACTTTACTATTATAAATTTCAAGCAAAATTCAAATAAACGTAAATTCAATTTTAACACTTGCTTAGACGTGAAAAGTAAGTTGATCACCGTTTGTCTCATTATTAATGTTATCTAAACCGGTATTATTCCAATCAAATTATAATTAATTACCTTCACCATAAGGAGGGTAAAACGTATTTAGTTAATTATTATAATTGCATTATAAACATGTTTTTTTAACGTATTAGAATAATTACCAATACTACACATATTAAATTAAGAAAGAACAATTAAATCATCATAATGCATAATGATTTTGTGCTGTCAAAGTGACCCTGTTGGCTTCCAGTGTGATACCCGGGCACTGATAAGAGGGCGGGGAGTGACGCCGGTGCAGGGAGCATGGTGCAGGGGGCACAGACAAGGAGCGGCTCCTAGCAAGGCTTCCGGTGGAAGGGACACATGGATGAATCGAACATACACCGGAATGAGAGGGATCTGGAGACTGTGTAGGTATGGGACTATACAGTTGAAGGATAGCTTAAAGGAATTGATTTGACTACTCATATCACCAAAATGCATTTACTTTTCGGTAGCCTGACTCATAAGAACTCCATGGTTAAGCGTGCTTAGCCTGGAGCAATTCTGGGATGGGTGACCTTCTGGATGGTTAAGCGTGCTTAGCCTGGAGCAATTCTGGGATGGGTGACCTTCTGGGAAGTTTTCCCGGAAAGACACTGGAAAGTCAAGGAGCAATTCTGGGATGGGTGACCTTCTGGGAAGTTTTCCCGGAAAGACACTGGAAAGTCAAGAAAGTTGACGTGACACACTCATTCATGTTTAGAAGCCATTCTCATGGCCAACCAGTTTAAAATTGATATAACTAAATATTAACAGATGACCAATGAGTAATTATTTTTGTTAAAATAAATTTTAGATGATTTAAAAAATAAATTCTTAGTCTAACTTTATCTTAAAAATTAATTTATAAAACTAATTTCTATCCACGTAAATTCATCTAAAATCTTTAACAAAACTTTCATTTTTATTTTAAAGTTGATTGAAATGAAAAAGAAAACAAAGAATAATAACAATAAATAATGTGATAAAAACTAAAATATAAAATAAATAAATATTAAATATTTTCTTATAGATAAAATTATTTTATATATAATTATAAACTTTAATATCTATTAATACCTCAAAACTCATCAAATAGTTATAATATATAAGTATTAAAAAATAAAAGAATATTTGAATACCCTTACAAAAACTTTGGCAGGTGACATGGATAAGGGAAATCCAAATGTTTCATCCACTGTATCTTTGAATTTCTATAATGTTTACAATTTCTACATTGTCACTAAAATAGTCAACGTATTAAATTCTTGTATATATATATTGTGCATTCTGTGAAAGAAAAGAATTTTAAAAGAAATGACACAGACTACTCTTAATTGACAAATTCTATGAATTAATTATTTTACAAGGTAGTACTGAAATACAATTATTCAAATTAATTAGTTATTCAAAAATAATAATTATTATATTAATTTCACAATACAAATTAAAGAAAACAAAAGAAAAATTATCTATATATTATGACTTTCACCACCTCTTTTGAGCTAAATATCTTCTATTATGAGCATTTTCTTGTCAAATTTTTCTCTTTCTTTTATTATCCTCATTTTTTTCAACATTAAACCAATAATATATAAAAAAGAAAAATATTTATAAAACTATTTTTTGTGATGCCTTACCTTCAACCAAAGAGTTGGCGCGAACCAAAACGAGGACCAAGTTAATTTTGGTTTAATATAAAAATTCACCTTTTTAATGAACGATCCTAAATAGTTACTCCATAGATATCATAGTAATCAAATTCGAAGTTTGAATATTTATTGATTATGATATAAATGTATTTTTCTTAATTTAAATGCTACTTTTTGAATAATTGTTTTTTTAATACGTATATCTTTATTGGCTTCATTTTATACCACATTTTGATAATCTATGCCTATGATTGAAATTTTATAATATATGATGATATTTCTAGACGAAGAAGACTAGTATTTTTATGGTATTCTTTTGAAAAACACATAATAAAATTTATATATAAATGTTATGAATTATCAACTCCTAAGCAATGGAGGAGAAACTTATTCATGATGTATGAGATTACAAGATATATTTAAATATTATTTTATTTTATAGTTTTAAAACATTATTTTTTGTAATTTTTATGTAATAATAAACTTTTATGTTTTTGTATGTCTACTCATTTTTCAATTCATTCTTTTTGTGAAATTTCAAATGTGGTGAAACTCAAGTTATTGATAAAATTATTATCTATAATTTGATTAACAGGCAAGCAAATGATTTGGAAATCTCCATCTCATTGTCGTTGTTACTACAACTATGGCAGTGGACGATGTTAGAGCCACTGAGACTGCATTTCAACAAGACCCAAAAATAGCCAATGTGGTTCTCTTCGTTTTTTGGTTTCTTTTATTTTTTTAATTGTGCATAAAATGTTGAACAATCTAGGAAAAGAATGGTCACTTATATGTAAGCACAAATTTGGAAAACCTCAAAAATTTCGTTTTTAATTTTTTTTTTAAACTGGGGACAGAGGATTTGAAATGGTGATGTTGATTTGCATGAGTGATGAGTGAAGAGTGAAGAAAATGATGTTAAGTGATAAATTTATGACTTTAATATTTGGAAGAAAAACTCAAACTTTAGAAAGAAGATGAGATAGAAAATAAAAAATATTTTTTGAATTAAATAATAACAAAATACTGACGTAAGTTACCATATGTCACGTTAAAGAAACAACTAAAGTTGTTAGTTATTAAAGACATATTCCATAAAAATTTGAAAAATGAGAATTTAATTAAACTAAAATTAAAATTAAAATCATTTAATAATTTAACGATAAAAACATATTTAATCCAAAATTTAATAATAGTCATACAAAATTTAATCAGACAAAATTTAATAATATGAAATTTATTAATACAAAATTTATTCGTACAAATTTAATTCCGAAGCAAGAGTTAAAGTGTGTAAATTTAATATTAATATTAATATTATTTCTTTTATGTAACGAATAAATTTAAATTATTATTATTATTTATTTGTGGATTTATTTATCTTTCTATTTACATATATAAAGAGGAAAGGAAAGAGAAATACATCTAATTTAATTTTAACTCGTGAAAAGTAAGTTGATCACCTTTTGTCTCATTATTAATGTTATCTGAACCAGTATTATTCCAATCAAATTATAATTAATTACCAGGGTAAAACATATTTAGTTAATTATTATAAGTGTATTATAAACATGTTTTTTAACATATTAAAATAATTACAAATGCTAGAGATATTAAATTAAGAAAGAACAATTAAATCATTATAATGCATAATGATTTTTCTGCTGACCCTGTTGACTTCCAGCCTGTGATTGCTTTGTGAAGCAAGAAAGTTGACGTGATACACTCATTCGTGTTTAGAAGCCATTCTCATGCCAACCAAACATTCTACTATTTATTATGGTTTAATAGCCAATTTAGTCCTCACTTTGGTTGAAAAATCTCAATTTAGTCCCTCGCTATAAAAGTGTTTTACATTAGTCCTAACTTTTAAAATAGTGGGTCAGATTGGTCCCTTTCGTTAAATATAAGTTAACGAAATTAATGGATGATGATGTGACACAGCTTAAAGCTGATGTGTTAGATTGATCCCTCGTTAGCTTTAAGTTGTGTCACATCATCATCCATTAATTTTGTTAACTTATATTTAACAGAAATGACCAATCTGACCCACTATTTTAAAAGCTAGGACTAATTCAAAACACTTTTATAACGAGGGACTAAATTGAGATTTTTCAACCAAAGTGAGGACTAAATTGGCTATTAAACCATTTATTATCTATTCTATTTTCCCTTCTCAAATTTAATTTTGTAAAATCAGTTTAAAATTGACATAACTAAATATTAATGGATGATTAATGATAATTAATTTTGTTAAAATAAATTTTAAATGATTTTTAAAAACAGATTTTAAGTCGAACTTTATCTTAAAAAATTAATTTATAAAACTAATTTTTATCCAGTAAATTTATCTAAAATCTTTAACAAAACTTTCATTTTTATTTTAAAGTTGATTGAAATGAAAATAAAAATAAAATAATGATAATAAAAATTTAAAATAAATAAATAAATATTGATTATTTTCTTATAAATGAAATTATTTTAGATATCATTATAAACTTTAATATCTATTTATATCTCGAAACTCATCGATTATCTATCATATAGAAAAATATTAAAAAATAAAAAATAAAATAAAAGAATATAATATGAGATTTTTTTTCATATTTTTCTATACAAGTTTCTTTCCTTCCACCTCTTCCTTCCGTCCGTGAAACTAGTATCAAAACAATAAGTCCCATTACCATACAGAATTTGGATTTTTTTTTTCTTATCCTCTCCTCACGTTTTCGTTAATATTTTTATAGTATGAAATGAAGTTGAAATATTGAATTTGTTTTAGATTTTTGAAAAAATATAAGTATAGTTGTGAATTTGTTTATTTTTTAAATATAACAGCTTTTAATTAATTTTACATGCAATATTAGTGTGCCCTTATATGAAGAAGAAATATAGGAATATGATATTGAAAAATAATTTGAAGTTGTTGAAGCTGAAAAGAATGGATGAGACTAACAGAATTAATAGGAGAAAATATTTTATGAAGATTGGAGGTGAGTAATGATGGAAAAGAAAGTGTTGGCTGTGTGACATATGTCTTTAGTGTAAGAAGTAAAAGAGGATTGTGTGACATATGTCTTTAGTGTAAGAAGTAAAAGAGGATTGAAAAGAAAAACAAAAGAAGAGAAAAGGGGAGGATGATGATTGATTGCTGGGGGAGATATTCACGGGAAAAGAAGAAGGAACGCCAGCGCTAGAGAAGGAGAAGAATCACCGGTGACTCTAAGTGGGGCCAAAATAATAAATAGTAATTTATTGTGAATCATTGATAAATTTAATTATTATCATATTTTGTAATTAAAATAAACAGAGGAGATAAAACTATCCGTGAACAATTAAAAATGATTTTATATAAAAGCAAAATTCTGAATGATTTCTTTTTTCACCTCAACGTCTGTTAACTTTTTTGATAAGTATATTAAATCGTTTCAAATAATACAGTAAATAAGTAAAAGTATCGTCCCACGACTTGTACAATATATGACAATTCTTCTTCTATAACTCAATTAGACATCAAAATACACAAAACAACACAAGAAACTATTTTTGGTATTTTATCAAACAGTTGGAATTGAGTTCATGAATCATATGAAAATAAAACTCAGCACAATATATCATTATTTCATTCAAACATTCACATCAAGGTATACTAGTCCTAATCCCTTAGCAACTAGTTCTAAATTAATATATCAAAATGTTAATCCCTTAGTCAATTTAACATACAATTTGCATTAAGTCCGATGTTAAGAATGACCAAGTTATTGAGCTTATCTCTAGATCCCAAATCACTTAGGTGCTCTATCTATGTCCATGTTCAAAGTTACTTTCCAATAATCAGAAACATTCACATAACATTATATTTTCATACAATGATAGTAAATTCAAGAAAGAGCATATGAACGAACAACGATATATTAAACAGGAAAATTACATCAGAGGAGTTCATTACATCCAATTCCAACGAAAGAAAAACTTAAGTACTCCTAGTCATCTAAAACGTATACATTTGAAGCAATCCCTTGCAACAATGGTGTCTTGATGCCTTGAAGTAGTCTCCGGAAGTTCCTGAGATGTTTTCGTTTCTTTCTTTTGTCCGGAACTTCTGTCATAAGAATGTTTCTCCTTTTTGTCACGTCTTTTAAAGCCACTTAACTTTATTAATTCTCTCAGCGCACAAGTATTGGTGCCTCTCAACTGATGTTATTCACACAACGCACAAGTATTGGTGCGCTATGCGAATTTCGTTTCCTGGCAATGCGAATTTTGACTTGCGCTATGCGAGAATTGGATGACAGACTCCCAATTATACATCCTTTCCTGTACAATAATTTACATAACAATCTACTTCCTATTACAACATTCACTGAGTAATAACATGAATAATTAGAAGATTGAGATCATTTATAAGTGTAAAAACAACTCTTTTTCACACTTACCAACTCCCCAAACTTGAACTATTTCATGCCCTCAGGAAATCACAAAAATAAGCTGAACAACACAACACAAAAGACATTTTACATTTTGATAGAATGACTTTGCACATCAGAAAAAATCACATGCATTCCCATAGATTTCAACAAGTATGACACGGTGCATCACTCACAAAATCACCTGTGTATAGAATATGAAAAACCAGATCAACATTTATCATAACTTTACATTCAAGTGTTTGTCCTCACATGACAGTAGAATTGTCATAGAACTTCATCAGCTTTTGCATTTCATTTGATTCACAAACTTCACACACTATTGGTTATGTCCAAAGGTCTTTTCAAGTTAAAGCTTGGCTTGGCTAGAAAAAGAATCATGGTTTTTCTTGGATTTAAAGACACCTATTAAGAAGAGAACAACTTCAATTCCCAACCAGTACTCAAATCCCATACTATATCATTCATCACATACCATAGCTCAACCTTCTTTTTCATTTTGAGCATCATTTGTAAATTTTTTTTTATTATTATGGCTTAATACCCTATTTTGTCCCTAGTTTCGCTCGAAAATGTCAAATTAGTCCATCCTTTAAAAAATGCGTCAATTACGTCCTCACTTAATAAAATTTGCATCAATGAAATCCCTTCCGTTAAATCCGTACAAACAACGTTAATTATTTTTCTCTCTCTTCTATTAACGCCGTTTGTACGGATTTAACGGAAGGGATTTCATTGATGCAAATTTTATTAAGTGAGGACGTAATTGACGCATTTTTTAAAGGATGGACTAATTTGACATTTTCGAGCGAAACTGGGGACAAAATAGGGTATTAAGCCTATTATTATTGATCTTTTCTTCCCCAAACTTGAACTCAACCTTAATTTTCATGTTCTCTTCTAAGGTGTAAGGTAGGATCACACAATAGGCTCAAGGTGAAAGAAATAAATCAAGGCTCAAAGAGGGTTTACAAATGAAACACAGTGTCAAAAGGTTGGCTATCAGCCAAGTAGCTGTATAATCAATAATAAACAATGCCTTTTTCATCCTTAACCAAAAAGTGTGTGTATATACGTAGAATCAAAATCATGCAAAAACCAATTCCATATCTAGACAACTCAATATCTCTCAATCAATATATGCTCTCAGCATTCACAGATCTGGTCATATTCATACACACAGATAAAAAATTTTGAAGCACAGCCACCACAAACATACATGTCATCATCCTCAAGAATCACATAACTTAATCAGACAATGCCAAATCATTAAATCAAAACACAATTGTCTTTACAACCATAAACATAAATCAACTATATTGAACATACATTACATAACATTACACTTAACAATGAAACACAGAACTTACCAACACAGAAACTTCAACAATTTCTTACAAAAACTAAAACATAAAGATAAAATTAAAAGTAACATATACATAACTGAAATAGAAAAATAAAATAAAAACACAAACAAAGAAATAAGGAAAAAAAAGAAACAAAGTTGCAGAAAGTGAGCACACCAACCAAAAAACAATTCCAATATACAAAACGATTGAAATGGATTTCCTAAATAACCTCACTCAGATCCCTCTTGTTGCAAGATCACTTAGTACTCCCCTTTCAGCTGTTGAAATCCATCCCTAGGATCTCCTAACAACCAGAAACATCTGTAGGCAAACTGCATAAAAGAAATTCAAACAAAAGAGACATACAATTGGCAAAGAATTCCACTTTCCCTGTTTTCTGAAGTTAGAACACTCAGATCCCTCTTGTTGTGCCTACCTAAGTATGACAAACCATCACCCAATCCCTTGGTGTAAGAAGTCCATCAAACTTGCCTTAAGTTCCAAAACAATGAATCCAAACACACAACCCCACTGGTGATTTGCACATTTGGTTTGATTTAGTTAGTTCCGCTACTGAAATCTCATTCCTAAGAACTTTCAATAACAACATCAAGCTCTAAAGCCTACACCAAGACAAGCATTAAGTTCAAACTAAATCAATGGAAAGTCTTAAAAAATTAAAGCCAACTGCATACACAACAACATTAAAAAAGAAAATTCACAACAAAGTCTAAAAGAGTCATAAATGCCCAAATTGCCTTGTGTTGGAACAAGTCCCCGACAACGACACCAAAAACTTGATAACTTTTTGGCAAGTATACCAAATCGTTCCAAGTAATACAGTAAATAAGTAAAAGTATCATCTCCCAAGGGACTTGTGCAACACATGACAATTCTCCCTTTTATAACTCAATTAGACATCAAAATGCACAAAACAACACAATAAACTATTTTTGGTATTTTATCAAGCAGTTGGTGTGCAAGGAATTTATATTTAAAAGAAACTTCGTTGGAATTGGGTTTCATGAATCATATGAATATAAAACTTTGTTCAATATTTTATTACTTCATTCAAACATTTACATCAAGGCATACTAGTCCTAATCCCTTAGTAACTAGTTCTAAATTAATATATTAAAATGATAATCCCTTAGTCATTTTAATATACAATTCGCATTAAGTCCGATGTTAAAGAATGATCAAGTTATTGAGTCTATCCTAGATCCCAAATCACTTAAGTGCTCTATCTACGTTCATGTTCAAACTTACTTTCCAGTAATAAAAGACATTCAAATAACATTATATATATTGAGCAGGAAATTACATCACAGTGAGTTCATTACATCCAATTCCAACGAAAGAAAAACTTAACTACTCCTAGTCATCTAAAACGTAAACATTTGAAGCAATCGCTTGCAACAATTGTGTCTTGATGCCTTGAAGTAGTCTCCAGAAGTTCGTGAGATGTTTTCGTTTCTTTCTTTTGTCCGGAACTTCTGTTAGAAGAATGTTTCTGCTTTCTGTCACGTCTTTTAAAGCCACTTAACTTCATTAATTCGCTCATCGCATACGTGTGTGTGCGCTATGTGAATTTCTTGTAAATGCTGCCTCTCAACTGATGTTATTCACACAGCGCACAAGTATTGGTGCGTTATGCGAATTTTCGTTTCCTGGCAGTGCGAATTTTGGCTTGCGCTATGCGAGAATTGGCTGACAGACTCCCAATTATACATCCTTTCCTGTACAATAATTTACATAACAATTTACTTCCTATTACAACATTTCACTAAGTAATAACATGAATAATTAGAAGATTGAGATCAACGTCTCATCTCCATTTTTAACATTTTCAAAAATTCTCTTTTTAACGTTAATAAATATATTTGTAGAAACGTCATAACAAAACGTAATAAATATTTTTGTCATAACAAAACATCGTAACCATAAACCGTTGGATGGGTTTATATAAGTTGTTAAAACGTCAATAGTTTCTAATTCAGAATAGTTTCTAAACAATGATGCTCTCTTCCACCCTTCACCTCCCATTTTCTATTTCTCCCAAATGTTCGTTGTTTTCTGTGCGGAATATCCCATTTTCTATTTCTCTCAAATACTCCTTTTCTGTGGGGAATAGGGATTCTCACTTGAATCCCAAGAAGAAAAGTTTAGTGTCACATGTCCATTTCTGCAATCTCAACTCTGAAATGATGGAGCCTTCGCCGGATTTCATAGTAAGAGAGGCTCTTCTTGACGAAGAATACCGGGTAAGTTTTTTTTTCTTCTTTATTTTCTTTTAATCTTTCTTGATGAAGAATATTGGTAAGTTTTTTTGTCTTTTATACATATGGCAGCTGCTCTATAGTGGGAAAATAGAAAAACAAGGTACTCAGAGTGCATTAGTTTTGTTCTTTTTTTTTTACTTTATTTAGGATTATTGGTAATATAGTGATATGCTTTGATGATGATAAGTTGTATGCTGCTATAATTGTCCTTATTTTTTATCCAGATTCTTCGGGAATAGGAAAGACACGATTGAGGTAAGAGTTTATGCTAATAACTCTTTGTACTGTGTGCTTTGAGTCTTCCTGAAAGACTTAAGAAGAATTCCGTTTGGATAGGACGAATATGATTGGATAACGAAGCGGTTGAGGAACCCACTACCCGGCTTTACCCACACATGGATCATCGCGGTATAAGCATTCTTATTCTTGGTTTATTTGATGAAGCATCTTTTCCTTATGATGTGTATTGTAAGTTAGCAGGTGAATGAAGAGGATGTAACACCAACAGTCCCACGAAGTATCATAGGAACCCTTGAATTGTGTATCAAGGAAACACATCCATTTCCAAACACAGGTTATGTTGGACATATTCGAGACGTCTGTGTTGCTAAATCATATCGCCGTAAGGGTATTGCAAGCAACATGTTGCATTTTGCTATAAAATACATGAAATCTAAAGGTAATATAATATGAACATTGTGTGAAGTAACTTTTACATCCTATAATAAGAAGGGTTGTGAAGAATTGGTTATGCATGCGGGTGTTAATGGAATTTATGGGCACGTAAGAAAGAGAGACGATGGACCTGGCTTGGGGTTCGTAGAAAAGAGAGACGATGGACCTGGCTTGGGGTTCGTAGAAAAGACAGACGATGGACCTGGCTTGGCATTGTTCCAAAAGGTCGGGTTTGAGGTAATGCAACTATCTGTTTATGTTTTTAAGCTTTAAATAATGAATTTTGTACAGTTCTTCATAGATTAATACATGTAACTGTCTTAATACATGCAACTGTCTGTTAACTTTTGTACAGTTACTTGAAGACCTCAGCCAAGAGAGCATGTATCATCACTTTTCCTTAGATATGTAAAGGACCAAAGATATTTTGTTTTGCTACGATTAGATATTGTACGGTTTTATATTTTCTTAAACACTTGCATGTATTGATTACAGTTTCAACAAATAGCAACTTTCACTAATTATGTTTTTCCTCACCTAGACAAACTGGGTTGAAGTAGTCTCCAGAAGTTCGTGAGATGTTTTCGTTTCTTTCTTTTGTCCGGAACTTCTGTTAGAAGAATGTTTCTGCTTTCTGTCACGTCTTTTAAAGCCACTTAACTTCATTAATTCGCTCATCGCATACGTGTGTGTGCGCTATGTGAATTTCTTGTAAATGCTGCCTCTCAACTGATGTTATTCACACAGCGCACAAGTATTGGTGCGTTATGCGAATTTTCGTTTCCTGGCAGTGCGAATTTTGGCTTGCGCTATGCGAGAATTGGCTGACAGACTCCCAATTATACATCCTTTCCTGTACAATAATTTACATAACAATTTACTTCCTATTACAACATTTCACTAAGTAATAACATGAATAATTAGAAGATTGAGATCAACGTCTCATCTCCATTTTTAACATTTTCAAAAATTCTCTTTTTAACGTTAATAAATATATTTGTAGAAACGTCATAACAAAACGTAATAAATATTTTTGTCATAACAAAACATCGTAACCATAAACCGTTGGATGGGTTTATATAAGTTGTTAAAACGTCAATAGTTTCTAATTCAGAATAGTTTCTAAACAATGATGCTCTCTTCCACCCTTCACCTCCCATTTTCTATTTCTCCCAAATGTTCGTTGTTTTCTGTGCGGAATATCCCATTTTCTATTTCTCTCAAATACTCCTTTTCTGTGGGGAATAGGGATTCTCACTTGAATCCCAAGAAGAAAAGTTTAGTGTCACATGTCCATTTCTGCAATCTCAACTCTGAAATGATGGAGCCTTCGCCGGATTTCATAGTAAGAGAGGCTCTTCTTGACGAAGAATACCGGGTAAGTTTTTTTTTCTTCTTTATTTTCTTTTAATCTTTCTTGATGAAGAATATTGGTAAGTTTTTTTGTCTTTTATACATATGGCAGCTGCTCTATAGTGGGAAAATAGAAAAACAAGGTACTCAGAGTGCATTAGTTTTGTTCTTTTTTTTTTTACTTTATTTAGGATTATTGGTAATATAGTGATATGCTTTGATGATGATAAGTTGTATGCTGCTATAATTGTCCTTATTTTTTATCCAGATTCTTCGGGAATAGGAAAGACACGATTGAGGTAAGAGTTTATGCTAATAACTCTTTGTACTGTGTGCTTTGAGTCTTCCTGAAAGACTTAAGAAGAATTCCGTTTGGATAGGACGAATATGATTGGATAACGANGCAAAGTTTGCGGTGCAGTTGGAGGTTGGGGAAGGGCTGCGGCAGAGAGAGAAGAGGGCAGTTAAACCGGAGATTTTGGTGAGAGTCAGAGAAGCTTCTCTTTCTGATGCCGAAGCTGCCACCATTGCTGCTGAAGTTTTGTGGGGTTCTTCGCCATAGATTATTTTCTGCAAACAAGACGGCGAAGGAAGTAGGGAAGTTCTTCTTTCCAATATCTAAAGCTGCTACTGTATATTCTGAACTCACCCAACAATTTCATTGTAGTTACTTAGTTATGGTTGAGTTGTTTGTTAGTTGTGTATGTAAAGATTGGGATTTTAGGAACGGGAAGTTCAATTCAGCTCATAAATTGTGCTATTATCGAATTTTTTTTCTCAGTCAGGGAATGAATAACAAATCAATTCTCATTGTTATGTTATGCAAGTTCTAATCATATTAGTATTTGTTCAGCTGATTGGATTATTGAATTTTAAAGTAATTAATGGTGAGTTTGAAAGCTTGAAAATGCAACGTTATTTATTTGGTCCAGGTTTTATCTGAATGATAAAAATGGATTGAATGTGAAGAAGGTACTGAGGTGCGTTGGTGGCTGAGGAATCTTCGAGGAATCTGAGAGGAATACGAAGGGAATCGTTCATGGCATATGCTTCTTCAAATAATCAGCATTTTTTTTATTCATCCATTCTTCATTTTTTTCACTCTCTCAAATGCTTCCAATCTATGTCAGTATTCAGTGAGAAACTTGGAATATGTTTTCGTATATTTTTTAAGTAAAGTAAAAGTTTTAAACATATGACAAAGTTGGTTTTAATTTAAGAAAAAAATATTTCACTTTTTTAATAGGTTTTAATGGAAAAATTTACTAAGCATAACCTTAAGATCCTCTCTAATGCAAATGTTGTTCATTGGTTATCCGTTTTTCCCGCTTCTTAAGGATGTTATTAAACTCCCATGTCTGCACATGCTATGCAGCCCATAATAAGACAAAGACCAAACTGTTTTCTGCAATTTTTTAGTACGGAGAAATCTAGTCCATGAAAATACATTACTTTTCCTCCAAGAATGAAAGGAATTTAAAAATAAAAATTAAATTGCGACGCATCACTTATATTGGTGCAATTTAAGAATTATAATAAAAGCATATAACGACTTACATCATTAAATTGTATCTGTCAATGCATCAACACTGTGGTTGGATGTGAATGTGATGCTTTTATTAAAAAAATTGTGGAGGTTAGATGGTTTGAGAAGACTCTTGGGTGATGTGATGCAATTTCTTATTAAATGATAAAATTATGATATTAGGCTAAGGCATTTATAATATTATATAACTTTTAGATTTTTGTCTTTTCAAAATAAAATAAATTTTTTAATATTTAAATTAGAATAAAGATAGGAACTAGACGGAGATAAATGACAAAACCTGATGTGTTAAAAAATGTAATGGATGTTTTTAGAGAATTATTTGAAGAAACACAATACTTTTAGATTGATGCATATAAAAAATTGAAACTAATTTCAACTTAAAATGTTATAAAAACAAATTTATGA
This sequence comes from Vigna umbellata, assembly GCF_029865625.1. NCBI lineage: Eukaryota > Viridiplantae > Streptophyta > Magnoliopsida > Fabales > Fabaceae > Vigna > Vigna umbellata. The sequence goes on from NC_142165.1 coordinate 101,429,376, forward strand.
CTAATTATAAATACTTGACGATAAATACTTATATTAGTAAGTAGGAGTAATTACAATAGATCAATATTCAGAGACAATTTTTGTTTTTATAGGAGTCAAAGCTCCATGTTGCGTGTAGAAAGTGGCGCCATAGAAGGAAATCTCTACGGAAATACTAATCCTTATATTTGATTAAAAAATTAAAGTAAAAGAAAATACGACAAAACGAGTTGATTTCATAAACTAATGACTAATATTTGATCGTTTTTACCTGGAAATTAATGACTTTGTTGCACTTTCAAAATCAGTAACAGAGAAAATCTTTTGGTTGATTGGGTTTGATACTAAGGACGTGATATTTGGTTGGTTACGTCATTGATGAGCAAACAAGAATACCAAAAAAAATGATAACCCAAGTCTTACAAGCTAGGACAAGAGCTAAAGAGTTCAAAGTCACTTCAGAATAGGACCATTTTAGAGTGCAAAAAGTGTTAGGTTAATGAGTACAACCATACATGAAATTAATACCATTTTTTATTAAAAACTTTAAAACAATAAATTAATAAATTTTTCATTTTTATATAATACTCCATTTCTTTATTTTTATTTAACGTAGAACTTAAACTTATTTTTTTTCAACAAAAAGTACACTTTTCACCGCTTAATATAATTTTAAAAGTTCATATCCCAATAAAAAAGAATAATTGTGAAAAATTTTAACACAAAAAAAATGGAGTGAGAATTTAATTTCAAAATTATATATTCTGATTTATGATGCGTAATAACTCAAACTATGTTTTTTTTGTTATTGATATTTTTAAATTATTAAAATTTAATTTAAAAAATAAAAAGGAAAATAGGATAAATTATAATATACTATTCCTTATATAGTTTAAATGATCCACTTGTTAAAAAATACCATAAAGTAATGCCTATATTCATTACGTATCTCAAACTCCGAAGAATAACGTGTATAAAATGCTTTCAGAATTCAAAGGCTTTATTCTACCGTATATGATAGAACTTTAGATTTCTGAAAAAAAAGTTTTTAAAATTATAGTAGTATAGTATAAAATATTGACTGAGCGGTCATTGAATAAAGGTCGATCGATTTATCCGCTATTGGTCAATCTCGTCAAATGGTTTAAGTCGTAATTGGGTCTACAGTGTTAATAAGCTACTTCAAATGGTAATTGGGTCAGCGCTTAAAATGTTATTGGACCAGTAGTCCAGTGGATGATAAAATAATGGACGTTGCTCCCTCCACCACCATAAGTGCTTCTGCATCTCCCCACTATTTTCTTTTATTCCAAAAATATTCTACACCTTCTCACTATTTTCTTTTATTCCAAAAATACCCTACACCTCCTCACTATCCTGAACAATCTTTCTCTTTCTCTCTGCATTAATGGAGCATATTGAAAAATATAAAATTAAGAGGAAACTTCAATATTAGTGCTTCTACCACTTCCATTTTATAAACTTAAAAGTTAGATGCAAATACAAAATAATAAACATAATAATATTAATAGTAAATAATATATTATTATTATTATATACTAACTTTATAATGACAAAATAACTAAATAAATTCGAAATCTTTAACAAATAACTTTTCTTTTATATTTTAAGTATTTAATAATATTTTTATATTATTTATCTAATAAATTAAATACTTTATTCAAGTTATTTGAGTCAAACATGTCCGTAAGTTAAAATATAATATAATGCTAAAAATTATAGATATTAAATGTAAAAAAAAACACACATATATATATATATAAACATTTTTCTAGAAACTTAGAACAAAATTTTATCATTTATTAAGTAATTTGAAGAAAAAATATATTGAATAGTGAAAATAAGATTGAATCAAACTTATTTAAGGGAAAGTGTAAATAAATTTTTGCAATATATCACAAGTTTAAATCTGAGCCATGTGAATGCTCCATTAATGTGGAGAGAGAAAGAAAAATATTGTTGAATATAATGGGGAGGTGTAGGGTATTTTTGGAATAAAAGAAAATAGTGGGAAAGTGTAAAGTATTTTTGGAATAAAAGAAAATAGTGAGGAGGTGCAGGAGCACTTGGGGTGGTGGAGGGAGCAACACCCTGAAATAATTAAAGATATGTGGTTAAATATACTTAATACACTAAATCCAAAATATTTGGTTGAAGATATTGATAAAGCCGTTTTTGGGTAACCAAATCTCCAGGTAAGGTCGTTTTTATTTGATATTTGAAACAATTATAAATACATTGACATGGCCAAAAACCATGTACGTTACACTTATGTTCTACTTACACTTGATTTATTTTCCAATACTCTCAAATACTCAAATAATGTCAACCATTCACTGAGTATTTCATTAAAGAGCTAAAGCTCCTCAATAATACGCCTAACTTGAGTGTCAGAATGCTTTTTGCAGGTACATCCTCCCCGTCAAGAAGGAGACCGATCGGTTCGCACTAATATCGAACGGTCAGCAGCAGGAGATTGAAGATGACCGAGCAGTCCAGACAGATAGGCGATCCAGGCGTTTGGAAAGACACATCAGAAGGTTAGTCTCTTGGTCCTGAAAATATGTATGGAAACAATATTTATGATGATTTTCAGTTCATTGACAATGTATATCAATAATTGATTAAAATTAAACTCGATTATTTCATACTTAAATGCAAATATTTAAATATTCTGTCTTATATTGTTGTTTCAAACTTATTTTATATTTGAGAAAGAAGAGAGAACATAAAAGTATTTATTGTTTGTAAGATTTTAAATTCATTTTAAGTAATTAAAATTCTTTCAAGAATATCTGGAGTTCAATTTTCTTCCTGAATATTATATTTAATTACCATATTTTACTGTGAATTATTTTAAATACTCTAAATAAAATGGCTTGTCCTTTTAATTTTTTTATTTAAAATGTAATTTTAATAATGTAACTTATGAAAGTTATAATGAGAACGAGGTATTGAAAAACATATTATTAACTAACCTATTTTAGGGGTTTTAATATTTTTGTAATGAAGGATAAAATGAGAATATGATAATTTGTAGGGATACAGGAAGAAAAGGGGTGCAAGAAGAAATGCCTTTTTTTTCTTAAATACCTCAGCCACTTGATCTTTGGCGTCCAATAGTTTGAAGTTTGTTTAGAGAAGACTTTCACAAAATCATGATAATAACCTCTTTATGACATCTTTCTAGATTTTGAAATGTCAGTGTTGAGGAAAATTAAATTCAACCATAACAAAGGTCTTTAACTGGGTTTGTTCTCAAAAATCACAATACTAGTTTTTGATTTGTGAAATATCGTGCATGATAATAAAAATGGGAAAGGAGGCAAATTTGGAGAGGGAGTGAGTTATGCACATGCAGGGGACCTCTTTGTCACTTTGGGTTTAAAGATGAGGAGGAAATAACACTCAATGAAAAATTTAAAAATAATAATAAATTAGCTTATTGAATTTTCTAGACACATTACATAACTAATATACAGTATGTATACGAATAAGTACATCAAATATAACCAGAGATTGTAGTTGAAATATTGGTAAGGTCCAAATATGTGTATGAAAGCTTTTAGGGTTGTCTTCAAGATAAATGGGTTAATGCAAACAAAATGGTAGCTTTGGCAATAAACATAATATGGAGCAAGTAAGCAAGGACCAACCTTACACAATAATGAGTGGATGGTGATTGTATATGCAATGAATAATGTTGTGCATGTGATGGTAGTGGCCATTATGATTCAGTTTTTGAAATGAATTAATGAAGGCTTTATTATGTATTCTTGAGGGATGGTCAATGCATGTGCTTGCATTCACTGTGGCATGCTAAATAAAAGGGTTTCTTTTTTCCTTTCTTGCTGAACTTTTAACTCTTCTTTTTCTTTCGTTTCAATTTCTTCGACGAGACACCTACCAAAAGCTAGGCAGCTCTCAAGTCCGACAAGATTACACGCACATTTTATCTAACTTACTTGTATAAGATAAAATATTCGTGTTATTAATTTTAAAAAATAAAAATAATTAGTCCCCTCTTACACCGAGATTAAGAAATATCCCATAAAATGGCCGACATGTTCATTTGGTGAAAAGTAAAAATAAGCGTAGGCAAAACATACACAGCTTATTCGGCAACAAATAGCTGCAATCAATGCAAATCTCAAACTAAAACAAGTTGATCATCAGCAGCTACCTTCATTATCATTAACATATATATACCATACCCAGAAGAACTTTGTTAACATTCTACTCGTTGCAAAAACTCTTATTGAACAACAGCTCCGCAATCATCGTGTCTAACACACTAGTACTTCAACAAATAACATAAATTAAAAGAAAAAGACAGACATTTTCTGTGTTTTACTGTACAGTTGTTGTGACTTATTTTTTCTAGAAATGAATATAAACAATCCTCGAAACTCCCTGGTGCTGATTATTAATCAAGAATCTACAGATAGAAACCCGTTCAAGATGCCAGCCAGCCTTACCTAAAGAGATTTCCAAAAACGGGCATCGAAAGTATCACGAAAAGAAAATTTCAGCTAGCCTCTTAAGAAAAAGAGTAGAAAACAAATTCTAACTTTTGGTCTTCTTTTCCAGTAGAAAAGGGCTCATCTCTACGTTTGACATGTAGAATGCCTCACTGCTTTCCTGTCTTCTTTGAACAAAAAAATATTGGTATTAGAAAGTCAACAACCAGAGCAAACTTTTCAGTCCGTCACTTCCTTCACCACGTTCCTAGTTGGCTTTCTACGTGACAGGAATTTCAAAATTGAGAAAATTGCAACCGAGGCAATTTGTAAATGGTCAGAGCTACTTATCTTTATACATACTTGCCCCATTTTACGACTATTTAGATTACCACTTATAGATGCTCGTGAGGTTCTAGATAACCTGAACTCCGATTGTAAGCTTCCACTCAACACCATTTCCTTGTTGAAAGAGAGGACTGTCATTGTCAAGCTTACATTGTCATTTCTTACCGGATAATCCTCCCCTCGTAAATTAGCTTCAAAACTCCCACCATATGCCATTTGTCCTGCACCATCCATGCGCCCAGCATTCAAGACAAGTTTTAATCTCTTCCCAACAAACACAGTATCCTCAAGTTTTGCACCGACATAGTACCTCTTTGCAAAAGATGTTAAAGAAACACCACAGTCGGCAATATTGTGCTTTATGTTTTTTAACTTTGTGTTGCTACGAACAGTACACATAAAATCTTTACCCGTGGACTGAACATCAACACCCATAGAATAAGTAGGGCCCCATGGATCAACATAAGCTGCAGCACACTCAGATTGAATACTGAAATCCTGCTTGTTCTTATTCATCTGTCCCACGACTGAAGCATATACATTCTTCTTTATTTCTGTAGTTGTCTCCAAGTTTATACCATCAAAGCCCGCATCGTGATCCCATCCTTGGGGATCAAGAACAGGCCTCACAAGCCATTGGTCGTCAGAAACAAGGCAACGATATCTATGGCCATGGCAGTCTGAGTCAAAACATGGAGGAACAGCCATATCCGGTAGCAAAACAGGCTCAGGAGGTGCCTGTTGATCATCCGGGTTATCACTGTTCAAAAACTTCTGCTCTGTTGAGAGTAGTTTCTCTTTGCGCTTACGGTAGTCTTCTTTCAACTGTTTCTTTAAGAAAAGGGTTTCCCTGTAATCCATTTCATCCAGATAATCTTTTTTCAACGGCTCAGACAACATTTCAAACTGAGATTTCGTCAACACTCGTATGGGTGGAAGTTGATCATTTTCATCTTCTTCGTTATCATAGAGTAATATTTCCTCAATTTCATCATCAGTGCCACTTAAATTGGATATAGGGTGATGGCGTAGGAGAGACGAAAGGAGATGGGGCATAGAAGGAATTCGGGTACTGCTTGATGGTCCTAGTTCTACACTGTTCTGAAACTTGAGAAGAGAATTTACATCGCCCAGAACTTTGGTACAAACGCAAAAGAACAAGAGTTGAGATCTCCAAACTTGACCATTTGGGAGAATTTTCTCTCCCATAATATTTTTTGGGCATTGAGAATGGTTCTCAACCAAAAGTACAGGGTTTTCAAGCCTAGAATCAAACACTGCCTGCTGTATATGCTGCTGTATTATATTAGTACAGTGAGAAATATACGACTCATAATTCATAGTATACCCATCAGGTCCTTCCGGAATGGCAGAGGAAGAATGAGTCATAACTACGATGGTGTTGAACCAAATCGCACTGCCAAACACTTCGGTTACAAGTTTCAAGAGTGGGAAGTCAACATAACCAGCATTGATAAAATCAAGCCGTTCAAAGTACAAAACAATATCTGGAGGGGACTTTCTTATAAATCTCCTTATAGAAAGCATGATCCTCCTATTTGTCTTCATATTATTAGTCGAGGAAGGCAGAAAACCAGGGGTATCAATAAATGTTATGTTAAGACCATTGACATTGCCCACAACTTCTTGGATGCGATTAGTAGCTGGTTGAAATGCGCCTGTAGTGGTTTTTGCTTGACCAAATATAGAATTTATGGTAGCACTTTTACCGACTCCTGATTTACCAAGGACAAGTATTCGGCAAGAGAAATCCAATTGAGGCATGCCAATAGCTTCCTGTTCACTTGCTATTTCTCGGGCTCTAATGCTACTGTGGTTAACTCTTTTCAGATCTGATTCCTTTGTACGAATCAAAGTTGCCAGGTGCATCCGATAGAGAACCTTTGCGACCAAAAGATTTTCTTGTGAATGGCCAAGGCGCTGTAGCAATCTGAAGAATTTAACCTGGAGATCCTCAACCTTGGCTAAAGTATCCTTCCGTCTTCTATTAGTGTTATCTTGATAGTGATAAACTTCTGTATCTGAAACTAGCTGCAAGGAGGAACTGTGACGATTGCTCTGATCACCATTTGAAGAATTTGATGAGTCAGAAGGAATGGATGATGATACTGAACTAGCCGAGTGATCTGAACCTAGTAAAAACGCATATGCCTCAGTTCTATCTAAACTGTACTGATAATAGACATTATATTCACAAAAATCAGATTTGGTGCAAATATTGGTTTAGAAATGATATTACGCACAGAATATCACCCACTTAAATCATCCTAAACCACAGAATTGTACAAAATAAAACACATATATCAACATCCAAACATATAATCTTGGATTCCTATAACTGTAGGAAAACATACTCTTTAAATTTTACTTGTTCCCTGGACTAGATATGAAGAAGACATCTCCTATTTCTCCTAGCATCAAAGAACTAAAGTAAAAAATCGGTAAATTGATCACGTCTGCAATTTCCTAGGACAGTTATTGTTTGTTTAGTAACTCCTGTGCTGTATGACCGTTATGTGTGTATTTATTAAATCAGTTTTGTGGCAGATTTCTGAGGGATTATGTGACACATAAAATAAGTTTTGTGAGTATTTGTTCATTGTTGATGTTGGTTTGAAGGATTAGATCCCGTGCTGTGGGCAGAGGACTGTGTTAGTGTTATGAACAAGAAATTTTGGTCTAATTCCATAATTCTTTCAACAAAACCTCCCAGACGGGTGAGATTGGAATAACTGCAAAAAATAATATATTTATTTCAAGAATCGATTTTATTTTATAATTGTTGGAAAATGGTTATAAGATATAACTAATATCGTTTGGTACAACAAAAATCTGATTTTACATTAAATGAGTATGTATGAAACTAAAAGAAAAAAAAACTATGGAAAAATAATGACAAAAGAACCAAAATGGTGCGATTTTGACTTCAATATTACCAAAATGATGTAATTTTGAAGTCGTGTTAACTTGGTACAATTTCGTTTTGAAGAAATCGTGCTAGCTTGATAAGATTGGTATGACTTCAATTCCTTGTAATTTTTTTTAATTTTAATTGAAGTTGTGCCAACTTAATATGAATTTCATGTATTTTGATATAAATTGAAATTGTCAGTTTAGTACAACTATAATTCATTATAACTTTTTTCTTAATTTTAATTGAAGTCATACCAAGAAGGCGTGACTTCAAAATTACACCATTTTTGTAATTTTGAAGTTAAAATTACACCATTTTGGTGCTTTTACTGGAAAATAATCATACACTACAAATTTTAAGATTCATAAAAACAGCTTATTTTTCATTTTCTTTCTACAAATTTTAGCTACTCTCCGAAACATAAAATCACAAACAATTTTTTGTTCCAAAAACTGTTCGATCTTTAAAAATAATATTTGGGCATGCTTGGGATAGCTTGAATTGTTGATTTCAGCTGTTTTAGTTGGGAAAAAAATAAAACTGTTTGAGAATTATAGTGTTTCCTTGAAAAATTTGTTTAAATTTACAAAAGCTTTCTTTAAAAAAAAAAAAAGAAAAAAAAAACTTTTATGTATCCAAACATTTTTAGATTATGATTATTTTTCAACAGTTTCTTTTTCACCTCAAACTTGCTATCTCGAAATTACTCCCAAGTATCCCCATTTGCCGATAAAAAACCCCTCAAGTTTCTCAACAACTACCCCCTTCTCATAATTTACTTTGAAAAGGATGATTGTTTCTGTTGTATCCGCACAAAATTAATTATCTTAAATATCATTCTTCAGAAAACTTACCAAAAACAAATAATTCTCGATTATAATTGGTTATAACAATAATTGATTATATATAATTCATATTGAAATAATCTAATTTTCGAGTTATCCCAAACACACCCTTAATGTGTCCAAACTCATTATTCAATGTTAGAATGGTTATTTATCTCGCTCAAATTCTTGAGTTTGAAGACGAACCGTAGCCTTCTTGCATAGAAAGTATATTTCTACCTATGAATTATTATACCGTAAAGGCTAACTCTATTATCAATAGAAGCATAATCTCCACAGCTACTCTATACCGTAAAGGCTAACCATGTCATATTGTCCCCTACTGGTTCTAAGAATTGTGAAACCTAATACTAATCTAAGGGTGGCACTGGAAGATGTGAATACAACACTATACAATTTTAAGGTGTAGCTTTTTACTAGATAACTACATATCTGCTGAGCTTAACATGCACGGAATAACAGAACAAAACGAGTTCCCTGCTATTATCGTCTTCTTTCACCAGCCACCGTTCTAGGAGGAGGAGAATTCCGTTATGACCACATCTTGTGAGAAATTAACTATGTGCATTTTCATTATAAAATGAAATAAAATTATGTGCATTTTCAATGACTCCACTTGAAGTCACAAACAGTAATATCAGGGTTGTACCTTGCTCATTAAAATTTTCATTCTGAATCCGGTGCTCTTCAGCGTAAAAACTATTGCCACCTGATAATGATGAAGGCGAGACCACTGATTTGGACAGAATTTGAGAGAAAACCCAATCTCTAACACCTTTCATCCTACTGCAACATAAGAAAACAGAATTCCATAAAGTAACTAGAAAATGATAATTCGAAACAGTAAGCCAAAGAGATATCTTGGTTCTTCTTAAAGTGAAAACAACACCGCAGAACATATCATAAACATCAGTCAAAATATCCATCACATGCAATCAACAAAGCACAAAATTTCATAACAGGGGATCCTCGATTCGATTTTCGTCAGCTAAAGGATTCAATCAATAAGCATATGAACACAGAGTGTCTAGCCAACTGCCGGTCAATCTTGAAAACATAAAACCCTTTATAAGAAAAATCTTAAGACAATCAGTGTCGGTGAAACTAAGATCAGAAAACACTCCATACACAAAATCGGTGCAAACGAGGAAATCGTGTCAGAGGATAAATAACGTGTAAACCTATGAAACAGAGATCACCAAGCGAATTGCAGCAATCATTAAAATTCAACAGAGAAAAATAGAATAAAATAATGCTGAGAAGAATAAAGAAATGGAATGAAAAGAGAAAAAAAAGGTTAGATTAATGGAGGCGCTCACTTTGATATTTGGACATCAAACACAAGGGAGGATAACACGAAACGCGAAGCTCGAGGATATACTGAGATCCAAAGAAGCAATGTTTGGCCGCGAAAAGAGTCGAATCGACGTGGTCAAATCATTAGGTCAATCAGATTGTCTCATTCTGGTAGAAGAAAAGAGGAAAGAAAGTTGGTGGGGGGAAAATGAGTGAAGAAAGAAAGGGCACGAGAAAACCCTAATTAGAGAGAATTGGAAAGTGGTGTGTGAGTGAATGAGAAGGGAAGAGAAAATGGAGATTTGGAGATAAGAGTAAGACAGATTGAGAAGTCGCTCACCTCATCTCTTATTTCCTTATTTTATTTATTTATTTATTTTACTTTTGATTTTAAGTTGAAGATGGCAACAAAAAGTGGCGGCACTGAAAGAGGCCAAAATATAAAGAGGTGCGCACCACCAACCACTTCACCGCATGCATTCTCAACGGTGGTCGCGACCAATAGTTTTGAATTTATTTTTATCTTTCCAAAATTAAATTTTTTATTTTTTATTATCAAATTATCTCATACTTCTTTAATGTTTATGTGTTAATGAAAAACCAAATAATCGTTGTAAAATCTTAATTGTTTAAATGAGTTTAAAATAAATTATAGATAAATGGATTGTTTTATTACTCTTAATATCAGATTTTTTAATTAAATGTTATTTAATCTTCTTAGTATGTTATTTAATTGTCTTCAATTAAATTTTACTGTAAACTTATTTTTTTACAAACTTCTTGCTTGAGTGTAATTACTTTACTGATATATGATCACTTGAAAGAAGTAATACAAACAGTATAAATAAAATATTTAATTCCAATTAAACCAAACAAATATTTCTTTAATTTAAAACATTTTTCTTTCCTGTAGTACTTAGATTATACTTATTTTAATTTGAAAAATTCAAAGTAGAAACCTGATTAATATTTAACTACACAGTTCATCTATCAATACACACAGTTCATCAAGAATAAAATAATAGATCTCATTCACATTTATTTAAACAACTTTAAGTAAAGTTAGTCTATATAAAAAAATATTATAAAGTTAGTATAGAAATTTGTTGGGTCATTCATCGCTCAAGAGTCCAGACCAATATAAATATCTATTCCTCTTTCATTAAATGTATTGAAACAAAATTAAATATTATAAAAAATATACATAAAAGCATTTTAGTATAGGAACTTCTAATAACATTATCAAAATAATTAATATGTTTATTCCCTGTTAATTTATATTGATTTCAAAGACTTTGATCACTCTAATTTTTTTACTTTGTATTAGGAGAAAATTAAGCTTAATGAAATATTAATACATTGTTGGTAATTTGGATTATAATAAAATAATTATCAACAAAACAAATTAAAATTATATAAAAACATTGAACTATAATAAGAAGTTTTTATTATTAATAATAGTAATTTTAGTTTACTAAATAATATTGTTTATTATTATTATTAAACATAGTTTATTGAACAATGTTATTAAATAATAACAAAAAAGTATAGAACTGTAATAAACTTAATATATTCTTTAAATCCAGATTATTTATAAAATGGTATTAAACAATTTGAATATTATTTAAAAATTTTAATTTTAATTCAAATTCATTTTTATTTAATATCATTTCTACTACTTTTTTTCTTTCATTCAAACAATCTCATTTTTCTTTCTTTATTTTTTTTTCTTTCTCTGTCTATTCTTACACCATTCTGGAGAACATATTCGATTACTAAAAAGTTCAAATAAAATATTTTATAATCAAATCAATGCTTCAATTAATTAATGACAAGTTTACAAGTAGAATAAAAAATAAAAAGTGTTTTGAGTTATTTTTACCTTTCATAAAAAAATAAAAACATGTTATATTAAGTGCTTATTTATTGATCTATTACAACTAATATAAATGAATTTTTTGACTGCTTTTTCTTCAAGTTTCAAGATTTATTTGACTCAATTACACAACCGGTTTGTTGTATTTGAGGAGTAACCAGACAATTCAGTCTAGTTATTAAATTCATCCGGAAACAAGGGGGCTGGATTCTATCTTTATCAACCAATCAAAGCATGCCCTCAAGCTTAAACTCCGGCAACCAGTAAGCATTTGAAGATTTCGTAATTGTAGTTCTTATATATCCATAACCTCTAATATCCATCCGTATCATGGTGGCATAGGTCCAGTTTTAATGAGTATTTAATTTTTCCTGATGAAGGAACAACTGCAAAGCCCTCCAACCACTGATTTTCAAAGCACGGGAAGAAAGAGCATAAACAATTTTAGAGTTTCCAAAAAGTTGGAGTGCCTTAAAAATTCTGGCTGGTTTCTAGCTCCAACTCGAAACTATAAATTAATCTCTGAAAATGACATATTCGCTAGTTGTGATGTGAATGCAATATATTTTCCTTTGCTTGTTTCCTCATGTATGAGTCATGGCATATCATTGGAATGAAAATTGATATTAACCATGGCATATCAATGATTTGGAGCTTCTCTTATTCGAATCATGAGGCGACCTGTTTATCAGTTGCTTTATAGTAAAGCATCTTCTGTACATAGAACATCATGTAACACTGTGCAGCCCTGACAATGTTCTCATCAACTTGAGTAATCCAAGCATCATCACACTTGTACCATCGATTGCTTAATCGCAGATAAGTAACATAATGACCAGCATCTAGTTTACCAGTGTGCGTGACAACGGCAAACAACTCAAACTCTGAACACAACTCATCTGAAGCATCAGGCTCATCCCCATCAAAAGGAAAGATCCTGTTCCCAAATCGACTCCTTAAAATTGTTGACGAGAGATACGGTGACATGTCCAGTGAAAATGGGAACTGTAGGTAGCGATCCACTTTCCTGGACATCTTTCTTGTTGAAGAATGCTCAAATCTTTTTATATGAAAGCAAGAAACAAGGGGAAGTTTCCTAATTGACATCTGTTTTAGTGTTTCTTGCCTCACCTGACACTGCCGGCAGAAAAATTTTTGGTCAGCTCCCAATCTCTCTGCTCTCGTGAATCTCTTCAAGCATCCAGTCAAGGTAGATGTTCCACAGTATTGGCTTGAATTCATGCAATCAGCCTCACCATTGCAAGAATGATTTGACGTTGCAGTAGCCATTTTATTAGAAACCCCTTGATTCGGTTCCAAGTCCAGTGAGATGTCTATGCATGGGTCGTAAGTAGTTGATGTGAAACCACAGGCCATACATGTAACATCTGATCGCAGAATACCAGAGAATACTTTATGAGCAATGCAGCAGTCACCATTGCCTGAAATATCAGTGAAAATGTTGTCATACAAAGATGCTTAATAAAATGACGCCAGTTTAAGAGCAGATCTTACAATGAAGATCTTGTACATTTCAGTAAACAAAGGTAGCAAACAAGATCCTTGTAACTTAGGTGTTCAAATACTGAATGAAATTGCCAAAAGGGTTCCGATTTGTACAACCATTATCCTGGGGTAAAATTAGACTTCTGGAAATGAACAAAAAAAACAATTCATTTTCTTTGCAATTTAAATTACTGTGAAATTTTGAAAACTGGATTTACATTTTTTCCCAACATTTTAGAAATACAGAAAATAAAAGACAGAATACAGAATAAAGTGATTACTGTCAAGCTTGGCAACCACGACTTACTGGAACTGAAATTTTACAGCCGTCAGAATTTTACAAGCCAAGCATGCCAATATTCTGTCTAGTGGTCCAAAGTAATTTAACATCTAATAGCCTCTAAATATTATGTATGGGAGAACTTTGCACCTTACAGTTAACTCCAGAACAATACCTAGTATTATCCCTAGGTCCTCCAGAGCACAGGAGTCAGAACAAAAACACATTATCTTAAAAACATAATTGATTCTTGAACAGCCAACCCACTAAATTTGACTGGCTCTAATCGAGAGAATAAGGAAATGGTCTTGAATTGAAACAAAGGAATGCCAGCGGAAGACAGAGGAAAGAAAATGAGTGTTTCCAGTGGGACTAACACTCCAAAAGAGAAAGAACCACATCTTTCGAGGCTAAAATCTTAGCTCAGCTTTCAAAGAACTCAGAGATCTGACACTTTTGATGGCCTGAAAACTAATGCAACCTTCTCTCCAGGATAGGACAAGCTTTGGAACTATAGCCTAAACAAGGTAAAAAGGTGGAGTTAACATTAACATCATTTGGTCTAGAATCTCCTGTATGATGAAACGAATAGGCTAAGCAGAAATTGACTTACACGGACTCACAGGAACGTAGCAGCTAAATCCATCACGACAGCAGGTTGTGGTTGAAAATTAGCCCTAAATGTTTGAGCAATTGTCAACTCTTAGGGCAACAAGCAAGATACCTAAACCCTCACCCTGCAGTTAAATATTATGATAACTCCGTTATCTTAAATAGTATTTTGAATTACTATGAAATTAAAAAAATGTCAAAGACATTGAAGATAGCAAGACAAAGGTGCTCTATTGATAGTCTTCTATAATCCGTTTGGTTTCAACTATAATTAATCTGAGCTAATTCACCAACTTGTCACAAGTTGAAAAAAGGTAACAGATTGACTTCTTAGTTCTTACAGCATCTAATGCTAGTGCTTAATAGCATAGGGATCAACATCTTCACTCAACTTAACCATAATATTTTTTTCCATAAAATGGGATCAAAGAAGGTAAACATGTTAAAGAAGACTCTCTGATGGAAATAAGAGGAAACAAAGATTGGTGTTACAATATTCCCCATATTATTTTTTAAGAGATACAGTTACAATACCCTAGCCCTATGAGCCACAACTAAATTACACGTGTTAAATATGAGAGAAAACAACACAGAGACCACAGCTTCCACAAGAGTTAGACAAACACTACAAAACAGTGTTCAGCAAGCAAGGCAGGGCTGGTAGACTTGATATCATCCACAAAATGATTTGTTGTATAAACCAAAACAAACCAGCTGAGATTCTAGTAGCACATATTTCAGAATGGTCAACATTGCTCACATGTTTTAATTTTATTTTGATATTACGCTTGAATTGAATATCCCACGAGATACTAGAATAAGTGGCTTTATACAAGAAACCCCCTCTTTCCGAACAAAAAAAGAGCATAACAGTAGCAAGCACTTCGTAATGGTGAAGAGAATAATAAATGGGTGTCACAGTCAGAACACATTACCTTCACTATCTGGCTTACGCCGACCCTTCTCCACCTTCTCATGGATGCCATCAAGCATGGAAATGAAGAACTCATGCGCATCTTGTTGTTCATAACTGGCAAGGTTGGCTGCGTGCTGCCACCAACTGAAACATTACATCAAGAACCAGTCAAACAGTTAAACTTTCTATAACAAATTGACGTAAAAGAAACTTAAATCCTAAATAAGGATTTAAAAAAAACATGATTAGTTCTATTCATTCACAGTTTATACGCCACCACCATACGCACCTGTACAAAAACTTAGCGGGACTGTAGGGAACGCGATCTCCAGAAAACACAGCAGAGAACATAGCATCCATATCGCAAGCTAAGCATATTCGGGCATTCTTGTTCCCATTATTGCCGCCATTTCTCTTCCCAGCAGCACCACCGTCTCCGTCACCGTTGTTCCTTTTCTGGCAGAAAAACCGATTGTGCCTATCGCTCAAAAAGTAATTCCGCAACGGCGGCGTGTGAAGCAGCGCTTGCAACACCGAGTTCATGAAGCACGTATTTCCCAAATTGTTCAGTCCGCGCAATCCGCGCGGCAAATCCTGCGAAGGATCGGCAGCGTCGCTGGCGATCGGGGCAGAGCAGCTCCCGATCAGAGCGCGCTCGCGCAGATCCGGCGCCCAGGGCCGGTAATCCACTCGCCGTTTCTTCCGGAGATTCTCAGGATGAGACGAGGGGATCGCCGGCGGAGGATCGGCTCCGAGAGTTGACGCGGCGATCTGGGCGATCACCACGGCGGCGTCGAAGTCGCGATCGTAGACCTGGTCGCGGCACGCGCAGCAGAAGAGCTCGGCGCGGTCGACGTCGACGGCAATCTGGTGGCCAGGCGGCATTGAGGCGGCGTGAACGGCGGCATGGGAGGATTCGGCGTTGGAGGTAGAGTGGCAGGAGACGGCGGCGCAGGTGACACAGGCATATAGGCGGGAGGGGGAGGAGAGGCCGCAGGCGCCGCAGCGGGGGACCTCGTCAGGATCACGGCGGAGAGCCGCACGGCCACCGGGAGGCTTGATCCGGAGGCAGCTATGGAGAGCAAGAAATGGCTTGGTGGAGGTGCGGCGGAACTCGGCCAAGTGGGGACAGGGCTGGGGAGAAATCTGAGCGTTGATCTTGGGGGACATGGCGTTGATAATGCTGTAACCCTAAGTTTGAAGAGCATAAGATTCATGGATGGGAGAATGAACGGATGAGATTGTTGTAACGCATTGAGATTGATGAGGGTCCTTTCCTGTCTGTGTGGGGGCCGATACTCCACTCCCTATTTCACCTTCTGCTCACTCCTTTCTGCCTACTCTTCTTCCCTACTTCTCTTCTGTTATTCTTTTATACAGTTTCCTTTCTATTTTTGTAACAATCTAAATAATTCTTATCGATAATTCTGTTATACATTTTCTATTTTCAAATTACACTACAAAAATTGCATTTCTTTCTGCAGAATTAAAAATAACATTACTCATTTCTACTTACTCAGCATTCCTTTTTATCCTTTCAAATAAAAACACTTTAAAGGCTTTATTTCTACAACTCTGTTAATTACAGTCATTTTAATAATCAATCATTTTTTATTATTATTTTGTTAATGTCTAACAGTTCTAAAGTAAAACTTTCAAAATAGTTTGCCTTACGTTAATATTTGTTTATAAATTTAAAAAATCACAATTGAAAACTCTCAACTGTTTTAATTTGTCTTTCTCTTTGTGCAGGTCTGCACAATATTCTATTATTTAAATATTAAAAGACAAATTTCACCAATTTTTTCTTTAATTGCTGAGTATATGATACAGGTGGTAGTTACATAAAAGAAAGTAATTCATGTTTTTCTAAATAATAGATACTTCAACAACATTAATAGATAATTAATGTCGCCATAAATTGATCAGAAACAAGTTAAATTGCATGTGATCATATATATGTGTAAGAGTTGTCTCTAATAATATAATCATATAAAATAATTGTTAAAATATTTCCATCCCAAAAAAAAAATCCAACTAACAATTTTAATCTCATCACAAGACAAGGAAGGTACCAGGAAACAAAAGGAGACTTCCATGGAGGAGTCTAATTAATTACACACAAGTTGGTTAGACTTGAGTATATAAATCATAACATAGTGCTTTCAAAGCTTTTTTTATATGAAAAAGTGTTTCAAGAACTTTATGGGCTACAATAGTTGGTTATTAAATTATATACTCTTGTATGACTTTGTTTTCCAGTGTTAAAACTTGTCTACTATGATGAAAGATTCCTACTAGTTATGACCTCTATGGCAGAACATTGAGGAAACAATTAGTGAAAATAATCCAATTAATAATCCCACTTAACTTTGATAAGCAAATACATGGAGATTAGAGGGTTGTAAGTGGAGATATTGCTAAAATAAAATATTCTAACTCTAACAATAAATGTGTTGTATTGTTGGTTACACAATATGATCACTTATTTCTTGTTTCAGTTTTAATACCATTTTCCTTTAATATTCCATTGTGTTTATTTTTAAAGCATATGTACATTGAATTTGTAATAAAATGACTTTATTGAACACAATGAACAAAGCCACCTGCATTTCCCATCTTAAGCAAATTAAGTTTGCCAGTAAATAGTTACAATTATAAACATCCCAGGCATTTATACTCAAGAACGGGATACAGGGGCAGAATCATGTACCAAATGATGAATACCAGCAAGTTCGTGATTAGAACAAATGACCTAATTTAGGAAAAATAAAATAAAAGCAGCTATCATCTCTTCAGTCAAATTAACTAGGATTCTATCCATGAACCATAAGCTCAAATTACTACAGTTCTCTTTTGAAAAAAAAAAATTACATAAGAAAACGAAAGACAGATATCTACTAAGCATCCTATACAATACGAATTATATTATGAAAACATATTCTATTCGAATCCAAATCCTCAGGTGAGTTTTTAGTGATGACCTGAGTCTTAAAACACAATGATGTTGATATATTAAAATGTATATTAAAAAGAATGAATATATTTTTAAACATCAAACTCAATGTCCATAAGTATAGTTTGAAGACCTGAGAAAGAGAGAATACCAAAAGCTCAACATAGAATTGAAATTCTATTCTGAAGCATGTTTGGTTAAAAGATTATAAGTGAGAGTTTTTTTCTGGATTCACAAGTCTGCTACTGAGACCATATCGAATGGAGAAACCAAACAGATGATCCAAGATAGAATTGCAATTCGTAGTTATATAAAAAAAAAAAAAGTTTTGGTAGCGCCAAAAGATGAAAACTGGTTGGAAGAAGGTAAAGTCTTGGAAACAATGGGAAATATTAATATAATGATAATCATAGTTGACATATTACTAAAGCAAGATAAGTCTACTCAAGAACGTTGCTAATTCATCTGTCCTAATCACTAGACTCGACTCAAATGCATATTCCCTGGAGACAATTTCCTACTAACATTATTCCTCACTTTCTCACTTTCTCTTCTTAGAAGGTGGCTGGGGAGTTTCCTCCTCCTCCTCCTCCTCCTCGTCATCATCTTCGTCTTCTCCATCGTCATCTTCATCATCACCATTGTCATCATCATCATCATCCTCGTCCCCATCATCACTTCCTCCACCATTAGCCTCAGGATCGTCTTCAGGATCCCCTTCTTCATCAACTTCTTCACCAGAGAAATCTT
This sequence comes from Vigna umbellata, assembly GCF_029865625.1. Lineage (NCBI taxonomy): Eukaryota > Viridiplantae > Streptophyta > Magnoliopsida > Fabales > Fabaceae > Vigna > Vigna umbellata. The sequence continues at coordinate 101,448,156 of NC_142165.1, forward strand.
CGTCGTCCGCATCATCGTCATCCTCCTCATGTCCTTCTTCATCCTCCTCGTCATCCTCATCATCATCAGTTCCACTCTCATTTTTGTTTTCTAGATAAGCATGTTTGCTACCAAAAAGGTCGTCCAATGGAAACCTGACCAGGATATAAAACAGACATGATAATCAATAACTATTTGAAATGAGGTAGATACGTCCTTAATGTTAGGAGATACGTAAACGAGAAAGCAAAGTTTTCTACATTATTGAGGTGCTTCAGCTTATTCTTACCTTCCACCCGTGGGAATCAAATTTGGTGACACTGGATTAGTGCCATTGGTCACCAGATATCCAATCTGAAAGGAAAATAAACAAAAGTAAATTAAAAATAACTACTGAATTCCATACAATAAAGGATACATACCAAGAATAGTTCTGAAACCAACTAAACCCATGACATATGTGCAGACACTTGCTATAAGTTTTTTTAGATATTCAATAAAGAAACAATGACGAAAAATTCTAAAATTACATATTTCAAATATAACTTGCAGCTTTTCAGCAGTTTATCTCCTCTCAAATCCTAAGAAAGACAAAATGAAGTGTTGGTAGACACAACAACTAACGGGGAGTATAAGTGAACGGTACTCTTTTGCAGAATTAAGGAAAATAATTTGGTTCCTTTTTTTTCATTGTATTTGCTTGTTTTGTAGCATTAGGAGAATCCCCACTATTCCTGTTCGTGACCAGTACACTGACTTTCTTAATGTCATACTAGCTAAAAAACTAAGAAAAGGAAGCACAATGATGCCCATTGGCCTTCACTGGTTGCAGATACTATCAAAGAAATGGCAGGAATCAGCCATGTAAGATCCCATCCCACAGTAGCAAAATGTCCCGCTATTTGTCCCAACTCACACATCTTTAGTTGGAACCCCAATCCATACTTTTTGACATGGCAATAGTTTGTACTCTGAACAAACAAAAACAATGCCTCTGATAACATACGTACTAATGACAAGCAGTACAGATACAGAAAGTACTGAAACAAAACATATTGCACAAAAGTCTGTCGCTCACAGGAAAACAACATTAAATTGAAAACAGGAGGTAGAACACAAACGGAGAACCAACAATATGCTCACATTCAAGACAGTTAGATGAAACATAATGGTAGATAATCCCTACAGTTAATGGCAAACACTTGTATGCAAAAAGGAAACCCTGCTTTGACCTAACTAAGAAGGGAATTCCAAGCATGCAAATCAGTGAAACAGCTGAACCCTATTTCTGAAAATGCTTATTCAAGTATTAATATAGTAAGAAAAACAGTAAAAAAGGTGAAATTGAAGGGGCAAATGATGTGGAAATAAAAGATAGGTTTTTGAGAGAGAAATACCAAAGCCATAGATTGCGCGGCGGCGAGAATAGTGTCAGCTGCCACAGCTTCGAGAAGAGAAGGCATTTGGAGAACGGTGTGAATTGGAATCTGAAGCTCCATTGCAGAAACAGTATGAAGCTGAAGCTGAGAGAAGACAAGTCAAAGGGTTTGGTCCCAATCTGATTACTGATTAAAGTAAACCCCACATTCTCTACCGTTTAGGGTTTTTGTGAACCAAATTGCTATTGCTATTGCTATTTTCTATTGCCACTCCTAATTTCGTTACTTCCACGCCACATCCCTTTTTTTTTTGGAATTGGCTATAACAATTTCCTTCACTTTGAGTCAAGGCTTTGGATCTTGTGCACCTTTGGGCCTGGGCCCATTTTTGCAAGGGTTTTCATGTGCCCGCAGAAACTTGCACGAGTTACAAGTTCAACATTAATTGTCATAACATGTTTTCATATTGTTAAATATTATTTTTGTAAGTTATTTTTAACTTAATAAAATATTCTTTTAAAAAATTATTTTTACTTAACAAAACGTTTTTTTAATAAATTACTTTGAACTTAATCAAATATTATTTGAGCAACTCACTTTTAAATTAGTTAAATATTTTTTTCATAACAACAAACACTATTAAATAATAACTGAATATTATTGATCAAACAATCACTCATAATCATAATTATGATAAATAGGTTGTGTGAATAGTGTTTGATAGATCATACACAAATCTCTTATACGTATTCTTCTATTTTACTTTATTAAATGAACACGACCAATTTTTTTATGAAGTTTTTACTGACGAAAAAATTTAACACCACACAAACTCTACTCAAAATGTTTGTCATTTATATTTATATATGGAATATGTTTACCAAAACTAATTTATAAGTTAGCTTGTAACTAATTATTATTACTAAAATATTAATTTACAAGTTTGGAGTCAATAAATTAGTTTATTAGCAGTATTTAATTAAACTATTTATGATACGGTATAAACATATATAATTACATAATGCTGTTATGCAAATAAAATTTTTACCTTTTTGAAAAATAAGATTATGTAATTGTTTTTATATATTTTAAAATAATTAAATTTTTATACAACTTTTTATTATGAATTTTTTTATTTGGACTAGTAATTTTGTTTATTTAGTTTATTTTATGAGTATTAATTATTTATTCTTTTAGAATTTTTTATCTATATAAAATTAGAAATAAGTAATAATATGTAAACGATTTAAGAATAGAAAAAATGAATAAAAAATTTAAATTACAATAATATGACAATTAAAAAAGTTACAAATTAAATTAAATGAACTAGATAAAGTAGTTTGTAATTTTATAAACTAAAAGCTTATAAAATAAGATATTAAACGTTTTCATAATGATCAGAATAATTATAATTTACTCAAATAAACTAATAGGCAATTTATTTATTTTACCAACTACATTCATATATTCACTTTTTTAAGTAAAAAAACTTATTAAGTTTTTTTTTAATTCCAGTTTTATTTGAAAACTATGAAATAAGGACCCATAATAATTGGAGTAAAGCAAACTTACTCACAAAGCATAAACCACACAACACATAACTGCATATAATGATATTAAAAGTCCAAGGAGTTATACAGATTTAAAAAAAAAAATAGGATTTAAAGTTTTTGTTCTTAAACTTCCTTATTTGAGGTTTTCTCCTTGCACCTCCCAAATCTTGAGTTGCACCTGCTGATCTGGTGTGGTCCCAGTGTTGGTGTTGTGGTGGTCCCCATGATAGTCACGGTGGTGAATAGTGGTGTTGTCTCGTGTTGCTGATGGTGATGTTATTCGTTAAGAGATTATATACGAGAATATTATGGTATTAAAATGAGATGTTAGGTTAACATTCCATGGTCTTTTTATTATAAATATGATTCATAAATATGGTCTTTTTATTATAAATATGATCCATAAATTTAAAAAGGAATGTATATAATTTAATTCAAAACTTGCAGCCAAGGAGATGAAAAAGTATATACTTTTTATCCTTATAAATTTATATAAAAATATTTTAAAAGAAAACCTTTTCAAAGAATTTCTTAAATAGACAGAAATACCTAGCATTACCAATGGAAAGAAGAAGAAAAAAAAAAGAACAAGATCCAGAAACAGATACTCTGAAATACATTTAGTACATACCTGAAATAAAAGTTGCAGTTATCATAATGCACACTCATTATACTGATAATGTGAAGCTGAGGTGTGACTGAAGGAGTTTTGCAATAATTAATAGACAATACAACTAGCAGTCATCACCATTTGCACATACAAGGTTGGGGACATAACCGTATTAGGATTATTGACTTCATTATATGAGGGGCAAAGAATAGGCCACCACTAAAAAAAATGTGAAAATGGGTGCTACCAAGAAAACAGTAGTTTGAATATAACCAAATCAAAATGGAAGTTTCAAACTAGACAACTAACAACAAGCCTTTCACTAATCACTATATTTTTTTATTGTCAGATCAACAGTAGTTTTAAATGTATTTTTCACAGCACAACCTATGGTTTAAGAATTGCATGACCGCCAACAGTTCAAGGAATGATTATATTCATAAATTTCCTCTTTGCAAATGCCAACCACCATTTATTTGGAGTGCCGTTAGGTCTGTATGCAACGCTTAATAACCTCCCACTTGTTTCTTCCCTTATCTGCTTCAAATAGTTTTTGAGCAATTCTGCATTGTTGAGATCACAAAGCTTAAAATACAGGAATATGAATATAAATAAATACATACACACACGTGTGTGTAGCCTGTAAAAAGGTTGAGTAAATTGCAACTGCATCAGGTAGAGTAAACACAACAATTTATAAAAGTTCAATCTAAGCTAGTATGAGCAATTTTAAATTCCCAATATGATAACAGTGTTCTCACCATCAATCATGTAAAGCAATGCCAATTGCACTGAGAAACATAAATTACGTTCATATTAAATGAGTTTCAACAATGACAGATCATCAGTTCTTTGAAAAAATATGCAAAAGACGCTTGACTTGACTCTTAAAAAGGCTCAAGAATACAAGAAAATAAAAAACCTACATATATTGGTATAAATACAAGCTGAAATTTCCTCATAGGTGCAGAAAGTAATAGAACTGAAGTTTCCATTCCAACTATTTTTTTACACATCAAGGAAGTACATATTACAGTCTATTTTATAAAGTATTCCTATACTTCCTATTTTTTTTAGTTGGAATCTGAGCAGCAGTGAACCTGAACACTACAAAATTTGGATTACAGCAGCCATATAAAGTCACTTAATAGCTAGTGAAGTTAGTTGTTTGAAATGAACCTCTCAGAATGATAGTTTTCCAGACTTGAGTCATATCTTCAGATCACTGAGGACATTTGGTATCACCCCAATCCATGTTTGTATATTCCGGCAGTTATATTAGATATACCTATCCGGCTTCATGGTTAGAGCTATACCTGCATCCCTACTTTCAGAAAACTTCTAACAAATGAAGGAAGATACTCGAATAGTTCATTATTTGCCAAAGCCTAGACTTTCTTTGTTGGGTGTGTGCTAAAAATTCACAAAGATTAAGCTCTGATACAATTTCTTGTCTTCAAAACAAATGCCAGCCCCACATTGAGGCACAGACACACTCATTTGGTCATGTGAGTTTAAAGTGAACTTAGCCAGCAAATGTGAAAATGATGTCAAATCTTGGGTAAGCAATCGATTGAAAAATAAAATGATTAAGGAACAACTCAAATACATTTTTATTGACTATTTTCCTGAGGCAATGGCGAAGGAATCAATAGATACTTCTCAATAAAACCTGGGAGGCGGACACCGATTAAACACATAGAGAATTAAGTGCTATGATTAAGCTAAGCTTATGCGTCTACTTATAAGAACATCAAGGTGAAGGAATAGTAATGACAGGATTCACCTGCTTCGTCGTGTGATTGAGGAAGGGGGAAAAGGCCCGGAAATGGAAAGCCAGACTCTCCAGGGACAGGAACCTTTTCGAGACCCAAGTTGATGATTGCCTTGGTTCCTTCAGCCAAGGTTCTGCAACCTTCAAGCCTTTTGAGAGCGATGTTGATGTAAAAGGTCAAGTATATGAGAAGCTTATCGGCAGGGCTCTTGATGTCAAAGTTTCTGAAGAACACATTGGCTCGAAAGAAGGTGATGGCTTCATCCACGATATCAGTTGTATCTGTACCACACATCACAGTCAAAGCATATCCCAATCCCAGAAACCACAAAAAGCACAACAGAACAAAAAACAATAGAAAAACCTTGATCTGAAACAGGAGCAGGTCCCTTGATATGGCTCTTGAGAGGAAGAAGAGGACACCCACAAGCTCTACTCACCCCATCTTCATTCACAAAACTAGAGTGATAAACCTTTTCCATACAGAACAATGACAACAATCATTTTCAATTGGGAATCAAAAATTGACAACGCCGCAAAATTATGAATTTTGAATAAGCACGAATTGAATTGAATTGAATCCTTCGTACCATGTCTATTGTGGCCACGATAAGAACAAGGATTGCTCAGAAGATTTCAATTGCAACCCAAGCGTTTCTGAAAATGCAGGGAAAAGAAAACAATCCAAGCATGTAAATGAGTAATTCTTTGGAGTGAAACTGAGAAATTGATAAATGTGCACCAAAACAACCAAAAGTGGAAGTAAATTGAATAATTAAAATGCCAAATTTGTTAGGTGATGTGAAATCAAGATTGCGGAAAAAGTAACTATAAATTGGAATGCGATCTGACAATAACGATGGTGGTTAGTTTATTCTTTATACCAATGTCAACAACGCTTAAGAGACAAGTAAACAATAACTATGAACGTTGGTAATTTATTCGGGCCAGCTTTCAACAACAAGCCCAAACTCATTTAGCCCTACGACATTCTTTGCAAGAAAGTCCATGGTTCATTTCATCCAAAAAAAACCATGAACCTAACCATAAATCCTAACTTTAATCCTAGTCTTAACTCAAACTCAAGCCCTAACCCAAACACATACCCTAACCCTAAACGTAGTTATACTAGTAACCCTAACTCTTCTCATAAAACCTAAACGAGGATGTAAGCCTAATCCTAACCTATCCCTGACCATAATCCTAAACCTCAAAACCAATCGTAACCCTAACCCAACCTCAAACCATAATCATACATTAATCCAACTCTAACTCTAACACTTTGTTCACTTAAATGTATATGGGAGAGAGTAATTGAATGGATTTGAAATAATTTGAAGATAAATTTTTTGTTGTTTAGTGGATTTGGAGGTAAGTAAGAGTGAATTTGAAAGTAAATTTTTTTAATTTGTTACATCAATCAAATCTTACACCAATTCTCACAAATTTTACTTCCAAATTCACTTTATCCACTCAAATAAACAACAACAAAATTTACCTTCAAATTTCTCAAATATATTCAATCACTTTCCCCTAAATTCATTCAAGTGAACAAAGCCAAATATAACCTTAAACCTAATCAGAACCTTAACCATAAACCATGATTCATATCCATAATTGTAACCCTACTACCAACACATAAACCCTAACCGTAACACTACCAATAAACCTAAACATAATCATAAACCCTAACCCTTAAACTTAAACATTGACCATAATTATAACTATAACTCTAATCCTAACCATACAAATTACAATAACCATAACTTTAATCATAACCCAACCTTGATTCAAATTGTGACCATAACCCCAAAACATAAACCCTAGCCTTACCGCATAACCCTAACCAACCCTTAAACATTAATCATAAAACATAAATCATAACCCTACCACTAAAACACAAACCCTTATCATAAACTATAACTATAAACCCTAATCTTACCGTGAATAGCCTTAAACATATCTCTAACCATAACCCAGACTCAAACCCTAACATAAATCATAACTATAAACACTAATAATAACTTTAACCTTAATTCTAATCCAAACCCTAATCCTCAATCATACAAAAAGTTATTATTTTGAATTATTATTACTATTAGTAGTATTGTATATTATTATTATTATTATTATATTATTATTATTATTATTAATATTGTTATTATAATTATTATTATTACTACTTTGTTTTTATCACTATATATTATTATTTGAATTAATATTAGCGTATTAGTGTTATTATTAGTATTGGTATTATTATTTGTATGGCTATTGTTATTAGTATTAGGATTATTATTATGGGTTGTTTTTATTATTTATATTATTATTATTATTACAAAATTTAACATTTAACATTTTTATTTTACCAACATCTTTAAATATATCTCTGTCTTTTAAACTTATTTTTAAATTCTTATATTTATATGTAATATTTTTTATAAATTTTAACATCAAATTCATATTATTACCTACACTTCATTTTGGTTAATTTATCTTTACATTCTATGTTCAGCAGTACCTAGTATCATTATTGTTATGTGTATATTTATATTATTATTATTATTATTAATATTAATATTGATACTATTATTATTTTAGTATACATCATCATAAAATAATATAATTATTTACTTTTTTTGCATGATTCAACTTTTATTTCTATAACACATCTATACATTATATATAATTGTAATATTTAAATATATATTTCTTAAATTTATTCAAACAAATATAATAACAACTATATTGTTTTCCTAAAAGAATTATTATTATTATTATTATTTAAAAAAGACGGGCTTATGCACGGGTCAGAAGTGCTTCTTAACGTTGAAAATCTACATCGATGCATATATCTTGTTTACATACATCTATGTTTCTTTTAGTGTTTTTGTTTTTTTTGGTTCAAGAACCCGACAAATCTAAATATCCTAGTTAAATACGATAATGATTTTGCCTATGGTATCGAACGGTAAAGAAGGCCCCTACCAGGCCAAAATTGACCGCTGGATAGAATTACGGAGAAAAAAATTGAAAAATAAATAAATGAACGTAGTGTTCAGACATTTTGCAGGCAAACCATCTCCTCACAACCACACAAGCATACTTGTTTACTACAATTGAATCTTAGCATAGTTAAACCAAGCCAGAGATAAAGAATGGTACAATAAATAGGGCTAACTGTACAAGTCAATTCTAAATGGAAGCAAGCTACCATGAAAGAAGCACAAATAATGAATTAAATTAGGCTAGTAAACGACGAGGTCAACAAGTATGGAAAATTTGATGGCTCTCGTTGCCTGGCAAGTTCATCAATGTCCCTCACGATGTCAAACACCGCCTCTGGTTGTGCTAATTTAAGTGCTTTCTCTGACATTCTTTTCAGATCATCTGATTTCGTGGTGAACCATTCTGCCACCATTTTTGCTGTTTCCTTAGGACTACGGGTGAACACACCAGCTCCATTGTCGACCACGTACGGCACGTTACCCTTCTCCTGTTGTTTTTACCACACTTCCACCTCAGAATCAACATCCAACAGTAGAAATAATAAAACAAAACACAATTTAACCACTCGCCTGTCCTGGGATATAGTCGTTGAGAATTATGGGAAGCCCTCTGATCAATGCTTCTGCTATTGTACCTGGTCCAGCCTGAAAATTTCAACCAACCAATGACCCTGTTTCTTAACAATAACAGCATATGAAGGATGAAACGAAGATCAAATTACTATAACTTGCTTTTGTTATGATGCAGTCACAGGCTCCCATCCATTTGGCCATCTGGGTCTCAAATCCTCTGATCTGCAAAATCAAGAAACAAAGTTTCAGTGGGTGGCATCTGCATAATGCACAAAAACCAAGAAGCAACTTACCTTTACTGGAATCTTCCACTCGAGAGATTCAAGGGTGGATACTAAATTCTTATTCCGACCACATATGATGACTAATTGCCCAATTGGTTTCTCAGCTTCTTTATCGTAAAGTGATTCTCCCAAAGCCTTTGCAGTTTTCTTGACAGGGCCCATTCCTTCACCACCCCCCATCAGCAAAACTGCTGGCAAAATGGGATCCAACCCGAGTTCGTCCCTCAATTGATCCTGTCGTAAAAGACAGAGTAAGCACCAACAATGAAAGAAGAAGAAAAATTACACTTATAATTTGTTTAACATTTATATATACCTTCACAAGAACCGCCCTGGCAAAAGAAGGTCTGATGGGTAAGCCGAAAACACGGATTTGAGATTCATCAAGGCCATCTACAGCAGCTTTCTTCGCCACCTCTTCTGAAGGACAGTAACATCTGTTCACCCAAGGATGAAACCTGGAAATTGCTTCAAACTATGACTTAGAGCGTGTAAAAAGTTTAATCAATGTACTTCACTTCAAAGAAAGAAAAATAAAAACTCTAAAATTAAATTTTACCACGTAGGATGACAGGTACTAAGGTCGGTAATCACTGTGACAAAAACAACTTTATTCTGCAAACCTTGCCACTTCAAAACCCACAACGGAATATGCTGCATCAAGGGATGGACACTGATGATGATATCTGGCTTGTACTCCATCAACCCCGCCTCCACCTCCCTGAGAAAAAGAGAGTAGTTATAAATAAGAACACAGCGAACATAAAAAAAAAAAAAAAAAAACTTTTGCAGCTACAGAAACGAATAGTTTTATCAGTAAAGGGGAACCACATTGTTCATATCTTCCCTTTTCACCGTCAAAATCAGTTGTCAAAATTACTTATCAAAGCTAACCAAGAGAAGTATGAGAATAGGAATATACCTGGCGTAGTATGCAGCAATGGCAGCCAAATAAACAGAGTGAATCCATCTAGGAGAAGTACTATGAAAAGCAACATTCCATAACTGTACATGCTTAACCATGAATTTATATTGCCCCTCCATGTCATTCAACGGCCACCCTGTGTATTCCTTCCAAACATCCTTAACAATAATCTGAAAATTGAAAACTTTATTTAAACACATAAATCAAACAAATACTTCTTATTGCCACGAAGTTCTATCTTTCCCAAAAAAGAAAAAGAAAAAAAAAAAAAAAGAAAACTGCGCAAATAACTCCAAGAAAAAAACGTAGCGACAAAGTCCGTGTGTGCAAGACATGACAAAAAGTAAGGGTACAGATACAGCAACTAATCCAAAAATAGTTCGAGATTAGATAATTCTATTTGTTTAATTTAGTTTATGAACTAAATAAAATTCGTCTTATATGATCCATGATCTAGGTAAAATTTCCATAATTACGTTTAATTAATTCGATATTAATTTCCTTTTTTGTATAAACTAAGTAAAAACTTTTAAATAATTGTAATTAGAAACAAATTGAGTTAATTAATCCAGATGAAGCTTGAATTGAATCTAAGTTTAACTATAAGAAATGTTCGTGTTAAACTCCGAATTCCAAAGAAAAAAAGATCTTACGAAAAACACAAAAAAAAATCTCATACCAGAAAACTCCAGTGCAGAACAAATTTCGAAACAAGAAAAACAAATAAAATAGGTTAAAATTTTTAAAAAGAAACCAGTGTAACATAATTTTGTTTCTTTTTTTTTCGAAAAATGAACAAAGGAAGCAACAGATATCCAGAAGGAAGAAACGCAAAGGGAGCAACAAGATTACCCGGTATTCGTCACCGAATTCAATCTGAAAGGCGTCACGAATGGCTTCAGCGGAGGCTCTGTGACCGCCACCGGTGTCGCTCATGAGAATCAGCACGTTTTTTGTTCTTTCAGCGCCAATCTCCATGAGTTCCATGCCTCCATCGCTGTCATCGTGGCGAGCGTCAGTGGCACGCTTCTTCTGGCTGGTACTCCCATTGTGGTACCCTCCGAAGACCTTCTCTGCCATGGACTTTCTGGGCGAGGCCGCAACGGAAACCTCCATGTGTCTAAAGAAAGAAAGGAGTCAGGTAACGGTCAAAGCCGTTCCCGCCACTGGAACTTGCCGGGCTTCACCGGCGGAGAGAGAAAGAGGGAGAGTGGCAGCGAGTGGTGTTAGGGAAGAGAGAGAGAGAGAGAGAGGGCATGGACAACTGGTGCAGATTTGGCGAATTTGGAGGTTGGCTGAGAGGCTTGTATAACGTTAGTTGGTTTGTCTGATGTTATATGAATAATAATGGCAGAGAAAGTTGTGGGAATTATGCCATGGAATTTTTGGCATCAGCACATGATAGCTGTTCGATTTATCTCTCCTCAGCGAATGTTCTCATCGCAAGATTCGAATCTTGGTCACCGCTTCATCTCACTCCTCCAATATCACTTATTACACGCCACACACTATTATTAGGTCTTATGAGAATATCTTAATCTGATTAAATGCTATTAATTTTTTTACAAATTATAAAAGAGTAAAATGCATTAATTATTTTTTTATTCTATGTTTCTGAAAGAGTTTAATGAAAATAGAGAGACAGGAAAAATAATATTACAGTGGAGCAATAATAATGAGTGCTACACTGCAATAATTATTGGTATGTTTGATGTTTTTTTTGTTGTCGTTTTGCTGTGCAACTGAAAACTCTATGGTTTTATGTTTTCTTGTTGATTGGTTGTTGAAAACATGTGATTGGACTGTTTTGCCCTCGTCTGACCATGCCTTGTAAGCAAGAGCTGGTGCTCATTTTGCTTACACGGGAACTGACCTGTAAATTTCGTATCCCATGTGGAGTTTGGTTTTAATCTTAATTAACCTATGCTTTTAAAGAGTGTATATTGAATTAGACATTAGTAGCTTTCATGCATTAAAAAAAACACAAGAATTTAGATGCTGAAATCTCAAAGTTGATACTGATGTTTATCAAATTTATTTGAAATCTATCATAAAATTCTCAATTATAAGGTTTTAGTGGTAAGTATTTTAAGTTTTAACTAGTTTTAATTTTTATTTTAACAAATTTGAATGTTGTAATACCAATTTAACTCACAAATAAATAAGATGAAAGAGTATTAACTCAAACAACATAATGATAATATATAATTCATTTTGTACATTTGTTTATCAGAGTGTTCAACCTTCAACGAATTAATTAATTATTTGAAGAGAGTGATATCATGATATTATTTATCTTACTTGTAAAATCTTCTTTTTGATTAAAAATTTTGAAATTGACATTACCAAGTTCAAATCTAATTTGTGGCTTGTCATATTAGATACAAAAATCTACAAACAAAAATATCTTTACTTCAAGAATTATTTAAATCATGTATACTAAAATATTATCGGGTGCAAAGTTAAAGAAAAGTTTCACAAACACATTTGTTAGTACAACTATTTATGCAATCAATTTATCCTAATTTATGGAGCTTGTTTTCTCATTTAGATAAAAAGTTAGGAATCATCATAACATGAGATATGTGTCGTACAAATATTCCGAAAAACATATATATTATCTTATATCTATGTTGAGCTTGGTTACATGTTTTTTAAATAGATAAGATAAAGATAATTAGATTGTGATGTACACTAAGCTGTGATTATTTTGTATGTAATTACATAATCTAATGTTTGATAGCTTTTATTTTATTTTATTTATTGTATAGTTTTTTTTATTGTGATTGTATTTATTACATAAATGGTGTTGCAAATATAAAAGATAATTCTCAATAAGATTGATTTTAATGTAAATATGAGGTTAATAATAGATAATTAAAAAAAAAACTGGTTATGTAAAAAGTTGGTGTATATATTTAAATAGGAAAATTTCCAGTACAAAATTATGGTTAGATTGTTTTAGGTGTTTACAAATTAATGAGTACAAACCAAATAGTTCAACTTTGAATGCTTTAAAAGGTTAAAAATTATTTTAAGAACGGTAAACAAACCATCCATGACATATGTAAGTTAAACCTTTTTTAACATTTTAATTATGAAATGAAAAATATTTAAAACTATAAATTAGTATATATTTGATTTTAGTTATATATATGAAGATTATATTTTCCGTTTGACAAAATTGCTTCTCCTAATTCTTTTTACAGTAAAGAGTGATTTGATCATTAGTGCAGATCAACTACTAAAAACACAAATACACATATATCAGTAAATATTTATAAAAAAAAAATGTTTAACAAAATATGTTAAACATAAAAATTTATAAAATAAATTGTATTAAAATATATAAAGGATAATATAAAGTTATAAAAATGTATATAGTTAAGAAAATCCAAAAGAATCTATATAAATATATATATATATATATATATATATATATATATATATATATATATAAATTTAAATAAAATACAATACTTTACTATTATAAATTTCAAGCAAAATTCAAATAAACGTAAATTCAATTTTAACACTTGCTTAGACGTGAAAAGTAAGTTGATCACCGTTTGTCTCATTATTAATGTTATCTAAACCGGTATTATTCCAATCAAATTATAATTAATTACCTTCACCATAAGGAGGGTAAAACGTATTTAGTTAATTATTATAATTGCATTATAAACATGTTTTTTTAACGTATTAGAATAATTACCAATACTACACATATTAAATTAAGAAAGAACAATTAAATCATCATAATGCATAATGATTTTGTGCTGTCAAAGTGACCCTGTTGGCTTCCAGCCTGTGATTGCTTTGTGAAGCAAGAAAGTTGACGTGACACACTCATTCATGTTTAGAAGCCATTCTCATGGCCAACCAGTTTAAAATTGATATAACTAAATATTAACAGATGACCAATGAGTAATTATTTTTGTTAAAATAAATTTTAGATGATTTAAAAAAATAAATTCTTAGTCTAACTTTATCTTAAAAATTAATTTATAAAACTAATTTCTATCCACGTAAATTCATCTAAAATCTTTAACAAAACTTTCATTTTTATTTTAAAGTTGATTGAAATGAAAAAGAAAACAAAGAATAATAACAATAAATAATGTGATAAAAACTAAAATATAAAATAAATAAATATTAAATATTTTCTTATAGATAAAATTATTTTATATATAATTATAAACTTTAATATCTATTAATACCTCAAAACTCATCAAATAGTTATAATATATAAGTATTAAAAAATAAAAGAATATTTGAATACCCTTACAAAAACTTTGGCAGGTGACATGGATAAGGGAAATCCAAATGTTTCATCCACTGTATCTTTGAATTTCTATAATGTTTACAATTTCTACATTGTCACTAAAATAGTCAACGTATTAAATTCTTGTATATATATATTGTGCATTCTGTGAAAGAAAAGAATTTTAAAAGAAATGACACAGACTACTCTTAATTGACAAATTCTATGAATTAATTATTTTACAAGGCAGTACTGAAATACAATTATTCAAATTAATTAGTTATTCAAAAATAATAATTATTATATTAATTTCACAATACAAATTAAAGAAAACAAAAGAAAAATTATCTATATATTATGACTTTCACCACCTCTTTTGAGCTAAATATCTTCTATTATGAGCATTTTCTTGTCAAATTTTTCTCTTTCTTTTATTATCCTCATTTTTTTCAACATTAAACCAATAATATATAAAAAAGAAAAATATTTATAAAACTATTTTTTGTGATGCCTTACCTTCAACCAAAGAGTTGGCGCGAACCAAAACGAGGACCAAGTTAATTTTGGTTTAATATAAAAATTCACCTTTTTAATGAACGATCCTAAATAGTTACTCCATAGATATCATAGTAATCAAATTCGAAGTTTTAATATTTATTGATTATGATATAAATGTATTTTTCTTAATTTAAATGCTACTTTTTGAATAATTGTTTTTTTAATACGTATATCTTTATTGGCTTCATTTTATACCACATTTTGATAATCTATGCCTATGATTGAAATTTTATAATATATGATGATATTTCTAGACGAAGAAGACTAGTATTTTTATGGTATTCTTTTGAAAAACACATAATAAAATTTATATATAAATGTTATGAATTATCAACTCCTAAGCAATGGAGGAGAAACTTATTCATGATGTATGAGATTACAAGATATATTTAAATATTATTTTATTTTATAGTTTTAAAACATTATTTTTTGTAATTTTTATGTAATAATAAACTTTTATGTTTTTGTATGTCTACTCATTTTTCAATTCATTCTTTTTGTGAAATTTCAAATGTGGTGAAACTCAAGTTATTGATAAAATTATTATCTATAATTTGATTAACAGGCAAGCAAATGATTTGGAAATCTCCATCTCATTGTCGTTGTTACTACAACTATGGCAGTGGACGATGTTAGAGCCACTGAGACTGCATTTCAACAAGACCCAAAAATAGCCAATGTGGTTCTCTTCGTTTTTTGGTTTCTTTTATTTTTTTAATTGTGCATAAAATGTTGAACAATCTAGGAAAAGAATGGTCACTTATATGTAAGCACAAATTTGGAAAACCTCAAAAATTTCGTTTTTAATTTTTTTTTTTAAATTGGGGACAGAGGATTTGAAATGGTGATGTTGATTTGCATGAGTGATGAGTGAAGAGTGAAGAAAATGATGTTAAGTGATAAATTTATGACTTTAATATTTGGAAGAAAAACTCAAACTTTAGAAAGAAGATGAGATAGAAAATAAAAAATATTTTTTGAATTAAATAATAACAAAATACTGACGTAAGTTACCATATGTCACGTTAAAGAAACAACTAAAGTTGTTAGTTATTAAAGACATATTCCATAAAAATTTGAAAAATGAGAATTTAATTAAACTAAAATTAAAATTAAAATCATTTAATAATTTAACGATAAAAACATATTTAATCCAAAATTTAATAATAGTCATACAAAATTTAATCAGACAAAATTTAATAATATGAAATTTATTAATACAAAATTTATTCGTACAAATTTAATTCCGAAGCAAGAGTTAAAGTGTGTAAATTTAATATTAATATTAATATTATTTCTTTTATGTAACGAATAAATTTAAATTATTATTATTATTTATTTGTGGATTTATTTATCTTTCTATTTACATATATAAAGAGGAAAGGAAAGAGAAATACATCTAATTTAATTTTAACTCGTGAAAAGTAAGTTGATCACCTTTTGTCTCATTATTAATGTTATCTGAACCAGTATTATTCCAATCAAATTATAATTAATTACCAGGGTAAAACATATTTAGTTAATTATTATAAGTGTATTATAAACATGTTTTTTAACATATTAAAATAATTACAAATGCTAGAGATATTAAATTAAGAAAGAACAATTAAATCATTATAATGCATAATGATTTTCTGCTGACCCTGTTGACTTCCAGCCTGTGGTTGCTTTGTGAAGCAAGAAAGTTGACGTGATACACTCATTCGTGTTTAGAAGCCATTCTCATGCCAACCAAACATTCTACTATTTATTATCTATTCTATTTTCCCTTCTCAAATTTAATTTTGTAAAATCAGTTTAAAATTGACATAACTAAATATTAATGGATGATTAATGATAATTAATTTTGTTAAAATAAATTTTAAATGATTTTTAAAAACAGATTTTAAGTCGAACTTTATCTTAAAAAATTAATTTATAAAACTAATTTTTATCCAGTAAATTTATCTAAAATCTTTAACAAAACTTTCATTTTTATTTTAAAGTTGATTGAAATGAAAATAAAAATAAAATAATGATAATAAAAATTTAAAATAAATAAATAAATATTGATTATTTTCTTATAAATGAAATTATTTTAGATATCATTATAAACTTTAATATCTATTTATATCTCGAAACTCATCGATTATCTATCATATAGAAAAATATTAAAAAATAAAAAATAAAATAAAAGAATATAATATGAGATTTTTTTTCATATTTTTCTATACAAGTTTCTTTCCTTCCACCTCTTCCTTCCGTCCGTGAAACTAGTATCAAAACAATAAGTCCCATTACCATACAGAATTTGGATTTTTTTTTTCTTATCCTCTCCTCACGTTTTCGTTAATATTTTTATAGTATGAAATGAAGTTGAAATATTGAATTTGTTTTAGATTTTTGAAAAAATATAAGTATAGTTGTGAATTTGTTTATTTTTTAAATATAACAGCTTTTAATTAATTTTACATGCAATATTAGTGTGCCCTTATATGAAGAAGAAATATAGGAATATGATATTGAAAAATAATTTGAAGTTGTTGAAGCTGAAAAGAATGGATGAGACTAACAGAATTAATAGGAGAAAATATTTTATGAAGATTGGAGGTGAGTAATGATGGAAAAGAAAGTGTTGGCTGTGTGACATATGTCTTTAGTGTAAGAAGTAAAAGAGGATTGAAAAGAAAAACAAAAGAAGAGAAAAGGGGAGGATGATGATTGATTGCTGGGGGAGATATTCACGGGAAAAGAAGAAGGAACGCCAGCGCTAGAGAAGGAGAAGAATCACCGGTGATTCTAAGTGGGGCCAAAATAATAAATAGTAATTTATTGTGAATCATTGATAAATTTAATTATTATCATATTTTGTAATTAAAATAAACAGAGGAGATAAAACTATCCGTGAACAATTAAAAATGATTTTTATATAAAAGCAAAATTCTGAATGATTTCTTTTTTCACCTCAACGTCTGTTAACTTTGATAAGTATATTAAATCGTTTCAAATAATACAGTAAATAAGTAAAAGTATCGTCTCTCACGACTTGTACAATATATGACAATTCTTCTTTCTATAACTCAATTAGACATCAAAATACACAAAACAACACAAGAAACTATTTTTGGTATTTTATCAAACAGTTGGAATTGAGTTCATGAATCATATGAAAATAAAACTCAGCACAATATATCATTATTTCATTCAAACATTCACATCAAGGTATACTAGTCCTAATCCCTTAGCAACTAGTTCTAAATTAATATATCAAAATGTTAATCCCTTAGTCAATTTAACATACAATTTGCATTAAGTCCGATGTTAAGAATGACCAAGTTATTGAGCTTATCTCTAGATCCCAAATCACTTAGGTGCTCTATCTATGTCCATGTTCAAAGTTACTTTCCAATAATCAGAAACATTCACATAACATTATATTTTCATACAATGATAGTAAATTCAAGAAAGAGCATATGAACGAACAACGATATATTAAACAGGAAAATTACATCAGAGGGAGTTCATTACATCCAATTCCAACGAAAGAAAAACTTAAGTACTCCTAGTCATCTAAAACGTATACATTTGAAGCAATCCCTTGCAACAATGGTGTCTTGATGCCTTGAAGTAGTCTCCGGAAGTTCCTGAGATGTTTTCGTTTCTTTCTTTTGTCCGGAACTTCTGTCAGAAGAATGTTTCTCCTTTTTGTCACGTCTTTTAAAGCCACTTAACTTTATTAATTCTCTCAGCGCACAAGTATTGGTGCCTCTCAACTGATGTTATTCACACAACGCACAAGTATTGGTGCGCTATGCGAATTTCCGTTTCCTGGCAATGCGAATTTTGACTTGCGCTATGCGAGAATTGGATGACAGACTCCCAATTATACATCCTTTCCTGTACAATAATTTACATAACAATCTACTTCCTATTACAACATTCCACTGAGTAATAACATGAATAATTAGAAGATTGAGATCATTTATAAGTGTAAAAACAACTCTTTTTCACACTTACCAACTCCCCAAACTTGAACTATTTCATGCCCTCAGGAAATCACAAAAATAAGCTGAACAACACAACACAAAAGACATTTTACATTTTGATAGAATGACTTTGCACATCAGAAAAAATCACATGCATTCCCATAGATTTCAACAAGTATGACACGGTGCATCACTCACAAAATCACCTGTGTATAGAATATGAAAAACCAGATCAACATTTATCATAACTTTACATTCAAGTGTTTGTCCTCACATGACAGTAGAATTGTCATAGAACTTCATCAGCTTTTGCATTTCATTTGATTCACAAACTTCACACACTATTGGTTATGTCCAAAGGTCTTTTCAAGTTAAAGCTTGGCTTGGCTAGAAAAAGAATCATGGTTTTTCTTGGATTTAAAGACACCTATTAAGAAGAGAACAACTTCAATTCCCAACCAGTACTCAAATCCCATACTATATCATTCATCACATACCATAGCTCAACCTTCTTTTTCATTTTGAGCATCATTTGTAAATTTTTTTTTATTATTATTATGGCTTAATACCCTATTTTGTCCCTAGTTTCGCTCGAAAATGTCAAATTAGTCCATCCTTTAAAAAATGCGTCAATTACGTCCTCACTTAATAAAATTTGCATCAATGAAATCCCTTCCGTTAAATCCGTACAAACAACGTTAATTATTTTTCTCTCTCTTCTATTAACGCCGTTTGTACGGATTTAACGGAAGGGATTTCATTGATGCAAATTTTATTAAGTGAGGACGTAATTGACGCATTTTTTAAAGGATGGACTAATTTGACATTTTCGAGCGAAACTGGGGACAAAATAGGGTATTAAGCCTATTATTATTGATCTTTTCTTCCCCAAACTTGAACTCAACCTTAATTTTCATGTTCTCTTCTAAGGTGTAAGGTAGGATCACACAATAGGCTCAAGGTGAAAGAAATAAATCAAGGCTCAAAGAGGGTTTACAAATGAAACACAGTGTCAAAAGGTTGGCTATCAGCCAAGTAGCTGTATAATCAATAATAAACAATGCCTTTTTCATCCTTAACCAAAAAGTGTGTGTATATACGTAGAATCAAAATCATGCAAAAACCAATTCCATATCTAGACAACTCAATATCTCTCAATCAATATATGCTCTCAGCATTCACAGATCTGGTCATATTCATACACACAGATAAAAAATTTTGAAGCACAGCCACCACAAACATACATGTCATCATCCTCAAGAATCACATAACTTAATCAGACAATGCCAAATCATTAAATCAAAACACAATTGTCTTTACAACCATAAACATAAATCAACTATATTGAACATACATTACATAACATTACACTTAACAATGAAACACAGAACTTACCAACACAGAAACTTCAACAATTTCTTACAAAAACTAAAACATAAAGATAAAATTAAAAGTAACATATACATAACTGAAATAGAAAAATAAAATAAAAACACAAACAAAGAAATAAGGAAAAAAAAGAAACAAAGTTGCAGAAAGTGAGCACACCAACCAAAAAACAATTCCAATATACAAAACGATTGAAATGGATTTCCTAAATAACCTCACTCAGATCCCTCTTGTTGCAAGATCACTTAGTACTCCCCTTTCAGCTGTTGAAATCCCATCCCTAGGATCTCCTAACAACCAGAAACATCTGTAGGCAAACTGCATAAAAGAAATTCAAACAAAAGAGACATACAATTGGCAAAGAATTCCACTTTCCCTGTTTTCTGAAGTTAGAACACTCAGATCCCTCTTGTTGTGCCTACCTAAGTATGACAAACCATCACCCAATCCCTTGGTGTAAGAAGTCCATCAAACTTGCCTTAAGTTCCAAAACAATGAATCCAAACACACAACCCCACTGGTGATTTGCACATTTGGTTTGATTTAGTTAGTTCCGCTACTGAAATCTCATTCCTAAGAACTTTCAATAACAACATCAAGCTCTAAAGCCTACACCAAGACAAGCATTAAGTTCAAACTAAATCAATGGAAAGTCTTAAAAAATTAAAGCCAACTGCATACACAACAACATTAAAAAAGAAAATTCACAACAAAGTCTAAAAGAGTCATAAATGCCCAAATTGCCTTGTGTTGGAACAAGTCCCCGACAACGACACCAAAAACTTGATAACTTTTTGGCAAGTATACCAAATCGTTCCAAGTAATACAGTAAATAAGTAAAAGTATCATCTCCCAAGGGACTTGTGCAACACATGACAATTCTCCCTTTTATAACTCAATTAGACATCAAAATGCACAAAACAACACAATAAACTATTTTTGGTATTTTATCAAGCAGTTGGTGTGCAAGGAATTTATATTTAAAAGAAACTTCGTTGGAATTGGGTTTCATGAATCATATGAATATAAAACTTTGTTCAATATTTTATTACTTCATTCAAACATTTACATCAAGGCATACTAGTCCTAATCCCTTAGTAACTAGTTCTAAATTAATATATTAAAATGATAATCCCTTAGTCATTTTAATATACAATTCGCATTAAGTCCGATGTTAAAGAATGATCAAGTTATTGAGTCTATCCTAGATCCCAAATCACTTAAGTGCTCTATCTACGTTCATGTTCAAACTTACTTTCCAGTAATAAAAGACATTCAAATAACATTATATATATTGAGCAGGAAATTACATCACAGTGAGTTCATTACATCCAATTCCAACGAAAGAAAAACTTAACTACTCCTAGTCATCTAAAACGTAAACATTTGAAGCAATCGCTTGCAACAATTGTGTCTTGATGCCTTGAAGTAGTCTCCAGAAGTTCGTGAGATGTTTTCGTTTCTTTCTTTTGTCCGGAACTTCTGTTAGAAGAATGTTTCTGCTTTCTGTCACGTCTTTTAAAGCCACTTAACTTCATTAATTCGCTCATCGCATACGTG
Organism: Vigna umbellata; assembly: GCF_029865625.1. Lineage (NCBI taxonomy): Eukaryota > Viridiplantae > Streptophyta > Magnoliopsida > Fabales > Fabaceae > Vigna > Vigna umbellata. The sequence goes on from NC_142165.1 coordinate 101,469,974, forward strand.
TGTGTGCGCTATGTGAATTTCTTGTAAATGCTGCCTCTCAACTGATGTTATTCACACAGCGCACAAGTATTGGTGCGTTATGCGAATTTTCGTTTCCTGGCAGTGCGAATTTTGGCTTGCGCTATGCGAGAATTGGCTGACAGACTCCCAATTATACATCCTTTCCTGTACAATAATTTACATAACAATTTACTTCCTATTACAACATTTCACTAAGTAATAACATGAATAATTAGAAGATTGAGATCAACGTCTCATCTCCATTTTTAACATTTTCAAAAATTCTCTTTTTAACGTTAATAAATATATTTGTAGAAACGTCATAACAAAACGTAATAAATATTTTTGTCATAACAAAACATCGTAACCATAAACCGTTGGATGGGTTTATATAAGTTGTTAAAACGTCAATAGTTTCTAATTCAGAATAGTTTCTAAACAATGATGCTCTCTTCCACCCTTCACCTCCCATTTTCTATTTCTCCCAAATGTTCGTTGTTTTCTGTGCGGAATATCCCATTTTCTATTTCTCTCAAATACTCCTTTTCTGTGGGGAATAGGGATTCTCACTTGAATCCCAAGAAGAAAAGTTTAGTGTCACATGTCCATTTCTGCAATCTCAACTCTGAAATGATGGAGCCTTCGCCGGATTTCATAGTAAGAGAGGCTCTTCTTGACGAAGAATACCGGGTAAGTTTTTTTTTTCTTCTTTATTTTCTTTTAATCTTTCTTGATGAAGAATATTGGTAAGTTTTTTTGTCTTTTATACATATGGCAGCTGCTCTATAGTGGGAAAATAGAAAAACAAGGTACTCAGAGTGCATTAGTTTTGTTCTTTTTTTTTTTACTTTATTTAGGATTATTGGTAATATAGTGATATGCTTTGATGATGATAAGTTGTATGCTGCTATAATTGTCCTTATTTTTTATCCAGATTCTTCGGGAATAGGAAAGACACGATTGAGGTAAGAGTTTATGCTAATAACTCTTTGTACTGTGTGCTTTGAGTCTTCCTGAAAGACTTAAGAAGAATTCCGTTTGGATAGGACGAATATGATTGGATAACGAAGCGGTTGAGGAACCCACTACCCGGCTTTACCCACACATGGATCATCGCGGTATAAGCATTCTTATTCTTGGTTTATTTGATGAAGCATCTTTTCCTTATGATGTGTATTGTAAGTTAGCAGGTGAATGAAGAGGATGTAACACCAACAGTCCCACGAAGTATCATAGGAACCCTTGAATTGTGTATCAAGGAAACACATCCATTTCCAAACACAGGTTATGTTGGACATATTCGAGACGTCTGTGTTGCTAAATCATATCGCCGTAAGGGTATTGCAAGCAACATGTTGCATTTTGCTATAAAATACATGAAATCTAAAGGTAATATAATATGAACATTGTGTGAAGTAACTTTTACATCCTATAATAAGAAGGGTTGTGAAGAATTGGTTATGCATGCGGGTGTTAATGGAATTTATGGGCACGTAAGAAAGAGAGACGATGGACCTGGCTTGGGGTTCGTAGAAAAGAGAGACGATGGACCTGGCTTGGGGTTCGTAGAAAAGACAGACGATGGACCTGGCTTGGCATTGTTCCAAAAGGTCGGGTTTGAGGTAATGCAACTATCTGTTTATGTTTTTAAGCTTTAAATAATGAATTTTGTACAGTTCTTCATAGATTAATACATGTAACTGTCTTAATACATGCAACTGTCTGTTAACTTTTGTACAGTTACTTGAAGACCTCAGCCAAGAGAGCATGTATCATCACTTTTCCTTAGATATGTAAAGGACCAAAGATATTTTGTTTTGCTACGATTAGATATTGTACGGTTTTATATTTTCTTAAACACTTGCATGTATTGATTACAGTTTCAACAAATAGCAACTTTCACTAATTATGTTTTTCCTCACCTAGACAAACTGGGTTGAAGTAGTCTCCAGAAGTTCGTGAGATGTTTTCGTTTCTTTCTTTTGTCCGGAACTTCTGTTAGAAGAATGTTTCTGCTTTCTGTCACGTCTTTTAAAGCCACTTAACTTCATTAATTCGCTCATCGCATACGTGTGTGTGCGCTATGTGAATTTCTTGTAAATGCTGCCTCTCAACTGATGTTATTCACACAGCGCACAAGTATTGGTGCGTTATGCGAATTTTCGTTTCCTGGCAGTGCGAATTTTGGCTTGCGCTATGCGAGAATTGGCTGACAGACTCCCAATTATACATCCTTTCCTGTACAATAATTTACATAACAATTTACTTCCTATTACAACATTTCACTAAGTAATAACATGAATAATTAGAAGATTGAGATCAACGTCTCATCTCCATTTTTAACATTTTCAAAAATTCTCTTTTTAACGTTAATAAATATATTTGTAGAAACGTCATAACAAAACGTAATAAATATTTTTGTCATAACAAAACATCGTAACCATAAACCGTTGGATGGGTTTATATAAGTTGTTAAAACGTCAATAGTTTCTAATTCAGAATAGTTTCTAAACAATGATGCTCTCTTCCACCCTTCACCTCCCATTTTCTATTTCTCCCAAATGTTCGTTGTTTTCTGTGCGGAATATCCCATTTTCTATTTCTCTCAAATACTCCTTTTCTGTGGGGAATAGGGATTCTCACTTGAATCCCAAGAAGAAAAGTTTAGTGTCACATGTCCATTTCTGCAATCTCAACTCTGAAATGATGGAGCCTTCGCCGGATTTCATAGTAAGAGAGGCTCTTCTTGACGAAGAATACCGGGTAAGTTTTTTTTTTCTTCTTTATTTTCTTTTAATCTTTCTTGATGAAGAATATTGGTAAGTTTTTTTGTCTTTTATACATATGGCAGCTGCTCTATAGTGGGAAAATAGAAAAACAAGGTACTCAGAGTGCATTAGTTTTGTTCTTTTTTTTTTTACTTTATTTAGGATTATTGGTAATATAGTGATATGCTTTGATGATGATAAGTTGTATGCTGCTATAATTGTCCTTATTTTTTATCCAGATTCTTCGGGAATAGGAAAGACACGATTGAGGTAAGAGTTTATGCTAATAACTCTTTGTACTGTGTGCTTTGAGTCTTCCTGAAAGACTTAAGAAGAATTCCGTTTGGATAGGACGAATATGATTGGATAACGAAGCGGTTGAGGAACCCACTACCCGGCTTTACCCACACATGGATCATCGCGGTATAAGCATTCTTATTCTTGGTTTATTTGATGAAGCATCTTTTCCTTATGATGTGTATTGTAAGTTAGCAGGTGAATGAAGAGGATGTAACACCAACAGTCCCACGAAGTATCATAGGAACCCTTGAATTGTGTATCAAGGAAACACATCCATTTCCAAACACAGGTTATGTTGGACATATTCGAGACGTCTGTGTTGCTAAATCATATCGCCGTAAGGGTATTGCAAGCAACATGTTGCATTTTGCTATAAAATACATGAAATCTAAAGGTAATATAATATGAACATTGTGTGAAGTAACTTTTACATCCTATAATAAGAAGGGTTGTGAAGAATTGGTTATGCATGCGGGTGTTAATGGAATTTATGGGCACGTAAGAAAGAGAGACGATGGACCTGGCTTGGGGTTCGTAGAAAAGAGAGACGATGGACCTGGCTTGGGGTTCGTAGAAAAGACAGACGATGGACCTGGCTTGGCATTGTTCCAAAAGGTCGGGTTTGAGGTAATGCAACTATCTGTTTATGTTTTTAAGCTTTAAATAATGAATTTTGTACAGTTCTTCATAGATTAATACATGTAACTGTCTTAATACATGCAACTGTCTGTTAACTTTTGTACAGTTACTTGAAGACCTCAGCCAAGAGAGCATGTATCATCACTTTTCCTTAGATATGTAAAGGACCAAAGATATTTTGTTTTGCTACGATTAGATATTGTACGGTTTTATATTTTCTTAAACACTTGCATGTATTGATTACAGTTTCAACAAATAGCAACTTTCACTAATTATGTTTTTCCTCACCTAGACAAACTGGGTTGAAGTAGTCTCCAGAAGTTCGTGAGATGTTTTCGTTTCTTTCTTTTGTCCGGAACTTCTGTTAGAAGAATGTTTCTGCTTTCTGTCACGTCTTTTAAAGCCACTTAACTTCATTAATTCGCTCATCGCATACGTGTGTGTGCGCTATGTGAATTTCTTGTAAATGCTGCCTCTCAACTGATGTTATTCACACAGCGCACAAGTATTGGTGCGTTATGCGAATTTTCGTTTCCTGGCAGTGCGAATTTTGGCTTGCGCTATGCGAGAATTGGCTGACAGACTCCCAATTATACATCCTTTCCTGTACAATAATTTACATAACAATTTACTTCCTATTACAACATTTCACTAAGTAATAACATGAATAATTAGAAGATTGAGATCAACGTCTCATCTCCATTTTTAACATTTTCAAAAATTCTCTTTTTAACGTTAATAAATATATTTGTAGAAACGTCATAACAAAACGTAATAAATATTTTTGTCATAACAAAACATCGTAACCATAAACCGTTGGATGGGTTTATATAAGTTGTTAAAACGTCAATAGTTTCTAATTCAGAATAGTTTCTAAACAATGATGCTCTCTTCCACCCTTCACCTCCCATTTTCTATTTCTCCCAAATGTTCGTTGTTTTCTGTGCGGAATATCCCATTTTCTATTTCTCTCAAATACTCCTTTTCTGTGGGGAATAGGGATTCTCACTTGAATCCCAAGAAGAAAAGTTTAGTGTCACATGTCCATTTCTGCAATCTCAACTCTGAAATGATGGAGCCTTCGCCGGATTTCATAGTAAGAGAGGCTCTTCTTGACGAAGAATACCGGGTAAGTTTTTTTTTTCTTCTTTATTTTCTTTTAATCTTTCTTGATGAAGAATATTGGTAAGTTTTTTTGTCTTTTATACATATGGCAGCTGCTCTATAGTGGGAAAATAGAAAAACAAGGTACTCAGAGTGCATTAGTTTTGTTCTTTTTTTTTTTACTTTATTTAGGATTATTGGTAATATAGTGATATGCTTTGATGATGATAAGTTGTATGCTGCTATAATTGTCCTTATTTTTTATCCAGATTCTTCGGGAATAGGAAAGACACGATTGAGGTAAGAGTTTATGCTAATAACTCTTTGTACTGTGTGCTTTGAGTCTTCCTGAAAGACTTAAGAAGAATTCCGTTTGGATAGGACGAATATGATTGGATAACGAAGCGGTTGAGGAACCCACTACCCGGCTTTACCCACACATGGATCATCGCGGTATAAGCATTCTTATTCTTGGTTTATTTGATGAAGCATCTTTTCCTTATGATGTGTATTGTAAGTTAGCAGGTGAATGAAGAGGATGTAACACCAACAGTCCCACGAAGTATCATAGGAACCCTTGAATTGTGTATCAAGGAAACACATCCATTTCCAAACACAGGTTATGTTGGACATATTCGAGACGTCTGTGTTGCTAAATCATATCGCCGTAAGGGTATTGCAAGCAACATGTTGCATTTTGCTATAAAATACATGAAATCTAAAGGTAATATAATATGAACATTGTGTGAAGTAACTTTTACATCCTATAATAAGAAGGGTTGTGAAGAATTGGTTATGCATGCGGGTGTTAATGGAATTTATGGGCACGTAAGAAAGAGAGACGATGGACCTGGCTTGGGGTTCGTAGAAAAGAGAGACGATGGACCTGGCTTGGGGTTCGTAGAAAAGACAGACGATGGACCTGGCTTGGCATTGTTCCAAAAGGTCGGGTTTGAGGTAATGCAACTATCTGTTTATGTTTTTAAGCTTTAAATAATGAATTTTGTACAGTTCTTCATAGATTAATACATGTAACTGTCTTAATACATGCAACTGTCTGTTAACTTTTGTACAGTTACTTGAAGACCTCAGCCAAGAGAGCATGTATCATCACTTTTCCTTAGATATGTAAAGGACCAAAGATATTTTGTTTTGCTACGATTAGATATTGTACGGTTTTATATTTTCTTAAACACTTGCATGTATTGATTACAGTTTCAACAAATAGCAACTTTCACTAATTATGTTTTTCCTCACCTAGACAAACTGGGTTGAAGTAGTCTCCAGAAGTTCGTGAGATGTTTTCGTTTCTTTCTTTTGTCCGGAACTTCTGTTAGAAGAATGTTTCTGCTTTCTGTCACGTCTTTTAAAGCCACTTAACTTCATTAATTCGCTCATCGCATACGTGTGTGTGCGCTATGTGAATTTCTTGTAAATGCTGCCTCTCAACTGATGTTATTCACACAGCGCACAAGTATTGGTGCGTTATGCGAATTTTCGTTTCCTGGCAGTGCGAATTTTGGCTTGCGCTATGCGAGAATTGGCTGACAGACTCCCAATTATACATCCTTTCCTGTACAATAATTTACATAACAATTTACTTCCTATTACAACATTTCACTAAGTAATAACATGAATAATTAGAAGATTGAGATCAACGTCTCATCTCCATTTTTAACATTTTCAAAAATTCTCTTTTTAACGTTAATAAATATATTTGTAGAAACGTCATAACAAAACGTAATAAATATTTTTGTCATAACAAAACATCGTAACCATAAACCGTTGGATGGGTTTATATAAGTTGTTAAAACGTCAATAGTTTCTAATTCAGAATAGTTTCTAAACAATGATGCTCTCTTCCACCCTTCACCTCCCATTTTCTATTTCTCCCAAATGTTCGTTGTTTTCTGTGCGGAATATCCCATTTTCTATTTCTCTCAAATACTCCTTTTCTGTGGGGAATAGGGATTCTCACTTGAATCCCAAGAAGAAAAGTTTAGTGTCACATGTCCATTTCTGCAATCTCAACTCTGAAATGATGGAGCCTTCGCCGGATTTCATAGTAAGAGAGGCTCTTCTTGACGAAGAATACCGGGTAAGTTTTTTTTTTCTTCTTTATTTTCTTTTAATCTTTCTTGATGAAGAATATTGGTAAGTTTTTTTGTCTTTTATACATATGGCAGCTGCTCTATAGTGGGAAAATAGAAAAACAAGGTACTCAGAGTGCATTAGTTTTGTTCTTTTTTTTTTTACTTTATTTAGGATTATTGGTAATATAGTGATATGCTTTGATGATGATAAGTTGTATGCTGCTATAATTGTCCTTATTTTTTATCCAGATTCTTCGGGAATAGGAAAGACACGATTGAGGTAAGAGTTTATGCTAATAACTCTTTGTACTGTGTGCTTTGAGTCTTCCTGAAAGACTTAAGAAGAATTCCGTTTGGATAGGACGAATATGATTGGATAACGAAGCGGTTGAGGAACCCACTACCCGGCTTTACCCACACATGGATCATCGCGGTATAAGCATTCTTATTCTTGGTTTATTTGATGAAGCATCTTTTCCTTATGATGTGTATTGTAAGTTAGCAGGTGAATGAAGAGGATGTAACACCAACAGTCCCACGAAGTATCATAGGAACCCTTGAATTGTGTATCAAGGAAACACATCCATTTCCAAACACAGGTTATGTTGGACATATTCGAGACGTCTGTGTTGCTAAATCATATCGCCGTAAGGGTATTGCAAGCAACATGTTGCATTTTGCTATAAAATACATGAAATCTAAAGGTAATATAATATGAACATTGTGTGAAGTAACTTTTACATCCTATAATAAGAAGGGTTGTGAAGAATTGGTTATGCATGCGGGTGTTAATGGAATTTATGGGCACGTAAGAAAGAGAGACGATGGACCTGGCTTGGGGTTCGTAGAAAAGAGAGACGATGGACCTGGCTTGGGGTTCGTAGAAAAGACAGACGATGGACCTGGCTTGGCATTGTTCCAAAAGGTCGGGTTTGAGGTAATGCAACTATCTGTTTATGTTTTTAAGCTTTAAATAATGAATTTTGTACAGTTCTTCATAGATTAATACATGTAACTGTCTTAATACATGCAACTGTCTGTTAACTTTTGTACAGTTACTTGAAGACCTCAGCCAAGAGAGCATGTATCATCACTTTTCCTTAGATATGTAAAGGACCAAAGATATTTTGTTTTGCTACGATTAGATATTGTACGGTTTTATATTTTCTTAAACACTTGCATGTATTGATTACAGTTTCAACAAATAGCAACTTTCACTAATTATGTTTTTCCTCACCTAGACAAACTGGGTTGAAGTAGTCTCCAGAAGTTCGTGAGATGTTTTCGTTTCTTTCTTTTGTCCGGAACTTCTGTTAGAAGAATGTTTCTGCTTTCTGTCACGTCTTTTAAAGCCACTTAACTTCATTAATTCGCTCATCGCATACGTGTGTGTGCGCTATGTGAATTTCTTGTAAATGCTGCCTCTCAACTGATGTTATTCACACAGCGCACAAGTATTGGTGCGTTATGCGAATTTTCGTTTCCTGGCAGTGCGAATTTTGGCTTGCGCTATGCGAGAATTGGCTGACAGACTCCCAATTATACATCCTTTCCTGTACAATAATTTACATAACAATTTACTTCCTATTACAACATTTCACTAAGTAATAACATGAATAATTAGAAGATTGAGATCAACGTCTCATCTCCATTTTTAACATTTTCAAAAATTCTCTTTTTAACGTTAATAAATATATTTGTAGAAACGTCATAACAAAACGTAATAAATATTTTTGTCATAACAAAACATCGTAACCATAAACCGTTGGATGGGTTTATATAAGTTGTTAAAACGTCAATAGTTTCTAATTCAGAATAGTTTCTAAACAATGATGCTCTCTTCCACCCTTCACCTCCCATTTTCTATTTCTCCCAAATGTTCGTTGTTTTCTGTGCGGAATATCCCATTTTCTATTTCTCTCAAATACTCCTTTTCTGTGGGGAATAGGGATTCTCACTTGAATCCCAAGAAGAAAAGTTTAGTGTCACATGTCCATTTCTGCAATCTCAACTCTGAAATGATGGAGCCTTCGCCGGATTTCATAGTAAGAGAGGCTCTTCTTGACGAAGAATACCGGGTAAGTTTTTTTTTTCTTCTTTATTTTCTTTTAATCTTTCTTGATGAAGAATATTGGTAAGTTTTTTTGTCTTTTATACATATGGCAGCTGCTCTATAGTGGGAAAATAGAAAAACAAGGTACTCAGAGTGCATTAGTTTTGTTCTTTTTTTTTTTACTTTATTTAGGATTATTGGTAATATAGTGATATGCTTTGATGATGATAAGTTGTATGCTGCTATAATTGTCCTTATTTTTTATCCAGATTCTTCGGGAATAGGAAAGACACGATTGAGGTAAGAGTTTATGCTAATAACTCTTTGTACTGTGTGCTTTGAGTCTTCCTGAAAGACTTAAGAAGAATTCCGTTTGGATAGGACGAATATGATTGGATAACGAAGCGGTTGAGGAACCCACTACCCGGCTTTACCCACACATGGATCATCGCGGTATAAGCATTCTTATTCTTGGTTTATTTGATGAAGCATCTTTTCCTTATGATGTGTATTGTAAGTTAGCAGGTGAATGAAGAGGATGTAACACCAACAGTCCCACGAAGTATCATAGGAACCCTTGAATTGTGTATCAAGGAAACACATCCATTTCCAAACACAGGTTATGTTGGACATATTCGAGACGTCTGTGTTGCTAAATCATATCGCCGTAAGGGTATTGCAAGCAACATGTTGCATTTTGCTATAAAATACATGAAATCTAAAGGTAATATAATATGAACATTGTGTGAAGTAACTTTTACATCCTATAATAAGAAGGGTTGTGAAGAATTGGTTATGCATGCGGGTGTTAATGGAATTTATGGGCACGTAAGAAAGAGAGACGATGGACCTGGCTTGGGGTTCGTAGAAAAGAGAGACGATGGACCTGGCTTGGGGTTCGTAGAAAAGACAAACGATGGACCTGGCTTGGCATTGTTCCAAAAGGTCGGGTTTGAGGTAATGCAACTATCTGTTTATGTTTTTAAGCTTTAAATAATGAATTTTGTACAGTTCTTCATAGATTAATACATGTAACTGTCTTAATACATGCAACTGTCTGTTAACTTTTGTACAGTTACTTGAAGACCTCAGCCAAGAGAGCATGTATCATCACTTTTCCTTAGATATGTAAAGGACCAAAGATATTTTGTTTTGCTACGATTAGATATTGTACGGTTTTATATTTTCTTAAACACTTGCATGTATTGATTACAGTTTCAACAAATAGCAACTTTCACTAATTATGTTTTTCCTCACCTAGACAAACTGGGTTGAAGTTTTCTTCCTTCCTGGAAAGAAATATTATTACCTTGTGAGGAATGAAGTCCCACATTGGTGAGAACTTCTAAAAGGTTATGGCTTGGTGGCTATATAAGAAATCCCTTGTCCCCTTTGTTAAACATCTCATTCTCTCCTATTGTCTCATTTCTTGTATTCTCATAATTTTGAGAAGTTTTGTATTGAAAGAGAGATGTGCTGTAAATTTCTTCCACCAATATAAAATTTCTATTTTTGCCTATTGTCAGTATTTTCTCTTCTCTATTTAAGTTGCGTGTGTTGGTGCTGTATGACTGATACCCAACAGTGGTATCAGAGCTATAGGTTTGTATTCTGCTGCTATTGTCATTATAATAGTGTTGGTAAAATTCTGAGTGTGCACTATGGTTGCGGTTTAATCCGATCTTCCGCATCAGAAAAGAGTTATTACTGGAAATGTTTGGTAGTGTGAAAGTACTGTCTGGGAAAGTTCTGGCTAGGAAAGATTTGGTACTCAAGAGTGTCCATTTGTAACCCACCTCTCTTTCCTGGGAACTTCTTGGTGTGTTACTTCACGGTTTACCTGTGTTGTTCCAGTAGACAATACTATTCATAGTGAGAAGTGCATAAGCCGATATTTTAGAAATTATGACAACAAAATACGAGATAGAGAGGTTCAACGGGAATAATTTCTCGTTGTGAAAATTGAAGATAAAGGCAATTTTGAGAAAGGACAATTGCATAGCTGCAATTGAAGGAAAATCCGCAGAAATGATGGAGCAGAAGTGGAAAGAAATTGACAACAACAACATCGCGAATTTGCACCTACCAATGGCAGATTCAGTGTTATCCAGTGTGGCGGAGAAAGAAATAGCAAAGGAGATTTGGGATGCCCTCATAAAATTATATGAGGTGAAGTCTCTTCACACAAGAATATTCTTGAAGAGGAAACTCTACACTCTTCGGATGAGTGAGTCCACAACGGTGACAGACCACATCAACCATCTGAACACTCTGTTTGCCCAACTATCAGCGACAGATTTCAACATAGTTGAAAATGAACGCGCGGAGCTTCTACTGTAGAGTTTACCAGACTCGTATGATCAACTCATCATCAATATTACGAATAATAATACTGAAGGTTGTCTACACTTTGAGGATGTTGCCGGAGCAATTCTTGAAGAAGAATCCAAGCAGAGGAACAAAGAAGACATACTAGAAAGTTCAAAGGAAACACAAGCTTTGGTTATGATGAGAGGAAGATCAACGAAATATGGGTCTAGTGTGAGTCAGTCTAATGATAGATCTCAAAGTAAGAAGCATCTCAAATGCTACAATTGTGGCAAAAGGGGGCATGTCAAGAAAGAATGTTGGCACGAGAAGAGTGGAAGAAAGAACTCTGATGCATCAACCTTACAAGGTTGTATGGCAAATACGGATGAAGATATTCTGTGAGAAAGAGGGGAGATCTGGTAAGTCATAAAAGCTCAGAAGATCATGACATGTGCTTGTGGGAGATACGTTGTAGAAAGCTAATGCAATGGTTGCATTGACAACTCAAGAAGAAACGGTGTTGATGTGACATCGTACTTGGACATATGTCAAAGTGAAGTTTGCAAGACGGAACGTAATATGTACTCGGGCTTAAGAAGGTAGTTTTACCTTTATGTGAGCACTGTGTGATAAGCTAACAACATAGATCGAAGTTTGCAAGTTTGACTACCAGAAAAGAAAACACAAGAAGACTTGGTTCATTCTGATGTAAGGGAATCACCGGAGTTATTCCTAGGAGGAGGAAAGTTTATTCTAGGAGTTTGTGGGTGTATTACATCAAGAGGAAGTCAAATGTGTTGTTAGTACCAGTTCAAGGAAACCTAACAATGTGAAGGGGTATTGCCTGTGAGTTCCACCGCTCACAAGGTTATTGTTAAGAAGGAATGAAATGATGCTCCAACCAGAAGGCTTTGAAGAACAAGAAAACTTGGTTTGTAGGTTGAACAAATCCTTGCCTGCTTTGTTAAAGCAAAGGGGGAGGTTTTTGACCGGGGAGTCAATAAGCAATGAGATGTGAGTCCAACCTTAAGAGATTGACACCACTCTTTACCCAAAACCTTAAGGCAATGGGTTAATGGGTCTTCCCACTTATAAACCACTCTACTTTCTCATTTCTATCCAATGTGAGACTTAGACTCACACTTGGATTCCCAACATGTAAGATATGAGTAAATCGAGGGAAAGTCAACAAGTAAATATACCAATGCACCTTCTTAATATTATTAAGTGAAAGTTCTGTCAAGAAGAATTTATGAGATCTCTTGATCACCATCCCAGTACACACCAATTTTATCATGCATAAATGGTGATATTAACATATGCATAGAAGAATTTTCTCAAATCTCTTGATCACAAGGAACGTCTCATTCAGACCCATAAAAGAAAATACTCCTGATATTCCAAATACTACAATCCACTACCAATCCATGTGATCAAAATGCTTAAATTAAACGCTTTTGAAATCAACCGTTTGAAATCTAACTCAGGTCTCGAAAGTCATTAGAGCAATATCCAAAAGAAATTGAAAATTATAGTTATTAAAACTCACAAATTTTAGTCGATGAGCTTTGATTTTGCTTAGTGAGGGTCCTCTAGTTTGGTTTATGTGCTAAGGATTGTTCAAACATATGGCTATAAATAAATAGACGAAATTTCACTAAAGAAAATCCAGATAGTGATGTAGATTTTTAGGAATAAGGATATCTACAAACGTAACATCTTTAATTACGAAGTTTTCCTCTCCCTGTTCGGATTTTGCTTGCTAAGTAAAAGTTTGGCTCCGTACGTCCATAATGTTCTAGAGTAATTAATTATTTAATTGTGTAGAAATACAAAAGACAAAAAGATATATATATAAAAACCTAAAAGAGTATACCATGAATCAACCATAAACTCTCTTAAATGATCATGGTTACCGAAACACATCATAAATGACGAATATTATTAATGAATAAAGAAAGAAGGACGATGTTATAAATCAATGTTTTTTTTCTTTCTTATTGGAATTCAAAATGAATAAACGGAGCATAAAAATCATTCACTCAAAGCATGATAGACACAATTCATGTAATGACTCTTAAGATTCATGAAAGCCGATACACAAAATAACATGTAAGATTATCATCTTAACATTATTCAATTTTACAATGGAAAAATAGAAAAATAACATTAATTTTTTTAGGATAAATAAATCACGTTAAATACGTTTACTATAGATTTTTTTTTTTCGAACCATAAACCAATAAAAACATTTTAGACATTATTTTCTTATAAATGAAATTATTTTAGACATCATTATAAACTTTAATATCTATTATTATCTCGAAACTCGTCAATTATCTATCATATAGAAAAATATTAAAAAATAAAAAATAAAATAAAAGAATATAACATAAGATTTTTTATCATATTTTTCTATAAAAGTTTTTTTCCTTCCATCTCTTCCTCCCGTGAAACTAGTATCGAAACAATAAGTCCCATCACCACACCACACAGAATTTGGATTTTTTTTTCTTATCCTCTCCTCACGTTTTCTTTAATATTTTTATAACATGGAATGAAGATGAAATATTGAATTTGAAAAAATATAAGTATAGTTGTGAATTTGTTTATTTTTTAAATATAACAGCTTTAGTTTTACTTGCAATTTTAGTATGCCCTTATGTGAAGAAGAAATATAGGAATATGATATTGAAAAATAATTTGAAGTTGTTGAACTTGAAAAGAATGGGATGAGACTAACATAATTAATAGTAGAAAATATTTTATCAAGACTCGAGGTGAGTAACGATGAGTGTGGTTGTAACTTGCGGGTCAACCTGACTCACCAGGGGTTTGAGTTATGTTGGGTTTAAAAAAATGTAAATTTTTTATGTGGATTAGTTTTCTGGGTTGAATCCATGGTGAGTCGGGTTGACTCAGCAACCCATCTAATTTTATTTAATTATTTATTATTTTATACTTTAATATCATTAGTTAGCATTTTTTTTATTATATTGTAGATGATGATAAAGAAAAAGATGTTTCAAGAGAGAAAAATACTATAGATTTATCTATTAAAGATTCTAATATTATAAATGACAGATAATGCAAAAATTATCAATATTAAAAATTTATTTATTTGCCTTTTGTACATGCTTTTGGATTAAACATTAAACCTTAGACGTCGAAAAAAAAAGACATATTTGAAATCTTAGACGAAAACTGGAACCTACCAAAACATTAAACCTTTGTTTTCATATCCAACATTAGAATGACGTTTCCAAAAACAACGTCCTTATTTAGACTAATATCAAAGCTAAAAAATAATTGACATAAAAATTTGTTTTTGTAGTAGTTATACTTAGATAAAGTAATTATTTGTTAAAGCAATTATGTTGTCTTTAACAATTTTAACTTTTTTTAAGTACTATTAAATATTATCTCAAAAGAATACATAAGAATGAAAACACTATATTTAAGGAATTGTTTGTTTCAATAGAGTTTATTTAACTTTTTTATTTATGAATATCTCTCGTATTTACAGTCTCATAATTTATTTTGTTGACCAAAATTAAAAGTTAAATAGCAAGATGTTTCACTTTCATCACTTGTCTCCCACTTTTAGAGTTATTTAATAAAATTATAATGATTATGAGTTTAGAATAAAATTATAATGATTGTTTTTAGTTGAGGATTTAAGAAAAAAGAATCCGACACATTAGATAACATACACTTTCATAAAAAAAGAATTATTATATTAGATTTCAAAATCTTGGAATTAACACAATGAAAAAACAAAGAGATATATTAGAAACAAACTTTAGATGAGGTTATTATAATTGACCCACATCATTACTTTTAAATTTGTTAAAAATAATAAATCTGATTCACAAAGTATTTAAAGTTTATGATTTTAGATATTTCAAGTAAAAACATTTTAAATTTGTATTTAACCTTATTTATTTCTTATATTTTTATTTTAAATTTTTATTTGACTTTTTATATTTTTGTTGTAGAGTGTTGTGAGGTTTGAATTAAATTTTTACTTTGAAGAATCTGACTATACTTAAAATTAAAAAAAAAATAAGGTAAGAAAGAACTTTTATAAAAATGTTCACGTAGTATCTTATTGTCATTAGATATTTTTATTCGAAATTTACACGTTATATTTCTAGTTGAATATTTTTATATTACTTTTATATTATATGGGTAATTTTTAAGAATATAGACGTTGATGTTTTTTTATGACGATGACGCATATTTTTCGTATAAAAATTTAATAGGCTTAACCAATAAAAAGGCTGTTTTTTCATGCACCCTGTCAAATTTCTTCTTGTAACCCATCAGGAAAATATAAGCTTTCGAAAATTTTGATCCAAAATAGTAGTGGTGAGAATTTGGTATCCAATTTCGTGATTCCGGAGGCATAATATATACTTCTTAAAAAAAGGAAATCTGTAATACTATTGATTAGTATTTTTGAAAATGATATTTTCCAAATTGATCTATATGTTCTGGAAAACATTATCCAAAAATTCACATATGTGATGGGGTGCATGATTCACAAAACTATAGTCAAGTCCAACTCACTTATAATTGGATCACATATTTGATATTTCAATTTATCCTATAACATACAAAAATCATTACAAACTATAATTTCATAACAATCTTGGACCAAATCACCTTATTACGGGACATTTACTTTTCAAATTGGGGAGGAGAAAAATATATATATAATAAGAAAGCTAGGTATGAAATTAATTTACAATTTCTAGAATATTTACAATTTCTACATTGTCACTAAAATAGTCAAAGTATTAAAGTTCTTGTATATATATAATCGTGCATTCTGTGAAAGAAAAGAATTTTAAAAGAAATGACAGAGACTATGAATTATTCAAGGTAGTAACGAAATGAGAGATGTTGAATTTGTTAGATATGTTCCATAAAAGAGTGTGATGAGATGAGTTGTAAGAAGATTCATACGATGATGTTTGAAGTATGATTGTGATGGTGTTGTAAGAGTAAAGCTGCACAGAGTGGGCATGGTGGATCACGTAGATCATCAAATCTTGTTCTTTGCTCCAAACAATTTGCATGGTAAACATGACCACATACTAAAACTGCCACAACAGAAAGCTCACTGGAAGAGATTGAATTCCCCAAAAAGTTTATTTTTTGACTCAGAAGTTTCTCACATATCCCACAAACCATCTCTGCTTTATTATTTGATGACATTTCATCCATCCCCAAGGAGCTTGAAGGAATTCTCTCTGGCCTTGAAAACACTTTCTCTCTATATTCTGAACAAAAGAAAAAGTATTACAAAAAAGCTTAAGTAATTTGCATGGTGTTTAGATTGTGAAGAAATACCCTTGGCACGTGAAGACGAAGCATTGGCATGATTGGTAGAGTTACGTCGAAAATATTGGTGGCCATAATAATGTCGTGTTTGTTTCAAAAATATAGAACGACCAAGACCATGATGATGGTTTGTCATGGTTGGATGAGTATTAAGTAGCTTCACAGATCTATCTGTTATATCCAATGCAGGTGCCAAATGGAGTAAGCCATGATCATCTGAATGTGAAAGCTTTTCAAAAAACACAAATAAGATCAATGCCATACTTTTCCTCAAACACTTTCTCTACCAATGATCATTCAATTCTATTCAAATTACAATATCATAAACCAAACTTATACAATAAAACGTAAAACCCACAAAAAAATTTGATTTTTAAAGAAATTGAACCGAACAATTATTTCAAAAATGTGCTGGAGAAATATATATTATCGATTATGCAAAATCAGATAAAAAAAAGTTACAGTTTTCAAGCATAAATAAAAGGGAAATATTTTGTGTCTATTCATGTATTATCAACCATTAGTGTAAGAGAGATGAATTGGATTGATGAAAGCAAATTGGTAATTACATTGAAGATAATTTTTTTTTAATTTATAATTAAAGGAATGAGAAAAACAAATTACCTCATTTGATAATAGCTCCATGTTGGAAAATGCATCAAACTATTTTTATAATATTGGCTTAAAAAAATCGACAACAACAATCGTTAGTACTATTACATGATCATTACAAACTAACATACACAGATTCATGAAGGAAAAACAAATATAAAGGAGTCGTTTCCTTATTTCTTATATATTCCCAATACAATCAACAGTTCTTTATCATGTTTAAAAACTTTTTTACTTTTTAAGTCAAGAACAATTACCAAATAACGTCCTTTAAATTAGATGCATCAAAAGCAAAACGAGAAATTTAAAATAGCTAAACAATTGTTAAACATATTGCCCTCTAAAATCCCTTTGAATTGAGGTGAAAAGATTATGCAAGTTAATTAGTTTTCCTTAATTGTTTATTGTTCAAAGACATCAAATAATAAAAATGGAAGTTCCATGAATAAGTTTGACAGATTCATGGAAACATAAAGAAAAAGAAAATGGAAGGAAAGAAGAAAAAACATACCCATAGAAGAAGAACCCAAATAAGGATGTTAATCCCTTAGCCTGGCTAGATTCAGAAAACTGTTTTTTTTTTCACAATAATTAATCTTGTAAAAATAGTAAAAGCAAATTAAATAAATGGAGTTTATGGTTTAAAAGACCTCACCAATTATAGAGGAGAGTTTAGTTTATGAAGTGCGATGTTAAAGCAAAATAAAAGATTTTGTGTGGAATAAAAAAAGTGAACAATTAAAAATGATTTTTATAGAAACTGCATGTGTGTTGAATAGTTTCTAACTTTATGTCCATTAAAAGGAATCAATGAAAAGAGAGATAAACAGGGATGAAGCTACGTTATATATCTAAAAGGGGCTGTGAAAAATAATATTTTTCTTTATCTAAAAGAGAGATCAAATTCTTTTACTTTTTGTTAACTTAGTTTCTTTTATCTACTTTTTTTCTTCTTTTTTTTTGTGAAATTTTAACGTAATACTAAAATTATCTTTCTCCTCGCCCCTTCTTCTTTCTGGGTGCAATTCGTTTAGATTGTATGACCAAGATAAGCTACAAAGCATAAACTAGTATTCTTAAAATATCTTATCAAATAACTTTTTTTCAGAAGAACTTGTTAGGAAAGAATATAAAAAATGAACTAAAATTAGCTTTAAAAAAAATATTGCGTACAAACTTCTTCAGAAAGCCAATCTTTATATTAGGATTTACATGAATTAGTTTTTCCAAAAGTATTTTAAAAAAATTAAATGAATTTCTTTGAAGCTAAGATTAACTTAGAACAAATTAATTAGGATTTTTTTTGGATGAGCTTCTATTAAAAAAATTCTTTAAGAAAACAAGCTTAAAATTAGTATTTTCATAAACTACGATTAATATTTTAGATTTTAGCATTACTTATCACTCTTAACTAACAGTGTGAAAGTCAGATTAATTTTTGTACATGACATTCACGTATAATGATGGATATATTATATTCTTAATCGCAATCTTCTTGAAAAAAAAAATCATTTTTTATTTTCTCAACATCTCTTTTATTGGTTTTAATATCTCATTTTCACCAAATGAACTTTTACTTTATTTTATTTTTACAAATTTAGCTTTTCAAATACATCTATCACTGTCTTTTAAGTCTCCAATTATGAAATGCCATGTTAGTTTCGTTACAATAAAAAAATTTACAAAGCACTTATTTTATATCTAAAATAAATAAATAAAATACAATACAATACACGTGCACACACACAACTTTTAAAATATAAAAATCTTTCAATATTGTGAATACTTTTCGTATATTTACATTGAGTATTATTTTGACGAATGATCTCTTAATATATTTTGACACTCATCTCTTAAGCAACGGAAAATAGAGTGATATATTAAACATGTAATGTAACCCAAAGTTACTTTTATGATACTCTGAAGAAAATCAGTCTTCATCACAATAAGATTTCACAATATTGTATAATTAAGGGTTAAATATGTTTTTAGTCCCTAAACTATTGACCGTTTCTGGTTTTCGTCCCTCTTCCAAAGTAAGGTACAATTTGGTCCTCATTCTTTAGAAAAACATTAGTTTTAGTCCTCAAAATTTTGTTTTTAGTCCTCGTTTTAGTCCTCAAAACGTTCGTTTTTTCGACTAAAACGAACGTTTTTTAAAGATTGAGGACTAAATTGTACCTTACTTTGGAAGAGGGACGAAAACCAGAAACGATCAATAGTTTAGAGACTAAAAACATATTTAACCCTATAATTAAGTGTCTAATATTTTTATGTTCTATTGCTCACAAATTTTAATCATAAAACAAAAATATAATTTCTAACTACAAAATAAAATATATTTTCCTCCTTTCCCACTTCTAAATTATCTATATCCAATAAATATTATATTAAGCAAAAGTAGTGCTATCAGAATGGGTTTGAGCCAATCCGTCTCGCAGATTTGAGTCGGATTGGGTTTAAAAAAAAAGTAACTTTTTTACGCGGACTGGTTTTCAACCCGACTCACTTAGAACCTGGCTCATTCGGGTTGAACCTGTGCTGAGTCGAGTTGGCTCACCAACCCACCTAATTTAATTTAATTATTTATTATTTTGTGTTTTAATATTATTAGTTAGCATTTTTTTAATATATTGTAGATGGAGTAAAAAAAAGACGTTTCAAGAGAAAAAAATATTATAGATTTATCTCTTCATCAATATTAAAAATTTATTTGTTCGTCTTTTGTGCTTGTTTTTGGATTACGCTTGGATGGTATGACATTTTTTTTATTTTGAATTGTCTTTGAAGTTTAACATCATTTTAGAATGAAATTTATTTAGATTTGAATTAAAAAATTATAATTTTTAATTTTAAAAAAATTATAATTAAGTAAGTTAGTGAGTCAATCCGTTTAACCCACTAAGTTAAAAAAATTTCAGCTCGCTAATAAGTGAGTCGGGTTGTGTTAACTCGCTAAGTGACCAATCCGTAGAAGGTCGGGCCGGATCGAGCCGGATTACCCGGAGAATTACTCCCTCCACCACCACACACTACTTCATGTACCTCCTCATTCCTATTTTTTCCTTTAATAATATTTAAACGGATGTGAATATACGATTCTTAAACGGATGTCAACATTCATGGACAAATATGGATATCTGTTGAAGGACAAACGGATGTCGATATCCGTGCACGGAGGTTGACATTCATTTAAGGGGTTGACATTCGTTTAAGGGGTCGATGGATGTTGACAACATAGCTAGTGTATGCAATTGTTCTAGTGCAATGGATTGTCTCATAGGCCTCCCCGAACAGTGCTTTTAACCCTGTAGAACTTATGAAACTTAAGATCCACAGGATGATAAATTTGGGAATGCAACGTCTTGCTTTCTGAGACAAAAAAAAAAAGGTAAATGGATTTTCTATAGGGAGATAAATGGATTTCTATAGCAAATGTCCCATTTAAGTTTGATCTATGACAACAACCATAATATGTAATTTTCAAAGGTTCATTTGTCAAAATTGTTTCCACGTTTGGATCATTTTCCCTTTCCCTTGATCTTCTTTATTTGTATTATTAATTTGAAAGTGAATAACCATTTTTTTCATTTGACTATTCTTTTTATTCATAATTTGCACCAATCTCAGTGGGGGTCGAGAGCTTGGGCAGAACTCCTTTTATAGTATGTGGAGGTGTAGGGGTGTAAAAAAATTTAAGATTTTAAAAAAGGTAAATAAAAAAAATGATAAAAGTTAAATTAATATAGAATAATTTTAAAATAAAAAAATAGTAAAGAGGTGTAGAAAATACTTGGGGAATGGTTTATATAGTAGACCATCTAAATGCCCATAATCCTAGTGGATGAAGATTTCAAGGATTAAAACTACAAATCAAAAAAGTTCAGGAAGGAAATACATATTAAACCTAAAATAAGAATTTGCTCCATTGAAATGGGCTGGTGACTGGATATTTAACGGCAAATCTCCCTTCTCATAAGCCCAAATCTCAATTTTCTTTTGTACAACACAGGCCCATAAAAAAATACGACCCTCTTATTTCAGTATCCATGAAAAACAGTTCAGTGTGGAATTTCACTGTACACAAAGCTTCAATAATTCAAAGAACTCCGTAACCAAAAAAGAAAATAAAAAATGGTGGAAAATTTTCAATGATTTTTTCATATCCTGATAGACAAAGAAAAGGGATCAAAATAGTGATATCAGGTCATACCTAATGATGATTATAATAATGAAACCTAATGTAACCAAATGAAAATTCAAATCATAGAATGAGTAACATGTGGTAATTAAATGTAAGAAGTGGCAAATCCATGGCCAAGGAAGGAAGAAAAAAAAAAAAGTAAACCCTAGAAACCGAAGAGCCTCTTTACACAGCATGAGCCGAGATCCAAAACATGCTTTGAAGAAGTGGGGTCAAAGGAAGTATCCAAAAGGTACAAAAGAGAATATCCAATTTTCTACAATCATGATCACAGATTGAAAGAAATTTCCCTGTGCCAGGCGTTTTGTGATTGTGAACTCGTACAACAAAACAGTTTTCATTACCTTACAGTTTTATTAGCACATCACACCATTCTACAATAATTTTCACAGGAATCTTCTAGAACTAGCCACCCATCACAATCTACAACCATACCATATAATAATTCAATGGGTTCATCTTAAAAACATGGACACTTGAAAAAAGTTAAATTCTTTCCATACGAGAACTCCGACACGTTTAAGATTACAACTACCACTACAAGTTTATACGATCTACATTGTTGCCTTTTCTTACACGAACCATATACCATAAGAAAGATGAGTAAAACAAGATATTTCTTTGTTTTTTCACTTGTCAAATGATGACTGCATGCAATCACATAAATTGAATTTGATAAGCCTAATCCAATCTCATGTTCAATGCAAATGTTATCATATTGATTTTGGTCGCTTTCACATGTGAAATTGTTGGTGGTCGGAACTTACTCGAATATTTTTATATTATTTTGAATTTTTTTCGAAAAGAAAGTTATCTTATACATACCAACATCAATAACGTCTGAATCTAATAATATAAAAGATTAATATCGATCTTTATCTAAAGTCTTAAAATAATAAATTAATGAATTTTTTACTTTTATATAATATTTTATTTTTTTATTTTTTTATTTTTATCCAACATAAAACTTAGATTCAGACTCAAAGTTAATCATTCTAAATGGGAATTTGATAAGAATTATCTCAGACACATCAAGAATTATATGAATATATAGTCACATATTTCGATGTGGATGTGATAAATAGAAACGAATAACTACCATGAATGGAATAATTCTGAATAGATAAGGGTGACATACCAAAAAAAACTCAATGTCCCTCTCGCAACTTTCAAGGGGGAATGCACCATGTCCACAAATACTCTTCAAAACGGTGACTACCCACTCAATTTGCAACATACAGACAACCAATAACCCTTTCACAACTTCAAAAAAAACTGAGTACTATTCATCTCATATTTGAAAAATAAATTCATCATATACAGAATTTAGAAGAAGCAGTTTTTCTGACGCAAAGTGTTTGGTTGGTTCTCTGAAAACCAAACCTTATCCCAAAGTTTCGTGCCATCTCCTAAGCGACGCAAAAGTGCCATCATCATCTATTTATTATTTTATCATACCATTATCAAAAATTCCTCAACTCCAACTATAAGATATGATTTCACATAAAGTAGTCTTATGTGAAATGAATTTTCTTACAACAATACCATGTGGTTTTTATCTCTTCGATTATAATAAGATATAGCAAACTTGCGTGAAAGATGTTTCTTTGTTAATTAATTAATTAATTAATTAATTACCATTTAATTAATAATACACTAAGCATTGGGAGATATTTTAATTTGATTTCGAACGTCAGGTTGGTGCTGTCAATTCAAATTCACATCTAAGTAAGTTTGGGAGGAGTATAACGTGTGGAATATCTATTGTTCCTAAGAAAAGTGTTTGAATATATTAGCATTATCATTAACGAAGGGTTAAAAAATAATTGTGATAAAGTGGTGAAGCAAATTCTTAACTACTATTATTATGTGGTGGAATTAATCTGATTAACTTTGTCGTGTAAATCACAATCCTGTGGGTACCCTTCTAGATCAATCTGGTTCTTTCCTTTTTAAAAAATTGGGAAAGATGTTCTTTGAAAATGACAATCATATCACAATTATAGGAATTCAAATGGAAGAGAGGGAGAGAGATAGAGAGAGAGGTTATATATATATATATATATATATATATATAGAGAGAGAGAGAGAGAGAGGGAGAGAGTTATTGCAGGTACAAAAGGTAAACGTGCGACTGAATAAATAATGAGAAAATAAAATTAAAATAAATTAATAGATTGTTTATAGAAATAGAAGCATAATATTAGGTTTGGAAGAAAGTGGAAACTAAATGTGAATATCCTTTTCATTGCTACAAATAACATCATGTTTCTTTAATATTTTTTTAGGTAAGTAATTTTACCGTTCCAAATTAGATAACACGTGGATTTAACACAAACCGTCCAAATATGAGTTCTGTAGTTATTCTCTGTTAAACTAAGTCCACTAATGTATAAAATATGATATCTAACAAATATTAGGGAATTGAAGATTTCTATTTTTAGTATTAATAAAAAATATTAAATTATCTACCTGGATAAAGTTATTTTTTATTATTACTTATAAGTAATGTTTTATTAGCAATTAAATGATATGGTAAATGGATTAAAATAACCTAACTTTAAAAAAAATATGTATAATTAAAACTTTAAAAATATAAAAGTTACGTATTTATGAAAGTAGGAATAAAAAGTATATTTAAGGGCATATAAACATTTAACTGAAGAATTTATTTATGAAAAAAGTAGTTCATGTATGAACCGAGAGTGTAATGTTACCGGATACGAAAATATCAGTGTAATTAAATTTATAAACTGTATTAGATTGTGTAAAGATGGCTTTATGATATTTATTAAATTTAACTAATGTGATAAATTTAAAAGTACTAAAACTATTTTTTTTCCTAAACAGTTTTCGTCCTTAGATTATTATGGAAAGAAAGATAGTGGTTTTTTACCAACTGATTAAACAAATTTACGGACAAAAATTGTTCCTTGTTTTCTGCAAGATATGAACGATTGTACTGTACATTGTTATAGAAATGTGTTTTTATTTGTAAAAATATGTCGAAATTTAAATCTTCTAAAATGAAAATCAAGTTGTTCACATAAAAATCAGTGAATATGTGAATTAAATACATCAATACTGTGAGTTTCATGGACCAAATTTAGAACCGTTTATTATCCATCTACCCTCCCTGTTAGTCACTATTGTGATTATGAATCATTATGTTTGCTTTGAATGAAAAAACGATGCCATAATCTTTGAAACTAATATTTTATACTCATAATTCTAAATTTTCAATCTAAGATAAAGTTACTGCTCAAATTAATTAAGATTAGGTGATAAGTGCATTAATATATTAATTATCATAAAAAAAATCTTAGGAAGAGGTTAATGCTAATCAATGTAATATTTCAATTTTTATAACATTCAATTATTATAACATTTATAAGATAGTTAACTCGAACAAACGGTCTTACTATGAGGAAATATACTATACAAATAAAACCTGTAATATGTAGTCTTTACAGAAAAAAAAACAACAAAGCTTCATACTCTAAGCTTAAGCTCCACCACTAACTAGCACTTATTTATCATAAACATTTTTTTCTACTCCCACCAAAGACAGTCAAAAAGAAAATAATACACACACAAAGACAAAAGGACAAACTAAAATACCAAAGAACATTCATACAATTAAAATTCATTGATATCTCAATAATTGTTCAAATGAAACAATACAACAATAAACATACCAACTCTAGATTTCTGATCATACGTATACATGTATTGATGTTGGACTCATGAGAGACATGCCTCGTGTGTGGTGAAATAACCTGCCCACATCAAACTATCACACACCAAGGTCAATCCATCAAAATCATAACCTTATTAGACATGACCATAAGACTAAGAACCTTATGCTACTCTTCGCGATATAACTATCATTCTCTACTTATGATTGGAAGTTATTAGAAGTGTCAAAATCATCCATTAATCTGAGTTTCTAATTCAATACATCACACTACCAAACAACAATAAGGATTTTTCCGTGGAATCCCTTTCACAAAATACTTAATTCACACTTTCCACTTCATTTGACCATCATGGTACATATGTCACATACATGAGTACTATTATCTATTCTATCCAAAAAAAAACACACATTGAATCAATATACATCAGTCTAAGTCAAATCAAAAATCATAAAAACATAAAAAACAAACACTACTATAAAATAGGATAAACACAAAAAACATTAATAATAAAAGACATGGTAACATTTAAATGTAATCAAACTTCATTTTATTTTTATTCAATATGTATTCTAGTTCTTAAATAATATAATCATATTTAAATATTTATTTGAAGTTTAATTTTAATAATAAAGAAAAAAGATTTGTTTTTACTTCTTTATAATATTTAATTTTTTATTTATTCTAGTTGAAAATATAAAATATTATTTTTTTATTTGTAGTTTTTGTAAATGACTATTGTACCCATAAAATAGTAAAAAAAATGTAAAATTATATATTTTTTATTTATTAAACTATGTGTATACAAGTTTTCCCCTATTGATATTAGTTGAATTGAATTAAATATATTAACTATTTTTAGTTGATATTACTCACACGTTTAAACTAAGCGAAATAAACATGAATCAAGTGTATAAAAAAAATTTAAATTCATTTTTTTTAAATAAAATTTAAAACCATATACTTTTAATTATCTATCTCAAAATTTAGAAAAGAACAATCACTTTGCTACTTGATCAGGTCTCACGTTATGAAATTTAGGAATAATATCTTTACAAATTTGTTTTCGTATATCTTAAGTAATATTTGTTTTGGAATCTAAAATTTTGTACAATATTTTATTTTTAAAAGAGGAAGAAAGAAAAATTAAAAAATATTTAAACTTTTTTTTAGCTGATACCTAAGTGATGTAGAACCTAAACATTTTTTAAGGTCAACATTTAAATCAGTACAAAATCAAGTATACAATTATACTAAAACTTTTATAAAATTAAATGTGAAGTTTTATTTTTAATCTCAAATTCACTTAAACCAACTTAATATTAATATATATTTTCAAAAGTATCCTTAAAAGTGTAACATATTAACAAATCTTTATTTTCAAATAGTAATTTTAGACACTTTCACTCCTTGAAAATGAATTTGCGTTGGCAAAATTTTGAAAAGAGCAGAACAACATAAATTTCTACTTCAAGGACTTCTTAAGCACTACCTCTGAAGTGTGATGTAATTTAGTTTTGGAAAAAGAAATAAAATAGTAAAAAAGCACTAAAGGTTGATTCTATATATGCAAAAGAGTTAAAGTAATAAAACAGAATAGAACAATCTAAAGAAAAAGAAACTTTAAAAAGCATTATAATTTAGTTATACATATTGAAAGTGTGAAAGCATTGAAAACAAGATAAGAAAGAAGAACCTGTTTTCTTGTGTTGGATTCACATGATAAGCGTTGCGAATGTCTCTGGGTCAACTTGACCACCTTTGCCGCTCCAGCTTGACCGCAAACTAGGCGCCCAGTAACAAATCACAGATTTCATTGACCATGATCAAGAAAGTGACGCTAAAAGGTTAATATAAGCCATCATGTCCATACTCATGTATTTACATTATATCATAATTAAAAATATAATTTTCTAAATTAATATAATATAAATGAGTGTATTAAATCAATAAACATGTCTACACGTGTGGAATTACTAACTAACTTCCTAAGCAAGAAAACCAAAAAAATAATTACTCACACGTACCAAATTTGATTGCGAAGAGATGCCACGTGGGATGAACACACTGCACCATAAAAATATGACACGGATATGAGTCATTCGCACGAAACTGTAGCTTATGTACAATTGTCGGTGAGATCCGCATAACTCTTCTCTTCAATGCGGGACCTTCCCAACCTAACATTAGTTTAGAAATGCAAATATATAAACAGTAACGTTATTTTTACGATACATTCTGACAATTTTCCTTCCTAATTTAATCATTTTGATTTCTCTTTTTAAAATTTACAGTTTGTTTGTTATAAAATTAACATAAATTTTTCATTTTGGTGACCCAAATCCCATGGAAACTTCTTTGAAAAAGGCGACAATAACATAGTCTCCACAAATGAAGAATTTGGATCTACCTTAGCAAATTACAAATGGTGGGAACGACAGGTAACAGTAACACACATTGATGTGTGAGCTTACAAATCGATAGCAACTGTGTCTGGTCCCATTCGGACCCTCCACCACCCATGACAGCGCATTCTTAGCTTCACTAACTCGACCCTTTCTCCCTCTGTGAGTGGTGGTAGGTATAAATAATAATATATTAAGGTGCTGATATTGCTGAGACTTTAAGCATTTTATTTCATTTGAATAATTAAACGATGTAAATCAGTTTCGTATCGGACACTGCAAAGTACAAAGTGACAGCAAAGAAAGGGGCTAAATTAGGGTTTGATGAAGATATATAATTTACGTTTGGGTAAGCTGTCTTGCAAGGTTGTGATTTGTGAACAAATTGAAACCGGTGAATGTCTCTCGGTGGTCATTTGGAGAATCGATTCACGGTCACTGTCGTATAACCGTTCCACCTGTATGTATGTCTACTCGTAGAAAAGTAAATGTCAAAAGTCTGCTATTTAAATGATACTTTTTTTTTAATTAATGGATAGGAACATTTAGATTTTGTTGATACGTAACCATTTTTAATTATTGTAATAAAAAATATTCATTTACAAAAAGTTAAACCTTAATAACTTTATTAAGGATACGGTCCACTGCCGTTTGCATTAATGACTCTGATGAAATCATATGTGCTATGTAATGTATGTTAACTTTTTTGTGATAAAAAAAATTATAATTATAAAGAAATTTTAATAATTTAATTATAATTAGTTTTTATTTATTTTATATATAATGTTTAAAAGAATAGTTAAATTTTAAAAATTAATTAAATTTAAATAGGTAACTTTGAAGAATAAAAATGGATATTAGAAATGGAATCTCTTGATAAATATATATATGTTTATAACTCTTTGAACATGTTTAATTTTTTGTACAATTTTTTTTAAATATCATAATTTAGTAATTCTCGTTCTCTTTGTTTGATTGTACTAGTAGTTTTGTACTTTTAATAAAATCTTACTAACAATAATTAAAAATGCCTGAAGAGGTGTAACTAGCCAATACCCTTGATAAATAGAGAAACCTTTTAATTGGATGACTAAATTCATTAATATGACTCCTTTAATTTGTTAATACATTATTTGACCTTAATTTTAAAATTTTAATTGGATGACTAAAGTTTTTAAGCTATTTATAAGATGACCTTAATCGCCCATTTTTTACAATTTCAAGAAAGTTTTGATTGGATCAAATTATTGGTTGACTTTTTATCTTTATTTTTTTAGTTTTCATGTATCTGTGGTGGTAACCTATCAATACTTATTTGTTGGCTTGTGAACCTATTGATGTTAACCAATTAAAGTATTAATATTTATAATTTAGATTTTAGTAAGAAAATAATTTCATTTATATGTTGGAATTCGGATTGGATATCCAACCTAATTTATTCGTTATAATAAGTAGATTATATAAGGTTTAAATTAACATATTTTAATTATCCTGGTTGCTTATTTTCATTGTAAAACATAAAATTCATTGTTTTTTACTGGCAGTGTATTCCTCGTCATTAAATTAAGTGTTTTTTTTCTAATGATTAACAAAAACTAAAGAAAGAGATAATTTTTAGTCAAAACACAATTACTTAATTTCATCAAAAATTTAGTTTAAATTGATGTTAACTTATACATTCTAAAATGTGAGTGGTTTTGATTTTTAATGTGATAGACTTTATTTATAATATTTTATTTGATCTGACACCAAATAATAAGCATGTCACATTTAGAAATTTTTAATTATTTTTATTCATAATCGTTTCAAATTTGTAATGGTTAAAAACTGAATAAAAACTATTACGAGATTGTCCAGCAAAACATTTATTGGTATTTTAGATTTAACCAACATTTAAATTGTATTTCACATTTGAATGTGACTGAGATTTTAATTATTTGACGTTATAGTTCTTTTCGGTGATAATTTTATTGTAGTATTAATAGAGGATATAAAAATAATAATTATAAGGATTGTGTGTTGGGAACAATCTAATCGTGAAACGTGGAAAAGGTAGGTATAAGTTGTTTTTTGCTGTTGTTGTGCATAAAATATCTCATCCGATCGTTCAAATCAAATAAATGATTTGTTCTAACATTAATTTCATTGTATTTAAAAAAAAAAAAACATTTGATGAGAATCTATTGAAAGGTGAGAATCGAGCACAAGGTGTTAACTACTATTCGAGAGAGCATGAAAATAAGAATGGTGGGTCATGTCGTAATTGCATGATTTGGTTCATTTGAACTGAATGAGAGTGAAGTATCATCAACAAGGAAATATGATAATAATCCTCAAAATATCAATAAAAAATATACTTTTGACAAATATAATATTTTTTACATTTATTTAACATTATTTTTTATTTTTTAAAAATAAATTTATAAAAATTCACTCTTTTAAAATAATTTTATTTTTATTAAATATGTCAAATGAATGTGAATACGTGGATATGTTGTTTAATTTGAATTATTTTGTAAAAAGTGGAGATGGGAAAAAGTTTATTCGGGCACCCAATGCTTTTGAAATAAGGTACTAACGATAGCTACTACCTCATCATCAAAATGTGCCTACACATATAACAAAAATAAACTTAAAAAAAAAACAAAGAAAAAGGAATCTTTGTTTATATTCATATATATCTTCTTTCAAAAGCAACAGTGTTCCTAAGCCGAAACATGAAAAAAGGAAAAAAAAAAGTAAAAGGTGCTTTTGCCTTATGTGGAATATATATGTTTGGCTGCCTTTTGCCAGTGAAAGCATATATACATGCAATCTTACGAGGCTATTTTGACTTTCTTAAAAAATGGTTTTATTATTTAAATTTAAAGATTTCTATCTTAATTTATTTTTACATTCAAGTGTCGAGTTAGATTAATCCTATTAATAGTCCACTTTGATTAGGTCATGATTATTATTTACATGGAAAGAGAGAAGAATGTTTCAACACTCTTTGACGTGGATCTGAATCATGTTGCCAACTGTGTGCCAAGGTGCTAATCCAATCTTCATTATGGTAAGTATTAATTAGTGTTAATCTTGCACGTCATGTTGGCCTTCAATATCACAGTGAGATTAAAAGAAAAATAAATAAATACAGTTTTAATAAACAAAAAGGTAAAAATAAATACGTATATTAATGGTAAAAGTAAGTGCTGTACAGTAAAAACAAAAAAAAAACTGATTTTTTTCACATATGTTAATTTTAAGTAATTATTTTTTACTCAGAAGTTTAAAAACATAATTTATTTGTATATTTTTTTTAATAAAATGTTATATTTTATATGGTAAGATTCAATACTATTTTATTAATAGATTGTGAACGAATTAGGTGTAATGTATATAAATAGAAAAATGTTTCTTCATTGATTCTAAAATCTTTAAGTTATTCTAAACAATTTTATGACCTTAAAATTCTTGCTAAAATAGGACCTTGAACAGCTGGTAAACCAGAAATTGTTCAAAAGTATGTAGTTTTATTTATGGTCGTGCTTTGTTTTATTTTTGTTAAGAAATGGATGGCTAAAGAGGGGATGGTATTGAGGTAGGGTTGAGGGTAGGAAGACTTTCAATTAATCGAAATATTTTTTTCTAAAAAAATTGAGTTAAGAGACAATATTAAGGGAAATTAATAATGTATATATCAATATTTGTTTTTCACTTGTAGCTATTTAAATAATTTGTTTAATAAAATACTTATTTTATTATTTTTATCTTTTGAGTGGTATTTTTTAAATTTAACCATTTTTTTATATTTGTTCTTTTTTAAAACGTAATTTTTTTTTAATAAAAATAATATATAAAACAAATAAAAATTATTTATAATAAAACTATACAAAATGATTTATACTTAATTTTATTATGGTACTACTAACAATATTAATAATTTTATTATCATTAAAACGTTATAAAATTCAACCATTACAACAATTAGATTCAACTTATAATAGTTTAATTACAGTTTCTAATCCTTTAATATACAAGGAAATTCGTTTTTTTATTTAGGAATTGAAAATTACTTATAAATGAATTAATATTCTTGATGAGATAGAAGATTTTAATAGTGAATATGATGATAAATCAATTTAACTATAAGAAAATCTAACAGAGATTAAAAAAAACTAATATTAAATCCTTTAAAATAAATATTTCCAAAGAGAATTTGGAAGAATTGACTATGATAAAAATTTTAATGTGATGAGAAATTATATGAAATGATTTTTGGTAGAGAAAATCATGTTTTTGTTTTATAATTTCTTTTTCACTAGTACAATGTAATTTTATCATAAGTTTCATATCGTCTCTCAACTTTTTTGTTTTCAATAAAAATTTCATATAATGATATTAATATATAATATATGAAATTATTTTAAAAAAATATCACATTTTTATATAAGTTTACCAAAACTATTAATAACACCTGTGAATTGTATTTTATTTTATTTTTGAACATATTTAATATGTATCAGAAATTTGAATTATTATATAAAATGTATTCACACTAAAGAAAATAATACAAAAAAAATATAATACATACCATGCAATTTAATAATAGCCATCAATAGTTCTACGGTTCCCAACATTTAAAGGTTTAACCAAACAATTTAAATTTTCAATTTCATACAAATAATTTGAATTTCCCTGGCTTGCTTCTTTAGTATTACTAGATATGCATTATCTCATTATCATTTAAAGAGTTTAAATGTAGAATTTATATTTTCTCCTGAATTTTTTATTTTATTTTATTTATATATTATACATCTCGAAAATATAATGCTTTTTTATATTTTAAAATATATTAAAAAAATAATTAATATATTAAAATTAGTATATTTTGAAAATACAAAAGAACACAGAAGTAGTAAACTCTTAAATATATCTCTCCAAACATGTTTTTCCTTTGTGGATCAAAAAGAGGGGCTAAAATTATTATTTTACTGATATAAGAATTATAATGTGGGTGAGATAAATAAGTACTCTTTCAGGATATTATGTAACAAATTTATTAATAGAAAAATAGGAATGACATCTTTTCAAAGTAGGGTTAAAGTTTGATTCTCTATTTATGTTAAGGTTGGCAAGTTGGACTTCTTTTATCATTATTATTAATACAACATGCATGGCGTAACCTAACTCCAATCACAATTTTTTTCTTTATTTTCATTTTTTATATTGTCAACTGACGATCATTGACTGTCAAATTAATTACAGTGACTCTCTCATTCAAGGTTTCAATTTCAATCTATTGTATTTTTATATCACAACAGCTACATAAATATCTTCGGTACTGTGCCCAGAGAAGATTTAGTGCATGAAAAGAATTTAAAAAAATAAATTGTATGATATCGCCAAAATGCCCATTACGATAATTTTGTATCTAATATTTAATTTAACAGTATATAATTATTTAAGTTATTTCAAATTATAATTATAATATCAAAATATATGTTAAAGTATTCTATATTTTTTAGCAAATATTATAATATTTTTAAAAAAAAAATTATATCAAAGAAAATCACTTTAGAATTATATTGTTACATTATTATTATAGTTCTGAAATATATCAAAATACAACTTCTTACCTTTTTCATTACATATCTCACATTTATTTACTCGATATTAGATTGAATGATTACGTCAATACATACATTAAATAAAACATAAATAATATTCATTGGATTAGTATCAAACATTATCATATAAATATCATAAACCAACTATCATTTTAACATCAATAATTCTACATTAAATATATCATACAAGTATATATAAAATAGAGTCACACTTTGTTAATTTCCCTCAACAGGATTATGACACACCATTAGAACTACTGATAAGTAGAGACTCTTATGGGAGACTCAAACATTACATGCGAACTAAGATGATTTACATGCATAAGAAAAAACTTACAAACCAAGAAAATGGACATAAAATCAACTTAATTTGTTGGAGAAATTAATCAAATTAAAATGAAAGTTCGTCTTAAAGATTACTCGGACGGTCTCCAATTTTAAAACAAATAAACGAGAAGTGAAAAAACCTAAATAAAAGGAAGAAAACTTTAGAAGAAGAGTTTTTATATAAAATGTAAATTTTTAAATAATGAAACTCGTTTATAAAATCCATATTTATACTTTAGACTTTTAATATTAAAATAATTAAATTTTATTATTTTAAATATATTATTAATTCAAAAATACAATTAGAATTAATTTAAACTTTACACCTATATATCCTAATGATAAATGTAAGGAAACTTAACTTGGAAACAAATTATAGCATTTTATGTGCTAAAATGGTACAACAATTTAAATATTATTAACTTCTTTAATATAACAGTTCAAAATGTGCACATTTAAATGCATTAAAACATACAAATTACATGTTATTGATTAAATTGGATATATAATATATACTTTTACTACATATTTTAAACCTAAATAACTCAAACAAAAGCTAAACATATACAATAATTAAAATATTTATTTATCATTCTGCATACTTTTCTTACATTTGATGTGCCAATACATCATTATAAAATAATCACAAATGCATATGATAAAATAATATATTAACTATTTAATTAAATATATGATAATTATATTAACGTATAACTAGTTTCACATAGATTATATGTTTAATTGATTAAATATATATAATGATTGATTTCGTTTAAAATATTAATATTATAGTTAACTATAATATATATATATATATAATATTGTAGTTAGTTAATATATAATGACTGATTACTTTTAAGTACAACGTTGTATTTAAAATTTGATATTTATAATAATATTTTGTTTGTTATACAAATTGTTCTGTTTGGCATAGATCTCACATAGTAACTTATAATAAAAAAATAAAATTTACAAGTATCGGTGATTCTTTATCCATATAACCTAGTATTAAAAATACTCAGTGTGCCGTTTGCATGATGCATATTATTATTGTTATTACTTACAAAATCACACTCATTGAATAATAACTTTAGTCACATTTTTGTGATTTCATAGTCATATTCTCACTAATCACAATTATATTTATAAAAATGATAATCATTAAACTTGAAACAACTAAGGATAGATAATTAAATCGTCAATTTCCGAAATTTGCAGAAACAATAGAAAGTTGCCCGAGTTATAAGTTCTACTAGAGCAACAACATTTTTGTCATATTTTAATGGAGTCTCATTTCAACTTTTGAACAATATTTCAAAAGATAAGGCATAATTGTTGCATCTTTTTAGTGACAATTTTATATTTGAGTTTTCAACCTTCTAGTAATAAATGTTAAACATTGTTAAAATGATGACATGATATTCAAATAATATGTAAAAGCAACAATCATATCAAATTGCACAACATTCAGTTTTAGCCATATAAAAATCTTATTCATTTTAACATGTATAAAACATTTAATTTCCACTTATTTTTGTAATCTAAAATAATTTATCATTACATTGTTCAACAAAACTCAAATTGAAACAAAATATCAGAATTTAATATGTATAATTCAGACTCAATATCAATAATTATGCATCCCATATATAACATATATATATATATATATATATATATATTAATAAAACTTATTGTTCAAATTGGTAAAATAGATTTTTTTTATTCTTCAAGGTAAGTTGACAAGGAGCAGTTGACAATTTTTTTAATCATTTTTTTGTGAAAAATGTTAATGAAAGAGTTGTTTGAATCAAAAGTTACCCTTAAACATTTCCTAATAGAAATTATACTTTGTAGATACAAAATCAAACTATTCCAAGATAACATTTAAGTTTGAAAGAGATTGATGGATGGTAATCAGAATCGCCTAATAATTTAGTTAATCTAAACAAGTTAATAATCAAGTTTAACAAATTAGATTATGATTATGTTAATTCTAATAATGAATTCATAAAAAAACTTATAAATACGAGTAAAAATATAATTATTAAAACTTTTACAATGCATTTATTATAGTATTAATTGTTTAACTGATTAAACCCAAAGTAACTTAAACATTATAGTATCTTTGGTATATGACCGGTTAGATATTAGGAGAAGAAATGAAGAGTAAATGACAAAAAAAAAATATTTTAAGTAAACACTCAATCCAATATATCCAAAACAAAAATGTTCTTAATACTATTAATTTCTCCTTAATTAATATTTGTTTCTCTCTCAAATAACATAAACATTAAATTAAGAAAATAAATTATGAATGTCCAAAAATCTCCATAACCCCTAAATTGTACAATCAAACTGAGTAATAATCAATAATAAAACAAAGTAAGAGTAAGTGAAAGAATAACATTCATAATTAATTGAACATGAAAAAAAAACGTTATATACTATAAGATAAGTTGTAAAACAAGTACAAGAACATATAAAGTAAATGAGAAATTGCACTAAACAAAATTTTTATAGAATATAATTAGTGTAAACTAAATAATTCCTAATTGGTAATATATTCAGAAAAAAAAATACTTTCAAAAGTTTGAAATATAAATATAATATAAAAGACCTTAGAACTATAATACATTTTCTTAAAGAAAAATTATATAATTAAAATTTTAATTAATGGGGTTTGTTAACGCGCGTACGCTTGTTTTTCAGTTGGTACATTTTAACAATGTGTACCGGGTTTTAATAGACAAAAATACCCTTATATATAATGAATTCTAAGTTTTAAGGTTAATGGTATTTTAATAAATTTCATTATCAAAACTAAAAAAAAAACCACAAACCCTTAGTCACCTCTCTCACTCCAACCTTTTCTCTCTAATTTCTATTGTAGCCTCAATCGAAAAAAATCAGAAACACTTGTTGTTAAACAATTTGTCTTTGTAAAGAGTTGACATATTCACCTTTCAGGCAAAGATTCATTCAAGATCTCTTTAATTTTACCATCTTCACTAACCTCTATAATTTCACCATTTTCACTAACTTCTCTAATTTCATCATCTGCACACGTTGAATCATCATCTCTAAAAAAACCCTCTTGACCAATTACTAATTCCTTCGGATGTCATTATGCTTGTGAAAATTAGATAAAATTATATACGACAAAAATTATAAAATGAAAACTTATTATAAAATCATTTTTTGTAAGAAATTGTTTAACAAGAGTATTTCTTATTTTTTCCAGGTCAATTACCAATTCATTTATGCTTGTGAAAATTGGATAAAATTAGATAAGACAAATCTTATAAAATGAAAATTCATTATAATTTTTTTTTTAAGATTGTTTAACGACAAGTGTTTTTGATTTTTTTTAATTGGAGCTACAATAGGGATGACATATAAAAGGTTGGAGTGAGAGAGATGAAAGAGAAATGGTTAACAGAAATGAGAGAGACGAGTAAGGGTTTGAGTTTTTTTTTTTTAGTTTTGAGAATGAAAATTATTAAAATACTCTTAATTAATTACTAAAACCCGGTATACATTACTAAAATGTACCAATTGCCTTAGCAAACCCCTTAATTAATATTCTTAAATATGTATAATCTAAAATTTTAACATTTAATTTTTAAAACTATAATTTCTAATATGCAAAACAATTATTACATTAATTAATGATTCTTCCTAACCAGCACATATAATCCAACATTATATTTATATATAATTATTTTTCTCAACAACAATCTTTATACCATATATAATCTTTATATTAAATTGTTCACTGTATTACATTTATTAACTATATAATGTGTGCTTTCATACTTTCTTAATGGCTTAATGATTAGTATGTACTTATAATCAGAGTAATTATGAAAACCATGCAAGTTTAAGTAATGAAGGAGAAAAGTCCACTAATTAGGGGTTTCTGTGTACTTTCTTCATGTATATATGAATTGGGAAATTTTCATCTTAAATAATGTTTCAAAATAGCTCGGTTCTCTATGGTCACACATGTCGTGTGTCGGTGTTTGTATTAGTTATGCGTAGTTTCCATGCACCATTCCTTTTTGGTTTTTCTAATAATGAACCAATAGATTAACAAAAAAATAATTAAGGGACTTCCCAGCATTTTATGTGGTCATAATAAAGAGATTAAACTCATGACCCCGACAAACTAATTAATATTATATCTCTAATTACTTTAAATGTCCTCAGTTTAAACACACACAAAAATTACCTTAAATATTTCCTCTTTTCTATGTATAATGTTTCACAATGTTTATTTCGATATATATAAAAGTGTGTGCGCATTATTAATAGTCTATGATAAATCAAGGTGTTTAGCCATGTTGATGGTTAATATTGATTTCAAATATTCATCAACTTCATTTATCAAAATTGTATACTCTTTCATTTTTGCCAAAGTAATCACAGTTTATTTTTTTTTTACGTAAACTAAAAACAAGAATAAATATACAGATTATTCATTTTTATAATGATCTCATATTCTTAATATTTACATTATTTTTATTTGTTATACTGTGGTTTATTTAGAGTTAAATTATTATTAAAATTGAATTCAAAACTTGAAACGTGATTATTATTTTTCAAACTAAAACAGCAGTCAGTGGAGACAGATAAATTAGTCAAACAATATTAACCTATTGTTCTTAATGAATAAATAATTAATGGGTTGGAAATTGGAATTGAATTCATAGTTAATGATGAGAGAAAAAAATGTTATATCTGTCAAATATTAATTTTAAACTGATAAAACATGGGAGACAGCAAACAACATAGATAAGATACACGACAAACTAACCGTACAATAAACATAGTTTTTAATATATTTACATTATGACAAGTTAAAATTCAAATATGTCTTCGGTACAATTTATATTAGACAACATCTAAAAAATTTGAATTTGACTTATAAATAAAAGGAACCACCAAAATGTCTCTCAATAGATATTTGAATAACTTATAGAAGTCTGTGATATTTATTTAAAATAAAAATTTATATTTTCTTATAAAAGACAACACTTTTTTTTTTCTGTTCTTTCGATTTCGTTGGTTATCCAAATAATAATAATAATAATAATAATAATAATAATAATTTTGATTAGATTTTAAGTTTTTGATCAATTTAAAAATTTGAATTGAGTATTTATTGTTTAATTTATTTTTAGCAAGAGTATATCATCTTGTCTAGTTATTTTGATTAGTTATCACACGTTAATAAATATGAAATTAAGTATTTAATATAAAAATAACATTATAATTAATATAAAATGACAAATGGTGATTATTATCATTGAATAATAATAATAATGAATATAATTTATAAGTAATGACGTGAAGTCAGCCAGAATATGACAATATTATTAACATACGTTTCTCTCTCCTTTGTCTCTTTATTTATTTACTTTTTTTAATATTTTTTTTTTCTTTACTTTTTCACTTGTTATTGTTCCATTACTATGGAAGAAAGGTAAATCTTTATTATTTTACGAAACACTAAAATATTAGTTTTGTATTTTTCTGCATTTGACAAGTTTTTATATAGTATTTTTTTATTAACATAAAACAAAGTTAACTATTACATGTTTTTTTATAATTTTATTATATGTTATTTTATAATCTGATTTTAATTGTGATTTGATTATTATATATATTTTTAATATTTCCGTTTTTTAATATTTAATTATATTTTGATAATTTATATTTAATATATGATATAGACGATAAAAAAAGATGAAATAAAAATGTGTTAGTTTCACATAGATTATATATTTATTTCACATAGACTGAATATAAGGTTAACTATTATATATATTTTTATAACCTGATTTTAATTGTGCTTCATTGTCATAATTTTTTCTTTTAATAATTATGATTTCTTAATATTTAATTAGATTTTAATAATTAATATTTTAGTCTTTAACTTTTTTCTAAATAGATATACTTATGAAAAATAAAAAAATATATACATTTTTAAAAATGATAGAAAGAAAATTACATGTAAAGATGTATAAACACTAATTTAATTACTTATTATGAGTTAACCATCTAATTATTTATTTTTGTTTTATTAATGATAATGATTAAATGTATAAATTTTAAATACTCCCAAAAATTAATGATCAATATATATATATATATATATATATATATATATATATATATATATATATATATATATATATATATATATAATTTTAGGAGAAGGATGCGCGATTTATCTTCTGCAAATTTTAATATTTCTAAAAAAAGCTTTGAATTAAAATTAAATAAATTATGTAAACACCTTTTACGCGTAATTTTTTGTTACAATAAAAGAATAGTTTATTCAATTATATATATTTACTAGTCTATTTTTAGGGCTAAAAATAAAATAATAAAAATAATAAAATAAAATAAATAATAAAATGAATTTTGTTAAAATTATATGTGAGAGTCAGATTAGGTAAAAACGAACCTAAAATGAAACGTACATAAAAAAAAAAGACATACACACCACACATTTATTGTTCATTTAATAAATTATTAGGACAACATTTATAATATTTCACCGTTTCTTCTCGATCTATCCTAGTTGGAGTGGTTTATAAATGTTGATTAATGCTAATCAATTAAATCTTATCTCTTAAACAAATGACGTGGTATCGTTGGTGAAAAAGATATGCTTTAAACGCGGTAAACTAAAGAGCAAATATCTAAATACCAATACCGAGTCAACTAATAAAATTAAGTTATATACTCACTATGAGAACTTAAATACTGAAGTTTTTTTTTTTAAATTACTAAAATCCACATAAATTTGTAAAATCTAATAAATTAAAAAAAAAAGTAATTAACTGAACGTCTTTGGTTGTAAAGCTTGTTCTATACATAATAAAAACGTAAAATGTGTTAAACGATTATTATCTTTAAAAGAAAAGTCTGTATAATTGACTCATTTTTTTCTTAAAATTATTTATAGTAGCAGGGCTTTAGGATAAAATTGGAAATATATGTAAGAGAGAAATTTATCTGCTTTACAGTTCATATAATAATTTATTAAATAATAAATTCCTTGTACATGTCATATAATAATAATAATAATATATTTTTTCTGTGTGTAAAAGAAAATTAAAGTCCTCCGGTGGGATTGGAACGAGATTAGTCTGTTATTATGATTTCCGTATAATTTGGAGAGGATTTTTGAAAAGTGAATAGAAAGAAGAAAGAATGTTAAAATGAGGGTAATTATTAAATAATTATAAGGAAAAAAAAGAAAAAAAAAAGAAAATGGAAAGGAAAGTGAGTGTGTTTGGGAGTGAGTGACCTAAAATTGAGATCTGGCATTTAGGTATAGACAAATTACAGATATTGGTAAAATTTTCATATTGTGAGCCACACAGCTTCTTCTGTGTCGCCAGTCACCATACCATACCATACCATTCCCACCCCTATCCTTTCTCTCTCTCTCTATTTCTCTCTCTGTCACATATAAAACCCTCTCCACCCCTTCCCATTTCCCTCATTCACTCGTATCTTCATTCCTTCCCATTTTTATTTTCTCCCTAAGCACTCTCTCAATCTTCCAGCCATGGGAGCAGCGATTCTCCCAGATCTCGGAACTGAGATTCTCATTCCCGTCTGCGCGGTCATTGGAATCGCCTTCGCCCTCTTCCAGTGGCTCCTCGTCTCCAAGGTCAAACTCTCTGCCGTCAGAGACGCTTCTCCCAACGCCGCCGCCAAGAATGGCTACAACGACTACCTCATCGAAGAAGAGGAGGGCATCAACGACCATAACGTCGTTGTCAAATGCGCCGAAATACAGAACGCCATTTCCGAAGGTCTTTTTTTTTTCTCTTACTCGCAGTCTCACTCTCTCTTTATCTCTGTTCCGTTTCTGAGATCTACCCTCGATCCCGGGCCTTTCTCTTTCTCTCTCTCTCCCTCTTCGAAAAATGTTTTAAAGGTTGGAGCTTGTTGTGTCGGCGCGGGTTTCTAATTTCTGGGTAGATCTGGATCTTCTTGTGCTTCGTCCCACGTACTTTGTTTGGGTTTTTATTGCGAAAAATTTGTTTTGAATTTTTTGTTTTCTATGTTGTTCCTTGTGTGAGTCTTGTTGTTTGTGAACTCTGTTCTCCGACTTCGACATCTTCCAGTGTGTGTATTTTTTAACCCTGTTATGTCTATTTTTGGGGCTTTAGTTTATGAACTCTAAAACGTTTTTGTTCTGTATGGTTATCCAGAACATGATTTGAGCCTCGTTTTATTATTTAACTATTAAAAAAAACCGATGTTGGTTATGTGATTTGGACCACACGTCGAAGTCCTGTGGTAAATTAGTAATTAGCTATGTCTAGTGCCGTTTAGTTTTTTTTATGCGGGTTTTTTGTTCGTAAGGTCGAAAGTTGTGTATTTTTTTAACATTCTTTAGTAATCACTTTGATCTTTCTTTTTTAGTAGTATTTGTGTTACTTAATTTTTTGTCTGCGGCTTTAAACTTGATGCTCTATGAACCCTTGTCATCTCATTTATCCGTATTTGGATCTTTTGAATACTCGCATATGAAAGTTTTACTTTAATTAATTTGTAGCCCCCAGGTCTTTCTTTCTAGTAGAGTGCGTTTACAACGGTTCTCCTCATTCCATACATAGTTGCAATGTTTTAAACTTTAACAAGCTCTATATCGCTTCTTAAATTTAAGCCGTGTTATTGTAGTAGATAATTTTTCTCCCAAAACCCTGTGATCTGTTTTTTGACCTGTTATACTTAATATACGAGCAGAGTTGGTTTTTTCTGAAACCATTGCATGGCAGGACTTTTTGCATTTTATTTGTTCTTTAAATTTTTGGATATGCTCTCGATTGCTGATCGTTATTCCAAATTAGTGCTTATCGGTGGATGCTAAAGAATGCTTTACTTATTTACCTGTGTTTGAACTTGAACAGGAGCAACCTCTTTCCTTTTTACTGAATACAAGTATGTAGGAATCTTCATGGTGGCTTTTGCCATTTTGATATTCCTCTTCCTTGGTTCAGTGGAGGGATTCAGCACAAGCCCCCAGGCTTGCACATACGATAAAACTAAAACGTGTAAGCCAGCACTGGCAACGGCTATTTTCAGCACCATATCTTTCCTGCTTGGTGGCGTCACATCACTTGTTTCTGGATTCCTTGGAATGAAAATTGCAACTTACGCCAATGCAAGAACCACCTTGGAGGCAAGAAAGGGTGTTGGGAAGGCCTTCATTACGGCTTTTAGATCTGGTGCTGTTATGGGTTTTCTCCTAGCCGCAAATGGTCTTCTAGTTCTTTACATTGCCATCAACTTGTTTAAGATCTATTATGGTGATGACTGGGGTGGTCTTTTTGAGGCCATAACTGGTTATGGTCTCGGTGGGTCTTCTATGGCTTTGTTTGGAAGAGTTGGTGGAGGTATTTATACCAAGGCTGCTGATGTTGGTGCTGATCTCGTTGGCAAGGTTGAGAGAAACATTCCCGAAGATGATCCAAGAAATCCAGCTGTAAGAAATAATCACTTCATTATTTTTGGTTTTCAAATATTGTCGTGTTAATACTTTTTATTTGTCTGAATGAATTGTTGTGCACTCAGGTGATTGCTGACAATGTTGGTGACAATGTCGGAGATATAGCTGGTATGGGATCTGATCTGTTTGGTTCATATGCGGAGTCATCTTGTGCTGCACTTGTTGTTGCTTCCATCTCCTCATTTGGGTTGAATCATGAGTTTACTGCAATGCTCTACCCTCTCATTGTCAGTTCTGTGGGTATCCTTGTTT
Source organism: Vigna umbellata (assembly GCF_029865625.1). Taxonomy (NCBI): domain Eukaryota; kingdom Viridiplantae; phylum Streptophyta; class Magnoliopsida; order Fabales; family Fabaceae; genus Vigna; species Vigna umbellata. The sequence continues at coordinate 101,513,241 of NC_142165.1, forward strand.
GTTTGCTCACCACCTTATTTGCAACTGACTTCTTTGAGATCAAGGCTGTGAAGGAGATTGAGCCTGCATTGAAAAAACAGCTTGTTATTTCCACTGTGCTGATGACTATTGGGGTTGCAGTTGTTAGTTTTGTTGCACTTCCAACTTCCTTCACTATCTTCAATTTTGGTGTGCAGAAAGACGTCAAGAGCTGGTCAGTATAAGTAACCAAGTTTCTGGTGAAAATTATTTAATGATGGGTTATTGTATATTTATACATTAATACATTGTTGCTTTTTATATCTATGAACTCGAATGATATTTGTATTTTGTATTGCAGGCAGCTATTTTTGTGTGTTGCTGTTGGTCTTTGGGCAGGACTTATTATCGGATTTGTAACTGAGTACTATACTAGTAACGCATATAGGTAAGTAATTTTAGCGTAATGTTTTACCATTTTTTTACCTTTGTGTAATCATATCATCAGGCTTTAGCTTGACTATGTGTCTGGTTTTGCAGTCCTGTTCAAGACGTTGCTGACTCCTGCAGAACTGGTGCTGCAACTAATGTTATATTTGGCCTTGCCTTAGGATACAAGTCTGTTATCATTCCAATTTTTGCTATAGCAATTAGTATTTTTGTTAGTTTCACCTTTGCTGCCATGTATGGTATTGCCGTTGCTGCACTTGGGATGCTGAGTACCATTGCCACTGGGTTGGCCATAGACGCATATGGTCCAATCAGTGACAATGCTGGAGGTATTGCTGAGATGGCTGGCATGAGTCACAGAATTCGTGAGAGAACTGATGCTCTTGATGCTGCTGGTAACACTACAGCTGCAATTGGGAAGGTGTGGATTTTGATTTATTTTGCCTTCTTCAAACCCATTCTGTAAGTTAACGCAAACATCTGTTTTCTTGCTACTTATCTGATATCTATATTATTCTGTTTTAGGGCTTTGCCATTGGTTCTGCCGCCCTTGTATCTCTGGCCCTTTTTGGTGCCTTTGTGAGCCGAGCATCTATTACGACTGTTGACGTGTTGACTCCAAAGGTTTTCATTGGTTTAATTGTGGGGGCAATGCTTCCTTACTGGTTTTCTGCCATGACCATGAAGAGTGTGGGAAGTGCTGCTCTGAAGATGGTTGAGGAAGTGCGCAGGCAATTCAATACCATCCCAGGGTTGATGGAGGGAACTGCCAAGCCTGACTATGCTACGTGTGTTAAGATCTCTACTGATGCTTCCATTAAAGAAATGATTCCACCTGGTGCTCTTGTCATGCTTACACCTCTTGTTGTTGGGATCCTTTTTGGTGTCGAAACACTTTCTGGTGTCCTCGCTGGATCTTTGGTATCTGGTGTACAGGTAATGTTTCATCCACCTCTCCTTATTCTGTAGTTTACTCAAAAACCTTGTTGTCTGTCATCCTCCCACATATTCTTTGCATCTAAGACGTATTTCCATGCCATGCTTACAGATTGCCATCTCTGCATCCAACACCGGCGGTGCATGGGATAATGCAAAGAAGTACATTGAGGTAATGATTTGTTGACTACTTTGAGCCGTGTAATTAATTGATTCACCCCGGTATTATAATGGAGTCCTAACTGGTTATCGGAGTTTTTGAAACTAATCATCCTAATAGGAATCACTTGGTATGACTATTAAGGGTAATTATTATGAAATTCAATAAATTTGACCGTATAACAGCTATAGCTTGGAATTGTGTGATAAATCTTTAATATGCATTTGATGATGTATATAATTGGTGTAATTTTACAGGCTGGTGCTTCTGAGCATGCCAGAAGCCTTGGTCCAAAAGGGTCAGATTGCCACAAGGCAGCAGTTATTGGTGACACCATTGGAGACCCTCTCAAGGATACATCTGGTCCCTCACTTAACATCCTTATCAAGCTGATGGCAGTTGAGTCTCTTGTTTTTGCCCCCTTCTTTGCTACCCATGGTGGTTTACTCTTCAAGATCTTCTAAAGAGTTGAGAGAAAAGAGCATCGTTCATCAATTTTCTACTATGATGGCAGAACAAGGAAAATCCGTCCTTTTACCACCATGCCTTTACTTTTTTGTTAGTCTTTTAACTCATCTGTCATGTCGACTTCATTGTTTTTGAAACAGTATATTTTGTCACTCATTTGTAGTTTTAAGAAACTTCATTAGGGAGTCTGCAGCAAAATTTTCCTTGTTACGTGGAGTTTCATGATGATGACGATGATTATACTATTTTCCGCGCGAACCATTTCTCAGATGTCGTTGGTCGATTCTTGTAGATACTTCATTTTTTGTGTTCTGGTTTTAAGAGATTTCTTGAAATTGAACTAATTCAATTAAAACGGAATAATGGATTAATAAAAAAACGTGAATTAAATATATGTTTTTTAATCTTTCAATTTCAGCTCGTCTTTAAATTTTGATATTTTAGATTAAATTTTAAAAATAAGAGAAAATGATTTTTTTTAATTTAGTCATGTTAAAATTTTACGTATCAGACGTTAATGTGTCAAATGTAAATAATTCAAGTAGTAATATAAATGTATGTCAAATTTTGTTTAACGTAATTAAATTTTATTTAACGTAATTTTATTAATTTATTTTTAAGATTTGAGAAAATATATTGTATTTTTATGGTAAAGTTTAGAAATAAAAATATATTTAATTTTAAAATAATTATATCCATAAAAATTGAGGGTTGAATTGTACTGTATTGGCTTGAACTTCAAAGTCCAAAACTCATGAAACTTAAAATTTTATTCAAGGTTGTACTTATTTTGTAATTATTTTATTATGAAAAATGTTTTTTTAATAATTTTTTTTAACAATTTATAATAATTTATGTGATAGTTTGTGATTGGTCTGTTTCAAATATATAAACCAATAAAATAGTAACACATAATCTCTTCGTCAAAAAGTTGTTAAAATATAATGGTTGTTTCAAATATATAAACCAATAAAATAGTAACACATAATCTCTTCTTCAAAAATTATTAAAATATTATGGTATTTTATTATGGTATCAAAATGAAAAATATTAAAAAAAATGAATATTTTAAAAAAATATAACTTAAAATTCTAGTCAAGGTTGTACTTAATTTATTATGGTATCAAAATGGAAAATGGATATTCTACAAAATATACACGTGAAAACACTATGAATGTAAAATTGTAATATAGGAACTTTTGAAAGAAGTTAATTTTAAATTTAAGAATATTAACAAACTTATTCCTACCTTAATAGTGCAGTTTACGTTGATTTTCATTTTAAATTTTAGAAAGAATATTACTACGTATTTTTTTCTTTCTGAAATTTAAAACTACTTGAAAATGATCATTTATAGAAATTTAACCAAAAAATAAGGGAAAATTAATTAGTTATCTTTATGACGTTGGTGCTTCATTTCCTACTCAATTCTTTTCCAATTTTAGCACATTTATGATGTTATTTATTACCAAATATTTTCATTATCAGTATTTATTATAATTAGAACAGTGTGAATCACTGATTGGTTGATTGCAAGCAAGAGAAGTCGGGTTCTTTCAAAGCTTTACATGTAATTATGAAAAAACACGTGATATTGAGTCCTTATTTCAGGAATGACCTTTTTCTGTTATTTGGTTAAAAAGAACCTCATTACTCGTTGGGATAAAAGAGTGTAAGTTTGGAATGGCTGTTACATTAATGTTGAAGTACAAGCGTGTTTAGATAAATTTTTTTGGTCGAACCTCTCCTATTAATCTTGTTGCCTTCACCGACGCTATACAGTTTCTTTCTTGCCAATTCATTAAATTCTTGAAACTCCAAGAAACAGAACACGATTTTCTGCTCATTTGTCCAAGTTGAATGCTGCATGCTTTCATATAACACTTGTGAGCTACAATGAATTGTTTACTTGATTAAAGATCTGCTACTCTCTTGCTGCAAACCGGTTTGTGATAGCCTAGTGCCATTCATATTGCAACCAATTTAGGATTCTATGTGCGAATTATGCATTTCAAAATTGTTTTTATATGTTGTGTGATTAGGGTTCATCCATCTTTCCATTTTTCTGATAATTAAGTTTCCACTTTGTAGATGTTTCCATATTACTAGTTAAGGTTTCAAAGCAACTGAACCATACATATTTTTCTTTTATAGTTTGATTTAAATTACAAAAACATCAAAGACTTTTCCAAGCTGTTGGAAAATCTCAACACCTCTAGTCAGAGTTATCTTCAATTTTGACAGTCTCAAGTGCAATCTTTCCCTTTTGATAGCACTGGTAGTTGATGTCACCATAGCATTTAACGTTTCTGTATAACCTAGGCCGCGACTCATCTATAAGACCCTCTACAGGTCCAATCTCCTTCTCAGGATCTGGCTCATTGAACATTGCCAAAGACATCCTCATATTTTCTGTGTTTGTCACAACCCTGTGCATTATGCTCTTGAATATTCCATTACTCATGATCTGCAACAGTGCCAAACTTCATTAACCATTCATTAACTAACACTGATTCCACCTCAAAAACTAGTTAATGACGCACCACTACAAAAATAGAATCATTAAGCTTGGAGAATTTTTATTACTCATCAACAAGTAGAACAACGATTTCTTGAGATAGAATAGAACCCAGTTTACCTGCATTTGATCGCCCAGATTGACAACAAAGGCATCGGGCATGGTGGGAACACTGACCCAATTGTCATCTATCAGAACTTGAAGACCTTCCACTTCTTTGTCTTGCAATAGAACTGTGATTCCTGATCGATCTGTGTGAGGTTTGACGCCAAGGACCAGATCAGGCCTAGAACATCGTGGATAGAAGTTGAACCTCGCCAGCATCAATGATTCTTCACCAAACTGGTCCAGGAAGCTACCCTCTTCCAAATTCAGTGACCTTGCCATGGATCTCAAGAGATAATCCATCATTGATTTCACTTTCGCCGAAAACTCCTCTAATTTCTCACTGCATTATGTTAAGAAAATTGAGCCCAGTAATTACTCTACTTCAGTATGTGACAGAAATTTCTCAGGTAGATAATGTATCCTCAAGAAATCTTCTTTCTAACAGATAAGTTTAGAATAATATAATACGAGTTGCTATGTTTTAGGACAAACTGAACTGGTTGAAGGGCAGTACCTAAAATCAGAAGGAATTTTGGGCCAAAGAGAAAGTCTTCGTTTTTTTTCTGGAAAAATTCGAAGTGATAGGCGATAGGACCAGTCAAGAACCTGCTTGTCCGAAACTACTCTATCATTCCCATACCCTTCAGATTCATTAACAGCTCGAGCATACTTCTGCTTTTCCTCTTCTGGGAGTGCAAAAAATTGTTTTGCAAGTTCACGAATTTTGTCAAGGTATGAACTTGACATTCCATGACCAATTGCCTGCATGTCAGATATGCTCACTATTATTACAAAGATGAAAGCATTTATATCCTTGACACATTGAAATTAACTTGCATATATGGCACGTAATATATGACCTTAGATATGCTAAATATCCACACAGAGGCCCTTTGGTTTAAAGAAGAGTCAATCAGCAGTGTTGATATTTAGCAATGCACTAACATGACCTTAAAACACAAAATTAATCTGAGACATTGGAAGGGTCCGTTTTTAGCCGCCAGTTAATAAAATTTATCGCTTTTTTCATCTTAATAACTCTTCAAAGGGAATCAGAGAGTACAAAATGCAATATATGACTGATGGTGCTTTGAAACGCATGCAAGTAGCAGTGAAGATGAAGTTTTTGGAAGCTTTTGTAGATCCACACCTGGAAGCATCCAGCTGAAGTTAGAGCAGATCTGAGCTTCTGTAGCTCACCTTCTGATGAGAGGAGACTTAGATCAATGATGGGTATTGGAATGAGTGCGGAAGAATCTTTAGATACAAAGCTATTTCCTTTAACAATATATTGCGTTGGTGGTTCATCACCTCCCATGGACATTTGTTGAACGCTCTTGGCCATCGATTTCTCCGAAACGAGTAGATTGTCAGCGATGTCTTTCTCAGTTGGTGATCCAGCAATGGATGGCTTTCTTTGGGAGACCGACTTTCGATTATTTGTTTATGTCTGAAAGCTACAAACTGATTTGTTTAGTGTAATACGCAACAAAATCTGCAGTTAAGTCCAATGGCTCTGACAAGAACATGAGCTGTAACTTTGTTTTTCGTAGTTAAACTGTTTTAATAATGAACACGTGTCGTCTATATAGCCGAAAAATTTGCATCCGATAATTTTTAACAAAATATTTAGAATCTTTTATATAAAAATATGCGTTCATGTCGTTTTAAAAATTGAAATTGTTGATTTTTTTAGTACTTAAATCATTTGAAATTAAAAAGTTTAAATTCCAATTTTATTTGTGTTATTTATTTACTTGATTTTTGCGGTAACTCGGTTCACTTCACTAAGATAAACACATTTCGGATGTGAAAGCAGCTTTCGACTTGATGACATGGTACGAGAAGATTGCTCTTTGCACTCTCTTGATATGTAACTACACAACATGATGGCCCGGCCCATGTTTTCCCACAAGATAACATATCCTGACCAAAAACATTACATACATTACAACGTTTTGAACCAAAAAACATAAACATGTCATAGACTATGAATAAGACTATGACCACGACTGTGCCTTGTGCATTCCAAAATCTTCATTTTGATGTGAGCCACAAGCACCACCACTTCGTGGCCACCTCTTATAGCATCAACGTTAATATTACCCATACGCCTCATGTTTTGTTATGTAATGACACTCCCTAACACACCCAAATTTTCTTTCTTTATCTTTTTTTCCCCTTTCGTTTCGTTTGTTTTCTGCAACTTCAATAGGCTATTTTAACCAGCATGGCCAAGCTCACGCTGAGGCCAGACAATTCCTGCTTCATTTCACATACTCGCAGAGCATGCTCACATACCCCTTTTATCAGAACGACATCGTTTCCACGTTTTCACTTCCACCTCTCACCACCTTCCAACTACTCCTTAAGGCTCCGAATAGTTTCTAACGCTCAACAAAATGCCAAAGAAGTGGCCAAGGCCAAAGCTCTCACGGAGCTTCAAGAGGAAGAGGTGGAGAAGCAGCATGAGAACTTGTCCGGGACCTGGCCACCTTGGAAGAATCTTCCCCAAAGATACAAGCTCATTGGCACCACATCTCTCGCTTTTGTTATTTGTAACATGGATAAGGTTCTTACATGCTTTTGCAACCCCACAAAGTAAAATTGCTTCTTGATCACAATTGGATATAAGCAAGCAAGCTAATGAAAACTCCTTTTTTTTTGCTTTTTGTTTTTAATGGAAATAAAGCATTTTTAGAGTATAATCAATGAATTGCATCATTAATTATGTGTGGGATTTGATTTGATTTAATGGGGGTGCAGGTGAACTTGAGTGTTGCCATAATTCCAATGTCTCATCAATTTGGGTGGAACTCGACAACGGCTGGATTGGTTCAGTCCTCCTTCTTCTGGGGTTATGCATTGAGTCAATTGCCTGGGGGTTGGCTAGCTAAAATATTTGGTGGCGGGTTAGTTACCAGTTGCAACACATGTTCTTTCTTTGCTATATTGCTACTTGCTTCCCGGAAGATTTATCTTGTGTTAGACTTTTTTTGACTTTGTATTAGTTTAAAAGTTATATACAAAGCATCGTTCTAAATTGTGGCATGCAAGTACAAATAGTTGCGGTGTTTCCCAAAACTGCAACGACATACAACTGTGGTACTTTCCAAAACCGCAATGTCCCTCATTGTCAGTGTGGTTTTCATTCATACAAATTATCACAATGCACCCACAACTTATCTTCAGCATTGGTCTAACTTTTAAAGTGTGAATGGTCGAATGAATGTGACCATGTGAGATGTTAGGTGGGTACAAATTACACCACATAGTGATGCATTAGGAAGACATGAGATGTGGTAATAATTAGAAAAAATATTCCAACAATTAGAATAATCTATAAAATTCTTATTCCAAACATATAATAATTTCATGCTGCAGTGGTCACAGTCTGTATTGCAGCAGATGCAATGGTTGCACCTGCAATTTATAACCATGATCCAAATTGTAAAGATCTTTACACTAACAATGTATTAAAGTTAAAGTCTGAAAGAAAACTGGAGAAGTACAATACTCTGGGGTGATAAGGAGTGGACTTTAGGTCTTGGAAGTTTGAATGACCTTTTAAGATGTTATTGGTTTTCTACATTTCTTTGGCAAAAGAAAATGAAAACATTTGGCATATAAGTTTTAGTGAATAAAGAAGAAATCGAGGCCACTTTAATTTGGTCAGTATAGATTTGGTAAAGTGATTCTACTTTATTTTTCTAGTTTACCTCTAATCTTCCCTTCTCTGTTTTCTGTATTTAATTTATTATTTTTAACTAAGAAAAAAATATGTATCTTGTCTGCATCTGGAAGGAACATGCAAAGCATTGAAATGCCAAGAGTTGAGTGAAGCTTCACAGAGTTCCACTACTAATATGTCTGGTTCTTAGTGGTTTGTAATTTCACGTTAACTAGAGATATGAATCAAATAAAGATTCTAAAGTTTGGATAACCCTCGTCTTACAAATAAATTTGTGGGTTTGAGTTAGACCAAAGTCTAAATTCTAAGAAAGTTTCAAAGTCCATTGTAGATCCATTGTTAGTTAGGCCAACTGCATTGCCACACTTTGGGATCCTTGGGTGAGGTGGTGTAATGTTGAATTGGGCCCTAACACCGAATGCGAAGATATAGTTAGGCCAAGGCCAGCAATGCTCTGAGGTTCAAATTAAGTTGAACCAAGTGTGTACTCTTTTGCATATTGTACTGAAGTTTTAGGCACTTTGAACTCAAGTTTTAATGAATAGAAGTAATAAAATTGTAAAATTGGGACTTGCACCAATTTATGATTATTCTATTAGGAAGGAAATGCTGGTAAATGATTTGAGTATTTTCCACTATAACGTTGAATTGATAATGAAACAATGAATCAATGGTTTGTCCGACTATGAAAAAATCAAATCTTTAAAATGCCTGGCAGCAAATATCTTGACATTTAATCTCTTTGTAATCAAGGCTCGGGATGGATATGTAACATATATTAGAATCTATTTGCAAGGAATTGAACTTTAATCTCACATTTGGAAATATGAGATTCTAGTATGGAGTTTAGAAGGCTTTGAACTCTCCAAGTATCTTTTGTGGTGTAGTTCTCCCTTGGTTCTTACCTATTTTTATTAGAGCCTTTTATCATGTCTCTCAATTGCTAACGAGGTGCAGGTGGTGATACCAAACATTGCAATGTTTCCTAGATTATTCAAAGGGCTAGTGCATAGCCAGCCCACATTGGCTATAGGGTTGTGGAGGGTGGTGGGATATAATCCAACTGTAAGGTGTGAGACTTGAGTCTAACATGGGAAGTGTGAGATATTAGTGCGAGGTTTATAAGACCTTGGGCTCCAATTACAATAGCTAGCTTTTGTGGTGTGCCGCTCCCAAGATAATTATTAGGATGTCTCTCTTTCTGCAGGTAGGAATTCTCATTCCCATGGAATGGAGGCAGAGCTGGAATTATCATTTTTGCATACCAAACCAAGCATTCTCCTAATGATATTTTTCCCAATAAATTTATAATTTAATATCTTTATTTTCTAAATCTTTCTTCTTTGTCCTTTAAGCCATCTTAAACAATACCTTTGTTATTGTGCAATGCATATTCCTCATGTTTATCTACCTGGTGAAATTATAATTACATTCCAAAGAGAGGTTCAAGATTAGACTGAGGTATTTACAAGACTGCATTTACATACTATATGTTAATTACATTCTTTTATCTATTATTGACAAAGGTATCCATCTATTTCCTTTCATTAAATGGGAGTCAATTGAAAAACACGTGTTCAAGTCCTAAAGAAAGAGATAGTAATTTACCTCATTCAGAGTTGGCACTGATATTACTATTTAGCTTCCGAGTTTATGATGTTACACCATTATCTTTCTTTTTCAGAACTGTTCTTGAGATTGGAGTGCTGATATGGTCAGTCGCTACCGCTCTTGTTCCTTTTCTTGCTGGATATATGCCTGGCTTACTTTTGTCAAGGGTTTTGGTCAGTAATTTTTTTCAACCACCCAATGCATACTTTCTTTCCTTGCTGATTTAAGGCCTACTTACACCCATGATTCCTTGGGTCTTGCAAAAAGTTATTATTTTGATGTAGTTATCTTTCCATGGGATTTTCTATCTTCTGCAGTTAGTATGCCTATTTTGGGTTTCTTTTATTGCTATTTAACCTCTTCCCTGATGAACATTTGTTAGTCTTTTTCAACACTACTAAGCTCTTCTCTTCCATTGCAAATCTAGGTTGGGATAGGGGAAGGTGTTTCCCCATCTGCTGCTACGGATCTTATTGCCAGGCATGTAAACATCAAAAAATATGTTGGGATTGAGTTGATTTTCTGCTGATTTGTATTTCTTCTATGATTTGATATTTACTTGTCCTCTGATTACTTTTTTCATCAGTATGTGAATTTTAGACTATTTTCATGTGAACTAAAATTATTTTGTCTTTAGTTTCGTCCCAAACAAAATTTGGTTGAACTAAATTTTGTGTTGCCTTATAAGAATCCAAAGAAACATAAACATGTTGAACACTAACAGCAATTGTTTGGAGCTCAACAAAAATACTTTTAAGTTAATAATTCATTCACCTAACTCAGCCACAGATTTTTGACATCTACTATACATGTCAGCCAGTTATAATATTTCTTTTTTTTTTTATCTTTTAACCTTTTTAATCAGTAAGGTTCATGCCACATGCAGGTCAATACCATTGGAAGAACGTTCACGGGCAGTAGGATTTGTTTTCGGAGGTTTGAGTGTTGGAAGTGTTATGGGGTAGGCATTTTCTAGCTTGTAGTTACACAGAATTGTAATTTATTTTTATTGTTTACTCTCAATTTTAACACTGTAATATTTGTCAGGCTTCTTTTGGCTCCTCCTCTTATCCAAAATCTTGGTTGGGAATCAGTATTTTATTTATTTGGTCTTTTCGGGATTGCTTGGTAAGTAGAAATGACTATCTATTTTCCACTTGCCTCTCTGTTAGTTAAAAATAGTAAATTTCCTATGTCTTGAGTTTCAAATATGGTTGTTAGATTCAAAATTATGACTTGGTTTATTGGCATGATTTTTGAAGGTTTTTGGGGTTTCAAGTTCTTGAAGGAGGTGAAAAACAATTAAATCCAAAATCTCTTTCATGTGAGATCTTTATCTATTTCAATTTTTTGTGGCTTCTTGATGTTTGAGCTAAAAAGTATTTTGTTATTAAATCAATGATGATAAAGGACGCCTTTCTATTAAAATAAGTTTTACAACCTATTAGGATTTATGAGCTACTGGAATTGATATATATCGAGTAATGTTTACTTGATCATCTTCTCTGTTGGAAATTCTTTTGCAAAATACCTTGGAGGTGATCCTTACTATGGTACTACCTGCCTGCTTAATCTGCTTTGGTTTAAGTGGAGTTGTCACTTTTTGTTTGCTTTTCATCTTCATCAACACTGCTGTAAAATGATAGATTTTGTATCAGCCCATAGCTTGGTTTGCTGTTGTTTTTGTCAACGCTAATCATTCTGTGAATTTGCTCTTCTAAATTGAAAAAATCACTTTAGAGAGGAAGGTGAGGCAGGGTTCTCAACTATTAATGAGAAAATCAAGGAATAGTTTCTAACAAACCCATGATTTGTTATACATGTGCATGATATTCTTACCATTTATGTTGGCACGAATATTGAGATTTCTTACTTTCCCTTCCAAAGTGAGAGCTGACTTTAGTGGAGTCAAATTCAATAATAACCATTTAATAGATCTCCAATGTTACCTGACATAAGATATGAGTTACCTACATATTTACCTGGTTATTCCTTGTGTCTTTGGTTTTGTGCGATTCAATAATTAATGTTGGGTAACCCCGGATAAGTTCTGAACTTGCAAGCATTGATCATCTTAGTCCCTGACATTTCTAAACCTTTATAGTAAGTCATTCAGTTTAGACCTTTTCTAAGTTTTTATTCATTTTCATTAAGGACTAAAGTGAATGAGTTTTTGCAAAGTCAAGAACTAAAGTGTATAATGCTTACAATCTCATGAACTGAGGGGTTCACAAAAACAATGAGAATTTGGAACTATGAAATGTCAGCAAGGATTTTAAGTATATGTTGGGCTCTCTAGATAAAAAAAGGGTTAAGAGGGAGAGAGAGAGAATCAAAGAACACCCTTAGACTTTCTCTGGCAATGGAAGAATCCCCTTTTCAAATGTGTGAAACGGTTTTATTTCTGTCCCCATAAAGAATGCCTATTTGTTCGTAAATTGTGTGCATATCCCTTCGACCTCCAAACTATTCTAATAACTATCTGTTATTACACGTTTCTAATATAAGTATATAACCAGTAACTACTTAGGGTGTGTTTGAATAACCATGTTGAAAGCCAATAAAATGTGACTGGACAATTGAGTTCAATCTTCCACCCTCTGCTGTTTAACCAGGACCACGTTGCTCCATTTACCCAGTGTCTCTCTTCCTTCTAGAATTTATCTCAAGTTTTGGAACCTCTTGGTTCCTAACATCATGGTACTCATAATCTGTTCTTTTCTTTAAGAATTAATAAATTATAAATGAAGATGATATCTTTTACTTTTTCATTTTTCTTATGTTATGTGTAAAAGGCAGATTGTATATAAGTTGTCTTTGTTGTACAGTTCAAGGCTTTCATTCTTTTGTTTACGTATTTGAAGCCTTACGTGGTTAAAGTGGTTGTTTTTTAACTTTTGACCTTCACTGCCTCGTTGCAGCCCCAGACACCGTGACAAACTCGTGGAAAACTTCTCTGACCGAATTGAATGGCTCTTTGAAGGTACAAGTAACGAAATTTATGGCAGTTTTGAAGCTCATTCTTTTTGTCAAAATTTGAATGACCATAGGAATGACTTGGCAGCTCTGCTTAATGGCCCTAGATATTCTTATATTTTTTATTGATTGTGTTAGTTATTATAGATATTGGGTTTGCTTGGACAACGTCTCTGTAAACACCTTTAGGAAGAAAACATAAGAGGAAAGAAATCAGTTTCTCCGTAAGCTAAAATTAACTTATGCACAAGATAATTTGTAAATGCTCTCTCATATAGTTTCTTTAAGTTTTTATTTTTAACTCATGCATAAACTAATTTTAGCTTATAGAGGAGTCAGTTTTATTATCTTCTATATTTTTTCCCCTGTAAGTTCTTATGGAGAGATATATCCAAACATGCCCATTATCCTTTATCTCACTTACCTACAATTTATAATTCATTAAGGATTTTCATTGTAATAAAAATTATTTATATGTATGTATGTATGTTTGTATTTATGGATGGATGGATGTTCATTGTGGAGGTGTTTTCTCAAGCAATTCCAATTTCCAAGTATTCTTAAGAGTTAAAATTCCAGATATTTTTTTTGCCAGTATGCGTGTAAGACTTACACTTGGTTAGATTAAGTGAATGCTTACAATATCTGCTAATTAACATTGATTTGTGTCTGTTCTTATAATACAGGATGTACCTTGGAAGGCTTTTTTCCAAAATCGTGCTGTGTGGGCTATGATATATGCTCATTTCTGTGGTAGTTGGGGTCACTATAACTGTCTATCATGGCTTCCCACATTTTTTAGGTACCATGTCAGCATTTAATGCTTCACCTGCTTCCACTTTTTATCTTCCACTCCAAGCCACCAGGGAGTCAGTGGTGACCTTTAGAATGAATAATTGTTTCTTTAATTTTTTCCCATTTTAACATTTACTCATTCATGACATAGTTTTGCTTACAGAAAGTTAATTATATTATCATATCATAATATGCTAGAAAGAAGCTGGATTCACCTTTTATTTACTCTAGTTACACACACACAGGTACCAAACTTATTTTATTCATTTTAGAAGTTTACAGTCTGGAAATTTCAATTTGAAATTTATGACTTTACTGCTATGAGATGATGTCATAGTGCTGATCATACACTTCGACTGCTTTTTCTTAACTAAAAAATCCTCATGTTTAAAGATTGATGAATTCGGGAATGAAAGTAATTTTATAAATAATTTATTCATAGGGTTTAACTATTGGATCTTCTGCGTAAAGAATAGTAAATTCTATAGTTCTCTCACTTGAGGTTCCCCAGTTATGCTCTGGAAATTTTCAAGCTATAATATCTTAAGTTTGTCTTTTTCTCTTTCATTGTTTAGAGAGAAACAATTTGAGCTTTAGAATATTCTCAGGCCAAAGAAATTGAGTAAAGAATTTTAAGGATCTTTGCTAATGGTTTTAACATATGTATGCATCGAATTCAAACTTCTCTACAGTTGCAAACCATGGAAAAGCTCTGTAGTACCTTGGGAAAAACCATAGTTTATTCTAGAAAGTGAGTTTAGCTCTTACTCAACCCTACAAAATTAATTTATAAGATGAAGTTTGCATCCAATTGCTTTATTTTTGTTCATATCTCAAGACGATTTGAGATCTCCAATGTTTTACTTTGTGTCTGCTTAGCATTATTTTGTAGATTCCATACTGATGTATAGTGATGATCACTGACTGCCATTTGCCAATATGTTGCAGCTAAGATTAGTTATGCAATTTGAAGAATTCGTGAGAAACTAGATAATTGTGTTACGCATGATTGTCAGATCTTCAAAATTTTGTTTTAAAATTGTACAGAATTTAGTGATAGTATTGCGTACAGTTTTTACCACTGGAGAATCTAATTCGTCCATCTGTATGCTATGTAGTGAGGAGCTGAATCTAAATCTGACTGAAGCTGCATGGGTAAGACAGTTATTTTCATTCTTTGTCTCACATTGACAATGAAGGAAATGTAGCAATTTCCACTTTCAAAACATCACAAATAATAAAATGACATAATAACTGCATCTTGCAAGAATATCATACCACATATTTAACAGTACTACCAAATTATGCAATGTCTTTTATTTTTTCTAACACAAATCTTCAATGGCATCGCACCATCTCCTTTAGCTAGCCCAAAACTTGGCCAAAAATAATAACAGTAATAAAATACCAAATTTTATGTGAATAATATTAAACTATTTAAACTTAATAAATAATAGTTTTGAAGAGTAAACAATCGTTACTATGTAGATGTTAAAATACACAGTGATGCTTAACATGAGTTTTATATAAAAAAAGAAAAATCATTACTATGTGCAATGTTCCAACAGGTGGAGAGACTGTTTTAAATATTTTAACCCATGATCTCCATGTCAGAAGGCAACAACCTTACTGTTGTACCATGGCTCTCCCTCAAAGAAAACATCTTTTTTCCTATTCAATATGGTCTTTCCTTTTACCAATTTAACCTAGTTTTCAATGGCTTTGCAAGTTCTTAACAATATTTGATTTTAGAGGGGTGACTGGACTAACTAAACACCAGGCTAGTTGAACCTACCAGTTTAGTTCTTTTTTCTTTTAAAAAAAAAGTTTATTAGAAGTTCTATTTTTGGACTGGGATCATGCCTAATATTCACATACATACAGACGTACTAACCATTGGGGATTGTTAATCATTCCAGGTGTCTATACTTCCTCCATTGGCTTCAATTTTTGTGACTGGTCTTGCAGCTCAATTAGCTGACAACTTGATTTCAAGAGGAATTGAAACCACTGTGGTATGAGAGGCACAAAAATGTTATTTGTTATTGTTATTTATTATAGGCTCAATGACATTTTTGATTTCCTATATTTTATAGGAATGTTTCTATATTTTTTCTCTATTTTAATTTTAATGTGATCTCTATACTTTTTAAAAGGGCTCAATGTTGTCTCTTCAGTCAGATCAGCATTAATGTCGTTTAGAGGATGATGAGCTACCATATACTAATACAATCACCCACTCTTTTTACTCGTCTATTGTGCAATCCCAGGGTGCAAAATGGAAGAAATGAAGTTAATGTTGATCTAATAGAAGCACCACATTGAGTGTTTTTTTTTTAAAACATAGAGATCATATTGAGTCAAAAATAAATAGAGGAAAACATTCAATTATTACTACAAATGTAGGGACCAAAAATACTATTAAACCTTTATTATATGAATAATTGCTACTTGTGATATGTCAACAAATGTACTGCTTCCTCATGATAAAGTTGACATCATATTTTGTTAAGAAATGGAATTTCATATTTGTAGCCATAAGTCCTTCTCTAATGATAAATTTTGCATCCAAACTGACTGTTTACACAATGCATGTAGGAACAGTAGATATTGTGACTGTTGACCCAATGCAGACATCTCAATGACAACTGACAAATTATTTAAACATATCTATCTTGACTTTTATTCTTAATTTCTCTGCTGCCTGAATTTCTTTAAAAATTATGTATAGGTTCGAAAGATCTGCCAATCTATTGCATTTTTGTCCCCTGCAATCTGCATGACTCTTTCCTCACTGGATCTAGGGTTACCGCCTTGGGAGATTGTGGGAATTCTCACAGGTGGTTTGGCCCTCTCAAGCTTTGCCTTATCAGGTACTGGTTAATCCTGCAAATATACATTGTTTGATTCATATACTTTCCTTAGCCTTCACTGTCTGTATTTATCTGCTTATCCAGGACTATATTGTACTCACCAAGACATGTCACCCGAATATGCAAGTATACTTCTGGTATGTGTGCTTGCACTTCTTTTCGTTTATATGAAATTGGAGATTGTGAAATGTTTTACAAATTCCCAAAAGAACAAAGGGTTTATTTGAATAAATTTTTGCTGAAGTACTTTTAAGAGAAGAAAATAAGGAGAACCATAAATTAAATTTAAGTTATGCATAAACTAATTTGTAGAAACTTTCTCATATTAATTATCTAAAAGATGATTTTTAACTATAAATTATGTCATTTCAAAGCTTTTCTGCAGTATTTCATTTTGTAGTTTCTGCACATCTTTTGTTGTTCTTAAGTCCTCTGTTATCCTCCCTACAAGAATCTTGAATCAGGTAGCATCATTCATCCATCAAATTTTAGGGAAAGAAAGGGACACAGATATTCTTTGCATCTTTAGAATTATATTAGTTTAATTTTTTTGAATAAAGGATTTCAATCTTTAGGTTATCCTGTTCATGTAAATGCCTAACTAATTGTGAGTTTTAGTTTATAATTATTAACTTTTGATGGATTTATACTCCATCCTAAGTTTGAAGACTATCCAATTTTACCAACGCAAAAGAAACTCCTCTTCACCTAAGATGTTATAGAGGAATAACTTGAAAATGCATAGACTAAACCATGCTCAGTATTTGACGTTAGAGGTTGGATTAGAGCAATATCCAGAATTTTTGGAAATAAAAAAAAAATATCTGAGTTGCATCTGACTTTCTTTCTTGTTCTGTTTTCTCTCAGGGTATAACCAATACTGTTGGGGCTGTTCCTGGAATTGTGGGTGTAGCCCTCACTGGTTATCTTCTTGACTTAACTCATTCATGGAGCGTAAGTTACTGCTAATGTTGGTTGTTTTCTCAATGTGCTGTATATCATTATGTGAATTTGATTTATATTTCATTTCTGGCATGTAGATTTCACTATTTGCACCATCAATCTTCTTCTATATGACTGGTACCATGGTATGGTTGGTGTTCGCCAGCAGTAAGCCTCAAAGTTTTTCTGAGCATAACTGATTCATGTTCCAATCATTCACTATGTATGAGAAGTGGATTTTTGACACGGGGGTATATCCTTTTGATATTTACAAATCAGATAATCTAAGTACAAAGAAATGATTGTATAGGTATTACTGTATGTATCTACGTATGTATTCTTATTTTTCAATTGTAGAATATTATAGCATTTTGTATATTTTTCACAGATGATGTTATGGTGGTTGGTCACCAAAAAATGTACTGACAACTTAAATCCTTGAAAGTCAAGAATCAGTTTCCTCTACCAACTTCTGGTGTTATGGTCTTCTCTTGCAAGTTTCAACCAGAAAGTGACCTTTGAATGATGAATCATTTTAACATTTTAAGCTATTAAAGCTCTCTCCTAACTCTCCATGTCATTGTTTTTTCTTTTTTTTAATTGTTTTAGGACATATTTCTTAAGTTTGGTTGTGAAGTCAACTGATCATTATTGATGACCACCACCTGCTCTGCTTAGATTTCTCTCACTCTCATTTGTTATTGAGATTTTGTTATGTGGTATTTAAGATATAGTTTTGAATTGATGATGAAAAATGGATACAACTATAGTTGAATAAAATGTATTGGAATAGAATGAAATAAAAAATTGTCATTTCATTGTTGGATGCTGTATAATGAAACAAAACAAATTTTATTTCATTGCTCGGAAGAAAAAGATGGAACGTTATAAATATTATTTTTTAATTTTTATATTATGTTTGTTTTAATAACTCACTTGTTTTATTTATCATGTGCTTTTCAAATTGGAAAGAAAATTGGGATTGAATAATGGAACATTATGAATTATGATTAATATTCTTTTGCGTTCTATTTTAACAAATCAAACAAAATATTAACTTTTTCTTTCACTCCATCCTCTAGATAATAGTTGAAAAAAGAGAGAAAAATTAGTTATACAGTTGTTATTTGGAAATTATTAATAATAAGAAATTTTGTAGGTCTTATTTTTTATTCAATGAATATCACTTATGATTTTTTTAGTTTTTTTAATATATTATAATTAAGTTAAGAATTGTGTCAAAGGTTTTAATATAATTTAATTAAAATTTGCAATGAAAATTAATTAATTACGTTAATTGTTGTACCTTTTAGAAGAATATTTCATAATTGACGTCACATTACAAAAATGACTATTTAGATTCATCTATTAAAAAGTGATTCATAACACCGTTGTTAATAAAGGATCATAGAATTATATCTTTGCAATAAATATTAATAAAACATGAAAAACGAGATGATTTTTCATGTTAGACTTTCTCTTCATCTATAAGAAGATTTATAACTAAAGATAATATAAGAGTTTAAAAAAAATTAGAATGAATGATATTTTTAAAATGTTTAGAAGGTGAGAATAGATTATTTTAATAATAAAAATTTTAAATATAAATAGAACTTTAGTAAACAATTTTTATTATTTTAAAAGCACACCATTTTCTTAAAAAAAATTCTTCTAGATTTCTTCCTTCTTTTTTAATTTTCTCACAATTTGTGTCTCTATTTGAAGATTGGAGATCTCCAGGGTGATTCTTGAGACGAGTTCTCTACTTTTGTTCCATCAATTTCTTAGATAAGGTTAGTTGATTTTTGTGTGGTAGGATGGAATCCAATGACAATGACTCTGCAGAGTAATAAAGGTTACCACAAGTATATAATTTGTGAGAGTCTGATATCAATAAACATATTCGAATGATCGAGTCTAGTATGATTACTTGTATGAGTTAAAACCATGATAAGTGTTTGTATGTGTTAATATTTCTATATATGTTGTATGATTGCCTTTTTTGTACATTAGCTTACCTTTTCTTCTATATTTGTATGTTCTTGTATTTTTTTGTTTGCAATGATCATTTCAATGGTGTCATCAAAGGAAGAAGATGTACCAGTTGATTCCGTACAAGGCGAGAGTGATACAACAACTTAGTTTGTGATAGAATTTTGTTTTGTATAATTTCTTTTTTTTTTTTTGACAAACTCTCCTATTAATGTATATATATGACTCTTAGTGTAAGGTGAGGGAGATGCAACAACAATTTAGTTTAGGATAGAATTTTGTTTTGTATAATTTCTTTATATTTTACTTGTTAACTATCACATCTATAATGTTTTACTTAGTATTATATTTTAACTTTATCCTTTAATTATATTAAAAATTATATATTAATTATATTTAAAATTTATCCTTTAATCCAATGTGGCAAGAGATTAAATGTCCCTTTCAATTTACCCGAGACATTTAAAATTTGTCACAAGAACTGAATGGTAGGCATTAGAAAACAAACAAGTAGTCAAATTTGTGTAGGCCCCATTAGGAGAAGAGAAGATAAAACTATCACCAATAATAAGCTTAAACACAATTTTCATGTATTCTATCTCTTATTTTACGAATCACCAAGTGAAACCAATTTTCGGATTCACCTAGTGCCACTAAGCTAGCTGCATGCTGCAAGAATAACATTTGGTATATGAGCAAATACAATAGATAGAGGGCCAACTGTTATTGGCTTTGTTGAGTCTACATATATAGGCTCCAAAGGAGGAATTTCACCAGCTGAGTTTACACTTAAAATTTTTCCATTTAGCAACATGATTTGGCTATGTAAATTCCTCTCTGGTGCTGTTAAATGGTACTCTCTTCTCGCTGGTTCATGCACTCCACTGTGAGGTAACTTGTTAAATTTTAAGTCCACGTTCACTTCAACTGTGGTGCTGCTATCCAAGTTGAGCACTAATATTGTCACCCCTTTCTGTAAGAGAGAGTATCACATCAGATTTCAAGTATATCACACCTACCATGTACAAATACATACACAGAACTTCTTCACTTACGGATTCCTTTGCACAGTGTGCATAAGTTCTTATCTTCTTTGTACCATAGAAGGTGGTTAAAAGGACACGCTGTCCCATGAGTCGGTGCCAAAGAAGTGCACTGTAAGAAAGAAAGCACAAATCCACAAAAATGTACTTCAAATGGGACCCCACTTTAATAAAACCTCATGTTGTTTAGAAGAAATGTGTTCCTTAATAAAGTGGCAAGCAATTAATGAAGCAAATATCACACACATGGGATGACTGAATCTGATAAATCAGACAGTATTTAACTAGTGATGATGATGCTCATTGTTCAACTATGAAATTCATTTTTTAGTACCTGTAATAGTCTGGATTTGGCATGAAAGTACTAGTATTCAGTAAACCATAGTTTCCTCCTATCAAACTTTGTCTGCAGTATGTTCTGGTGTCATAAACAGCTGACATGCCAAGCTGGTCTAAATACCTGTGCTTAATATGATGGCTTTAGAAAATAAACCTGTAGGAATCTCTTTGTGTATTGACAAAGCAAGGGAAGATACACTAACCAGAAACTGTAGACAAATGCATCAGACACAAGATGATGGCCACTATTATAGGCCCCTCCTGCCTCACCAACCCATGATTTTGCCTTGTTTGTTGAATTTTGAAGTATACCTTTGAGACTTCTGAATGTGTCAGCCACTCCATCCAGACGGGAAGGGTTAAGAATGCTTTCAATTAAGTGGTCATCAACTCCTGTAAGTAGCTTTGAGTTAGAAATGGAGACTAGGAAAACATGATAAATTTATATCCAGTGGGGAAGATACCTGGCCCAAGATTATAAATGTGGTGGGTGACCACATCTGCAGATTTACCAGACTTGCTTATAAATTCCTTAAACCAATCTGCGTCAAAGAAGCCTCCAGGAGCAATAACTAGTGGCTTTGGTTCAATCCCTCTATATTCATTTTGAACTATCTTTCTTAGAGAAGCAACATCAGAAGCATATTGATCTGCTGCAACACTTACCCCAATTCCATGTCCACACAATTCATTCCCTGCACGTAACAAAAGACTCCCTAGTGGTTAGTCCACACACAAGATATTCACATTGCTTATACAACACCACAGTTAATTCTAAAGAAGGAAAGTTGGCATTTTCTTTCTTGTAGCAAAATAGTTTGATGATTACAACTATTTATATAAAAATTTAAATTTTTCAGGTGAACTCATGCCGTGTGATAAAAGATAATGATAGCATTAACCCTTAAAATTTTAATGCCCAGTCTTATTGTTCCATTTGTTATGAGCGCAGCATAGTCTTACCAAGTTCCCAACCATGAATGTGGTACTTCTTTCTGACAGTGTATCGTATTAAAGATTCAGCATTGGTGTAGTTCCAAGGTCCAACAGCAAAACCAGACTTTATAGATTTTCCAGCAAGCTCATTTAATCCAAAGATAACCTTAGCCCTGAAATATACCTACCATTGATGTTAAACTTGTCAAAAACACAGTTGCCAAATCAACAAGATAAGTCTATTCAGTCCCAACCACACTCATGGTTGATGACTCAAAAGGGAAAACTGATTTTACCCTGCTTTCTGGAAAAAGCTGTTTAGCTCATCCCACCTCTTCATCGGTAAGCACCCTCGAGTGAAACCAAACATTTCATTAGCATTCAAAACAAAAGGAGTACAGGGTTCTCGATTATCTTCAGTTCCGTATATGACCTTGTCTTGCAAAGTGCCACCTACTCTAATTTTCATAGATGAAAAGGCTGCAAAACGTTCAAAGGCAATGATACCTTAATAAACTCCCAAAACTACAACGAATCATCCAACAAAATATCTGAAAAATTAAGTAAATTGATGCGAAAACAACCCAGCTGTGAATCCTTTCATACCTTTTACTGCATTTAACAAAATTTTGTTGTTGAGATCCTGCAACAGATAAAAGTTATAGATGTAAATTCCCTCTGACATTTAACAACTATATCAGATTCGGAAAGTTTGTGACATGACTAGAACCTTTACTGCTGGTAGAGGGGATAATCTCATCATTAAATGATCAGAGAATTATTATTTGAAAAAATAAATAGATCTTTTTGCAAAAATTATTGTTCAGAAAACAACCTAGACATGCATTCTAGATAGATTCGAACATCATTCCGAAGAGGGAAAAAAAGCCACCGTACAGCAAATGTTATTTATAAATAAAAGGAAGGAGACGCAAAAGCCATCTTATTATTCCGAAGAAAAAAAATGGCAGATTAAGAAACCTTGAGAAAAAAAAAATAATGGAACTAACCAGATTAAGCAGAGAAGCATGCCCCCAACTACATTTTCCATAGTCACATTTCTGAGGAGGCCACCAATCCAGAGTTGCACACACAAAATCATCATCAATCCTTCCAATAGCACATTTCCCATGAACTAAAACAATCCCTTTCTCAACTTCTCCCACTCTTGCACACATAGCACCCACTGAAATGAAGCTTAAGCTTGCCAAGTACATCCATAGACACAGACCCAGAAGCCTTATCAGACAACCCATTTCCAGATTCAGCTAAATTTAAGATCTTTGTGACTTTTCTCAAATGGGCTGCTGAGAATTCATAGAACTGAGGCTTTGCTACAGCAGCAGATTTTACTTGCTTGCCATAGAGACAAAAGAGTGCTGATAATATAATGGCATAAAACTTCCTTCACAGGAAAGTTATGTTATGCCTGGCTGTTGCAAATGCTGGTGGAAAGAATGCAGCACTTATAAACTTGAGAATGCCTCCTCTGTCTCATCTGTTTACAGGTATCAGTTTCGAAAGAATCTTTAATAAATCACTGAGACTTTTTAATAATGCATATAAGTATAGAATAAATATTTACAAAAGGATAATGATATTTCACAATAATTTTTTTATAACATTTTAATATTATCTATTTATTTCAAAATTACCTCATAATTAATAATAATTATTATAAATGCCAACCTAGACTAATCACGTAAATGATGTTAAAATATTATCAAAATAATGTATCAAAGTATTGTTATCCTTTCTCAACTTAACATAAGAAAAAATTAAAAAAACTCATGATGTTGTGTACAACTGTCCCTTTTATTGAACACTTGCTTTTTTTAATGATTAATGATGAGAAAAACAAAACTCTACTTGTGAGTTAATTTACTTTAATTAATTCAACTTATTTGATTTAATTACATCTTTATTTTCTAGACGCTGTAATTTAATGTAGTAATTAATCATTTCTCAATTATCATAAATGAAACAATTGTAGAATAGCTGTCCGATTAATCTCTGAAAAACCAATTAAACTCTATTGTTCAATAAAATAAGAAATTTACTATCTTCCATTTTTGCTTCGACTTTACTTTCTTGCTTAAGCCGTGTGAATATCAGTATAGATAACAATCGTTCTTCCATGTTAGTAGTAAATAACCAAAGGATTATAATGATAGCTATTTCTTAAAGTATATAGTAGTAGTGCTTTGATAAAATCAAGAAAATAATGGTAGGTTTTTATAATTTAAAGAAAATCTCTTGTTGTTTTTCAAGGGAGCTTTTTTGCAATGTGAGAAATTTATAATGGAAGAAGAAATTAACGCGATTTTTGTTGCCAGTGGGGTCAGGATGAGGAAGAAAGTACAGAGAGGGTGAAACAGTGGACAGAGCAAGTTTCTGTGTTTTCAACTTGCATGGAAGAATTATTTGTATTTTGGAGTCGGCAAATCGAATATTGCATTTATATTTTGTTTTCTTTTATCATTTTGGCCGTATACAACACCATGATTTTTCTACGCTGTAAATGGTTGAGCGCAACGAAAAGATATGGATATGATGGTTACGCTTGAACCATCTTCATGTGACATATTGCTTCATTTCTATTTATGTTAAAGTGATTGAAAAAGTTTTAAGCTTTGAAATGTTCGTTTGGTGCATCGTTCAATGTCAATATCTCATAATTGTTGAATATGAACAAAGTTTTACATAAAATAAAATAAAAAATGAATATATTTTTATATACCTATAAGATATCTTTATTAGTAAAACAATTTTAAAGTAAAGCGGACAAATCTTATTAATACAGACATGTATAAGTAGGTGTTTATTGAACCTTCTTACAGTAATGACTTGGACTTGGGATGAACTAAGTGAGGAAGGCTTGATTTGGTGGTCATGTCACGGAAGTATTATTTTTCCTTTCATTCAGACATTGCTTTCATGGTCACAACTTGTGTTCTCTTAGATTGGTTTGGATTGGATAACGTTTTTGTGCCAAACAATTTTTAGGAAGGTTTTTATTACAGTTTAAATCATTTTGTGTTTTTGTTTTCTGCTGACACCATCCTGCAACACTCTTTATTCTATTCCCCTTTAGTTTTCTAACCATTTTTGTTTTCTCAATACTCAAGGTAAATGATTTGATTGAGTTATAACCACTTCCTTAGTATAGTTTTGTGTTTTTGTTTACTGTCATTAAAATGATTAAAAATATAAGATGTTATTTTTAGAAAAATGACATTCTTATGTTTATGGTGTTTTTTAAACTTTATGTCAATTAAACACTTATCATTTATAGACTCATAAAAGTCATAAATGTTACCATTAAATCATCATTTATTTTCTATTAATATCTAATAACTACAATATTAAACCAATGACGTTATTCTCTAAAAATGACAAAACTCTTAAACAAAATTAAATTTATCGTATTTAAGTTTATCTTTTAAAAGTTACATTCTTTATATGTTTCTAACAACAAATGGATCCGTTTCATACAAATTCAAGAAAAAATTCTTTCTGGTTCTGTGAAAGTAAAATGGTTAGCTGGCACAAGAAAAAATAGACCATTAGGTGATGCATAAACGAAAGAAAAAGTTCTGAAATTGGTGCCGAGCCCACCAACTGTTTGTTGTTTTGCAAGATGAGTGCGTAGATGGTATTCAAATGTAACTAATGTGATGAAAATTGAAAGCCAAAAAGTGTTCCAATTTTATGAAGTGGAAAGTGTCTCTCTCAAATTTACATGCCCCCATTGAAGTACTACAATCATCTCTACTCCATTATCACTAGCTGTGGTCCAGAGCATTGATTTGTTGAGCTACTACTATACCTTCTCATATGCACCTATGGTTGATGGATATAATTGGTTGATTGGGTCCATCTTTGCCCATATTGTTTATAATTTTAAAGTATTTCAGACACTTTGGATTAGGATGAATGGGAGCATACACACAATTATTCTTTGTTGTTTTGTTTTCCCTTGTATTAGAGGGAAAGGTATCATTGTTTGGTGAAATATTTGTTCAGTCCAAATTGACCTTAAAAGACACAATTACAATTGAAAAAGGAAATGTATTACTTTTCCTACTTCAGTTGTCATCCACTGCGCCACATTAATCTTCATAAATTATAATTAACAATTGGTATCTTAAAATGACAACTTTATAAAAGAGTTTTCTTTTAATAAAAATAGTATTGTGATGAGTTTTTCAGAATTGGATTTTTTTATAGAATGAATTTCTTCTGTATAAAACTAATTTTGAATCGTAGTTGTGGATCTGAATCTAATGTTAGGTGACTTTTTTGCGAAATCCCAAATACATGAAAGAGTGAAAAAGTTGTGATTGTTTCCCTTTTTCTAGGGTTAGCTTTTCAAACCTTTGACCCAAAAAGGTGGGACCTTTACGGAACCAGCAGGAGTTAACTACCTTAGTTACACTAATATTTTCATGTTCAGAAACATAAAAAAATATTCTGTTCTTTTACAAATAGATTGCAAAAAAAAAATGAAAGAGTATAAGGTCGTACGTTATGATGTAAAAGAGATTAAAATAAAAACTTCACTGGGCCAGTATGGTTTTCACGACCGGGTGTTTCTTCCTGCATTCTACTTTTTTTTTTCTTTTCACACCTCTATAAAACTTAAACTATCCTTCATTAAAATTATATAAAAAAATTTACATTTATTTTTTTATCCTTCATTAAAATTACAATAAAAATATTTAAATTAATAATTTTTATACTTTTTGAATTGAATATGTCAAAAATATTTTCAAATTTAAAAATATCTTTCAGAATATTCAATTTAAAATATTTAAAATAATAATCAACTATGTATAAGATATTTTGAAATCTGAATAATATATTTTAGAACGTTTAATTTAAAATATAAAAATACTTTTTAGATTAAATATTTTAAAAAATATTTTCAAATTTTGAAACCGTATTGTATAATCACTCAATCAGCCAAAGACGGTACAACTAACCATCTAGTAAAAAATGACTGAAAATTAATTTGGACAATAATAACAATTAAGGAACAGTTAAGTAGAATAATAATTATTTATTGGTGATTAATGAGTCAAAAATATTTATAAATATAAATATATATATATATATATATATATATATATATATATATATATATATATATATATATAATGAAAAAAGCGGGTAATTGAGTAATTGAGTGTCCAAGTGTCCTTTAGAGACACTCTCCTCATTACTAAGACAAAGAGAAGAAAGAAAACAGCATAACCTAGATGATGAAACAAACAACTCTGAATGCTTTGAATAAAAGATCTCAACCCTATCCAAACAGAAACTAAAAAATATTTTTATTTTCTGAACTAAATGAATGTAATATATTTATAGATTCAAAAATAACGAAATGTAAAAAAAAAAATTATAGAATGATGGATGCGGAAGGCATGCCATTTTATTGAATCTTCCATGTAGAGGTTCCAAACAAGAGGTCGAGCGGAGATGATTTGGGACAAAATGGAAGGAAGACAACATGTATGCCGAGCCGGAGAGCATATTGAAAATTATGGAGGTACAGGAAAAAAAATGGGGGTACAGAGAGTTAACTATAGAACTTTTAGTTTATTAAGTATACTAATTTTGGAGTCCAAATTTTTTGTTTTTTTTCATATTGCACTTAATTTAATATATTAAAAGAGTAGCATACTTTGTAATACTAAAATTGGTATAACTTTGAAATAAATAAATAAATAAAAATGTCATCTAAACACAACCCGACTTTCAAATTTCAAGTAGGATGTGCATTAAGTTTTATTTTGTCTACCTAATTTTCAATTTCATTTTGACAGTGGTAAATAATTGTTTCGCCTAAGTGAAGGGAGTCTCATACTCAAAACACTCTAAGTTGTCCTAAAGATTGACGATGATTCCTCATCATCTAAGTTGTGATTTTTTTTTCCTTGTCCTGATGGGGGCGAGTACTTGTCAAAAGATATTCCGTGATTTACTTAATAATTCTTGTAATAAAGATGAGTAATCATAGTTAAATGACTTGCCTTTTTTTTCATACATATATTTATAACATAATGAGTTTACCATTAGGTCTGACTCATTAATCACCAATAAATGACTTTCATTATTCCTATTAATCTACAATCAATGACTATTATTTTCCTTAGTTGTCCATTAATAACTATTATTGTTTATATTAGTTATCAATTAATGACTATTTTAGACCAACCGGTCATTTTCTTGCTTAATGGTCGACTGCTCAGTCCTTGACTGACCGGGTGGTCATACAGTACACTAATAAATTTGATATTTTTTAGAATGAGTTTAAATTATGTTTTCAATTACAGAATAAGTTTTATATTATTTTTAAAAATTATTTACTAAAAATTACCAATATTGTGTATATGTAGCATAATATTATATATTATTGGTTTTAATATATACTATTAAATGTTTTCTTAAATTAACATTTATTTTGCAATATTAAGAGTGATACAATGTACATGTAAATTAAATTGACTTCATCTTGTATATTATCAACAAAACACACACACATGTATATATAAACTTATTTTGTTTAATTTTTGTGAATAAATAGAAAATTTTAATAATTTTTCATAGTAAGATAAAATAATTAAAATTAAGTAAATAAATAAGATTTAACTAAGCAGCATAAAAAAATTAAATGTGAATTTTCTTACTTGAGTAAGCATAATCTTAAAATAAGATAAGAAGAACAACCTGTGGCTTAAACGAATGGTTCCGGGAAAACAAAAAAAAAAAACATATATTGTTTGTGAAATTAGGAAGAGGTTTTACGTAATTTTCAATAGACAAAATAGATTTGAACTTTTCAAAGTTACGAGTGGATCAAATATTCATCTCAAATTGATTCTCACCTATTTGGATTAGTTTACTACTTTTTATTTCATTAAATGAATTTGATTGACATGAGAAAAAATATTTTAAACATAAGACATTATAGAAAACACCTAATTCAAAGTAACGCTTAAAACAAATTATTTTTAATTAGATATATTTAAAACAATTATTTTTGTAACGATGGTTATAGGTTATGATTTGCAATTGAAATGAAAACCAATCAGCTTATTATCATTTATTTAAAGAATTTAAATTTGAATAATTAATGAATTAATTATATGATTGAAATATATTAACTAACTTGTTATGCATTTTCAGAAGTGATAGTTGTTTGAAATTCAATCCTAACATTACATGTCATGATTTATTACATCTCATTCTTTCAAATGTAAGTCAATTTTTTTTACCAAAGCTTTGACATGCTTAAATTTTATGTCAATTATATGTTAGAAAGTGGGTTTAAGCCGAACTTGCTAGGATAGGTTCTAACCAGGACTCTGATATCATATTAGAAGGTGAATTTAAGTCTATCTCAACCCCATAAAACCGTTTTTTAAGATGAGGTTTGCACCCACTTATAAACTACGAATTCACCTTATCTCTAGTGGATGTGAAACTTCCAACATTGTGCAATAATATATATTTTCATGTTTATATGTATTTCTTACATTCTATCTTCTACCTTTATTTTTATTTATTTTTTTGTCTCTTTATGTTTTGTTATTTATTTTGATTTTATTTAAAACAAAAGATTTAATTTTACGAAAAAAAATTAATAAACAAGCGTCATAAAGCACGAATATTGCATTAAGAAAATAGAATTTATTTAGTATAGTAAAAAAATGTATTATAGTATTTGTTAAGACAAGAATCATGGGTAAGCAATGTTTCTTCTTATACGATGAATCCATTTTTTCAAACCAATGAGCACATTGATTGGACTCACAAAAAGACATGTTGGAATGACTCAAAAGATGATTATGAAATGACCTTACATGAGATGAAACGTAGATCTTCAAACACTAACTTTAATCATATATAATTCATATACGACAATTTTGAAAACACGCATTCCAAATCAATTAATTATTTTATCAAAATTTTGAGTTAGATAAACATAAAAGAGAACTCAGTCAAACACGTTAAAAAAGCAAAATTAACCACACTCAAATAACATAAGGATGCCTTAAAATGATTCTGAATGAATGTTTAATACCAAACTACTTTTTATTAAAAAAAATAGGAGAATATTAATTATTAATCGGTAGAATGTTTATAATAATTTTAAGATAAATACCTAAATAGTCTCCACAATCTCGTATTCCAGTATTAAAATTAATATTTTATAATAATAATAATAATATTATTATAATTATATTTATTTTTGTAGTAGTAATAATATGAGTAACACTTAGCTGTCCAGAGGAGAGACGCGCCCAGGAAGATAAAATAAAATTATTCAGAAAAAAATTATTTAATATTTGTAATGATCAGTGCAAAAAGTTAATTTTAATGATTATGTTTTAAGAAAATGAATAATGAGAGAAGTAACACTTATAATATCTTTAAAATGTTTTAAACCACGATATTCAAAAATCAAACAATTGTTTAAGTTGATAACCTCATACCTTTACGCCCTGTTCTCTTGAGTGGATTTGAGGAAATGGATTTGAAGAGATTTGAGAGGATTTGAAGATAATTTTTTTTATCGTTTTTTTGAGCGAATTTGGAAGTAAATGAGAGTGAATTTGAAAATAAAATTTGTGAGAATTAATATAGAATTGTATTGACGTGACATATTAAAAAAAATTATTTTTAAGCTCATTTACCTCCAAATTTGCTCAAAAAAAATTATCTTCAAATCCTCTCAAATCCCCTCAAATCCATTCCCTCAAATCCACTCAAGAGAACAGGGCATTAGTTTTTTAACCGGTTTTTCAGCAGTCTAATTTTAAAACACTTAGATTAGCAACCTACTTTAAACGTTTCCTCTGTCAATCGCACGTAGCATTCTCGGAAACTGCTCTGTTCCTTTTATATTATTCGTCGTTCTCCTTCCATTTTTAATGATTGGATTTTGTAAAACTAGCATTCCGTCTGCAACTTCAAATTAAGAACCCTTTTCTACCTTCTGTAGTAATCTCCCAACAGCTTGCACGGGAAGAGAAAGGCATATCTTAAAATTACCATATATGTATTTAACCATTAATGCAGTGACGGTATATTAGAAGCAGATTCAAAGAGAGACTACTCGCATAACATGAATTTGAGAATGCTTCATCAATGATTTAGTCTGAGAATGCTTCATCAATGATTTAGTCTGAGAATGCTTCATCAAGCCGAATGCTTGTGGCCAGAAATATTTTTACTACTTTTAAATGAGTACTATGTTACAGAAGTATTCCTGTCCCAAATTAGCTGAAGTAAAACAACTGAAAGAGTTGTTCTGAATTTTAGTGTAGTGTTTTTAGGCATTTTAACTATAAAAAAATGTAAATCAGATAGCAAATCCCAAATTTTATATATAGACACACAATAATATTAATGGAATACTCTATATTTTTTTTTATGATTTACTTTTTTGACATACCACCGCCTGCTATAAGACTGATAGATCCATTGCACACAGTCATACAGTCTCCACAAACTTGGTCAACAAAAGTGCAGCTGCTTAACATTCACTATATAATTATGGATTGAGCAGTTTCAACTGCTCATAACTTATTTGAATATATATTTCATGCCCCCCGGACATGTTTTTCGGGGTTTAAGGTTTAAGACTTGGATTAGAAATGTAGTCATTTCCTAAGGGCAACAATGATGCAAGAAATGTGTATGTTGGATCATTCCTTGAAAAAATCCTTTCAGCGCCAGCATGATTCACATAAAGGAGCGCATGCGAGGCCTGGTTATAGACTGTGCCCCATCGACGTATATGGTTGTTCCAGTCATGTAGCATGATCCATCACTGATTAGATAAATGACAGTAGACGCTAGATCATTCTTAACATCAAGCCATCTCTCAAGCGGTGCAGCCTCCTTCACCAATTTCTCTGCTCTTTCCCTTCCCACGGATAATGGAAATTCATCTTGCAGGTGCAGGCCTCGGGCAATGGCATTAACTCTGATCTGGTACTTCCCTATCTCCAAAGCCGAAGCCTGAAGATAAACAAGTAGTATTAGATAGGAATAACATCAAAGTGTACCAACCAACCTGTCTAATATTTCCAAATTTGACACGGAACTATTGGATTGTGTGGTTGCCTACTTAGTTAATTATTCAGCAGTAGTAGATATCAGAGGCTTAAATATCAGAAGTTCAGTGCAGAAGAACAGGAACTTCTAGTTTGGTGTACTACTAGTATGGGCTTTAGCTTTAGCCAAAGTGCAACAGGGAAAGTTCATGGTCAATCAAGAACACATAAGATGAATTTTATCATGCCTTATAGCACCTCTATTGTAGCTACATAAATTTGTTAACCGGCCAAAAGCATTCCAATTTGGCAGATCAATATCACCTCTTTCTTTTGCTTTCGGAAACTAATCAAAATAACTCTAAAACAAGCACCGCATTGGGGCATATCACCTTCGCCAAATCAAATCTTGCCACCATGTTGCCCGCTCTTCCACTTCATTCGAATCAATTTTATATTGATCACAGCCTTATCATCCAATTCAATTACCACATCAGATCCTTTATATTCATGAATTTTCGACAGAAGTTTAGAATAGAAGCGGTCTTCCACGTAGAAAGATTACAAGAATAAATAACATATTTGGTGTATATGATAGAAAAAATAAAGGTAACAGAATTACAAAATAGATGGGGATAACTATTAAGGTAGATGAAACAGAAAGGGGATCAGAAGTTTTAATAGTGGTCATGATGAGAACTTAAGGAAGTTGATTGACTATCTCAAGCTTCAAGGTTAGAATCCATGGTTTGGTTAAAGGGTGTTTATTGGTTCATTGTTATTGAATCTTGGAAGGTTTCTTGAGGTGTTCTTTGTGGATCTGTGTAAAGGTTTATGCAGGAGTAGAAGATGATTTCAGGAACTCATAAGGGTGGGAGTTTAAGGTAGGATTAGTGAAGGGTTTTTGTCGCTAGCCAAATTCAAGTTGGTGGCTAGTGTTTTTGGGTGGTCAAAGCATGTCTGTATTATGCACGGACTCGAAGAAAAATAAAGAAGCTAGAAAAAAGGAGATTACCTTCCGAGAGACTTAGAAGCTGATAAAAAAAAGGAGAGAATTATAAGAAAACGAAAGAAAAGAATAAAGAAGGAAAGATTACCTTCCGAAAGTTAACGAGATTATAATTCAAAAAGAGGCTAGAAAGTCCAAGAATCTTGCACCACTCCAACTCAAGAGATAAACAAGGATATGATAATGATTATCGAGACCTAACTATCAAGATAAGAATCTTAAGGGGAGAAACTCTCTACTTTTCACAAGTTCTCAAGCTTAACTGCAAATGTTCTCAAATTACTTTTTATTTCTAATCAAAGTAAAAGTGTTTACAAAGTGACCAAACACAAGGCTATTAACTAAGAAGTCTCTTCTAACATCTTTCCTAGCTAACCTTATACCTAAACAAAGAGTTTATTACACGTAAGTTCTATCTATTTTCTTCAAGAGTTCTTTCGCCATATAGAGCTCTTCCTTTACCTCCTTTCATTTATCTTCATCCATAGTTTGAAGTGGTCCCTCCATATCCATGATCACGTAATATTCCTATATTTTTACCCTTCTGCAGGGTGAGATAGTGAACAAGGGATTGCAATTGAATCATCCTTCTGAAAATTCTTATTTTTTTAACAACCAACAAAGGTAAAAAGAATGATTCTGGTGTAATTAGTTTCAAACTGCATAGAGAACCACGTTCTCTGAACAAAATGTCAACAAAAAAATTTGTAAGAAACTCCGTTACCCACTAGGACACGTCTTATCTCTAAGTCGTGAAAATCTCAATTTCTATAAGAGAAGAATACGAAAAGCTAAAATAAATCTAACTTCTTCTGCAGAGTAAAATGCACCTCAAAAGTTAAGCTATATAAGTTTATTTTAGAAAAAAAGTCTAACTTTTTTTTCTCTTATAAAAATAATTATCGAAAAACCCTATGCAAACAAAACCTAGGTATAAAATGCACGAAATTTGATACACCGATTTAAAAATAAAAATTAAACAATATCAATCGCAATTACGAGGTGATTTGTAGAAGCAAAAACTAAAACTAAAAAAAGAAAGTTATAATTAGTCTTACCCTCACTAATTGCTGCACTCCTGCCAAGACAGAGGCATATGCAGCAGCTCCCGGATACAAACCCCTTTCAGCGCCAAGTATGGAAGTTAAAAAGACGATGGAGCCCCCGGCGTTGATATCCCGCATCCTTCGGCCAACAGCTTTTAACAAGAACCAAGCAGCCATAAAATTTATCTTCACTATTTTCTTAAACTCACTCTCAGCTAACTCAATATGCTCTTGCATTTTTCCTGTCAAGAATTGTCGGAAGCCCAATTCAATTAAGCTCAAATGTTCACGTTCGTTCCTCAAGCAACAATACCTCTTTCATGTCATAACAATTTACCTTCGTAACTGTAACAGTTGACAAAAGCATCCAATTTCCCCAAAATCTGGCATGCCTGATCAACAGAGTGTTGGAAAACCGATTCGCTCTGGTCTTCCATGTTCAATTCAACGACCTGCACAGTGCCTTTGTCAGATAGGGAAAGGGAATCCATGATTCTGTGCGCGATGCTCCGCAGGCAACTCTCATCTCCCAGCAAAACCAACCTGAAGGGATCGATCATGCATTCCAAATAAGAAACTAATAAAGGAAGAAATAGCAAAAAGTGTTCGGAAGCGAGAGAGTTCACCTGCACCCTTGCTTAGCTAAATGGAAAACGATACCCTGCGAAACTTCGTCGCCATTTGAGGTCAGCAGCACTTTCTTCCCTGACTTCTCCATTCTTCCTCAACAACTTTCTGGCTTGAACTCCAACCAACTTTCTCAGTCAAATCCTAATTAGCATATCAAGTAAAAGAATAAATGCATTACAATAGAAGAAAATTAAATATTTAAAAATTAAAAAATGTAAGAATGGTATTTTATTAAAATAGTTTGTTATATATACATACATATACATACATATACATACATATACATACATATACATATACATATACATACATATACATATACATACATATATATATATATATGTATAAATGTAAGTTAAGGTAACCTTACAAGGTAAATGTAATCTATAACTCCATACATGAAATATATGATGGTGGTGAAAATCATATACATCTGAAAGACTTTCAACTTAGATGAATATCATTTTGTATCTTTACATAGTCGTTTTCCTTCTACAATTTTTGTGATAAAAGAATGTTAAGGGCTAAATATATTTAAATAGGACTTTCGTCTGCAAAACTCATTTTTGATAAATAAAATTTAATTTAATTAAAATGTTTATCTATTATTTTTAAAGTCATATATGAAAATATATATTTTTTAATTGTTTTTTTCAATGATTCATTTTGGAAGAAGAGTAAAATTTTGCGTTCCTCTACAAAAATTTAGAAGAACTTGCAATGATTTTTATTATTTTTCACTGTGAAAAAAAAAATGTTTTCCATCACACATCATTCAATAAAAATTTATAAATTAAAATTTCCATTTATTTATAATTATAAATTAATTTTATTTTTAATTAATTATAATTAATGTAGAATTAAATATTAATAAATAGTCTAATAATATATGAATCAATATACTTAATAAATAATAATTTTTACTAAAATATATTCTAACCAAGTTATAAAGTTAAAAAACAAACTTTAAAATCAACTAAACTTTATAAAATTAATTTATAAAATAAGATTTGTATTTATTTTTATATACTGTGAATGTTAACTTTTTATATAATTTTTTATTTAATTCTTTTAATTTTTTGTTCAATATTTTTTTCTCTAATTAGGAAAAACTTGTTTAGGTTTGTATGGTAATAGCGTGACAGGTTTTTACTACACCTTATATATAATTTTAGCCACTTAGATAAAAAGATCGACAAATCGTGACAAATGCAAATAACATAATGCAATAAGATCAGAGGTAAAATAAGTTCAAAGAAATTAATGACATTTTCCAAACATTTAGAATTCTTTAAAATCGGCCTTAGGTTGGCAAATCTATCTGTTATGAACTACAAAAATTTATTATTGAAAAAACCACATTCAGATGAGCAAATTTGATAAAATGGTTAAATATGTTTTTTTAATTTTAATTTTTGATATAAAATTAATTTTATTTTATTTTAAATTTTGATATAATTTAATTATAAAAATTTTAAAATAAATAAATATAATTTTTTTAATTTAGTATCTTTATATTTTTTGTTTTATAGTTGTATTTGATGTATCAAATAGTATAAAATAATTTAAATATTAGTTTGAAATACTTTTCAGCATATTAAATAAATTTAATTTATTAAATTCAAATTTTAAAAATAAATTAATATAATTTTTTTAACTCATAGTTAAACATGTTAAATAGTATAAAAAATTCAAACGTAAATATGAAATATTTTTAACACATCAAAAGAATCAACTCCATTAAATTAAAATAATTGTATCATTAACTTTATATTAAAATTTGACTAGAACAAAATTTGAAATAAAAATAAATTCTAATTTTATATTAAAATTTAATAATTAAAAACGAATTTAACCTTTGAAATATACTTTAAAATATAAAAAAAGGTATAAAAATTTTACTTTTACTTCACATTAATAATAATGAACTAACACAAATTTATGAGATTGAAAATTCCCACTCCATCAATACATTCCATTAATAAATTTACTAGATTAAGAATTACTACTCCATTAACTTTTACTAATGAATATTTTCTTTTATATTATTTTAGGACAATACAGTTAACATTATTATAAATTTAAATTATTTTAAAACTATAATTTTAAATTATATTTTATAAATATTTACGGAATTAATAGTTTAACTAGTTATTGTATTTAGCACATAATAGAAATATTTTTAAACA
The DNA here is from genome assembly GCF_029865625.1 of Vigna umbellata. Lineage (NCBI taxonomy): Eukaryota > Viridiplantae > Streptophyta > Magnoliopsida > Fabales > Fabaceae > Vigna > Vigna umbellata. The sequence continues at coordinate 101,549,981 of NC_142165.1, forward strand.
AATAAGTAACTTGCATTGTTAAAAGGTCCATGAAAAACATAATTGACCGCGTGAAAAATACATTTAGAATAATATATACAATTTTAAAAATAAGAGTGAAAATTTTTATAATGATACTTCTGCAGAAAACCAAAGGAATTCATTTCATCACTACATATTATAGTTATGAATCATAATTTTTCTGAGGACATCACAAAAAAGCAACTAATTGCCACATAAATATACTCTTATTAACCATATTTGAAGTGATAAAAATAACGATAAAATATTCTTATTATCTCAAAAGAATATTAACTTTATTTAGAAAGAAAACATAGAATTAAATACATAAAATAATTAATATTATAGAAAATTATACTAGTGCTTTTAAAAGTTCTTTTACTATTTTAAAATCATTACTTTTACCTGCATTTAATGCACATTAATAATAACAAAAGATATATTTTATTATTTCTATACGTTAGGATTTTATAATTGATTATTGTTATTTTAAATAGTTGTTATTAATATTATCTTAAATAGAATGGGAGAGAAGTAGATATAAAGTAATTCATATAAAGAAAAAAATATAATATATAAAGTGGCAACAAAATATAAATTTACATAAGTTGTGACATATAATTGTAAAATCATATTTACATGAGAAACTAGACGATCATGATATGTTGAATGGTTTAACTTCTATGAAATTATTACTAATAATTAATTTAAAGCAATGTATGATTATTTACAATTAAATCGTAATTAGATCATCATAAATCTGAAACTTATTTTAAAAGCTATAAATATAATTTTGAAGTAAAGAGTTAGATAATTGCATTCAATACATATTAATTACTGTAACTGTAGAACACTGGTTGATTTTTGTATCAAAATATCTTTTATATATAACATTTCTCGTGATTGAATGAAAAACTTTGAACATTAAAACATACATCATGCAAAGAGAAATAAGATAAATGAAGATAAATAATTATATTAATTAATTATTTGAAACTTAAAAGTAATAGGTAATATTACAATTATTTGAATTGTCTTATTGTCATTTTAGATTGAATTAAGACATGTGTCATTGTCATTATGAATATTACTGCAAAACTTATCTTTTGTAAGAAAATATTAGGGTAAACAAGATTTTCTTGAAAAGTTTTATAATGAAAAACATGTTTTAAGATTGAGTATACTTAGTTGACTATATTAAGAAAATATTTGTTAGCAAGTTGTAGCTTTCATGTTGTTATTATTATATTGTTTGGGAAAGTATAAACTTTTATATTTATAACTTAAAGCAATGTGGGGTGCAGAAAGTAAAAACCTTACATTGATAACTAATCCATTGATGATGCCTCCCAAGGTAAGTTTTTAAGAGTTTATTCAGTTTCTTAACTATTTGTTCAAGATGACTACGGTATTAAATCAGAATTACAAAACAAACATTTTTTGTTAACAATAGTATTAAAATAGTTTCTAAAACACTAGATAGATCTAGAATCTCTCACAACAATCTAAAATTCCTCTTAAATCACGCGATAAAATACTCTCCAAATGCGTCGTCGACTCGTATTTGTATAGAACACAATGCATTTGACTCAGGGACTAACATGAATATGCTTGTGCCATGAGCAGTTTAGACAAAGTGCTATGCCATGGCAAGCTATGACAACCTTCCTTATCATGATTCTGTCATAGACTGCAATGACATCACTGTTAATGATAGTGTAACATGAGAATACACTAATGATAATCCATAAATTATAATATTAAACGACAAAAACATGGAGTGACAGGTCCAAGACAGTAAATCTTTGTCCTAATACCTAAATTTGACTAAAATCTAGACAGCACTAACAACGACAGATGAGAATTTGTCTGCAACAATATTCTCATTTCCTCTTCTTACTGGGTGGCTGAGGAGACTCCTCCTCCTCTTCTTTCTCATCTTCATCATCTTCATCTTCATCTTCTTCATCATTATCTTCTTCATCATTATCGTCTTCATCATTATCGTCTTCGTCGTCGTCATCATCATCTTTGTCATCTTTTTCACCTCCAAAATTGGCCTCGGGATCATCATCAGAATCATCTTCCTCCCCGCCTTCATCACCAGAGAAATCCTCGTCGTTGTCATCATCTTCTCCATCATTAATGTCATCCTCGTCTTCCTCATCATCATCATCATCAGTATCGCTACCATCCTTATTTTCTTCACAAGTATGTTTTCTCTTGCATAGTTGGTCAAAGGGAAACCTAACCACGAATTTTAAAAAATAAGTATAAATGGACATTTCAAATTAAAACAACCACAACATCATCCAGGAATATATGTTCACTATTACCTTCCATCAATTGGTGACACTAAGTTATCCACAGCTGTAAGAAGAGATCCAGTCTGAGGAAAAAAACAAAGAAATTAACAATCTTTGCATCAACACCAATGTAGCAGTTTGTATACCGAACAAATTACAATCTCACCCAAAGAAAAATGGACCTGTAACAAAGCTTATGACATTCAAAAAACAAGCTTGCAATTATACTACTTGTTCTCAGCATTACGGTTTGATAATCAGGGCACAGCTTAAAGAAGATGTGCAGTGATGCAGAATCAGTGTTCATAACTTCAAACAATTCCAATAAAATTTATCGCAGAGCTCTCTACCTTAAAAAAGAAAAGAGGGACAGCAAGCAGGACACCGGTACATTGAATTACAGAGGTTATAAAGAAGCTAAAATTTCAGTTTGACAAGTTGAAACAGCAAAAGCATCAGGCATATAGCAGACATAATCAACGCAATACACAGTTTAAGAAAATTAAAAATCCTTCTTATTAAAAAAATCCTTCTTGACATATTACTCCACAAATTATGGGTGATAAAGGTGACATTATAGATGGAAAAACATCATATTAACTATAGCTAATACAAAGACACGTCATAAACCACATACAACATGTTGAGCAGCACTATATAATTCTATGCAAAACATCACTGAAAGCTAACAAAAAATCAGCAGCACGAGTGTTGTCAAAAACAAAAGGATCTAGCTTCATTCATTAATGATTGCCCTTATTCAATACTGGAACGAAAAATGTGTTCTAGCTACTCTTCGATTCCAACTTACGAAGAATACACAACGAAAGCCTCACTCATGAAATTAAACATAACGGACTGTCATTCTCTGGCACCCACTACCGAAAATAATGAAGAATCAGTATACTAAGAGCAGGTTTCCTCCACTGTTCCAATATACTGGCTCTTTTAACCTACTCTTTCTAACAAAAACAAAGTTCTCCATTTAACAAAAAAGTAAACAAAAAGGTTCCCAGAAGAAATACACAACCGTATTATTTTAACAAAGAGGCTCTAACACTGAAAGTATAAGAAACATTTCAGTGAACGACTTAAACTAAAAACTGAAACACATGGAAAATTATGTAATCCCACATGAGCAAATAAAAAAGTTGTAGCAAACATAGATAAGTTGATGGGAATGTGAACGTCCAATGAAATTAAAAAAAAAAAAAAAAAAAAAACTTCTTTGAAGAAATGTAGTACCATGAAGAGAAACGTGAACAAGGATTTGACAGTGGTAAGAAGGGTATGAACCACCAAAGCCTCCCCCAACGCGTGCTCAGAGGTAACAGACTGAACCTCCATTGTTTCTGCTACACCTAAAATTTGCTTCATGAAACCCAAAATATAGAGACAGGATATGAAAACAATCTGCGGGAAATGGGGTTCGTCCCGTTAGGGTTTGGGATTCAAACTGATGACACAATTTCCAATTATTAGTTGCCACGTCATCTCTAGAAACACCAGATAATTTTAAAGTGATATACAAAAACATTTTGTTATAAAAAAAGTAGTATTAATTATTTATAATATTATATTTATATATAAAAAAAATATTTCAAATTTTAACTAGATGATAAAATTATTTCTTAGTTTTAACAAATTCAATTACCCATAAATTAATTAAAAACAATTTATTAAATAAATGGCGTCCAAAATTGAAATAAAATTATAATTTTGCTGTTAATGAACAAGGATATTGTATAATTTTGATAAAAAATAATGTACCGTATGGACCGGACGGTCCATAAGTCAACGGCAGGATTGGCCTAAAACAAATCGGCCTAACACTGGACCGACAAGACCAACTACCAAGGAAACCACTCATGACCTCGAAATCGACCGGATGCAGTGTCCAAATTCATGGACGGCCGGCTCCCTCGGAGGTCGGCCGGTCGGTACGATAACTTAACCAGATTAAAACTAATCGCGATTAAAAGCTATTAAGTTGTATTTGGACTGTGATTAACTATTCAGTAATCCAAACCTATAACAAAAACTATAAATATATATAAAAGAGTGCGAATGACAGAAAGACTATGTGGAGGCAGCAAGTAATAATTTGGGATATTGCACAAATAATAATATGCAATTTGGGATATTGCACAAATAAATAAATTCTTAAATTAATGAATAACTGAAATAAAATCACGTAAGAACAAACAAATTGTTCTTTAAAGAAAAGGTCGCGATTTATGGGGAACTTTTTTAAGATTGTTCTACTTTTATTAATCTTATTAATTCAGGAATGGACCAAAACAAATTAGGATTAAATATTTGTTCAAACTCAAGATTGATTAGCTTAAATTTTAAAATTATTTGATTAATCTCACATAAAGAAACTTGTGAATACATATTTCTATTGCTAATAAAATTATGGCATGACGATTGAAAAGGTCACTGATTTGGTAATATATATCGAAAAAATGTGTGAGCTCTTGTTATATATATAACTCGAATTTAATTAGATTTATTTTAATTTAACTTTTAATTATAATATTATTTGGGTAAAAATTTAGAAAATTGGTTATGGAGAATTTATATGATGTTTAAATAATAAGATTATATTATTTTGATATTAAAATAATTGTAATTATAAATAGAGATTTCATTAAAGAGTTTACTTATTTAAAACACATATCTTTTTAAAACTTATTCTTTAAGTTTATCTGCATTATTTCTTTGAGTTCTAATAGTTGAGTAATCTTTTTGAAGATCAAGAAGTGCACACGTGATCACGGTAACAAGATTTTTATTTACTTAAGCAATTTTCTCAAAAGAGTAAGTTTTTACTCTTTTTTTTTAATTGTAAGTTTCTTCCATCCACGTGAATGATTTATTGTCGCAAATATCTTCTTAGCTTTACAATATGTTTCATGTTGATTAGTGGTTTTAACCATGTACCTTGATCGTGATTTCATGGTGTGTAGGTACATATAGAGTTGTTTAAGTTGAGTGAGCGATTTTAGGTCATTTAGAGTTGTTTTATTTTCTATCAGGTAAGGGGCATTAAATGTTTGTTTATAAAGTCTTGTTAAGTTTGATAATTTGATTTTTGGTGTGCTCTGATTGGAATAAAATTGACTTGGTTATGGGGTTGAGTAGATAGCTTGCTGAAATACTATTATATGATATTACTAGTGCTTGAAATTGATTTAAATGAGTATTGTTTGAATTTGTTAAAGTATGGTTGTGAACGTTTGTCGATTGTTACATGTTTTTTTTATCACTTAAGCTGATGTAATTGAGGTATAACTAGGGATGACAACGGGTCGGGTCGGGCATGGATATTGCCTACCCATAACTCGACCCGACAAAAAAAATTCACTCGCTACCCGCACATATACTCGCTTAAAAAATACCCGCGTATATTTTAAAACCCACAGATACCCGCAAATATTTTAAAAAATATATTTTTATAAAATGTTATAATAAAACTTAAATAAAATTTCAAAAAATATATAAAATATAATATATATATATATATATTAAATTAAATATAAATTAAAATTTAATTTTAATTACATTTAACCTTATAAAGTATAAATTAATGTTAATTTTAATTAAATTTAACTTAATAAAATATAAATTAATTTTTTTTGCGGATAGCGTGTATCCGCGGGTAGGGATAGTATAATACTCGCATCCGACCTATTTATAAGCAGGTATTAAAAAACCCGCTACCCGCAACCCACGGGTAGTAAATATCCGCGGGTACCAACTATCTGTCGCGGATTTTATACTCGGATATTCGCGGGTGCAAATTTTTTTGTCATCCCTAAGTATAACTGATTGGAAACTGTTGTTGGATCTTGGTGTAGTGAAAGATGGGAGTTTTGATTGGTTTTGGGTCTAATTGTGTGTATCTCTGTTGGGGGTTACAGGTAAAATTATAAAGGAGTTGATTTAAGAATAAACTTGATGTTTGAGGTTTATTCTTAAGTTATTTAAAAATTGTTTATCCACTTAATTTACTAAAACATGCTTGTAACATGTAGAATGTGATATATGAGAACCGCTCGGTTCAGATATCCTACTATACACTTATAGTCTCAGAAACATTTCTTTTAAATATAAATTTTCTATAATAACGTTTATTTTAGGGTTAAATATGTTTTTAGTTCTTAAACTATCAAAAGAATTTGTTTTTAGTTCCTCTTTCAAAATAAGGTTTTTTTGAAAAAGAAGAACTGAGATGTACTTACTTTGAAAGATGGACTAAAAACAAATTCGTTTGATAGGTTAAGAACTAAAAACATATTTAACCCTTTATTTTATATGTCGTGATAGTTGACTTAATACCGTCTAACTAACGTTTTCTTCTAACAACAAAAATGGTTTAAAAAATATAAAACATATTGTTAGAACCTTTTATTTAAAATTATTGTTATTATTATTACCATTACAGGCCCGACCCGAGTGTCGACGATTAAGAATAGGGTTAGCTGAACGGCGCAGGAAAAGTAAGCGGAAGAGCGGTTTGCAAGCTAGAAAATGCTGAGAAGAAAGCCAACAAAAATCGAAGTCAAGATCGAAGACAAAGAAGAGCTCGAGGAAGCTCGCCGACGCAACGCTTCCGTCACCACTGCCACCACTACCGCCCCCGCTGGCACCACTTCTCTCCTCCGTCAGCTGGATCGCGGCGGTGAAGATCCCGCTTCCAAGGCGCATCGTATTGGCCTCTCCTCGTAAAACCCTAGCCTCAGTCTCCCACCTTTCTTCCCCAATGGAAGTCGAAGTGAAGCTGCGCCTCGCAGACGCCACCGCCCACCGCCGTGTCACCAGCTTGCTCTCCCCCTTCCACGTCGTCACCCACCGCCAGAAAAACCTCTTCTTTGACGGCGCTGCGTCCGAGCTCTCCGAGCGCCGCGCCGTGCTGCGCTTGCGCTTCTACGGTGACGACGAGCGGTGCGTCGTTTCGCTGAAGGCGCGAGCGGTGCTGGTGGACGGCGTCAGTCGCGTGGAGGAGGACGAGGAAGATCTGGACCCGCGGGTCGGGCGCGAATGCGTTGCAGAGCCTGGGAAGTTGGGATCGGTGGAATCTAGGGTTTTGCTGAGGGTGAAGGAGGAGTTTGGAACTGAAAAGGGGTTTATAGGATTGGGAGGGTTTGGGAACGTGAGGAATGTGTATGATTGGAAGGGATTGAAATTGGAGGTGGATGAAACTAAGTTTGACTCTGGGATTCTCTATGAGATCGAATGTGAGAGTGCTGATCCCGAAGGAGCTAAACGGCTCCTTGAGGAGTTCTTGAAGGAGAATGAAATTGATTATTCTTACTCTACAGCCTCCAAATTTGCCATCTTTCGATCTGGAAAACTGCCTTAGTCAGTGAAATTTGCCTGAGTGAGTGAAATTTGTGTACTTTTGAGTTTATGCTCCTGCTGTTAAGTGTCTAAGAATAAAACAAACTCATGTCATATGAGCTGCTACTATTATTAATTTGAATCTGCCTAGTTTTTTCGTTTATGAATCTATATTGCAAATAGATTGTTCTTTCATTGGTTCTAAAATGATGCTAACTCTTACATAACTAGTAGTTGTGACACGCATCATTGGCGCGGTTTATATTAAGACAAATTTTCTCATTTTTACTGTGTTGATGCCTGTACTGCTTTGTTCTAAGAAGAGGATAGGGAAGGGTACATGAAAAATAATCTAATTTGCTATTATGTTATGTGTTTAGGATTTAGGATGGTTGAATGAAAGTGAATACAATTATTTTGCTTAAGGGTTAAAGGCAAACTTAATGCTCAGTCCTAGGATATATGTAACAATATAGTAACGTAAAGGAAGGGAGGACAGGTAATAACAGAAATTCTGCTTGTATAACCACCAAAACTTTTGATGAAACAAAGAATTTCAAACGTAATGAAAAAGAAATACAGACAGAATTTGCGGAAAGACAATACAGAGAATGTCAAGTAATTACAGAAATTCTGCTTGTATAACCACCAAAACTTTTGATGAAACAAAGAATTTCAAACGTAATGAAAAAAAAAATACAGACAGAATTTGCGGAAAGACAATACAGAGAATGTCAGAGCCACATATGCTAACTTTTTTCCCCACTCTGTCGTGCTAGTGCTACATATATAACTTTTGAACCACAGGATATCAACCAACTAATTGGTTATTTTGGGCGGAGTGCCACCTTATTCCCTCCTCGTTTGCCATGTGTATTACTGCCTTTGTCCCACAATTTCCCTCTGCCCTCATATCTTCAGCTATACTCTGTTACAATACTTTATTATTCATCCGAGCAAAGATCACGATCCTGATACTGACAAAAATATATGTTCAGTAAGGAGAAGAGCTACTGGTATTGTGCTCCTGTGATGTGATTTGTCTTACGGGATCAAATTAATACAAGCAAGCTATTGCTAACAACATGCATGCCACTGGCGTCAAGTTTACCTTAGTCATAGTAAGGAGTTGTAGAAGAGATTCACTAAATAGGAGGAGAACTAGTATAACTTGTATGATAATACATAAAATCATGTTATTGTTACGGTGACTAATGAGGGATGTGAGAAACAAATTAAATTGTTAAGTGTTTATTATGAAAATAAGCTAATTAACGGTTATGTATTTAGGATTGAAAATGGTCAAATAGGACTTAATACAACTTTGCTTAATGTTTGAAGGCAAAAACAAACTGAGAAGATTCATTGTCCTGTTGTTTTTGTCTTGTGAAACAATGCTTAATCCTTGGGTTTATCATTGCCGCAACTAAGGAAAAAGGCCCTTGATTATGCTATACAAGCAATGGATGCTTCTATACAGAGCTGTAAAGCAGGACAATTTGTTACGTCTGTCTTTTCTTTCTCTGTTTCAGCGCTTTGCCTCAGTGTCCGGGGTGAGAATAGGTAAGAGGAAGAGGGAGGCAACTGAGGAGTTACTTTTGCTGATTAATGTCGGAAGGCTGAATTAGAGGTTGTTCTGAACCTACGAGAAACTGTTTTGCTCAAGCTATGCTTATCTACTAATCTGGTTTATAATATCAGTACGAATAATATGTTTGACAATGTGTGGCAGAGAGGTATTTGTAAAGGAAAGCATGCATATTTAGTCTGTGGTGAGCAACTATGAGGCCATTGTTGTTTTTCTGGTTTATATGGTCCAGTACGCAGAAGAAGTTGGGAAGAATTGCAATTTGGTAGGGGTTGTGTAGCCGGCTACTGAAGACTGTTTTTCCATTTGAGGTTGAGGACACAGCATATCATATCATATGCAGTATATTATGTGAAGCCTATAAGCTTTGCAGTGTTTGTAGTATCCAAACCTATGGTTATGCAATATCAGCAGTTACTAATGTTATAAAGTTAGGATGCATGCAACTTAATAGATAGTCTGCGTAAGCTTGTAAGTAGAAAGATACTGAGGGGTTGAAAAGGGAATGTCAAGATAAGCTAGATCTATAGTTAGAGGTTTGTTTGGTAATCCTTTCTTGGCTATATGTATAATGTGTTTATGGTTCTTATTTTACCATTTTATACCATTTTATGATATATCAGTTGCTTGCTGATATAAAAAAAAGAGCTCGTTACAGAATATCTTCAGTGAATTATCCATCACAAATTTAAGGAGAGGAACTACTGTGCTCCTTCCGTATGTATGTTCTGCTAGATTTTTTTTTGGAAGTGATTTTTCATGAATAAAATGACTGGATTGGGATTCATCTCAACAAATGGAAGTGATTTAAGATAATTTAAGCATATATTTTTTTTTATGGTTTTTACCTAAACATTTTCTCAAGTACTTCTTTACAGGTTATAATCAAATTATTTTTATTTGATGTATTTTCCTACTTGGTTACATAGTTTTCTTCCCAACCAAGCTATTGTGGACAAGTTTCCACAATTTTCTAACCAATAGTGGTTCTAAAAATTTAAGTTTCATAGTGTTAAGTTAAGAGTTCAATTTTCCAGTAAACTATTTACCTTTAATTTTATCATTTAGCTTTTGTTATGCAAAATTAATTTATATTTATGAGATTTTTAAGTGTGAAAATATTCTCAATGTGAAAATTTTATCATGAAGTGGATTTAGTTTTATGATTCTAGCATTCATATTACTTTGGTCACTCTTTTATTTTATTTTTTTTAAACTATGCTAGCTTTTTTCATTAATAATTAATTAGTATAAATTTTGTAAGAAAGAAATGATGTCCATATTATTATGTTTGTTCCTTTGTATTATTAAATATTTGATTATTTGTGTCTAATAATTATTTTATTTTCAAGTTTTTCCGTTAGCCTAACATAAAAGGATGATGCTAAAATATGAAATATCAATTTGGTGGGATATGTTACTAAGATCACAACATGCTTTGAAAGAAATAACATCAAATATTTCATGTTTTCTTAACTATCAATAAATTTCTTATGATTTCTCAGTATGTGTTGTATTGTTCTGTAAAATAATGTGTGTTGTTTTATTGTATACAAATTTAACTTCGTGTATGTATTATATTTTATTTTAATTTTCAATTTTTTTATTGTTTAATTTTTTATCCCATCTAAACAAGGTTGTTTATCATATTTATTAGCGGAAGTGTTAATTTGAATATAATATTTTTTAAAAATATAGAAAATTTATTTATTCCTACTAATTTTATCTTTATTATTATTTCAGAAAATCAACTTATTAAAAAATAATTAGATTTATATAAAATAAAGATTTCCTTTATTTTTCTGAGTAAACTATATGTTATATATTTTTAATTCTAAATTTTATTCAGTTTTTTTAATAATGTTTCTGAGTTTATCCATAGATTCATTTATTATAAAATTAAAAATTTATTAAGCTATGTTACTTAAAAAATATATAAACTTAAAAATACATATTTTCTTAAAAACTCTATGTATATTAAAAAAGAGAATAAATAAACCTGAATTGATTTAAAAAAAAATTCATTTTTGTTTTCAAAATATGTTTTAATAATTTAAATATTTTACTTTTAAAAAAATAAAAAAATTTAATGAAAGAAAAAATTATATAAAAGCCAATTGAATGTTGAACCAATTTGCTTATCTGTATAAAAAAATTTAGTGTAATTTTTCACTCTTATTATTGAAATGGATAAATATTTTAAATATGATATTATGTTTATCAGTTTGAAAAACTCGTGAGAAAGAAAATATAATTTTAAAGTAGAGTGATTATGACTTTTGTATAAATAATAAAATAATTGAATAATAGAGGTAGAGGTGAGGTGAAATATTTTGGTGCGGATGAATAATGGTATGTAAATTCTTAATGTCCATGTTCACATGTCCTAAATATGAGAAATGGAAAATATGACGTTCAGGTCTGAGTAAATTTAAAGTAAAAGACAAATTGATTCAATTAATTTAAAGTAGAATACAAATTGATTAAATTCAAAATAAAGTTGTCCCAAGACATCACAACTTTTGGTTAAACTTAAATTTAATCTTTAACAACTTAACATTTATATTGAAATTTTTCGGACATTTTATTTAGTTTGAAGTTCTAACATTTACATTCAAATTTTCGGACAATTTCATTTTATTTAATTTGAAGTTGTATTTGAAACAAAATTGTACAATTTAACCGTATTTATAATTTTTAAAATTTATTTTCATTTTTGTGCGTGCATGTGAATAAACCAAATATGTCTCAATAATTTATCATAATTTTTGTTATATTTTTTTAGGATTTGCAATGTTTTATTATAAGAAATTTAAACTATTTTCAAATTTAATAATGATAATTATAATTTTTCTAATCAACTTTAGACAAAACTCTGACAAATGATTTACACAATTTTATGGTCTGTGTTGAATAATTTATATGTTTTGTATTTATTTAATTAGATAAAACTTATGATATGTCAAACTTGAATAACTTTAGAAATAATGACTAGAATATTAGAACCACAATATTGAGTGAAATAACTACTATGACCTTGATTTTCTTCAATAAAATTAGATGTATTAATTTAACTCATGACCATGGGTCAATCTTAACCATTCTTGAATAAGTTTCCTTTTATAGGACCAACAAATGAAGGGGGCCAAAACATAATTCAAACTTCCAAAGCTTCCTCAGAGTGGGTCAGAGTCAGGGTAATTTGGTCCCACCATACTTGAAGCGAGACCAGTTCACCTGAACCAAAATTGAAGATGGAATTGCGTTGATAGACAAAATTTATAACTCAAAGGTCAAAACAAGTTGAAAAGGGAAAGAAGTCGACATTGGACGACTTAAGCCAAAGGTCAAGACAAGTGAACATGAGTTAAAAGTTGAAACATACCAATTTAAGTTGAAGGTCGATACGACTCAATTCAGGCTAATAGTCGAGACAAACTAACATAGGCTTAAGGATAAGACAGACTGGACCATACTGAAGGTCGAAACAACCTATCTCAAGCTAAGGTTGAGATAAACTTGTGGGGTTGAAAATTAAGATTGACGAAATCAAACCCAAGGTTCAAACGAGCTAAAAAAGGCACACCAGACCAAAGGTTGAGATTGGTATATCTATACCGTATGTCAATACAGTTCGACTTGAGTCGAAGGTTGTGATAAACAAACCTAAGCCGAAAGTCAAGATAAGTCATGTCAAAGATTAAGATTGATTGGTCTAGACTAAAGGTTGAGACAAGTCGATCCATAAAAAAAATTGAATAAACCAATCTGAACCAAATATTTAATAATATATTTTAAAAAAGATTAATATTTTTCTATATTTAAAGAAAAACACATCAACTGATCTAACTAACAAAATTTTTGAGAACATTTTAATGATATAGACATTTTTTGAATTTAACTTTCTTAACTAATACTTTTTGAGTTATGAAATTGATTTGATGATCCAAAAATAAAAGAGAAAAAATGATTGGTTCAACTTATTTCTTAATAAATAGTAATCACTAACATTATCAATTTTAAAAATACCCTTTTTAACGAGGGATTTTTTTAAATCTATGGATTTTTTTTTTTATTATGATGAAGAGCCTCTGCGGTGAGTCAAATTGACATGTATATATAAAATCATGCACTATCACAATAATTATTTTTTCTCTCAATAATTGCATGCAATAAATTATCTGTTAAATAATCATGCATGATAGTAATGCGAAAATACGTCTGTTTTTATCATTTGTTTATATGTGCCCCGCAAGCAGTTGTATTCAAGTAATGTTATTTGGTGTTACATGTTTCACTCTATTTTTTATAAACCACTCCAGCACAAAATAAGAAACACTCTCCAAGGTATAAATTTTCACCAGGATACCGAGCAAATTTTTTTTTTACCAGCATTTAGAATAACAAAAATATGAATATAAAATACAAAATTTTATAAGTGAAATATTATAGTTAAAAGAAATACGTGAAAGGAATCCAATACATATACAACCAAAAAAAATATCAAATCTAATTTTTTACACAATAATTTAGTGCCATAAAATATTAAAAAAATAATTATTCTATTTGGCTTATTCTTTATACTTTAAGCTAGATAAAAACTTTATACTGGGCCAAGACATAGATAACTGAAACTGTATTAAACACTATGATAAATCTATCATTAAACCAAAGAAGCAGCATTCAATTTATTTATAAAAATAGTATTAATAATGACATTAAAAATATTAATTCATAATAGTATCAAAAATGGAAAAGAAAATGGTTTTTCCTTTTCAAGTTATCACATTACTTCAAAACATTCATAAATTTAAAAACACAACAATAATAAAATTGTAAAATCTTTAATTTAATCACTTGAATCCCATACCATTGATTTTCTTTCTTGTAATTCATTTTATTAAGTTTCGTTCAAATTTTTATTGTACTTGTTTTTGTTAAATAATTTATTTCTTCTGTAGCTCTTTTGACAAAGAAGTATTTAAATTAACAAAATTTTAAGCATATGTACTTTAACATTAATTAACCCTCTTAGAAAGCTAAGTTGGATAGTACAATACAACCACTGTACATGTACATTACTGACATTTCTATTATATTAAAGTTAAGTAAAACCACAACATGCCCCACTGACTCAGTACTCATCTAGTTTTTGCTTTTTATACAATTGGGTTTCAATAACTCAAATAACTATGACAAGACTAAATAAAGTAGGCAAAAATTAACTCAAATAACAGACAATACACATAAATTGAACTTTTATATGTGGAGAAGGCTCCACTGGAAAGTTGAAAGAAACTTTAGTTCGGAGAACTAAGATTAGCTAGGGCTTATATGGCAGAAAAAGAAAACACTGTACCATCTACTACACTTTTACTTCCTCTTCTTAGCAGGTGGCTGTGGAACCTCTTCTTCCTCTTCTTCATCTTCATCTTCGTCTTCATCTTCATCCTCTTCCTCATCCTCATCTTCATCTTCATCTTCTTCATTATATTCATCACCATCTTCGCCATCTTTTCCACCTGCACCATTGGCCTCGGGATCATCCTCGGGCTCAGCCTCTTCATCACTTTCACCTGAGAAATCTTCATCTCCTTCCTCATCATCTTGATCATTTGCGTCGTCATCATCTTCTTCCTCCTCGTCGTCATCTGACTCGCTGGCATCCTTGTTCACAAGGTAGGTATGTCTTCCCTTGTAGAGATCAGCAAAAGGAAACCTGAGAAGAATCGGCATACATCACTGCAAATGTTTCCAGACATAAAGCATTGTTATATTTTCCAAAGTGTTGCTTAAACTTATTCTCACCTTCCATCTATTGGGGTCAATTCTGGGGTGATGTCAGTCAGCAGAGATCCGGCGGTCTGGGAAACAGACATAATCATTTATACCCACCCACTTCTATATGAAAGCGTGAACTACACTAATGTGTCCCATAAAAATTAACCAAAAGGTAGAACACAAACCAAACTCATGACATAAACAAATCATAACCCGTGGCCTAATTATTGTATGGACTTATATTGTTACAATAAGAAGCTTCATCAGTAGCTTCCCAAGCAAGCAATCATGATGCGAACTGAACTCCGGAGATCACAGTTCCCTACTGAACACCAATCATGGTCGCACAAAACAGAAAAGAAAATATCCATGTCTATTTTCACGAACAGAATGCATAATATAAATTTAGCACAATTCAAGGAGAAGAAATTTCAAAACAAGAAACCAATGCAGGCACCACTCACATGAAACTCCACATTAGAAAACTGTCCTACTGTTAAAGCATTGTCAATGTTTTGCTAGAACCACTGGTTAATTTCTTGAAGGAAATATCTAGTCAATGTGATGGTTCTATGAAAATCAGGTTCTAAGGTTTCGTTGACCATGTTACACAGACAAAAAGACAAACACAGCACTTAAAGCCAATCAAGCAAAAGAATGACCAATGCAGAAGAAATCAGGTTTAACGTAAAAAAGAATCTTAATCAAATTACAATAATTCGATTGCTTTTAATTTGATCTGAAGAAATAAATAAAAAAGATGATATTTTAAGCACTCTATTAACAAAAAACAGCATTGGTTTACACGAACAACAAACAAACTATCATTCTTTCGCACCTGACTAATTTTTTTTTGATTCGGAGCACAAATAAACGGACCAACTTCTGTAATCGAACACAACCAGCAGTCTAGCAGCATCAAAGAACAACAATTATGAATAGGGTTCAGCTGCAACCAAATCCACCCCCAATCCGCACAAAAAAGGAAGCAGAGTATTTTACACGCTTTCCCCCCACACGAATGAAAAAAAGAATTCACTATCAGCTCCCGTTGACTTTGACTACAACACAGAACGGTAAGATTTCAGGAAAAAAATCCCTAAATTCCTCCCAAGATAAGAAGTAAAAAGCGAAATAGGCGTTAAAATTCATGCGAGTAGAAAAAGTTTTGATGAACCGAAAAGAAATTTGAAAGAGCGTGTGAATTATTGAAAGTCTGGAAACACCAATTGTTCACGCCGTTAACGATAATTCCACAACATGGATTGGGCATTTTAAGAGTTAAAATTAAAAGGAGAGGGTACGAAGGGAATACCAGAATGAGAAGGCAAAGGAGAGATTTGGCGGCGACAAGAATTGTGTCCACCACCATGGCCTCCACAACAGAGGCGGTGCGCATGGTCTTCTCCACCGTAATGAGAGAAGATAACTCCTCCATAGTTGTAAGCTAAATATTCAGAAATAAAAAGGAATGAAAACGCAAAGAGAGAAGAGAGGAGGAATCTGAAAGAGAGTGAAGAGAATGGAAGAGAGAGATTCGAAGTGGGAAAGAAGGGGTTCGGTCCGGTTAGGATAAACCCTTTTGTCGGTCCAGTTAGGGTTTTTGACAACAACAAATTGCTTATGTCACCCCAATGTTAATGAATACTTTGGCCAGGGTTTTATTATACAAGAAAAAAAAATCTTTTTATGTATTTAATATAATATATTTGTTAAAATTCCAAACCATTCCCAGGCTGTGAGTAACTGAAATATTAAGAAATATAAGAGCAGGTGTCGAAAAAATCATATAAGAAAACATTAATGGTTAAACAACACGATCTTTGGTAAAAAAATAAAAAATAATTATTTTGGGGGCAGTTGATGTATGCCATCCATAATAAAAAATTATTGTTCATTTGTCTTCTAGGTATTTAAAAATGATTTTAATATATGGATGGATGGTTAATTACATAAAAGAACCGTAGAGAAACTAATTTTAGATAGTAGTAAAAGTCATTTCATTTATTTAACTTTTGTTGTTAAAAGTATTTATAGATATGAAGATACTAAAAATATATTGTGATGAATTAATTAAGATATAAAGAAAAAAAAAATGGTATAGTTTGGTTCGATGCAGAGGAAATGGAGTGACAAACAGAAAGACACCAAGTGGCGTGGCCTGCTATAATGATATCTATGAATAGACTCCTCTCTCTCATCAAATCTCAATTGCTATTGTCTCTTTGATTCCTTTGTATCGTTCAGAGAGGGTCAACAGGGACGGCCATGACCCAAACCCTCTCTTTCTCTCTCCTTCGTTCTTTATCGCCTTCGCAGAAAAACCCTAGAAATTAACCAACCAACCAATCCTCTTTTCTCCATTCCCCGAATTTCTTTTCTTAATTTTCGTTCAATCGCCAACCCCTCCCTCCAAGTCAACGCGGGAACCCCTAAATCAGGTTTCGAAAAGCTCGATCTATGTCATCCGAGATCGAGGTCGTCGAGGAGGTGCAGTCGCGCGATGAGCAATCGCTGACGTCGGGAGGCGCCGATAGCGTGCCGGAGGAGAGCCTTCGGAACGACGTGTACACGGCGGCGGCGTACGGGGATTTGGAGAAGCTGCAGAGATTGGTGGAGCAAGAGGGTTGCCCCGTGACCGAGCCCGATGGGTTGGGTTACTACGCGCTGCAGTGGGCTGCACTCAACAATCGCACTGCCGCTGCTCAGTACATCATTGAGGTTCTTTGATCGGTTTGTTGAATTGCGTTTGCTTACTTTTGCTTCTCGAGCTTGTCCCTTGGTTTTGCCCTTTGTCTGCTCTTGCCTCCCTTGTTTTGACATTTACTTAATTAGTGTTTTTTCACTGCAACAAAAGAAAATAAAATGTAGGATTTAGTTTCTCGTTGTTGTTGTTTAAGGAGGGGTGTAGATGTAGGAAAGAAGATAATTTGATGATGAGGATGAGTGTCATGCTCTTGGTTTGAATCTGTTAAAGTGGCCTAGCATAGCTCGGTTTGGGTTGTTGATCATGTTTATGCTATGAAATGACTTGGCTTGTTTGTGGTGGAATTGAATGTATGCATTGAAATTTGACTTGTTTTCTCTGTTGATGTGGCGCACGAAATTGAGTTGAGTGGTTGGTTTGTGGTTGGCAGCATGGGGGAGATGTAAATGCAACGGATCATACTGGCCAGACGGCCCTACATTGGAGTGCAGTTCGGGGTGCTATCCAGGCTGCGGAGCTTTTACTTCAGGAGGGTGCTCGAGTGAGTGCTGCCGACATGAATGGTTATCAGGTTAGATTGATCTGAATGTTTTAATCTATATTACAGTGATTGCTGGTGGGGTAAAGCATTTAAAGTATTTTTTTAGCTCTTATACCTGGTTTTCTGCATCTGGTTACATCTGGGAAATTGGTAGTTTAGGGTTCTTGTTTTACTTGAAGCACATGTGTGCAGCTGTAAATGTTGTTTGCTAATTATGATGTACTTGGACTCAGACAACCCATGTTGCTGCACAATATGGTCAGACATCTTTCCTTTACCACGTTGTTTCAAAATGGAATGCTGATCCCGATGTCCCTGATAATGATGGAAGAAGCCCCTTGCATTGGTAATAAAAGATCTGCCGTTCAACCTTTCTTTCTATTGAAATGGATGTTCTCGCTTTTCTATTTTTCCTCATTTTTCTGTAGTCAGGCGGCCAACCCGATAACTGATGCTCTGACAAATTATTTGTTGAGTATGTGTCCTTTGACACTATTATTACTGATTTATGATGCCTTCTTTTCTTCAAGCAAACTGCAAATATTGTGGTTTGGTTATTTTCAAAGTAGATCATAAACCTAAAAGGGTATTTGGCATATTTGACTCAGAATACTATGTAGGGAGCATTAGCCCAAGTTGAAAACCCTTTTTAGCCTAGAGGGTCTTAATTAACTGTCTAATACGTGAATGGTTGTTATGAACATCGTGAAATTTCTCTCGGCACATTTTCCATGTAATATTACCCAGCATGAAGGATTATTTTGGAATTAAAAGGCCAGGAGACATGTGGAATACTTCATTTATATTACATATGTAGCCATGTTCTTTATATTTATACTTGGAATTCTCTCAATAATACATTGGTCATATCTTCACCCAATTTGACTCATTTCTTTTGTATCTCCGGATAGAAAGTTGCGCCATGTTTTCCTCAGAAGTTTATTGTACAGTGTTACCAAATTAGTTTCCTATGTGCTATTTACTGGGTTGCCTATTTGTATTTTCCCTTCTAAATAAATTTTGAATGATTCTGCTTCAGTGAAATTTTTATATAATTCTTCAGTATTTTTGTGCTATACTTTATGCTTCCTTTCTCACTTGAATTTTAGGGCTGCTTACAAAGGGTTTGCCGATTGTATACGTCTCTTGTTATTTCTTGATGCACATAGGGGACGTCAAGATAAAGAGGGTATGTTTCAATGCACTATCCTGAATTCCTTTATTTCTCCTCAAACTAATCCTTCATTAAATGATGAATTCATCTTTTTATTTTCAAAGCATAATTATATTTTTTATATTTTTATATTATAAGGTTGCACTCCTCTTCATTGGGCTGCTATTAGGGGGAACTTGGAGGCCTGTACTGTGTTAGTGCAGGCTGGCAAGAAGGAAGATCTGATGGTGGCTGATAATACAGGCCTTACACCAGCACAACTGGCTTCTGATAAGAATCACAGACAAGTTGCTTTTTTCCTTGTAGGTGTTTTATAATCAACACAGTTTGATTTGATCACTAGTTTGCTTTCCATCTCTTTACTATATTCCCATCTATTGTAATTTGAGAATTGGACTGGTTGTGGCTTATTTTCCTGAAAAGCATCTGTGTTTATTGAATTTATAGGATGGGCGCTTGAGTGGACTGTGTATGTTCATATATTAACCATTATGGATATCCTGTAGGGAAATGCCCGAAGGTTGCTTGACAAACGTTGTGATGGGAACAGCCGCCTTGGAAGAATTTCCAAATTAGGACTTGCGCCCATCCTTTGGTGCATAATTTTTGTGCTCTTGGTTACTTATATTCATTCGGTCATCTTGGGTATCTATCTTGGCTTCCACATATGGAATCAATTTTGTCTGCATATGAGCACTTGCATGCATAATTATTCCTTTATTTTGATGGATGTCTCACTATCATTTGTATCTTACTTTTTCCTGTAGCGACAAAAATGCCAAAGCTTACAGCTGCAGCTGGTCTTCTTGCATGGTTTGGAGTTTTGCTTGCAACTGTTGGTTTGGTTATGTTTTACAAGTGTAGCAGGTAAGTGATGTGCTCTTAAATTTTACAACTTCACGAGAATACCTTCGATGTGATTAAATACAAGAAAAAGATCTTTCTTCAAGAGACTTCTAGGATTTTCTTCCTGCTGTTATATCAAATCTCTATTTAATTGGATAAGGATTATTGGTGGTTTGATCGTGCAACTCATATTCTTTAGCAATATATAAATTTTTGCAATGTGTTGTTCAATTGCTCTGATGGTTCCAATCCTCTTTTCTACACAAATTGTTTAGAGGAAAAGTAAAGGGTAATTTAAGTGAAAAACCATTGGAGTTGAGTGGGATGTATGACGAGTGTTTCAGGTGTTGTGATATTTGGTTCAAGTTCAATTATAAGACCCTCAATGTCATATAATATTGGGTGGGTGGTAACAGGACAACAGCAGAAAAAAAAATCATTGTGGTAGAGATCATAATGTTGCATTGAGTGAGTGACATACTTGATAATATATGATTGGGAATGAATAAAATCTTGCCTTTGGGTGGTTTTGATATATGTGGAGTAGACTAGTAGCTCCCTATTAAGGAAAATAGAGCATGGGTTGGATGTAGGGTAGTCCTGATGCTAGAGCAGAATGAGATCAAGAATTATATGTCAGTAGTTTGTCTATACACTGTAGACTTGATTTACATAATAACATTTTTGCATTGTTTGAACCATGTTGCAGACCCTGGCTTCTGAGAAAAGGCTAGGGTTCTGTTACCAGAATCCAGATTAATAAAGACTATTTCGTGTGTTATTTTATGGTACAATCAAGTCTAGTCTAAGAATCTCTTTCCTTGCTACCGTAGGATAGCTAGGTAATACAGTCATGGGTTCTCACAAGTATGACTGTAACCTGTATGTTTACCATAATTCCATTCAGTGATGCCAACTTCTGGGTGTATATCCTGAGTAGCTTCTCTTTGAATGCAAATTTAGTTTTACTCAAACAATCCTATAAAATCAACTAGTAAGATGGGATTTATTCCCCCCCCCCCCTCACACACACACACACACACATGTATATATATATATATATATATATATATATATATATATATATATATATATATATATATATATTATAATTTGACCATTTAGTCGATATAAGATTCTCAACAACACACACTTCACACCGATAACTGAACATGTTAAGCATGAAATTAGATATTGTGGGTGGTGTTAGACTTTCTATACCATCTTGGAAAGTGAGGTCTGCCCTTGCTTATATATTGTAATTTGACTATATCTCTAATAAGTGTGAGATCTTTAATGTACACCCTCACTTAAGAACTGGACATCTCAAGCATGGGACTAGATCTTTGTAAGTGGTCTGGTAGTGGTGCTTTAGTGAGAGCAAAATTAGTCCAATAAACCTTTCTAGGTTATGATCTAATACCATCTTAGTTAATGGATTTAGGTCCAACACAGTTTTATAGAATTGACTTCTAAAAAGAGGTTTGCACTCACTTATACACTATAGTTTGACTATACTTTTGTCAGTGTGACATCTCCAACACACTCATGTTGAGCATTGAACATCTCGACCATGAGACTAGATATTTGTGGGTGGTTCAATAGTGGTTAGGTAGCTAAGTCAAAAGGTAGGCCTAACAAGCCTTACTAGGATAGATTGTAATACCATCTTAGAAAGTATTTAGGCGTAACTTAAGCATATAAAGTTGGTTTGTAAGTTGAGGTTTTGTCTCCCCTTTTATATTACAATTTAGTCATACATCTAGTCTATGTGCTATTCATTGTTAAAATGTTTGATAAATATATGATTAGTGTCCGGTGGAGCTTCTGAAAACTCTTTTGTAAACCTTTTTGTTTGACCTCTCACGGTAACAAATCAATGACATTCAATCTAGGGTGGTATTGGTTAATGTATGGTGATCAATACATGATAAAAGTACAACCCAGAAGTAGACATGCTCTATATCATATTTCATTTTCATTTGCTGTTTCAGTGAATATCCAGTTTCAAATTGTTTCTAGATGCCTGCTGCGTTCTATATTTAAGCTCTCTTTAAGTTGTTTTATTTTTATTTATTTTTTCTGTTTTCTTAATCTCGCATCCCCTCTCTTGCAGTAAGGATCCTGGTTATATTAGAATGAACATGCGTGACACTCAGGATACAAAAGATGATGTGAGTTTTTTTTTTTCTTTTTTCACCTAATATCTACTTCAATTTTTTCAACCTCTCCGAGATTTTAATACTGTATAGCATGTGCCATTGTCTTAAAAAGATTGAATGATGTTGTAGGAGCCTCTTTTGAAGATTGAGATAAATAATCCTGCTTTACTTGCTGGAAACTGGTCCCAGCTTTGTGCAACATGCAAGGTTCTCTTTGCCTTCTTTTGATTGTCTTACTCTGAAGCCTATAAATGTCTTGCAAACACAGATTACAAATGCCCATACTTCTTTGCTTTGAACGGTTTCTAACAATTTCATGTTGGCTTTTCTTTAGATTGTCAGGCCTCTTCGAGCAAAACACTGTTCTACCTGTGATCGTTGTGTGGAGCAATTTGATCATCATTGTCCCTGGGTGTCTAATTGCATTGGCAAGGTACTTCTGGCTGTGTTTTACATGCTTTGCAATTCGTTAATTGAACATTTTAAAATTTTCAATGTATCATTTACTTTAACGGAAAAAT
Source organism: Vigna umbellata (assembly GCF_029865625.1). Taxonomy (NCBI): domain Eukaryota; kingdom Viridiplantae; phylum Streptophyta; class Magnoliopsida; order Fabales; family Fabaceae; genus Vigna; species Vigna umbellata. Next base: position 101,572,953 of record NC_142165.1, read on the forward strand.
GAAGGGGTATTATTAATCTCGGACAATTTGTTATATTCTGTCATCTACCTTATGGATGGAGCATAACACCTATGCTTTGTTTGGATTCAAATGGGGGTGGAAAGAGTGAGAAAGAAGGACAAAGAGAGGAGAAAATTAGATGGTTTGTTGGATTAAGTGAAAGTGAATAGATTTGAGTACAAAGTTTGTAATAGATGTGATTGATGTGACTAAAAATACTTGTTATGCATTGAATTACTTATATGCCCTTGGTGGTATATTTTTGGTGATGATGAGTATCCACATGTCTTCAGCATTTAACTAATAATTTAATATAACATACACAAGAAATACCAATGTCAAAAATCTCATGCATGGTAATGAATTACTTGGACCATAATCTATTATTGGCTTTATGGATAATCGATAACATAATGGATTATGCATAAAGCCATAATAGATTATATTCCTCGTTATTACTGCCCTCACGTTTTAAAATTTTCATCAGATTAAATTTTATCAATTTAAAATTTTAAAATATTTTTGTCCCATCAGTACGCTGTTCCAGTAATATATGGAGGGCAAGATGGTTATTCTACTCCATAGCCTCAACTTTCCGCTCATGGCAGGGGGGCAAAAATCAGCACCCACCCTGCCTTCCAATCCCCACCATTTCAAATAAGTGAATTCAAACACAAACAATCTGTTTTCTAATCCGTAAGTAAATACTGAAATGCAAACCGAGCCCTGGTGAAACTCGAGCATGTGGCACGCCATTTATTAGTAAATGCACCTTTCGACACCAAAGAGGACCTTATTTGGTGATCTAACATTGCATGTGGAGATTTTTATAGTGCAAACAGTTAATCTTCTAGTGATTGTTTAGCTTAAATCTTGCGATATAGCTACAAATAAAATGTATCTACTTCATTTGAGTTTGTCATAAAAATCAAAGTATGCCATTTATATTCTGTAAATAATAAGTGTTGGATAGGTTAGAGTATTTATATTGTCTAACTTTGTTGCTAGAGTATGATGATTACTAATCCTACCCACTGAGTTTCTTTTTGGTCTTCTAATTATCACTTTTTTTATTGACCTGATTTTGTTACAATTTATTTCTTCAGAAGAACAAGTGGGATTTCTTTGCTTTTCTTATTCTTGAAGTTTCAGCTATGTTGGTTACTGGTGGAGTTTGTCTTACAAGTATGTGTCTGCCCTGACATTGAGTTACTGTGTTATGTTGTTCATTCTACTGCTCTCTAAACTGCTGATGAAAACTAAATCTGTGTGGGCAGGAGTGTTAACTGATCCACTTGCACCTCATTCATTTGGGTCTTGGATTCAGCATGTTGGTAAGAATCACACTGGTGCAATATCATTTCTAATAGCCGATTTTTTCCTCTTCTTCGGTGTGTTTGCTTTGACTGTTGTGCAGGCTAGTCAGGTATGTCTTATTTACTTTTATTTTTTTGTGTACAATTCTCTCCTGATCCTATGCACGTCTTTATTCATATGTTTTCATTCGTGATCTAGATATCTCGCAATATTACAACAAATGAGATGGCAAATGCAATGCGTTATAGTTACCTCAGAGGTCCAGGCGGTAGATTTAGAAACCCATATGATCATGGGATCAAGAAAAACTGTTCTGATTTTTTGATCAATGGTTACAATGAAGATGTGGAGTGCATTGAAGAAATAGGCCAGTCAGAGGAAGGTACAGCAATGATGAACATTGCAAGAAACTCGAACTTGACAAATGGAGACTCGCATACCCGTGGTGAATATGCTAGGGGCCATGGAAATGGACAGTATGTCATTAATGTGAACTCCAACAGTACAAACTCCAAAACACATAATGGTCATGTTCATTCTTCACATTGTAGCCATAATAACCATGGCAAAACCAGGAACGACAATGCTCCCTTGGGCTTAGGTCTTGGACTTGGACGAAACAGCAGATCTGTTACAACACCCTCATCGTGATATTCATTTCTTGGTGAAATTAACCTGTAATGTATTATAGGCACGTGTCTGGGTTGGTTGGTTGGTTGATTTACTTTAATTCAATCTATTTGTGGCTCTTGTCTACCACGCCCCATGTGCAATTTTGTGCTATTACGTTTAGTCATCCTCTTCATTTTTTTTTCTTTTCTACTTCTGTATCTAATTTAAAAGCTGATAAATATCGCCTTGAAAGATATATATGAATGAAATTTGAATGTATTTGCTTCAGGCATTTACCACTCAAATTGCTATTGTTATGATAAAAATTATTCTCTTTGATAACCTTACATATGTTCTTTATTACTTCAACTGATTAATAAGTTGATTACATAAGATTTAATTTTGAGCCAATTTTATATAAAATGTACAACTATTTAACATTTAATATATTTTAAATCTGGTTTATATAGTTAAGTTCTTCTAAATTATTTAATTGTTGAACTAAAATTATGTTTAAATTGTTAGTAATTTGATCTAAATGTTTAAATGAGATGAAAACTGAGTATTTTATTAGTTAAGTTAAAAGTTTATAAATATGATATTTAACTATTTTGAACTTAATATCTAAGAATCATTTGTTTTTCTTAAACGTTTTTTATACTATCTCTCTTAAGATTTCAAATTAATTGTTCACAATTTTGACTACTAATTTGTCTTAAGGATGTCACTAGAGAGGAAAAGGTAATCCATCAAATATATTTTTCTTTAGATAAGGTTTTTACCTTTTTTATTTTTTATTTTTGGATTGGTTGTTAGTTGGATTTGTTTGCATGTTTATGTATAAGTATTTGTGTTTAACAACAATATATAAATATATGATAGTTTATGGTTGTAGTAAAATATTCAGTTTGATTAGAGAGTTTTGTTCGAGAAGTTAAATTTTTTAGGTAAAAGATGTTATTTTGGATACTTAGTTGATAAATATAAAATAAGGTATATTTTTGTAAAAGGTTTTAATAAACTAATGCCATGTTATATTTTTGGATGTACGTTTACAATAAAATTTGAAATATTGTTATAATGTGTAAGTTTAGTATTTTTTTAGATGCATATTGGATTTGAAGTTATTGCTTTATAGGTTGAATAATGATTTTTATTTATTTGTCTAATATTTTTTTCACTTTATTTTTTAGTCTTAAAAGTAAAGTAAAATTGATTTTGTGTCTAAAAGAAATAACTTTACCAAGTGAAGTTGTAATGTGTTCTAGGTAAGGAAAATGTATAAAAGTGTTAATGTGATGGTGTAAGAGATTTTATGGAAGTTATTAACTAAAAATACTGTTTTAGTCACTAGAGTGAATGTGTTTTGTTTGATATTCTTGCAAAACAAAAACATAGGTGTTTAAGCAGATATACAATTTAATCCAAGTCTCTTCAACTAATGTTTCATCATATATCTGCACTCAATGAAAATAGACACACCTAAACTCTAGTGAAACTATTTTTATCAAATAGAAGTATCTTTTATGTTTATGTTCAAGTATTTCTTGTGTAGTTTATTCAAACATACATGTTATGTGTATGTATACTTATTGGAAGAAATTATTGAATCATATATTTAAAGAATTTATTGCTTTAATTAAGGGAATTGCAAAGTATGCATACACTTGTAAATGTAATTGACATGTTTATGTTACAAATATGTGATACATGGATAAATTTATGTCTGAAGAATAGATTTATATTGAAATAAAGATTCTTTATTTTCATTGATGATTTAAGTTACCTGAAATATGATATTAAATATTAAGAAGCAGAAGAAAAATTTATTATATTATCAAAATATATGTTGAGGTTCGAAAAGTAGAACAGATGTTGACTTATATACCTTAAACTTATCTTGAACTATATGTAGTTGAGATTTTCAGGTTAAAATAAGTCAAGTGTTGAATCTCTAATGAAGAATGTTTAATAAATATTCTAAAAGCATCAGTGGATATTTTTTCTTAAATATCCTTAGTATGAGGATCTACATGTGATTTATAGTTATGTGTGTATGAATGTGACGAAAAGAGATGATAGACTGTGTAAAGTTATAAATTTCATTGTTAGAACAACTAAACTTAAAATTCATAGGTTTTTCATAATTATTTTTTATTATTCATCTTCACGTTTGTGGTGTATGTAACGATTTAATTTTAAATATGCTATATATGGTTATACTTAAGTGCATATCCTTATTTGAAAAGGATTAGAAACCTAAGTTAAATCAATTAGTAATATTACATATAAATATGTGTATGCTAAATTATTTTTTCTATGATTAAATTTTGTTTTGTACTTTCACTAATAAAATCTAGATTTTTTATAGTCGTGTGATGTTACATATTTAAATATTGATGGATAGAGAAGAAATAAAATCATTTTATACTAATTTTAATAGATTTTCTTCTTCTTTTAATTTAGAAATTAAATAGTTTTTTATTTATTTGCTTTGTTATTATACAAATGATAAATGTTACATTTTAAATGATTATGTAACTACCGGGGTATATATATATATATATATATATATCATAATTTCATTATAATTATAAGTAGTCAGGTTAAATTTTAATGATATTATGTAATTTAAATTCTTTTTCATATTAAAAGTAAAATTATAGTATCGATATTGTATAGATGTAAATTGTAAAACCATATTTAATTATTTTCCAGTTAAAAAACTGTTTTATCCGTATGAGCTAAAATTATAACAACATTATTGTATTTTTTGCATTGATTTAAATAATTTAGTTCATTAAACTGAACGTTATCTGTAGTTGCCTCACAATTTTATCTTTAAAAGGATGATAGATTCAAAAAAATAAAATAGAAAACATCAATTTGACTATCTTATAAATGTAAATTATCTGTACTCTCATCCAAGTTTAGGTTAACTATTTACATTACTTGAAATAATTTATTACTCAATATTTTTGCTTTTCAACCTTTCTTATAAGAAACAATATAACAAAATGAAATAATTTTCCTTACATTTTTATTTTTAATTTGTTTATAAGTTAATTTTAACTTCAGGAAAATTTTATTTTCTATTTTTTTCATTTTAAAAACCCTCATAAAATATCTGTTCAAACAAATTTTAAATGAGTTTTTCCTAGGTAAACTTATTTTTTTTTTAAATTTAAATTTATTTGAAAAATTAATAATTAGATTTTATCATGAGAAAAAGATAAGATAATGATATTGGACACTTTAATGTAGTTAAGAGACAGATGGAGATGACAATAAATGCGAGGTAAGCTGTCATTGTTTACATAAGATATAATTTTAGAATATTAAGATCAAAATAACACGGAATTGTTTTGGAATTAGACATTGGTTTCCATAACACGCTTAATAAAATATATATATATATACCGAGATCAATTTATATCATTGAAATAAAACTTAAATTTCAATTGAAATAATATTAAATATATGTATAAAACTACATGTAACTTCCTTCTGTCAACTTTTTAATTAGTTGAGATCTCTTAATTGCTATAGAGAAATTAATCCAAACCTTACAAATACCAAATTAAAATAGTATAATTAAAAGAGGCTTCATATGTACTATAATTTTAAAGTTTCAATCACATTATTTGGATTATTCACTCTTTATTTTATCATTATTTTCTGTCAAGTTAACTCTGACTGAGATGTTTTCTGGTGCTTATGTGAAAAAGAAATGTTTAATAGTAGCTTAGCGTTAATTACAAGCATTAGTATCCAAGCAAAGGTGTAAACAAGCTTAATCACACAGATTAATAATGATTTATATAACAAAACAAATGAAGTTTAGTTGATTTTTCTGTAGTTTATGTATGACTTTTTCTTTAGCCTTTTGGAAAGAGACTTTTTTTTATCATCAAGATTCAAATATAATTAATTAATAATTTTTTTATGATAATAAAGAAACAGTAATAGTAACATCTAAAACCATCAACAATGTTTTAAAAATTATTAAGTATTTTTTTGTTCATCTAATATTAATGAAACATACATTTCATACCTGCATAATAAAAAAGAAGGAAAATCATAATCAAGAGTTTGAAAATTTGACCTTTGGAGCCATTGAAATTTGCAGTATAAAGCATTGAGTGAGACATTTTCAGAGTCCAAAAACTGATTTGATGCATCATTGTTCATGGTTCATTGAATTTGGATTGAAAATCTAAACTTTGATTTTATGATGGATTTGTAGGAAGATCATAATATTAGGAGACATTCTTGCACTCTAAGCTACACTTCGTAATGTGTATTATTTTCTAAAGAATAAATAAAAAAATAACATTTATAACTTTATCAGAAGAGAAGTAAAATGTTCGTGACTATACTAGTTGAAAATTCAATAGCTAGGTGGTAGTTTTCTCATAAACTATTTATTAAATTTTAGGGTTAAATATGTTTTTTTGTTCTTTAAGTATCACACGACTTTGATTTTAATTCCTACTCCAAATTTGATGATTTTTAGTTCTCATAGTTTTGAAATTCTTACTATTAATCCTTAAAATTGGATGACGTTAACTTGCTAATGACCAGCCCACGTATCATGCCACCTAACTACTTTTAATTGACGTGGCAGTAAAGGTTGTGATGGTCGGCCGACGTGGTAGGTGGTCGACCACTCGGTCTGGTGGTCTTTGCCCATAACCGTTTGGTCTTTGACCAACACCTCTGGTCTTTGCGGAACACGGTCGTTGTGGAACATCGTTCAGTCTTTGACCAATACCGTTTGGTCTTTGCGGAATATCGTTCGGTCTTTCATATATTGTACTCCACACGTTACCATAACCGTTCGGTCTTTACCCAACACCGTTCGGTCTTTGTCCAATATCCACCAGGCCGACCGACCACCAGACATTATGGCCGACCAACCACCTATCAGACTGACCGACCACCACACCTTTACTGCCACATTAATTAAAAGTAGTCAAGAAAGGTGACATCATATTACATCTACTAAAAGTTAACTTCCTCCAATTTTAAGGAGTTTCAAAACTATAAGAAATAAAAATCATCAAAGTTGAATAAGGAATAAAACCAAAATAATGAGATACTAAATGAGGAAAAATATATTTAACCCTAAATTTTATAATCAAATAAAACTATATTTTCAATTGAAAAATTTTAACATATTTTTAAAAGAACTATTATAAACATTAAATAAATTTATTATAGATAATTATTTGGGATTCTGGGAATAATAAAAAGAAGAAAGAGGAAGACTGAGAGAGCGGAAGGGGCGGACGTGGGACCCGCATGCATGAGTATGACCCACTCTTCTCTTCTATTCTTATCTCTATAGTCTCTCACTTCGCTCCTACTGCCACGTGTCTTTTCTCACCCTCCTTTACTCCTGCTTCACTTCCTCACGCCTTTTTTCTCTTCTCTTTTCTCTTCTCTAATTCTATCTCTCTCAATAAAATCCTTCTCAGTAGCCATTCTGTTACACACTCCATCTTCTCTCTGTTTTTCGTTTCAAAGGTCTCTCATCAAACCTAACGCAACACTATCACTTTTTTTTTTCTTCTGTTTTTTGTTGTATTCTGTGCTTCCAATAATGCTCAAAAATCCATAAACTTTAAGATCACTTTATCTTTTCCTGGAAGAGAGGTTCTGTCTCTGCTTCTGTACACTAACACAATTTAAATAATAATAATAATACCTGAGGAATCATGTTGATCCTGAAGCAGTTTTTTCTTCAATGTTTTTTTTCCTCTTCCTGGTGGTCACAGTAGTAGTACCAATAAATTAGTTTCAGTAGCCGTAGAAGTTACAGTTAGTGTTTTGTGGGTCTGATATTATTCTGTTTGGTCGAAATTAATTGTGGTTGGTTGCGTGATCAAGGATCAATAATCAATATGAGTAATTCTACAATGACTTTTTCTCCCGAAACATTAACTGTGGTTAGTTTGACAGGGTTTGTTTTATTTATTTTATGTGTTTGTTCATCCATTTCAGTCCAACAACACCAGAAAATCGATGAAGTGGGATGAGAGCTTGACTTTCTGTGGCATATTTTATATGGGTATGTGATCGCAGGGTATCTATCGGCAATTGAGTGATGGGGGGTATCTGCTCTAGGAAGAGAGATCAGCACGTGGTGGAAGATGATTTACATAGAGGAATTTCGGGAAGGTATTGTAGAAGTGGCAGCATAAAATGGTCGAGGTCCAGGAGTTTACGTTCCAAGTCCAATCAATGTCAATGTCCTGGAGGGGGAACCTGTCCCTCTCTCATGGATTTGTGCATAAATAGGATACGGGAGGTGCATGTTTTTTGTTTGTTTTGATTTTGTTATTTTTATCTTACATGGTCACTTGATTCACATGTTTTGAGTTATGATAGGATTTTCACAAATACGAATCCTTTTCTATTCTTCCAAGAGACATTAGCCAGCAGATCTTCAATGAATTGGTTGATTCTCACTGCCTGACAGAAGCTTCTCTCGAAGCTTTCCGAGATTGTGCTCTTCAGGTACTGTTTTAGATGCTTGGTGAAATTGGAAGCGTTGCCTTGATCCCACTTTTCTGCTTACAAATTTTTGTTACAAAGATGACCGTATTTATTGTTCTGCATGGCAGGATATTGACCTGGGTGAATATAGTGGAGTGGATGATAATTGGATGGATGTCATCTCTTCCCAAGGGTTGTCTTTACTTTCAGTTGATGTTTCTGGGTCTCAGGTGACAGATAATGGACTACGACTCCTAAAGGATTGCTCAAACCTTCAAGCATTGACTCTCAATTACTGTGATCAATTTTCAGAATATGGGCTCAAGCACATAAGTGGTAGAGTTACTATTCTTATGATCAGTTTTTCAGACCAGAACACGTATAGTTTTTTTTTTTAACATAGAAATCATTCAAATTAGTTAAAGTAAATTTTCTGTCTTTGCTTGTGGTATACCTGCATAATTATTCTTAGATTAATTATTGTTATTTTTCCTTATAATGGCTGTAGAAGAAATATAAATAATGAAAAGAAATCCTGATTGAACATTATGTAAAATTGGAATTGCGCGCTATGATTGGAATAACATTAATTGTTCTGAATCTTTTGGTAACAAATGGATTAGTTAAAGTGTTCTTTCTGATTAATATAAACAATTAAGAATGCCATTTGTTTCTGTAGGTCTTTCAAACTTGGATTCCTTGAGTATCAGGAAGAGCAGCAGTGTCAAGCCTGATGGAATGCGTGCTTTCTCCAACTTATTTAATTTGGAGAAGTTGGACCTTGAGAGGTGTTCAGAAATTCATGGTGGATTTGTTCATCTTAAAGGTTGCTGCTATCCTTCATTTTTGCCTCATTTATATGCAAGAAGTTAACTTATTTCTAATGTAATTGATATTTTATATCCAATCTCACATGAATTTAAAGTTAAGGTGATGATGGATTTTTATCATTATTGGTTAATGGGGGTGGTTGCTGTTGTCTTGCCTGTGCTTATTGGTGATGATAAGTTCTACTTCATTTAATCGTTTTATGCGCGGGGGGCAGGGGGAATAGAGGACCATCAACTGGAATTGATCCCTGGACCTTTGAGTCAAGGATATTTGAACCTACCAGTCAATCCAACCCTCATTAGCTTCTTTAAGGGGCTCATTATTCAGATATTAGCAAATGTTATCCTACTTAGGATTCCCTTTTATGCATCATGATTATGAAATTACTAAGTTATAGATTTAATTTGTGTTTCTATAATACAGGTTTGAAAAGGCTTGAGTTCCTCAATATTGGATGCTGTAAATGTGTTACGGATTCAGACATGAAGTCTATCTCAGGTACTGATCATAAGGTGATATGGTTTTTATTATAGTTATTGCAATTCAGGTTTATTTATGTTGTACAAAGGCAGTATTACGGTGTCTCGGTCATTTGTTATAGCTTTTTCTTAGCATTGTAATCTAAATCTTGCATTTATTCTCACTCCTAGTTAGCAAATAACCAAAAACTTGGTGGGGGGAACATTGCTCTCCAAATTTGACTTTCTATATTTTTTCTTTTGTGCTTTTTTTCTCTGCGCGCTCCACTCACTCTATTAATAACCCCTCTTAAAGCTATCATGAACACCAAAGAGTATCTTACACAAAAACCTATCTATTATGTGTCTGCCTGCTCAGGTGATTAAGAAATGCACAGATAAATATGGTATTTTTCTTCAGCGAATCCACCAGACAAACTTTTAAATTGCACATGGCAATATTTCTCCTGAAATCTTTGTTTTAAACTTCTAGAAACTTTAACTCTGACGGGTTGGTTGAATGGGACAGCACAAGGTTTACAATTTGACTAGTTCCTGGTTTAAGCACCCACTTGTCTCCTTGGGTTGAGGTACTTGTAAATATTTACGAGTTAGAGGAAGATTGCCTGTCTTGGATTGGGGTGAAATTTCTTATAAAAAGAATTTCTAGAACTTTTCTTTTGTCTTTTGTTAGTGGGGATGCATGTGAAACTATCTACTGAAAAATCCTATCCTTCACCAATGCATAACTTTCGAATAGGGATGGCAATTGCACCCAAACTCAACAGTTACGTGCAAAATATACCCGTGAGTTTATACTGAAACATGTGGTTTTGCAACTTAAATCAATTACTGCATTTACCATCAGTTCTTTTTACTTCTAGAATCAGGAAGCTAGGCCTTGGTATTTTTGAACTGACTGTTGGCATATAATGTTTCAGAGCTTATAAATTTGAAGGAGTTACACATTTCCAACAGCAGTATTACTGATATTGGGATTTCCTATTTAAGAGGTATATTTCCAGTGTTTTTCCTCAATTACAAGTGTCTTAAGACACTATAACTGTTGCTGCTATTCGCACATGAGCGCAGCTGTAGTTGTCAATATCCATTCTCAAAAGAAAATATCATATCATTACGATCATCAATGTAGAGTTTTAGTATGTTGAATAAGTTCATGACTTTGTTTGCTCCAGGTTATTCTGTTTTCCACATTATACATTCCTGGGTATTTCTTTCTACTTACAGGTTTGGAGAAGCTTACCACATTAAATGTTGAAGGATGCAATATTACTGGTGCGTGCTTGGAGTCTATTCATGGTAAAAATCGAATCTCAATTTATTCATTGAAGTGATATTTCATTTTATTTTTCAAGTTTAGACAGCTGTTTTGTTTTGTTGAAGTTACTCTGCAATTGTGAGCTTCCTGTCATTTTTATTTGGAAAATTAAGGATTTCACTAGTCCAGCACACAATCAACTGCTGTTAAAGGCAAAGACTATGTTTGAACTTGGAAACTAATTTTCTTAGTATTCCAATGGTTACATTCGCCTAGTTAGATCTTTAACACAATATTTTTTTGATACAGCCTTGGCTTCCTTGGCATGCTTAAATCTCAGCAGATGTGGTCTCTCCAATGATGGATTTGAGAAAATTGCTGGTAATTTTGATATAAAATGACCCAGTTTGAGGACTTAGTGTGTCATGTTCTTACTTCTTGCTCTAAGGATGGCAAATCATTGGATTCTTGGTTTTACTGCATGTCCCTTTCCTGCAGGTCTTAAAAGCTTGAAGAGGTTAAGCTTGGCTTTTAACAGGATCACCGATGCATCTTTAGTTCATCTAAAAGGTACTTAAAACATCAATATCTCATAAGAGTGACTATTTAATCCACATGCTGCTTCTCTAAATCAATAAAAACTCGTTTTTTTTAGTGTTTTTACACTATTTCTGCAGACTTTTTCCCTTTGCGTTTTAATTCCTTTTACTTTCAGTAGTTTTACATGAACACTTGATGTGATCTTCATGTTTTTCTATCTGCAAATTGTCCTGACTGTTACAAACCGAAAGGAGAGGTGAGAAACTTTTTCTACATTATGAATTTTCCTGAAGAGTTCTTCAAACTCTGATGATGTCTAATGAACTAATTCAATTTTTGAAGTGAACGTATTGTAAATGAAGGAAGTATGAAAGTCTAATCTTAGCTTCAAATATCTCTTTTCATTATTCATAGAAAATTATTGTCGCTATTAATGCGTGGTACATGAGTTATTATTGTGATTAGTATCTGTACAAGATCCGTTTTTTATGATATCTTATCCTTCTGTCTTGTAATTTCTAATAAAAGTCATATAAATGGGCACATGAAGCTGAAAAATTGGAAAGCACCTGGAAATTATTAGGTGCATAATAAATTGGCCATTTGGTCTCTAAAGCCTCTACCAACTCTTAACATTTTTAAGTGCCCGTGAGATTTCAACAACTAGTTTTTATATTCCTAATTATTGCTACTAGGATGTTGAATATCATCAATCATCGTTAATTTTACAGGTTTAACAAATTTGGAGTATTTGAATCTGGATTCTTGCAGGATAGGCGATGATGGGCTTGCTAATTTGACAGGTTTGCACTATATTAAGTATTTAACCATTTTCCTTTAGTTAGATTTAAATGGTAATTGCATTGTTCAAAGTTTGAATAGATTTGTCACACTAGTTCGAAACACTAGCTCAAAGTTTTCTTGATCTGTGTCTGGCGATTTGACAAGAGGCATTGAGGCTTTATACCTTTATGCCATTTTCAGCTGAATGATTGAATGGCATAATTTGATTATTCAAACCCACCTATCTTATTAGACAATAAATATTGAGATGGTAAGATCCATGTGAAACTTTGCATATTCCAACTTGAATATCTGAATTGCACTTATAAAATTGTCGTGGGGATTTAAGCTAGCATTTAGCCTTAACATTGTGTTTAAAATGTATATATATACGTGCTTGGTCTGATCACTGGTGGTTTTAATTCAGTTTTGCTTATATTTTTTATTTTAATTTCCTTAATTTGTTCTATCAAAATGCTTTTTGAAGGGGAAAAGTTTTGGTTATGAAAATGAGATTAGGAATTAATAATTTCATTTGAAGTATCACCTATGGTTTAAAATTATTAGTTATTTGTTCTTTCAGGCCTCACACTCTTGAAAAGTCTGGTGCTGTCGGACACTGACATTGGGAATAGCGGACTGCGGTATATATCAGGTTGGTTGATACAGTCCTATATATATATATATATATTTGAGATTTTTGGCAGACCAAATTCAAATTAAACTATTGATATGTCACTATATTCTTGGTTATGGCTCGTTGATAGGTATCCAGAATTTACTAGAGAATTCCAAGACAGATTCTTGGATGTCTTATTAAAAACAAAACAGAACAGTTCTACCAATGTGGTAAGAACAAGAACAATCACGTACAACACTCAAGAGAGAACCTGTCTCTCCTAACTTTTCCCCTTTTCAAAACAGTCCAAAAACTCCCTGCTCACCTCCTAATAAGACTATTTATATTAGTCTGTTACAGTTATGTGATTACAATTGTACTAACTAACTTCTTTTGTAAACTGTATCAAACCTATCAATACCCCTCCATGAAGATTCACCTTGTCCTCAAGGTGAAATTCTGGAAATTCTTCATGAATGCAGGCAGCAGATTCCCAACTACTCTCAATATCTGAAAGATGTTTCCATTTGATAAGAACTAAGTCACCTTGAGTGGTCTTTCCTGGATATACTTCTAGAATATAGTCTTCAGTAAGTGGAGGAGGCATGGGCTGGGTAGATGTGCCCTCCCTGGTGACTAGTGATGCTACTTGTTATGTCTGGGTCTCCCCTTTCCCTCTGTTATGATTACTTGCGACAACAGAATTTCCCACATCTCTGGAGAAACTTCTAGTTATTGAATATGGCCTATACACATTATTGCTCCTGTTTTGATTCAGTGTTCCCCCTTTTGCTGTAACTCTGATTTTTCCCTCAACCATCTGAGGCTTCATCAATTCAGCAAGATTAGTGGGTTCATATAATTTAACCTTGGCCTTGATATCCTCCTTCAACCCATTCAAGAAGATGCCTACCAGATAATCCTCTTGAATCCCCTTCAGGAACCCAACATATTGTTCAAATTGCTCAATATAATCTTCCACTAAACCTCTAAACCTGTTTGTCGCAAGCCAATCAGAATTTCAAAGGGGTTTTGAAGCATAGTTGATTGAAACCTGCGGGCAACAGCCACCTTGAATGCCTCACACGTAGGATTTGGATTGCAGGTTTCCCACCACTGAAACCAATTCAAGCTTTTCCCTTCCAAAGCAACTATGACAGCCTGCATTCTTTCCTCCTCCCTGACTTCTTTCAATAGAAAATATCTTTCTAGTCTGTCAGTTCAACCATAGGCCTCCTCTCCTGCAAAGACAGGGATGTCCAGATTTCTGCATTTTGAGGAAGACACTACCGAACTTTTCTCCTCATTCTCTATGCCGCCCTCATTGCTTCCATTTGTGACCGAATCATCAGTCTGTTTTGTTGTTGGAACCGCATATGATACTCGTTCTTGTACCATCTTTTCAAACCCATCCAATCTTGATTCCATTCTTGTATTCACCATGCCCCACACAGCTACCACAGGACCAGGAAAGAGGCTTTGATAGGTATTCAGAATTTACTAGAGAATTCCAAGACAAATTCTTGGATGTCTTATTAGTAACAGAACAGAACAATCACGTACAACACTAAGGTCTTTCGAGAGGATATGTCTCTCCTAACTTTTCCACTTTTCAAAACACTCCAAAAACTCCCTGGTCACCTCCTAATAAGACTATTTATAATAGTCTGTTACAGTTATTTAATTACAACTGTACTAACTACCTTCTTTTGTAAACTATATCAAACCTATCACTCATGGTTAGAAAATATTGACTTTACTAATGCTATGTCTATGAGGTATTCTAAATATCATAACCCCTTATTTAGTTTGTACATTTCAGATTTTAGTAAGGAAATTGAAATTATTTGCTTTAACGTATTATTGCATTAAATCTGAGACTGTCTTGGAATGTGAACATATACTGTTGTATTATCCTTTGGAAGATAAATTTTAGAAATCCCTTGAGTTACCCAAATATGAGTGGTTTTTTTTTTTTAAATTTAAATTGTAAGTGTTACCAATCTGGCCCTGCAGTGCTAGGATGAGGTTGCTGTTTATGAGATTTTAATTTAATTCAAAACATTATATGGTTTCAGGACTTCATTCATTTAAACTAAACGTTGTCAAAATATGAAATTTATCTATTTTGTGTAGGTTTTTTGTTGTTTCATCTACATCACACAGTGTGGTGTTGGAGAACTATACTCACATTACATAAAATGCATGCATGTGTTGATTAGGTGGTTCTTGCTTTTATCCAGGTTTAAATAAACTCGAAGATTTAAATCTGTCATTTACTACAGTAACTGATAATGGCCTGAAAAGGTTGTCAAGGTTGACACAACTTAAATCACTTAATCTGGACACCCGACTGATTACCGACAACGGGCTTTCAAATCTTATCGGTAAGCATGTTTGCTTTCACTTATCCACTTTTTTTTTTCTTTGGGCTTAACTACACCTTTATCCCTCTAGTTTAGACTTTGTGATTTTAGTTTCCCAAGACTTTTTCCAGACAAATCAGGTCCCTCTAATTTTAAAACCTGAAATCCTCAAATCTTACTTTCTATTCAAACAGTTGGGGATTTATTATTGATTTAGGATATGGAATATTTAAAACTTTAGATGTCAGAAATATAGTGAAATTTGGTAAACATAAAAGGATTCAGTAATGGGATATTAGGGTTTGAAGAAAAGGAAATTTTGTATTTTTTTTTTTGGTGAAATTTTATATTTTAGTTAGCGAGTTTGGAGCCACAGAATATTGCAAATGATTTATTTGATTCGTAAAGAATTTGAAAGTTTTAAGTAAGAGGAAATTGACAGAGGAGCTTAATTGACGTAATTACATCAGTTTTTATTTTTTATTATAATTAATTTCATCAGTTTTTATTTTTTATTATAATTAATTTTATGTTTTAATATTTATTAAACATAAATGACGTGAGTTAAAATAGATTGGAAATCCTCCTAATTTAATTCTCATTGTTACATACGTATATTTTAAAAAATTAGAATTTTAAAATATTTGGGGGTTCACGGCATCTTTCTGCCCCTTAAAATCCTCCGTCAATGATGGTTTGTTATATTAAAATAAATATTTAAAAAAAGTAGGGGGTATTGATGCTTTTCTATTTGGGGCTATGTGATTAATTTTGCTTGTATTCGAGCTGTCTCATTGGAATTTTCTTTAACAGGTCTGAGTGGATTGGTAACATTGGATCTCTTTGGAGCACACATTTCAGACCATGGAACTGCATATTTGCGATGTATGACTAACAGTATATTTTTCTAACCTACCTAATTGCAAGTTGACTTTGTTAATTTGTAAGATATAACTGAGTAGTCTACCTTTGAAATTGAAGTACATCAGTAATAATTGGTGTTCTTGCCATTTTCTTTTTAGGAAATTTGATGATTATCACGTGGGCCGCACACTTTGATTTTTTCATGAAAATGTAATCAGTCAAGAAAATAAATTTAAAATTGCTTAACTGGAGAAGCAAGCGGTGAAAAATCTAGCTATCTAGTGGAAGTCTTTACTTTTCATGACGTTTTCACTTATACTTACAAATTTGATGTTATCTTCTCTGTCTGTAGACCTTGATAGCAATCTTATTTTACCTATTCCCCTCTAGAATTGATGTAAAATAGAATATTTGGTTTCTTTATATGTGTGTGTATGTTTTAATTTCTCTTCTTTTAGCTAGCTTAATTAATGACGCCATTTGCTTAGTAGAATCTGCAATAAATCCATGCTCATTTCTTTACGCCTATACTTTGAGAGCAAACACCCATATATGGAGGCAGTACTACTTGGGAACACCATTCTACACCAACTCACCTTTTTTTCATTTGTTGTGTATTGTTAGAAATGAGCACTGACTAAAAATAATGGGAAAATACGGGTTTACAACCCTGTGCTAAGATTACTGGTTATCTTGCCGGCTTAAATTTTAGTTCCTATTTTGTTCTCCATCTTGCAGCATTCAAGAACTTGCAATCCCTTGAAATATGTGGCGGAGGATTAACTGATGATGGCGTAAAAAATATAAGAGAAATTGTCTCGCTGACACAGCTAAACCTGTCCCAGAATTGCAACTTGACAGATAAAACTTTGGAATTGATATCTGGTATTTTCTGCTTCACTTCATTGCTTTATATAGTCCAATAAACTTTTTCCAAAAATAATTGTTTGGCGGAAACAGGCAATCATAATTAAGTATGAAAATGAAAAAAAAAAAAAGGAGAATTAGACGGAGAATATTATCTGTATTGGTTTTTACTTCCTCCCTTTGCCTTGTAATTGGATCAAGTACAAATTTGTCTTGCCTTGTTAACCCATAAATCTTATTTTTCTTTATATCTGAATACAGGCATGACAGCACTGCGGTCGCTAAATGTTTCAAATTCTCGTATAACCAATGGAGGACTACGGTATCTGAAGCCTTTAAAGAATTTACGCAGTCTTACCTTGGAGTCTTGCAAGGTTACTGCTTCTGAAATTAAGAAGCTTCAGTCAACTGATCTTCCAAATTTGATAAGCTTTCGGCCAGAATAAACCAGGAGAGAATTATGTTATCTATCTGGTGAACAATTCTCTGTACATATTTACGGCCACTGTTTGAATAGTTAAGAAAAATGTACATAAAATTAGCATGCAAGAATGTAATTATGCCCTATTTTGCATGTTTGTATTTTCCCGTCTAAGAATAATTGTGCATATATCTTTCTTTTCCCCTTTCTCTCCTGGATTTAGATGCCTGATGGGGCTATCTATATTGTCTGTGCATATTCTCATGTATGTGTATGTTTGGACCAGAGTGATGATGCTCATTACTGTATCCGTAAAGTAATGAATTGTGACTGGCTTTTAGTTACTGACTAATGTTTATATCTGATTTTTGTGGGATGCATTCCATATTTTATGATTCATTTTATTATGTCATTGTTATACAATGTCTCAGGCCGCGAGCACGGCAATGTTGGAATTACAACTCTGAGCGAAAATAGAATTCTGCTTGTTATGAGTTATTCGATGCCAGTCTTTTAGCACGCATAACTTAATAATGAGTTAATCAAGTTGCATGTCACTTAGGTTCAGAACTATGGACTAGTAAGTGGATGAATTTGTTTCCAAGTCTGAACTCAGATGTTTGGGTAAAACTTATGTTTTGAAAACAGTATCGAACTGGTGTATTGATAATACTAATAATTAAATTATAGATAAAACAACATTAAAAAGTATAATATTTTAATTTAAAACTACTACAAAAATCATTAATTTTATAATATTTTAATATTAAAAGTACACCTAAAAGTTAAATATTTAAGATTTTACAATGCATAATATTCTTTGAAAATAATAAGAATAACATACTTCAGGGAAAAAATCAGACTAATATTTAGAGAATATTTTTTTTTTTAATTCATCACTATCATGATCAGTTAGAAACATGTATGTATCTGTGACATTTTAAGTAGAAAATGCACTACAATTGTAAGAGTATGAAAACTGTAGGGCTGTTGGGCCTTATGATTGAGGCAACCAGACCCAAAGGGCCACAATGATCTTAGAAAGGGGTCCTTCATTTTCTAACTCAGATTTCAGTAGCCAACTCTCCTTCTCTCTCTAAACTTAGTTCTCTTCTTTCTTCTCTGTCTTCTCTTTACTCTTACATTCAATTGAACCGTTGCATTTTCGATTAGGTGGAGTTCTTTCGCTCACGGAGTTGAGGGCTTCCTATCCATCCGATTAGATTTTCATTTGGATGGGTAAGTCAGTTTCTCCATACTTCTTGGATCTAGGGCATGCAACTTTACTGTTGCATGCAACTGGTAGTGCACCTTTTTGATTCTCTGTCTGTTCTAGCTCTAAGAGTTGTGTTGTCTCCACTTTAATGGATTGTAGGGTCTTGTTGGGTGTTGGCTGTGTAGCTATCGAAGCCTTGTTACTGTTGTGAGTTGTACCGTACTTGTAACCACAAGGTAAGGAGAGTCTAATTATAATTTTCATATTTGTTTTGGTTGAATCTGTTTTGTAAATATGTACGCATGTTGAATTCTGAATTGGTGTGGTGGTTTGACTGTTTTCTTGATTTTAAGCATTTGGGTATGATGGAACTGTGATGGCTGGTGTGTGAATGAACTCGGTTACTGTTGATTGATCTTGTATGAAGTGTTGCTGGGTAAGGATTCTGTTGTAGAAACTTTTATATGAGCAGCTTAACAGTTAGGCAGAAGTTTAGGCTAGTGCAAGGGAAGTGAGGTAGTGATTTTGAGAAGTAGAGGTTCTTAGCACAATGGGGTTGTTGGAGCATCTTAGACAAGTCAATTGTGACTTGTTAGGGTCATAAAACTAGACTAAAACGAGTTGCAAAGGTTAGAATTTGATTTGGGTGCTTAAGTTATTGAATTTGGTGTTCTAGAGTTGAAATTGAGTCTAAGTCACTTTAGAAGTTTAGTAATGTTTTTAATCATCTAGGCAAGTCTAACTAAGTATATAATATGAATTGAAGGCCTTAGAAGTTGGCCAAGAGGTCTAGAAATGGTAAGAGCTGGTGTGAGTATGTGATTCTGCAGATAATGCAGAGTTGCTATGCGAGCTGTCTCGCATAGTGAGACCTTGTAAAGGGTGCTCACTGTCTGGGTAATTTGCTGAGCGAGCTGGTTCGTTATGCGAATTACCAGAGGGTGTTGCTCTCTGTTTGTGGACTCGCCTAGCGAGTCCTGTTGCTATGCGACTGGTGGTGGTCTGGGACCACTGCCCATTTAATTCGAAGGGCAAAGTGGGGTGCATAACGAGAGTGTAAGGAGGGTTGGTCTCTGTCTAGACTCTCGCACAGCAACCTGGGTGCTATGCGAGAGACCCAAAGTCTGATGCTTATTCAGACCTAATTCGCAAGACGACCTGAGTGGGTGCGCTATGCGAATAGCGCCAATCTCGCCATGCGAGGGTGGTGCGCTGTGCGACAAGTGTTGAATATGGTTCTTTAATTACCTCTTCTGTTGTGTTTGACTGATGTGTTCTGTGGTTGATTGGTGAAGTATTTCCCTGCATCGATAGTCTGTAATGTGATGTTCAAACAAGTATGTGGATGATATTAAAAGTGTATGGTTATAAGTGGTGGTAAGATGATACAAGTTGTAAACCAAGTTCCATCTGTGTAAGATCTCTTGGTGAGATTCTTAGTGTTTAGAATGAAAGTAAGAGCTTAGTCTTGGGGGTCATCCTGAAACTCCAATGGTCTTTCTTTTCATGTAGAGAGGATTGAACCATGTGGTGAGGAGTAGCAGGAGGTCTTAGTCTTGGGGGCTTCCAGTATGCCTCAAGGTCTAGAACAAGCTAACCTTGTGAGTGTGGTAGGGCAGGGGAGCCCAAGTTTCATAAGCTACCACGAGCGCAAGACCCACCATAGCTCGACTATCATTCTAAAGTCCGGACGAGTCAAGTTTAGAACGTAACATGTTAGGATGTGTGTTATCTTGTTTGATTCAATTTAAATCTTGTATACACATCTTGTCATATTGTATGCTTTTTATATAATTAGCTCACCCTTGCATGTTTGTGTTGTTTGCGTATGTTTTTTCTTGCGATGATCATCCACTTGGATGGGAGCAGATGTCGAGGAAGAACCCTTGGAACAAGCCTTGGAGGAAGAGAATGTTGAATCCTAGTATCATTAGGATATTAGTACTTTGGATTATGAACTTTGAAAACTATTATGTGTAGAACTTGTGTTGATTTGGGAGACCTTTAGTGTCTCAAGTTAACTTCATAGCACTTGTAAGGATGACTGTAATTCTTTATACTCTATTATATGTTTCCAAGTGCTTTTTATTATTATAATTTAATGACGTCTTTATTATATATGCATGACGTATATTTTAGGGATGTCACAACAACAGATAAGTTTAACACAGTAGGAGGAAAACTTTTTCAGAAAGAGACTACCTCAGCAAAGATGAAAGAGTAGATTACACATCGATAAATAACAAGAAAAAGGAACATGCATCTCCCGCTGCTTGCTTTTGGTACAAATTTAACATCCTACAAATCTACCAACTAAATGAAGGGCGAGAAAAATGAGCAAAAGCAGAAACTAAGTAAAAGGTAATTCCTGCAACGCCATCTTTCCAAGGTGTAAAGAACTTCTAGACCCTTGTGTATTTGGAAATTTAAACACCATTGAAAGAATATCTCAAGTATATTGGTGAACCCACATTCTTTTAAAAGCAGTATGATTAACCTGCAGCATAGACAAACCAAGGTTGTCATCAAACATGACGATAATCATATTATCAACACACTAAGCACAAAAGAACTCAAGGGGGACTAAATAATATAATTAAGCTATGACAACCATGTAGATAACTAAAGCTTTTTCTACGAGCATTAAGTTACAGTGGAATGTAATCATCATTATTACAGCACGATGTGATTCTAGAACCAGATTGGAGAACTTCAATGTATCTAGTTATTTAATAATGGGTCCCTCTACTAAGACAAACAGGGTCATAAACTACGACAACACTACAAATTGCAGTGTATACTCATGATAACATTCATTATAAGATAAGAAACATCTAAAATCCATGGTGATTTTAGTCATGGAATTTCCATTGTTGTGATGTTTAGTTACAAATTCCAAAGACTATAAAGATGTGTCACGGGGTCATATATATATATATATATATATATATATATATATATATATATATATATATATATATGCAGTGTGTTTCTTTTGACATAAGTATCTACTCCTTATTCAATAGTGTTCTCAATTCATACATACAGTGAATCTTATATTGCAAAAGTTGCTATTGGTGATGAATTTAAGTGGAATTTTTAGCATTTGAACAATTATTGCAACTATTTAATTATTGTACAGTTATCAAGGCGGTCAATTTGACTTTTGGGTAATAATAGCAGAGGATTGCTTGAATTTAGTTACAGAAATGTATAGCGTTGAATGAATGAAAAGCTTCTAAATGGCTTTTGCTGGACAGGAAAGTGGGGTGTGAATTGCAATATGCAAGATAAGTATCTTCGGTTTCATTTCTAATTGGCTATTTCATTTCACCAATAAACATATATAAGTAATTAACCAGTTACCTTCTGATGACAATAGCATTTCAGGCACAGAAGCAGCCTTGGTGACTGTTGACCGTGTCAATCTTCAAGTACTCGAAGAAACATATTCAACTCATGCAAGCTCAAAGGCATGATAAGTTTTTGAAACTCGCCTTCTGAATAAGGGTTCCAAACGAAATGATGGAACTCCACTCTTCCACATTTTAGCTTTGTACATCTCCTTCCATGCCTCTACTATTTCATCAATTTTGAAGGCAAGACCTGCCCGTGAAAAAGTTAACATGTATGAATCTATAGTATTAGCTATGTCAATTTTAAAGGCAAAACCTGCCAGTGAAAAAGTTTTTAGTGTCTTGAAAACATACCATCTACTGCAGTATTATTTGAACAGTGGTTCTTCAAAATTACAGCTATATCTGTTGGAGAAGCTCCTGCAAGTTCAAATTTCTCAACTGAAGCCGCAAGAGTTTCATGCCACATAGGAAGCCCTGATTTGAACTCCACAATTGAGCGTTCGTACAGAATGGTACCCCATAGGAGATTTATTTGAGACCTCATATGTGCCTCCTGTGCTGCAAGTTCTTCTGAGGGCATACTTTTAAAAACCCCATCAGACCCCATGTTCTGCAAATCCAATATAGAATAATTTGAATCAGACATTTTACTCAAGTTCTGCTTTTCAGATTCTTCCCATATCTGCATTCCTTTCTCCATATTTTCTTCAGCATTGTTGTAAAGATGGAGAACCTCAGCGGAAGGCCATGTTAATGAGTCTACATTACTATTGAGTGCATAATACCACAAAAGTTTTGCTTGCTCAAACTTCTGCAGCCCCAGAGCCAAAAATCCTTCATAAAAATCTGACTTAATTTTAATGGCTGCATCATATTTTTCTTCTGCCTTTGAATACTCTTCCAGCGCCCATTCATATGAACTCTTGATCAGTTCGCATAGATGCTCTTTAGAAGAGTCTTCTGTTTTATATATCTTTTTCCTTGCCTTAGACATATGAACATTTCCCCAGTTGAACAATGCAAGAGCAGTCATCTCTTGGAACTTATCTCTAGCCATGTCAAATAGGCCTTGTGCTTCTTCGCCTGTAACCGTCTCCTCCATAGCCTCGGAATAGAGCTTCATACCTTGTTCGTGAAAATCCAAATATCTGTCACACTCAAAACCAACATGGTTCTTGAACAATTTGGCAAACTGAATTATCCACTCCTCAATGCAAGAAGAGCTAGCAATTCCATTTGCTTTTCCCACACAGCTATTCTCAACTGCAATGTTAATGCCAACAACTTCCCCCTCCTTCACTTTAAATTTCTCAAAAAGTGGATCCTGCTCAGGAGTGGCTTCTACGATGTACAGTCTGATACAACTATGAGATCCTATTTCGGCCCTTCTTAATTCATCATCAGAAGTGATTGTGACTAAATCACCTTCTTGGTCCCTGTATTTGACAAGAACAGCTCCTAGGCTCGAAAATCGATCTTGAATAACTTCTCTTAACTGGAAGAGGCTACATTTGGTAGGCAGTTCAGCACATCTTATATCATCACCAAAAATAAGTTTAACTGTTTTGTTAGGAACATGTTCCCTTCTGCCATTACTTCTTTCCTCTATAACTTCCTTTATATCAGCCTTCTTCTCATCATTTTTTTCCTTGGCCTTCTTCTTCTTCGATGTGTTGATCTTCTTCTCAACAACCACAATGCAGCCCTCAGTCTTCTTCTCCTCGGTTTTCCTTTCTAGAATTTTGTCATTAGGAGCCTTCTTTTCCTCTTTATAGCCCTTCTTCTTGCGCATATTCTCTTTCACTACCTTTTCTGGAGTCAAAGCACTAGGAAGTTCGACATAATTTGGAGGCAACTCAATTATTGTATCGTTAACTCTCGATCCTTTCTCCTCAAGTGCATTTTTCACCTTTTCTGAGATCTCTAATGCCATGACATTATTTGGTTCCATCTTTAGAACAGTGCTGACATCTCTTAGAGTTAAATCCAGCCTATTTAAAGCTTCATAGCACCTTGCTCTCTTCAACAGTGCTTTACTATATTTGGGTGTCACTTCCAGAGCCAAATCACATTCATGAATAGCCCTTGGGAACTCACCGACTCCCATTTGCATATAGCATGCAGCCATGTTGCTCCGCAGATAGGACACATCAATATGATTTCTCGGAAGTAACTTCAGGGCTTTCTCATATTTTAGTATTGCTCCTTCAACATCCCTCTTCTGGAACAGCTTGTTTCCCTCATTCTTAAATTCTTGAGACATGGAAATGAACACCATAGTATCATTATCATATGTTTTGGGACTGCTATCTCCCATTTTACTATCCTCTCTTATTTCTCCTACTTGCTTTGTTTTCTTTCTCATTTTCCCAGTCTCACACAAACACAACTCAATTTATTCCAGTCAAACCAAGAACACAATAAAACCAATAACAAGGTATACCAAAAAGAAAACAAATATAAAGGCAATCTAACATGAGAGACCTTCAGATATAATTAACATGGCATCATCCAAAACTCAAGGAAACGGTGGATAACATAACAACAACATAACCAAGTTGATAGAACATAGCCTCCTATGTGAAGCCCATGTGAAAGTTGAAGAAAAAATCTTTAATCGGAACAAGTTCAAAATCTCAAAATGGTGCCAGTGAAAATTGACTGCGTTGTCCTCTTACCATAATGTTTCAAGTGACACAAACATTCAACACAGACGTATCCTTCTCTCTCAATTATTATTTGTTTGAGCGAATACAAATTCCATTTCACAGACAGACTTCAGAAAAGGTCAAACAAAACCCAGAATTTGGGAAGAGAAATAAACTTATCTGGGTAACGAGTTATGGGGGGAAGCTTCAAACTTTGCAACAACAAGGAAAACCAGAACACAATGTGACAGCAAGGAAGTTTGAAATGGAAGAAAAGCAAGTGGTGTTGTTGACGTTCTTTTGTAATGTGGGAGAATGGTTTTTCATAGCCTTCACGTTAACGCCACCAAAGCATTTGTCAAAAAGGAAATCACATAACGTGAGCTTCTTAACTGAACTCAGAATCTGATATCTCATGGCAAAGTATTTTTCTTTTTCTTTATTTTTGTATATGGTGGGTCCATTCTATATTCCTCTGATGCCAATGAATTAACCATTAATTGACAACCTTCATAATCATGGGAAGCGACAACAACTACAACTTCAACTTTGTAAATTGTTACTTTTCTCGTACATATTAATTACAATTGGAGCTGTAAAAACGGATAATTCCATTTGATACGATTTGACTTATCATAGATTGATTAATAAGTCAATCTAATCTGATTTTGAGTTGAAAAAATTTGAATTCAGTGTTGCTCGTCATAAATTAATGAATTAAACAGACAGAGAAAAAACAAAGTAAAAAACAAGTAAACGAATACAAATTGAAAAAAATATCATAGTAATATAACAATAAACTAATAAAACCATAAAATTATACTCCATTAACATAAAAAAGAAAATTAAAAAAACATCATTCTCCAATCTATTGTTTTACATTTCTAGGCAAGTTTTGCTCTTATTGTAATTTTATAAATAAATAAAAAATAGAGGGGAAGTGAGAGTGAGAGATTGGTTGGTAGATAGGAAAAGTGAAAAAGCATTGTGGGAGATAGAAAAAGAAAGGAAAGCTGGTAACTACGTTGGTGTTGGTTTTGATGTGTTGTGCCACTGCACACCGCATATGCTTGCTTCCTCCTAAAGTTGTAACTTCATTTTTTTTTCATTCATAAGACTTAAATATGAATCTTGTACAACTCATGATCTACGTGATTCTTCACAACTCTTACACTAAATAAAAAATAAATAAAGAATCAGAAAGACAATACCACAAGTAATCTTTTATAATTTTTCCTTTTTATGCATATTTGGATCAAACTAAGACTTAACCATCAACATTCAAGTAAAAAAAAAAGTTAAAAAAACCCATCATTAATGCTTATTTTTTTCTTTGGCTAGATTCAATCTACACAATAGGTCAAACATCTCTAAAAATAAATAAATATCATCAAAAGTAGCATTAGTCTCAAACCACTACCTCGTGATCTCTGAACTTTGCAGGCAAAATGAATTGCAGTCATGGCCTAACTAATTACAATTAAGTTTATTATATGCATTAAACAAATGGTCTTTTTTTAAATAATTACGAGGACTTGGAATTTGTTCTGTGCGGAAGTTGAATATGTTGTTTTTTTCCTAGGATTGTTTCTTTTTAGAGTTTAAACTATTGTTGTCTTATTAAAGATGGGAATAATTTACCGTTGTCCTTTATCGTTGTTGGTAACATGAATTTTAAATTCAACCGTTGTATGTCAATATATTTAATGATTATTAATCTTTCCACCACCATAACCTTTCCTTTGTTGAGTTTTGAAGTCTTATGTTCTTCCACGAGCTATATCTAGATGCAAATACATCCTTCCAAAATTCTTGTTTTTCTGTTTCTAACCTCCATTTCCATTTTACCAACAAAACTATAATGAATTTTCCTATTTCTCTTATGCCCAGTCCACCATCTTCCATTGATTTACACATATTTTCTCATTGATCCAAACTATCTTCCTATCCTATTTCTCCCACCTCAACATAAATTTTCTTTGTATTTTTATTATCTTTTTACATAAACTTTGGCGCTTTAAAGAATGACAAGTAGAACAGTTGTCCCTCTTGTAGAATTACGGTCAAATAGTTTGTCACATTTTCATGGCCTAGAACTTCTTTTTTAACATCCTCAATGACAATGGGGAGAACTATTTGTCATTAAATTCAAGGATTAATTCAGGAATGCATGCAACCTCTTCCAAAAACAAATCACAGATTGACATGCTCCAAATGAATTCAAGTACGCAATATTTCTACCAAATATCTGAAAAAGAAGGACCAGCCTAACTAGGAATCGTATTTCAACCTAAAAAATAAAAACAAAAGAGAGAGAACATTTGATCAAATATGAATGAAGATTAAAAAACAAAGGACATGTTCTGTGTGTGCAAACTAAACTCTCTAGCATTTATCATTTCTAATACAGTAAACATCCATTTTGATCTTCCGAAGATACCATTGTCATTACTCAACAGTTTGGTCCTCTGATGATAAATACCCAGAAATTGTTCAACTTGATGTTAAAATAACTGACAAGGACCATTTTGATGTTATTTATACTAGAATTTTGCTAAAGCCAAAGGTGGCACCAATTTTTTGATTTTACCATTGTATCATCTTGTTAACTTTCCATTTTTATTTCGGTATAACATGTTTGTCAGGATCTACATATTTAGAACTAATTCTGATATTATGGTTTGACAGAATTACTGAACGCTGAAAAGTCAGGCTGTAAATGTAGAAATAGATTACAGGGATATTAATTTATTATGGCAACGTGGGATGTCTTTTCCTCGTTAAAGGAAGTGATTATGTACCACCAGTACCTGCTGAAGCCATGAAACTAACAGATAGACTGTCAATACCTCTAAAACACTGATTTATATTAAACAAGTGGTAATCCAGAGTAAATCCACAAAACAAAATTATAGGATTACAGTGATTACTTATTAAGGTAGAAAATTGGTAATGCTTGAGGGCCCTTTTGTGGTAAACTAGAAGACAACATCTATATACAGCATGTACACATCCTTCGGAATGCAGCACCTCTATGGCCTTGTACAACTTCAAGAACAAATGGCCTGAGCAAATTCCAAATAATGTGCTTAACAAACTGTTTAACCTACCGAGCCCTCAAGCTTCAAGCTCATGAGTTGGTTCACCTCGGAACCAAATTCATCAGGAAGCTCATTGAAGACATCACGGCAAAAGCCAGAGATCATTGCGGCCATTGCCTTTTCATAGTCTATTCCCCTTTGCTGAAAATAGAACAGTTGATCTTCTCCAATTTTAGATGTACTGGCTTCATGTTCAATTCTTGCCGTTGGATTTTTCACCTACAAAGTAATCGTGATTGCTTTAGCAAAACAAAAGTATACAGATATGGAAGCAGGGAGAAAATAAAGAAAGACAAAAGAAAATGGGAAGTAATGCGGATTAGTGGGGCAGGGAATAACTCCAAAAAACTGATGACCTGCTGTTTCTTTTTCAAACCAACAACAAAGAGATAGACCAAAGTCTCGGTCTAAGTCTGATTCAATGTTACAAATCCTCTCTCTACTTAATTTGATTATACTAAATCTCCGGTACATTCGCTCTCATTGAGGATTCAACATTTTTTAATGTGAAGTTTCACAAGACCATATATTAGTGTGGGTTCTGCTTAACGGTTAAGATAAACAACAAGCTTAGATATAAACTCCAATACCATCAAGGCCAAATCCTATCTTAAATTCTTAAGTCCAAAATAATGATTTCCTTAGTTCTATACTATTGTTTATCCTCATG
This sequence comes from Vigna umbellata, assembly GCF_029865625.1. Lineage (NCBI taxonomy): Eukaryota > Viridiplantae > Streptophyta > Magnoliopsida > Fabales > Fabaceae > Vigna > Vigna umbellata. The sequence continues at coordinate 101,601,405 of NC_142165.1, forward strand.
CATTCACCCCTTCCTATTCTATCCACACACAAAATAAACACTGATTCCAACCAACAGCTACAACAAAAACCTATTCCAGTAGGTAAAGTCAGCTACATAAATCACACAATTCCACCTTGTTTATGAAAACAACCTACCTAGAATCGTTCCAGCAAGACAAACAAAACACACAAGAAAAGCAAAAAGGCATGCTACTACACACCTGAATGTAAGGATAGGTATTGGCAGCTGCATTGTCCCCAATAAGCATGGAGTCACACTGCGATGAGTTTCGCGCATTGTCCGCCTTGGACAGAACCTGAACCAGCCCTCTATAACAGTTCCTGGAATGTCCAACGGATATACCCTTGGAGATAATCCTACTCCTTGTGTTCTTCCCTTTGTGTATCATCTTGGTCCCCGTATCAGCCTGCTGATAGTTATTCGTCAAAGCAACAGAATAGAACTCCCCAACACTATCATCTCCCTCCAACACAACACTCGGATACTTCCACGTGATCGCAGAACCCGTCTCCACCTGCGTCCACGATATCTTCGACCGCGACCCGTCACACACTCCTCTCTTCGTCACGAAATTGTAAATTCCACCTTTTCCATTCTCATCCCCAGCGTACCAATTCTGCACCGTGGAGTACTTTATCTCCGCCCCCTCCCCACAGTACAACTCCACCACCGCCGCGTGGAGCTGATTCCGGTCATAGGACGGCGCAGTGCACCCTTCCAAATACTCCACAAAGCTCCTGTCGTCGGCAACGATCAAAGTCCGCTCAAACTGCCCCGTTTCCAGCGCGTTGATTCTGAAGTAGGTGGAGATCTGCATCGGGCACTTGGTGTCTTTGGGAATGTAGCAGAACGACCCGTCGCTGAAGACGGCGGAGTTCAACGCGGCGTAGTAGTTGTCATCGGAGGGCACGACCCTCCCTAAGTACTTGCGGACTAACTCGGGGTACTCCTTAATAGCCTCGGAGATGGAGCAGAATATGACCCCGGCCTTCTCGAGGGTTTTGCGGTGGGTGGTGGCGATGGAGACGCTGTCGAGGACGGCGTCGACGGCGACGTTGGCGAGACGCTTCTGCTCGTTGAGAGGAACGCCGAGCTTGTCGAAGTAGCGGAGGAGTTCGGGATCGGCGTCTTCGAGGGATTCCAGAGAGCGTTTCTTCTTGGGAGCCGAGTAGTAGCAGATATCCTGGAAATCGATAGGAGGGTAGCTGTTGTCGGACCAGGTAGGGACTTTCATGGACAGGAATTTCTCAAATGCCTTCAATCGGAATTCCAGCATCCATTGAGGTTCCTCTTTCAGGGACGAGATCAGTCGAATAGTTTCTTTGGAGAGGCCTTTAGGGATCGAGAAGGAATCGATGTCTATGCTGAATCCGAACTTCTTATCATAATCGCGGTTGCGGAGGATTTCACGGATCTTCTCGTCGGAGGAAGTGGCGGTTGCGGCGGTCTCTTTCACCTCGGCGCGCACCGTAACGTGGCGCGAAGGTTTTGGGGGTTTGATGTTTAGGGTTGGGGGGACAATGGATTTGGGGTGGCGCGTGGGTTGCGGAGGTAAGGGGGAGATGGAGAGGCCGTTGCAGCGGAGAAGAGACGCCATGGATGAGGTTTGGTTTGACACAGATAATTAAAGAAAATTGGGAATTTGGTTCCTTCCAACTTACTTGTGGGTGTCGTGTGTCCTCAGCGTGCAACTTTGATTTTTCCATAATCATCAAATTCAAATTTATAATTTTTATTCCCACTCACTCTTCTGTCTTGTGAATTTGTTTTTATTTTATTTTTACCTACCTTGATATATTTCTAATAATTTTTTATTTTTAGTTACTCGTTTTTCATCTTTAATATGACAAACTTATTCCATGTGTCTTATAAATAGACGAGTCTGTTATATCATATGTGAAGATGAATTAAAGAAGATGTATGTTACCATCATAGACAGAAATTTTTGTTGTGACAGTGCTCGTATTTGAAGCTGTGTTTTGCTGATTGAGAAAGAAACAGTCAGTTATTTATGAGTTTTGTTTTGTTGCATTGTGAGCTATCAGTTTATTGGATATATTTAACCTTACTATTTGGCATCTTTTTTTCTTTTAAAAATAATCTTTTTTATTTAAATTCTTACGTCAAAATGTTGAATGCAAAAGTTGCACATGTTTTCTTGTAAAAGGAGAAATTCATGGAGATGTGGACGAGAATTGCCAAGAGTTACAAGACGTGATTGCTTCCAGAAAAATAAATGTTTAATTAAATATTTAATAGGAAAAAAAATGGACCAGAGGAGAGGCCTGTGCTGAATTCATATAGATTTATCTTTTTGAAAAATAAACCCAATTTAAATAAAAAAATTCCTACATAGACCCTCCACACTTTATTTATTTACCTTTAGACTTATTTATCAGGGACCGAATTTTTAAATATGTACAATGGTTGCCGCTACTATAAAACAGGTTGCACTTCAATTTTCTCAATGCCGACAAGGTTAGAGAGATGTACGTCTAGTTTATTATTTTGTTATAAACTTCTAGACAACTCTTAATTGGCCTTATAAAATATTTCAAACTCTTGAAAATAGTTTATATCTGTTGACTCAAAATCTCTTAAAAACTCCATTTTTATACTAAAAGCATATAGGATGTATTATGATAATAGATTGGTTTCAGTTAGTTGTACTATCATTATAAATGTACGAATTACTAATTATATCTAATCCGGATGAGTCTTGTTTAAGTTATGGTATGTATATGATGAATGGATTATTATGATTTTTGAACTAATTTTGAAATTGTAATATAATATATATGAACTGTCTTGTTTAGGCCTTGTTCTTTTGAGTGAATTTGAGGATATTTGATAGGATTTGAAGATAAATTTTTTTTGTCGTTTATTTGAGTGAATTTGGAGGTAAATGAGAGTGAATTTGGAAATAAATTTTTTTAATTTGTCACGTCAATACAATTTTATACTAATTCTCACAGATTTTATTTCCAAATTCACTCTCATTTACCTCCAAATTCACTTAAATAAACGACAACAAAAAAATTTATCCTCAAATTCACTCAAAAGAACAAGGCCTTATCTAATTTATCCTTCTTATCTGTCTTTGTGTATTTTTTTTTTTTGCTATGATTATTTAAATTGTGTGAGCTTAAGGATGACATATTTTCAATTGTTCCAGATGACACGTAGATAATGTTAAAATGTTGTAAAAAAATATTGTCAAAAGATATCATTATCCATAACTTTTTATGTTAAAATGTTTCAATTAATTATACTAAAATTGATAAATGTTTAATAAATCACAATGATGTGTTAATAAAATAAAGCCAATTTTATCCATTGGATGCTGTTTATATTTATAAATTTTTCCCTTTCGTTATTAAATAATTGAAATAAAATATAAATTTCAACATTTTCATTTAATACTTTAACTCATTCTTTATTTTTGACTGATTTTTTTTAATAATTATATAAAATAATAATTTATAGTTTATATTTTTTATTTTATTTTTCACTGACTTTTCTATAAACTATTATAATAATAATAAAAAATATTCCCAATTAAATATAAAACTAAAATTGAAATTCAACTGAAATTTGTTCTAAAAATTTTAATAATTAAATAACTTTGTATTTCGTTCCTAATTGGGTTTCTTATAATTTCCTTTTTCTTTCTTTAGCTTTTCTATTACCTGAGAGCTAAAGGATTTGCTAATAGAAGTTAAATTTGATTTTAATGATGGTGTTTTTGGTTACTGACATTGTCCCATTTAAGGTTTTTTACTAGGTCTTAATTTATTTAAAAAAATAGTGTATAAATATTTATGAGAAGTTGCTAAAAAAAAGGATTTAAAGTAAAAGAAGAAGATAGGAGTGTACTGAGAATTAAGAGTGAAGAATTGAGGAACAGAAGAGGTGGTGGGTGATGGCCAAAAAGCGGAAGGCGAAGAGAGCCCTGAACGTAAAACACCACCATCAATTCCAAAACCAAAACCAAAACCAAAACGTCGCCGCTTTAATCGCACAAGTCACGCACACAGCACACTCTTTTCTATCCGGCAACGACCTTCTTCTCCTCCCTTCCCAATCCCTCCGTCTCGAATCCCTAATCTCATCCCTCATTTCCCTCTCTCCACAACCCAAACCCTCACCCCTTCTCTCTCCGCCACACCGCGACTGCTGGTTCCGCCGCTTCTGCTCCCTCTCCGATTCCCGATGGCTCAATGCCTTCCGCATGTCCAAGCCCTCCTTTTCCCACCTCCTCCACCTCCTCACCCCCTCCCTTGCCCCCTCATTCCCCCACATCGCCCCCGACTGCGTTCTCGCCGCCGCCCTCTTCCGCCTAGCCCACGCTGCCCCCTACGCCGCCATCGCCCGACGCTTCGGTATCGCACCGTCGGAGGCCTGCCGCGCCTTCTTTGCCGTTTGCAAGGCAGTCGTCGACAACTTGGGACACCTCTTCGAGCTCCGCACCGGTTCCGAGAGGGTTGTGGTGGGTTTCGGCCTGAGTTCTCTCCCCAACTGTTTCGGGGTTTTGGGGCTGGCTAGGTTCAGAATTGATGATTCGTTGTTGGGTCAAAATGGGTGCTTGATGGTTCAAGCGTTGGTGGATTCCGAAGGGAGGTTCTTGGATGTCTCGGCTGGGTGGCCAAGTACCATGAATCCCGAAACCATTTTGCGTGAGAGTAAGATTTATCATGAGGTTGAAGAATCCAAGGAATTGTTGAATGGTCCGTGTTATAATCTCCACGACGGTAATTTGATTCCTCAGTATATTCTGGGAGAACCTTGTTTTCCCCTTTTGCCGTGGCTTTTGACGCCTTATAACAGAGTGAATGAGGAGGATAGTTTTGGCTCGGCGGAGAGGGCTTTCAATTGTGCTCATGGTAATGCAATGGAGTTGGTTGGTAATGCCTTTGGGGGACTTCGTGCCAGGTGGCAGCTTCTCGCGACATCGAGGAAGTGGAAGCTAGAGTGTATTGAGCATTTGCCGTTTGTGGTTGTTGCTGGCTGTCTGTTGCATAATTTTACTGTCAAGTGCAATGAAAAAATGTCAGATGAAGGGGTGGGAAAGGGTTGCTTGGAAAAGGAAGAGGGATTTCCTGCTTTTGATGGGGTGGGGGACGAGAATGCAGTGAGGGTGAGGGATGCACTTGCTATGCATTTGAGTAGGATGAGTTCCAGAAAATGAATAAATAGTGTTAGGGTGGAATATTAATATATGGTATACTTATTTTGATTGGTCGATTTGTTTTTTGGAATTGCTGGCAATGGCAAGTGTCACTTGCAGTTTGGAAACCATGTATGGCATCAATTCCATTATATTCGATTCGTTGCCTTCTTGTAGTATATTGAAGGATAGCTTGAGTAGAAAGAAATCTGCAATCAGCATAATTTTTCAATTGTTGGCTCCGCAAGTGTTCAGATTTCTCATATCATTTTCGTCTGTTACAGATGAGCTGTTTTTAAAATTTGGCACAAAATTCTCTCCGATTCAGTGGAAGCCACTTAGAATTAATTGCTGGGTTTGCCAGTGGAACCATGGTTAGTACGTAGCATAAAATCTTTAGTGATTGACCCTTTTTTTATTTTAAACCTGATTTGCAAACAGTCATTCAGATTTGTACTTGTCATTTGCTTCGGGCTCTTGACAACTTATCAGAATTGTCTTCGATGAAGTGGTAAAACCTGGGTCGCTACTTATCACAATTAAAAATTTATAGAACTGCTGCAATTACATTTAAGGTTAACATATAAAATCAGTGGAAAAGTTTAAGCTCATAAAAATTTTCATGAGCTCAGCCTTACTCTTTTCCCATCATACGTGTCAGTGGGAAAGGACAGGGGTTGTGTGTTACTAAAGAAAAGCAATACAACTTTTCTGCGGTAGAGGTCCACAAAGAAAAGGGCGTTGAACATGACAAGTTGTTGTGTCACTTGTGTGCCTCATTGAATTATTTCAGTGTGCCTAATCTAGGAAGTTGAGGAGAGACTCTTTCCAAATTTGTCGCTTGGTTTCAAATGGGAGAATGTGACTCAGTTTTGTCAAGTTAGTTGTCAATTCCAACTTCATGCAAGTTATTGTTCCAACTTTTGAAAGACGTCAAACCAACCTCAACTAATTATGAAAAACTCATTGCTATGTGCAATTTTGCAATGGATGGGTGAATTAGTTAGCGAGTGCCTACTAGGGTTGGTAAAATTTTAAATAGTTTAGGTTAAGTACTTCGTTAAACTTTATCGTCGTGGTTGAAACACTGTAAATTTGTCCGGATCTTAATACTTGTGGTCCTTAGATATATGTGTTCCCTTGTTAGTAGTTTGAGAGACAATGAATAAATGAATTTGAGGATAAAGATTTTGTTTTTTTAAGAAATTTAAAGGTGAGAGTGAGTGAAGCTCGCAAGAGTTTGTGAAAAATTTGATGAATATGATAAAATAAAAAAATATTGTAATAAATAAAAATATAAGAATTTTTTTGTCCTTATAATAATAATAATTATTATATTAAATATTAAATGTGAAATATTATTGATGAAATTTTAGCTATAAGTGAACGTATGATTTGATGAAATATGAATTTGGACACGATGGACATGCACAACAAAAGTATTGTCTACAGTAAAAAAGCGTAGCATGGAATTTCCAAAAAGTGAGAGGAAATTTTTGTAAAAATATCAAAACCAAATGCTAAATCCCTTCCAATATTTTTTGGGCAGAGAAGACTCTCCTTCCCCTTCATCCCCAAATCCTCCGTAACAAATACTATCAAACCCATTGAAATGAATATAAAGGTCACTCTCTTTTTCATCTTCTCCAATAGTAAATTTGTAGAAGGGAACACAGCATAAATAATTAAACCTTTCTTCTTTATTTCTCTTCTTTAAGAAAAAATGTAATGAATTTGCTGTTTTTATACACTGATATTGAGCAAGGGAAAAAATATATAAAGAGCAGGAAATAATTAAACTTGTTGTAATCATCTACTCATTTAATGTTTACTCGTATTACTAGCATTGACAGTGAAAGACAACAGTTAAATTTAAGGGATAGCTGGAGATAGTATGTACAAATAGAAGAGGACTTTGGGCACCAAATCCAAAAGGTCTTAGACTCTACATTTTGTGTGTAGATTGCAGTCGGTGATGGTGTGACAGCGTCGGCATATTTCCATTTCTATGGGAATGAATCTTCTGCCAGATTCCCTAAATGATGATGTGCATGGTTGAATGTGTTCCATCATAATTGAAGCTTTTTAGATGAACAATTCTTTACACAGTTCGACCAGCAAGATACCAAACCCATGAAGCCAGAGCCTGATTTAATATCCTCCCTTCTTTGTAAAACTCTCACAAACTCGCTTACACTTAGGGTTCCGTCACGGTTAGCATCAAACACATGAAAAATTATGTCAACCACTTTATCTGTAATACAAACACCACAAACCTGCATGAATAGAACATAACACATAAGAACTTATTCGTGAATTCAAAATGGTTTTGATTTAATTTGGCAAAGGCAGATATCAGTACTTGAGATGCTGCTCTCTGAAAATCAGTTTTTGTCAACGCCCCATTAACTTTTCCATAACTGAATATGGCCAGAGAAAAGGATTGCAACTTCTTGCGCAATTCTGCAAAATCTTGGAACTCCTTGAATGTAAGCCTTAATTCTCTGAGTTGCTGGTCCCTGTTCAGTTCTTCCACCCTATCCAACAGTTTGCTTATGTGATTGACGTCTGCAGATGCAACCAAGGACAGGGCAAAATCTTTGGCTGTAATGCTTCCTCTTTTATTGTAGTCATAATGGGAAAACTCCAACCTTAAGATCTGCAAATTAAATTCCAAGGGCATTGCATGTTAATCACGAAATATTTTGCAATCTTTAAGGATGATTCGAAAACTAAAATTTTCATCAAGTTTTCTACATATTTTGTTGAAGTTGACCAATTTTTCAGCAGACGTTCTAGTTGCTAACAAGATAGTTGAGTCTTATTGTTATGGAATATAAAACAGAGATCGCTGTCAATGATATCAGAAATAGTTCGTACAAAAGAATTCGTATATTGCAGAACATGTTTATTCTTAATGTAAGACTTCTTCTTCAGCCACATTTACGACACCAATGAAACAATCCAAAGACAGAAAAGTAGCATACCCTGAACTCACTTACCTCATCATGCAGCTGTCTTAAGAATTGAACAAATCTTTCATGTTGCAAGCATGAATTTCCATGTTTGCCAAAAAAATACTCCAAGAGACCCCCATTTTCTACAGAAGTATTGACGCGAAGACGTCGTCCATCTCTGTGATTGGCCCCTTGTCTGTTTTGTGATCGCATCAAGGCCATCACTTTCTTGAATTCTTGCCTGTCTATTTCACTGTTGACAAACACCTCTTAAAATATTCAGATATATCCAAAACATAAAACAAAAATCCAAATTCTTATACAGACAGATCTGACTAGTAATCCCAATCTGTTTGACATTGTTAGGTGTAACTAAATCTTGTCTACACTTGTCTGTCTTCATGCCTGTTTCAATTTTTTTATCTTAATTATACACCATACTCGATATGTTACGTGCTTAGTGCTATACAGAGAACGTCATCTTAGATTTGCCTTAACAGTAATATGATTGAGCTTTTGACACTGAGCAATCCAAAACACTGATGGTGTAAACAAAAGATGGATGTCTGCATTTGATTTCTTCAACCAAGTGATAGTGGACTCTACATTGTAAAAGGATCCATATCTAAATTATGGATAGTTCACTAGTGTGTGTATTGTAAAAAGAATCATTGATGGTACACACAACACAACATGCCGAAGCTAATTGAAAATTCCATTAAGGAATGAGAAGGCCAAAGCTTCATGCAATTTGTAAATACAGCTTATGACATGCAGAAGGAAAAGAGAAGTTCCTACCCGTTGTTATCAAGGTCAAACATTTTAAAAGCCACTGAAAAGCTGGACTCTGGTATGCTGAGGAGAGTAACAAAAAATATATACCTGGTGTCAAGAAAGAAGAGCTTTTGTTATCCAAATTACATGGCATTAGTACTCATTCAGCAGTTGTTATGTGAGAAGTTTCAAGCAAATAAAAAAGACAACAAATACGCACTCTGCAAAGGAAATGAGTCCGTCATTATTAGTGTCAAAGAGCATAAAAAACTTTGAAGGTTCACACTGCAACTCCCCGGGAACCTGCTCCCCTCTTAGAAAACCCTCTCTAACACGGGTTGATTCGGAGGGAGGAAAGACAGGAACAATGGCACGCATCAAATCTGCAGGTGTCATAAAAATCTCACCACTAGGGGATTTAACAGATGCAAAGTACTCGAAAACCTGCACTTAACATGGTGCCAGATAAATGAAACATGCCATAGTAACAATTCTCTGCTTTTTAAGCTGAAGAAAGAAAAACAACAACAACAACAACATGGCTGATAATTATACAAACACATGATGACAAGATTGTTTACCTTTTCAGGAGGGCTCTGCAAGCGAATGCGTTTTTCATAATTAAAGAATATTCTTCTTCTATAGTCATCTGCATCAAATCAGAAGCATAACAAATCTAAAAATTTGCAACAACAGTGTAGATATGACTTTTGAATTAATTATTACTGAAGACAATAATTTCCAATTATACGTCAATGCATGATTGAACAACAGTGCAAAGAAGCTTTTAAATTATTAGTATACAAGTTTTAGGATCCGTATTGCACGTGAATTAACGAAGTTTATTGAAAAACAACATATTTATTATCAGGGACATATTGTTCCAGTGAACATGGTCTCGTGACATTGCGAATTGAAATTTAAAAAAGGAAATTACGCACTAAAATGAGAAAACAAATGTAATGAAGATGCAATAACGTGAATCATTGATGAATAGGAGGATACCGTTAAAGAGAAACCTGGGGGGTTTGGTCTGACGCTTTTGTTGGAGCTGATCCTGATTGGCAAAATCAGAAAATGACTCAAGAGAATTGGCACCAGAAGAAGACAAAGAGGAGCAATACCAAAAGCCTAACGTGGAGGCAACGACCACAACCCCAGAAGTGATTGCTCTAAGAAAGGCTTCGAAGTCTCCGATCCTCTCGTCACCATGTGTGGGCCCAACAAAGGAACTGAAGGAAGAAGAAGATGATGATGATGAGGTGGAACCTTGTGATTGGCTGCAGAACGGCCTTACGTTATGCCGCAGAGAAAGTTGAATTTTTCTACCCAAAGAAAACATGCTAAGGTTGAGTTGAGACTAATGTGAAATTGGGACAACGAGAACACACCATATATGGAGTGTGCATAATGTTATGTCGCTGAAAACGTTGGAAAGAAACACTGATTCAACATCCAACCAGGATGTAGTTTGTGTACGGATGGAGCGCGAAATTTGTGCTCCTTTGACTCGGATTCAAAGTTGCATGGTTGGTTGTGATTTCTCCTTTCATGCATGGACATGGAATATCTCTCTTCTATTTTTATAATGTCTCAAATCTTTTTTTTTAATTAAATAGTATAAAAAATCCTGTTGTTTTTTTTATTAAATAATGTTACATGATAAAGATTTAAAATTTTGGGAAAAACAGTGAATTAATCTTTCATTAAAAAAACATAAAAATTTTAAACCCAACAAACATATTTTAGACATTGCTAAAAAAAAATCATGGATGTGAAAAAAATTTCCTTGTAAGAAATGTCATTGAAATTCTTCTCTATACCACTAAATAATAAATGAGACTCCTTAAATAATAAACCTTTAAATACTATTACTTATACTTTCTTATATTAATTTATTTTGCGTGTGTGAACCTAGGTTGCCTTCAGCTTAAAGCTACGAAATAATTGATACAACTACTACTGTGTAATTCAAACAAATGTCAATAATATTATTGATTTTAGTTGACATTAATAATGCACAAATTTTGAGATAGTAAATATGTACAGAAGTATAGGTCTACATTAAGGAAGTAGTAGTGCTGCGCCCTCTTCCCCTTTCTCTAAACGATCAATTCACCATTAATATCTCACGTGACATCGGTTGGATTCGTAGTTCTCTGTCAACCCCTGCTGCCAAGCCATAAAATTTACAAATCAAGATCATAGACCAACCATGGCCACAAGCTTTGAAGGAAACCAAACAAAGTAGATGATGCTTAGGTGTTTTATTAAAACTTCATGGCATTACAATTTTTTGTGACAGCAAAAGTAAGAGTGTTCTCATGTTTGTTCACATGATGTCGTATCAGTTGTTAAGAAATGTGGCATGTGCAGCTCAATACCTTGATTTAGACCAAACCAGAGGATGTAACTGCGTACTTTGTAGGTAACTTGCCGTGTTCTTTGGCTTCTGAAATGACTTGATGCCATTGGTTTGCTGCTACAGTTGTTTTACCATCCTATCTTCTGTCATCAATTATGTGTGGAAGGACAATCGCCCCACCAACTGTGACTTCATTCAACCCATTACTTCATTGCTCCATAGCGAAGACCGACATGGGATGCTTACCAAAATAATTATTCCTGGTCAATTTATATGGCTTCTCTTCCCCTCTTGTATACATTACTGCAATCTAATTAAAGTGGCAGGTATGTGCTAATTGGTAGGCTCGAAGATTCAAGGTGTGGGTCATTTGGACTTTTTCTTGGACTCTCATCTGCAAAATAGGTAGTAGGTTTACCAAATTGATTTGCCTTAACTACTTTCCATTTCATGGGCCCTTCATGGCTTTAATTAACTTTAACCCATGTTACTCAAATCTTAAGCCAACCACTGTCGTAATCTAACTCACTAAACACCACAAAGACACACTCTTTATTGGATATTTTTAACACAGTTCATGTTCACTGCTGTTACCTACGTAACATGGCTGCAATAGCTTCTAACTTTGAGGATTAAGACCTTTTGTAATATTCTCATAACCCCTACTGTATAATGCCCGTGAACCTTCCTTGCGATAATATGTCAAAAAACTCCTCACAAAAAACTCTTTATTGGGTGGCTGTTGTCACTCTCAGTCTCAACTACCATCCAAATTTCATCATCACAAAAAAAGACAGGTAGTGGAAGCAATTGGTCTGAAAAAACAAAATAAATAGCCATATACCGACCACATTTATCATTTAAACACTGATTCTCATACTCCACTCCTCCTTATCTATCTCTATATCTATGTGATGCCCACCTCAAACCTTACCATATCCTACCCTTTTGCCACTGCCCCATCACCCATGGACTGGTTCTCCTGGCTTTCAAGAACCTCTCTTGAGCCTTCCTTAATCTATGACTACGGCCTCACCTTTGCACGCAATGAGCTTCAATTGGAAGATGCTTGCTACTTCAACCACGAGTTTCTTCAGAGCATGGGCATCTCGATTGCCAAGCACAGACTAGAAATTCTGAAGCTTGTGAAGAGGGAAGGAAGAGGAGGAGGAGGTCGACCGAAGAAGCTCTCTGGGGTCATCAAGAAGTGCCTTAGGAAGTGCATGAACAAGTTTGTTTCTCGTGATGATGATGATGATGATCACGTAGTGAAAGGTGTGCCCTCCTTGATGCCTGTTTCAATGGCGCCACCAGAGATTAATTGGTACGAAGGGAAAGTGAGAGGGTCATCGGTTTTGAGGAAGCAACAAGAAGGAAGCGAAGAAGCTAAGGAAGAGAAGGCTCTACCTGTGCCTCCCATGTACAGAAGCAGGACCATTGCACTTTCAGGACCGTTGGATGGTAGTAGAATCATGCATGACAAAATGGTCCACAACAGGGCCTTGAAGCTATCTGGACCACTTGATGGAAGAATGCATGAGAGAATGATGATGATCAACTCTAACAGAAGCCCTTTAATACCTAGGTCTCTGGATGCAAGATTTGTAGCCACAGCAAAGAGTCCAAGACTGTCAGGGCCTCTCGATCCAAGACTCATGCCTGCGGAGACCAAAAGCCCAAGACCTCCAAGGGCTTCAGATTCAACAAGGCTCGACATCGAAAGCCCAATGTCTTACAGTCCTTATAACAAGCCCAAAGCCGATTTTGACTATGACGATGATCACACACTCTGGCCTTCACTGTTTCAAGATCTGAAACCGACTTGATTTTGTCTTTTCCGTTCCATGGTGAGTGCCGATTACATTATCATTCTTTTTCTTTCATTGGTATCTCAGGATAGAAACTTAGCAACTACCTATTATCATATGAAATCTCATGTTTTGCCGCAACGCTTAAACGCCTTGTCCCTGCTTCTCCGACCACTTGTTAATACATTATCATTTTTTGTTATCCAAGGTCGTAATTTCATATTATAAGGTAACAGTCCCATATGTAGATGACCAACATTTTAGGTTTATTTATGTTATGGGCTTTGTCTTTGGGTAAATATATAAATAGGAAAACATTCACCGTCACCAACAAAATGTTGAGATCACGTAATGTTTCTCCGAAAGTAATTAATTTATTTGCTGATAGTATTCTCATTCAAAGGAATTAAAGCTAAAGTCCAAATATCACTTTCAGGCGGCACCAAACTAAAGCTAAACTAAAATGTTACGTTCAATAACAATTAACAGATATTGAGCTCATTCGTTGTATAATTATCATCACATACATTGAAATAAACGATTGTTCCAAACAGTATCTGATAGATTAATTAGCCTACAACCATGTGCATACAGATCACGTATCACACTTCCTTCACCTTTAACAATTCTCAGTGGTCAGGGTCATATCCCAACATTGAAGCCAACATCTCTTGCCTGATAGATTGTTTATCAGCATTGTTGAAAATGTAATGGCAGACCAGGAAAAAGCAGCTAGACAGGTTTGTCTGTAAAATAAAGTGTGGTGTGCTATATTTGTTATTGAACTTGAGTAGTTTTTAGTGGCCTGAAGTTTGAGGTAGCTTAAACGAACCCCCAGAATAAAGCATTTGGTAAACGGGCTTAATTCTTATAGTCAAGATAATGCTGGAGAGAGTACCCGCAACACACACACCAGCCAGAGTGAAAAAGGTTAGCTGAAAACAACTTGGACCAATACATGCAACACCTGAAGCAATGAGGCCTTCGCCATGTTGTTTTGCTGCCTCGTTATCATATACGTGTCCTGCTAGAAGAGCCGAGAAAAGTGATGCACCAAGTGGATTCCCCAGACCCATGAAGTTGCTCAACAAACCAAAGTGTTTCAACCCAAAAAGCTCTGAAACAGTGGGAATCACTATGGAAAATTGCACGCCATAGCAGATGCCAAGAACTGCAATTGCAGGATAAAGTGTTCCCTTGATAGCATATGCAAAGAGAAGGTACAAGAATATCATAATTATCTGCGTGCATGTCATCCAAATTGTCCTTGGAATCGTTTTTGTCCTGCAAATTGTCAAAACAATTATACTTTATTCATGCGTCGTCATTCATATTTAGATGGTAAAAAGACAGGTACATGTGTATAAAACAAATTACAAGTGTATTTAGTTTTATAGTAATTGTCTTAAAAGTATATTAAAACAGTTCACGAATGACTGATATAAAACTATAAAATTCTAAAACTAAACATCCACTTCAACTCAACACAATCACTACCTACTTTTACTTTCACAAATTAGAAAAGTCTAATTTACATCTAAAAATAAACATACACTTCAACACAATTGCTACCTACTCGTGGTGGGCAAAACAGCAAATAACAAGTGCTAGTCAAAAGTAGCACGGCACTAATTATCTGAAATGATTACAATGATCTCTTAACTGATATGGGCGAGAGTAAAATCTTAACTTAACCGAGAATAATTACTTACCTGACAAAATGTTCTGAAACAACTCCTCCACCTAGCCGACCCACAAAATTGAAAAAGCTGAATAATGACAGCAAAACAGTGGTATCTTCCATACCTTGTGCAATGCCAATCTGAGCCAAATTATTCAGAACGGTAACCCCTGTTCCAACCCCAACAAAGTAAACAAAAAACAGTAGCCAGAAATCTGCCTTAACGAGAGCCTCGGTAAACTTAAAATCTTCCCCTCTCTTGGGCCTTCTCTTCTTCCTCACTGCCCCCTCACCCTCAGCGAGAAGCATGGCCACCTCAGCTGAACCATCCACATCATTAAAACTTCCAAGGCCACTGGTTGATGAAGATGATAGCAAGGGTTCTGTGTTGTCCACCTTGCCATCTTGAACCAGAAAGTCGGAAGATCCAACATGTTGCTCTGGTGTTTCTGATGCAGATGCTTTTCTGGGGCACAGTGTCATCTTTATAGGGATTGCAAGGGGGGCCAAGAGAAGGAGAATCATCACAGCCAACATAACAAATGATACTGTATAATTCATGGGGACAAAGTTGTCGAGTATTGTTGTTGCAAGTAAGTATAAACCCAAGGCTACACTAGCAACTTGGATGAATAAAAAATGACTGTTTTCAGAAGAATCTTCACCGGAAGCCGGAGTGCAAGGCCGAACAAGAAACATTGTACTGAAGCATAAAGCAGGAATACCAATGGCAAGGAACAACAGGAAGTTGGGTGAAGAATTATGAAAACCCACGCTGTAAATTTCCGTAAAAACTGCAGCACTGAGCCCCGAATAACCTTTCAGGACTCCTGCAACTGTGCCTCTACTGACAGGGAAATTTCTCATGTTGGTGACTAGAATAGCAGTAGATAACCATGCACAGCTGTTGGTAGCTACAGCAAGTGCAAGCCATAGCTGCAGCACCAAAGATAAAAAGAGATGATTATAAACCAGGCCCTTTCAATATCATGCACAATATAACAAACAATTTTCCATCTAACAATTATTAGATGAACCAAACAACAATACAATGAAAGGAAAATTGTAGGTAGAGAAATATAAAAAAAAAAAAAAACAAACATGGAATCTCAATTTCAAACAAGCTATAGAAAATGTTCGATACTGTGGCTATTCTCATATCAAAGTCCTTATCCTAAGTACTTCCTTTCATCTTTGTCTCAGATCATGTTTGTCTAAAGATATCAAATACCCAACAACCAATAAGGCAGTAAAACAGAACTGACTCTATGATCCCAGGAAAAAAAAAACATAAACTTGCTGATATAAAGCGAAAAAGATATGAAAATGATGAAGTTACCACAATGAAAGGAACGCAGTCAAATGTTTTAGAAATAGCGAGCCAGAGAACACCAAAACCAAGGAATGATAAGAGACCACCAATGAGAAGAATGAGCCAAGGGGGGAACTTGTTGCAGGCGAGACCAGGAAGAATGCCAAGGTTCTCACCAATATCATTGGCAACACCAAGCAGAGTAATCTGGCTCTGGTTGAAACCCAAAACGGATTTCAAGGAATGAGAGTAGAGAGGGAAAGTGTAGCCATTTCCTGAACAAATCTGAACCCACACGGCAGCTCCAAGTCCCACCCAAGGTGGCCTTTTCCCTCCCTTCACTCTCAACATTTCGCTCACTTCAGCTCAAGAACAGCACACAACAACACAAAACACCAAAGACCTTTCCTTCACAAAACGGAGAACCAAAAAGAAAGCATATGGTCAGAATAAATCAGTGTGAGAGTCAGAACGAGATAAATCTGTGCTGGTCACTGTTCTAGTGGTAAAAACGGGCCAAAAGATCACTACAAAGGTAAAAAATTAATATTTTATACTTTTGAGGAAGATCGTGATTTAAATATTCCCTCAACACGTTCGTCTAGGATTGATAGTGGTTGTTTCACGGTTCTGGTCAATTTTAGAAATGAAAATTTGCTTAAATTCCGTGAAGAGGACGTGTTTGTACTAATTAATTGGGTTGGGTACAAAAGTGTTTTAAACTTGGTTATGGTGTTGTTGGTGAAATGCAGCTTCCTTGGAAGCTCTTAGTTTGGTTTGTTTATTTTTTGGGCACTACCAACATGTCCCATGTGATGTGTAAAGTGCTTTTAGGATGCTTCGTATTCGTATAGGATGGGTGGTTCTTCGAGGTGGTGTGGATCAATCGCGTTTTCAGAGGTTGAGACACACATTTCTTCGTCGGCACCCTTCAGTTTCTTAAAGATGGGTCAGAATTGGCTTAAGCATGGAATTTTTTTCAAAAAGAATGCAACTTTTCTTTCCTTTGGTCCAAAGTTTTACATTTCCTACTCAACTTGTGGGCAAATGAACTTGTACCCAAATTTCTTGCTCACCTTATAAAGAATCCAGTAAAGGATGAATGATCTTTAATTTTTTTCAATTAAATAGGAGAACAAATATGTATATATACATATTTATCTATTGTTGTATTCGTTTTAATATTCATTTATATACTTTTAATTTAAATTACTAAAGTAACTATAATTTATTAGATAATATACATAATATTTTTTTTTTGTTTCATTATTTAGTTTGTTTAATTTTCACTAAATTTACTCATAATTTTTAACGTACTTTTTTTTCTTATATGAGAATACTTGATTATCAATTTTAATTACTAAATTCTTCAAAATTACTAAGTAATATAAAACCTTATTTTATTTATTATTTATTATTTTAATTTTTTTAAAATAATTATCATTATCTATCTTTAATATATTTCTTATTTTATCATATTCTTTTTTCTTTTATGCCACTTTATTTAAAAGTGTATCAATACACTTGTTTGATATTTTTATTATTTTAAATATTTTATTTTGTTATTTATTTTATTGATTTGATAATTTTTTGTGGAATTATTTTTACTTTTTAATTTATTCCATAATTATAATTTTATCATTATTATTATATAAAAATATTTGATAATATAATAATTTAATATTATTGTCATCAATTTTATTTATATGGATTAATATTTAGAAAAAAATATAATATTTTTAAACTTAAATATTTATCTTTTTATAACTTTTTAAAAATATAATTTTAATTTTATTCATTTTGTTTAATGTTTGGAAAATTAATAAAAATTTGGTTGGTGTGAAATTTTAATTTTGTGTAACGATAAAATATTTTATATAATTATCTTTTTTATCTAATTATTATTTAATATTTTGATTTAAAATTTATATGATTATAATGTTTCTTAACGTATCATGATGAAGAGGAGGATGAAATTCTTTTTTATATCCATTAAATATAAGAATGGAAATAAAAATCTGCCTCTATCACCATTATAAATTACTAGAAATTAATATGTGTTATTTTTTTTCATGTAAATCACATTGCATTAATATTACAATCACAAAGGCGATGTAATGAAATGCTTTATTATATTTTAATTGTTTGTTGTAGAATAAAAGTAAAGAATATAGATTATATATACAAAAATTATTTAATATTTTCATAATCTCTAAAGTATTTATTAAATTTTGTAAATTATACCAAAAATTTAAATAAACAAACAAAAAGCAATAAATACCAACAAAAATACTATACTTAAATATTTTTTACTTCTAATAAATTTATGGATTTTGTGTTCGGTACTAAATAATGTTTCTTTAGTTACTTTTAAAACGTAATATTTTAGTTCCTCTCATTTATAAAACAAATGTTTTTTAAGTAATGATTTGATTATTAAGGGATCACCAAACCTATCATGCCAATTTTTTAAAATAAGTTTTTCGATGATTGTGTTTGCTAATTTTGGTTTTTATTCTGAAGAAAACGGTTTCACATGAAAGTGGTATTTCTATTTTAATTCATATTAATTAAGTTGTAAAGTATCGTTTACGTAACTATATCAGTCATTGTTTTGGTCATTTAACTGTCCATGTAATATAAACCAATAAATAAATAAAAATAAAAATCGAGATAGAAAGTTATTATCAGAAATAAAAAATATTTAAATCAAAATACTATTAAATTGGGATATCTAATAAACACTCAACAATTCTTTCATATTCTCATAGTTACATAAATATTAAGATCTGTTTTCGTTTTCTATAATTATTATCATTTTACCTAAAATCATATTCATGTTGCTAGAAATGTGTATTTGTTTTGATACTCAAAAGAAAATCGTCAATTTTGAAAATTTGAGTTGAGAAAAAAAAAATAAACATTGGTAAAAGCTTATTCTGAGTGAATGGGGTTTAATTGAATAGACAAAATTCTGATAAGTATGAGGAAAAATAATTAAACATTTCAATTGAATGGAATGAGTCAAATGTTTCAATCACCGTTTTGATATTTTCAATGCCAGTAATTTGACTGTAGCATTTGGCCTGTAGGACAACAAGAATATCAACTTTTATTTTCTTTTTTTTCTTTAACTTATATGGTTTTGTTTTCAATTTTAATTACACAAATTTGGGCGTGAGTCTTTTTTAAATATTTATAAAAATTTACCTATTAATAAACACCTTGACTATTATACAATTGACCATAGCATTGACAATTTTTAATTCTCAATTTTTAATCAAAGCTGTATCGTAGGGTCGGACGACTTTGATTAGTAATGCACACCATTTAGAACGTACTGCGTGCAAAATAAATAATAATCGTAATACACTACTTAGACTGAATTTGTTTATAATAAATTATAAAATTGACATAATAACTTATTAATTATGTGTAGTTATATGATTAAAATTTTGAATTAGACTTTTTATTAAAAAAAATTTAATGTTATTCCCAAATTTATGGTATATGAATTATTTGTTAGTAATTATTGTAACAGTTTAGTAGTATAAAACTAAAAAAATAAGCATAAAATATTTGAAATAGAAAATTTATAATTTTGAAATAATTGTTATTACAGTTATTCATAATTATAGTAATATGAGAAGAAAAACAAATAACAACAAAATTACAATAACACATATCTTTTCAGATATAAATCAACTCTTGTTTTCTCATCTACTCACACTAATAAAGGTGATCATTGAAAAAAGAAAAAAAAAACAACACAAACAAACCAACACAAAAGAAAAAATAAACCAATGTTTAAAAGAGTTTTCATAAAATAAAAGATAAAGATATTATCATACATCACTTCCTCAAAAAAACAACTTTATCACATGTGAAGATTTAAATTAGACTTAATTATCTAGACAAAACATTAATGTGAAATCTCACGGAATATTGTACTTGTGATAGTCTCTATTGTTCTACAAAACCATTGTCAATGTGGATTTTCCCTTTATGCACAAGGTTAGTTTGTTAACATCTTTGGCTAAAGTAAAGCCCTAGACTGGAACATCCTACACTTATCATCACATACCCCATTCTACGTTTGAATGGTTATTAGAGTGACATGATAACTACCACATATTCCATTACTCCCCTTGAGTTTGAATAGAACGACAAAATAACCCTCATATAAGTCTATTTTAAATTACCTAAACTTAAATAATTATTAGAGTGATAGAATAATCTCTAACATTTTGACTCTCATACCCATTCTTACCCTAATGAAACACTATCATAGAATTTCTACTAAATCTATGAAATTATGCTAAACACATATACAATATTCATCATCATTACAATATGATACATAATTATTAACATGCATACTTAACCATATATCTATCAATAATTTTCATATTTATATTATGAATTAACCATTAATTTAATATTTAGAGTATGATGCATTAAACCTATCATACGAGACATATGCAATTTAAGGAAATATATAATCTGGAATAAATATTTTTATATATTGAATAGCATATTATAAAAACAAAATATATTTCAGGTTGTACAAGTTAAAATATATTTATATTAATCCTAAATATACTTTTTATTCTATATTAAAATATATTAACTTTCGTTAGGATACTTCCCGTAGTTATGGTTCAAAGCTTCAACAAAAACAACTTTATTCATTGAATTTAATAATCAATAAAATGATAAGAAGTATATTTTAATACTGAAATGAATTGACATCGATCAAATAATGCATATATGAAATTTGGGGCTAAGATAGACAAGAAAAACTGGAGCTAAGCGAGCCAATCATATATGCACTAATAATGTAAAACTAATAAAAATGTTGTTATATATGATAAGTTGGTTAACTGTCAGAACAATTACCTTAAAAATAATTTCTTTAGTTTAATTTTAAGTAGCCTTATTCATTTTCAGTTTTGAATATGTTTGTTGCAGATTCCACAGCCAGAACAATACTCGTTGTATATGTGTTTCATCCATCACTAAAACATCATCACAACTATATATATATATTACATGGAAAAGTTATAATCTTTTTTTCTTTTTCTTTTTCCACATTCTGTAAAACTTATGAATAAAGGCCGGTCCAAATACAGATATTGGGCTGGTTAATACTTCTGGCCCAAAAGTTTGGATATGTATGTCAAATTTGAAGTTGAGTAACAGAAGGAACATTGTTTTATGAGATATTTCTCAGAATTAAAGTTATATTTCCAAGAGGGTTACTCCCTACACCATCACACATTCCTTCCTGCACCACCACACTTTTTTTAAATTCCAAAACTATCTTTTATATTTTAAAATATCCTACACCTCCTCTTTTTTCTTGAACGGATGTCGACATCTGTTGAAGAAAAAATTCTTCAATGGATGTGCCACATCCGTTAACGGATTCCCACATCCGTTTAATTTTTTCTTTTAAGTTTTTAGTTTTTTTAAGTTTTTAAATTAATATATAAATATTATTTAACTCTTTTTAAAATTATTACTTAATTATTTATAAATTAATTTTATTTTATTTAATAAAATAATTATTATTAATTTAATTTACGTATTATTATTTTAAATAATAATTAAAATATTTTTGAAAAATTTATTAGAAAAGGATACGGATGTTGTAATCCGTGAGTTTTTTTCTTTTCAAAGTTTTTAGTTTTTTATTTTATTATATTTTAAATTAATATATAAATATTATTTAAATTTTTTAAATTATTATTTAATTAATTATAAATTTATTTTATTTTATTTAATAAAATAATTATTATTAATTTAATTTATGTATTATTATTTAAATAATAAAATAGTTTTTAAAAATTTATTAAAACAGGATGTGGTAAATGAAGTTTTTTCTTTTTAAAATTTTAGTTTTTAATTTATTATATTTTAAATTAATATATAAATATTATTTAATTAATTTAAAATTATTACTTAATTATTTATGAATTAATTTTATTTTATTTAATAAAATAATTATTATTAATTTATTTTATATATTATTATTTAAATAATAATAAAAATAGTTTTAAAATTTTTATTTAAACGGATGTGGCAATCCGTTAACGGATGTCGCCACATCCGTTGAAGATTTTTTTTTTTTTTTAATAAAATAAATAAATTAAAATATAAAATATATAAACGGACGGATGTCAACATCCGTTGAAAGTGAAAGGGATGTTGACATCCGTTTTAGAAAAGGACAAAATTGATATGGGGTGGTACAGGGAGTATTCGGTGGTGGTGGAGGGAGCAACTGCCTATTTCCAATCATGACCAGAATTTTGTTTACAAAAACTATATGAAAGTGATATATAGTCATTAAAACTCACTATCTTGATTATCTATCATAAATAATTTTTATGTTATCTTGATTTGTATTAAATATAAAATTGACATGATCAATTTAAAATATTTGACATAAAAAAAAATCTTGCAATAATAAATGTTTATTGAATATAATAACCAGAATAGTAATTGACATCTTTTTAATTTTTTTAATTTTTAATTTTAAATGCATCTTTTTACTAAACATTTAAATAATTTATTTTCATTGAAGTGAATGGATATCCATTAATTTCTTATTTATAATATATATTTAAAAAGAAATATCAGTGTTGTGGACAATATGTTTAGAAGATCACAAAAGTTGTCTAAACAGAAGTTAGCAGCGTCAATTATATTGAAATATTTAATAAAGAATCCAAAATCATTAATTATCGAAATTTCTTCATTTTTATAACATTCTTTTCTTATGCAGTTAATACATTCAAAAATTAATTTTAATCAATAACAAATAAATTAACAATGATTTCAAAGTATTTTATAATAATAGTTACAAAAACCAATTATTAATTTTTTTATTAAGTCACCATAAATCTCATTATTTAAATCATGTCTACAATAAATGTAAAATTTAGATTGATATATTGTTAGATTTATCAGCGCGGATTTTATATTTGACAAGGCCTTAAAAGAATTCTTTTTTGCAATAATTAGAGTTTTCCAAAGATGATTTTTAGATATCGATGAATAATGTTATTTAAGTAAATGTTATGAATAATGTCTTATGCAAAAGTTTTACTAGGAACAATTTCGGAAAAATTTAAGTGATTTATTCTCTATTAAAGTATCTTTTTTTTTTTTTTCTCAATGTGTGGTTTGGTTTTTTTAAGGAAAAATGCTATTAACAGAGATTGATGGTTTGGAGAGTTTAACACGAGCTTCATTAGATAGAGGTAAGTATCAAGGAAATTATAAGTTTATATGCACACTACATCTAAGTAAGTGAAGTTAATGAATTACTTTTATTTATGACTTAATAGTATTTTTTTTTCCTATATTTATAATAAAGATTTAATGTTTTTGTCTTTATTTGTCTTTTACTTATTACAAACATATAATGTGAGTATTAATTACGTCATTTATCATATGTTGTTTATGGAACTAATTAATAAATGCGTAAAAAAAAAGATTGTATTAACATATACAAACTCATCATGATCTTTAAGATGGCGTTAATATTAAAAGGGGATCACATTGAGTTTTTTTTTTTAAAATATAAAAGTCATATTGATTAGAAAAAAATAGAAGAAAAAGATTGAATTATATTGTTACAAATGTAGAGACAAAATGTAATTAAGCTTCTATTTATTAAATGGTAGTTTAGAAGTATGAAGATATGTGATGATTAACATGTTACAGGTATGTACATGGAAAAATGTTATGGGCATATATCTAAGTATTTTTTGAAATGTCAGAAGGTATACATGTTAACGATGAATCGAAAATTGAAACAACGTAAAAAAAATTATGTTAATGCAATTAAAATGTGTATGGATTGTGAAATTTCATTGTTTCCCGAAAATGGATGTTCTTATGCTAAATATCGTTAAAGTAATCATCGCTCAAATAATACTACTCATGCAATATGTAATAATTATTACACTCGTTATTCACCATCATTTAAACTATAATATAGATGTGTAACTCAAATAAATTCTTATTTCTTGAGTGAAATAAAAGTCGAACCAACTTATTATTGAAAATAAATATTATTCTTCTTATTAAAATTGAATAGTATAACAAATTATGAGTAATTGAGGAGAATAATGTTAATGAATATATGTATATGTAATCTGTACCGAGTGTTTAATGTTTTAAATGAAATTAGTTTGTTTTTATATGTACATTTTGAGTATTATAATTATATATAGTACATAACCAGTAATATTGCTCATCGAAAATGCATAACTAGCAAGTAAAAGAGCTTATTTACATTTTATTTGTGATGTAAATATTCTTTAAGAAACATTGTATATTAGAAGGAAAATTGAGATAATAGTGAAGAAAAAGTATATCCTTGTTGTCTGATGTATGTTGAAGATACTACACGAAGTTAGTAGTGACCAATAAGCAACATCATGGAAAATAAAATAAAATATGAATAAATATAGAAGTTTCAACTGGTTGCATAAGGACAATAATATATTAATAACTTTCGAGGGGTTTAATCCAATTTAATTGCTCAATTAGGCCCTTGCACGGATTAAATTTTTGGATGACCTAGAACATTGAAGTGGAGAGTTTTTTTATATGTGGCATTAACAGGGTGTTACGTGAAATTTTTTAAGTTTAAGTTTCACGTGAAAAATGCTTGATTAAAAAATTAAATAAAAATGTCATCTTTCATTACAATGAAACATCACTAAGAAATTATGTTTCTTGTTATCACCGAAAAATCTTCTTTCCTATACATCAAATCTGTGAGAAGAAATCCTAAAATCAATTCCAAAAATCCTCTTCCTTGTCATCACCCAAAAATTCCAAATTTCACAACCTAAAGAACCCTGCACACTAAGCCATACTCTAAAGGAGGAGTCTCAACAATACGCTATACAAGGAGTCCCACTTGCATATTCCGAATACTGATTGCAAAAACAAAATGACTTGTGCCTAAAATTTGATTATAATTTGAAACGTTCAAAACAGTACACCACACAGGGTTTTTTTTCTCATCGAGATACCCACTTCAACGATATACTCATCGTCCCCTTCGCCTTCGCTGCTTGCCTCTCAGGCGCCAATGCCACCTCCTCCATCGTTCTCATCGCTGGGTCATAGCCGAAGTCGCTGCCAGCCTCTCGTCGACACCTCCGCGACCTCCAACCCCTATCAACAGCTCCAATGTTACTTCTAGGTTTTTGCTCTGTTTTTGCTATTCCCATCAAAATTGTGATCCCCCACCACGAGGTGTCCTTCAAAGTCTCCAAGACTACCACTATGTTTCGCCCCAAGTGAATTCCCCAACCACACGAAGCCGCATCGGACAATTCCAAGTCCCGGAGTGGTCTTGTTAAGGCTGGTGAAAGCATTGCTCAAATTTCACAGTCATCTTCATATCCAGCTTATCGGTTTTCTGGTGAACTTATTTTTGCACCATAATCCTCATTTGCATCGTATCCTCTGCCTGGTGGTAGGTTCTAACAGTTTTTCCCAAATCGCAGTACAAAAGATAGGATGATAATATTTCAGCTCATAAACAATGATGAGTGGGACTTACTTTCACAAAGAATTCACACAGCATCATTGAAGTAGTTGTTTTAGCGAGACGATGTAAACAGCTCAAACGTGCCATCAAACTTTGAAATTTTGCTAAAATATGAACTGTAATTTGGGTTTCAATTCTCATATTTTTTTTATTTTCTTTAATTATATATTTCACGTATATGACTGTGAATGTCACATTTAAAAGATTATTAACGTCAATGTTTCATGTTATAAAAAATTTAACCCGTTAAATTAATTTAACGACTAACACTTAGCGAAACTGATAAGACGGGGTCTTAATCGTAAAAACCCCACATAGATTCTCGAAGGGGTTTAAAAAAGAAAAACATCTTTATGATATTGTGTGTGCAATGAGAGAGGCCTAATATGAGAAGACAAAAACACCGTCTTCTGGACATCATATCCAAAGCTATCCAAACCGACTTACTCATATGTTCACATGGCCTTGTCACATAGTGACCCATAAAATCCCAAAACATATACATTAAAAGGGACCCACTGTTTAAAAACAGTACCACATAGGGAACTCAGTTTTAGGGTTCCATTCTAAGCATAATACGACAAATAGTTTGTTAATTAGGTTCGTGTCAAAGCAGAGGATGATGAAGCAAGTGTCGTGTTCTCTCAATTACTCAACGTTTGCACTGTCTTCCTCACAAGGCTTATTTACTGTGTATTGTGAAAACTAAGACTAAATAAATTTGACAGTACTGACAGTGTATAATATTTGTTTCTGATAGTTGAAATAATATAAAAAATTACAAGTTGTGAATCGATGTTGGTAAAATGGTGTTTTAAATGGTAATTGGTTAGTAAGATTTAAAAGTTGAAAGAGAAATGGCAGAAAAGATAAGTATCCAAATAAGGAAAGAAAAGCGACAGGTCGTATTGGAGAGGTTGAACCTTATCAGCTTATCCAGTTCAGATGATCTTCTTCCCACTGCAACTTTTATTGTGCCATGCGTGCCCAGTTCAATGAATCAGTAATGGGGTCCCTCTTTGTTTTCTTTTCAGCCTCTTTATAATCAAAGTTTTTTTAAATATTTTCACTACGATATTTTTCAATATTGATTAGTTCATATAAATTATCTAACTTAGTTTCTTATATCAATGGAGAATTAATATTAATTTTATAAAGGTTAGTTTCAATCCTTAATGAAAATCTTAATATAATCTTTTACGTGTAAAGAGGATACCTGTTTTGTCCACATATTTATTCGTTTTATTTTTATTTTTTAATATAATTATTTATTAATATTTTAAATATTAATAATTATACGCCGTTTTATAAATTGAAAAATAGTTTCTCCTCTGTCACATAAACTTAATAATTAATTTAACAATTTTATATTTTATTAAATATTATTTAATAAATCAACGGTTTTAGTATTTTTATTTTTTATTATTAATATTGATAATATTATTTATGATAATATCAATATTAATGCTATTATTTAATAATAAAGTATTTTAAATAATAAATGTCATAATTTTTAAATATATAACAATATATAAAGAGATATTCTGTAGACATTTATTATTCCTATTTTGTTTTTTCTAATATAACTGTTTATTGATATTTTAAATATTAATAATTATAGATAGTTTCATAAATTGAAAAACAGTTTCTTTCTCATGTACTTAATGATTGGTTTAACAATTTTATTTTTTATTAAATATTACTTAATAAGTCAAAATTTTTAATAATTTTAATTTTTATTATCAATATTGATAATATTATATATGACAATATTAATATTGATAATATTATTTAATAATAAAATAGTTTAAATAATAAATGTTATAATTTCTAAATATATTTGTCACCCATAATAAACTATTTTATTGTAGTTTTGTTTGCAAATTTATTTAATAATTTCACTTTTTTAACAATAAATATTATTATACATAGGATAAAGTGAGATATTTACCACTTTTAATATTGAAAAGATGTCTAATAAATATTAAGAATCAATATTTAATATATAAATTATATAATCTTATTATTCAATTATCTTTTTAATTACTAAACTAGTATTTAAGCCTAATAATAATAATAATAACAATGTATTTTTACTAGATTTCAAAAATTCACTATGTTAAAGAGTAGACAAGTATATTCTAAAATTTTGTTAAGACACATGCACAAAAAGAATAAGAGTTATGGAACCATTTTTGAATCTCTTTGAAAAAGCATATCAAAAGCATAAAAAAAATTATTAGTAAAATCTTTCAATAAAATTTGTCTTAGTAAAATCACTACATAATTATATATAAAATAGAGATTTAATATTGAGAATAGGTAAAACATTTTAAAGATATAAGAATATCACACAATTTTAATATTAGTAAAAATTGATACTTGTTACCATAGTAATAAAATAAAATAGTTTAAAGAGAAAATATTTTATTTCGCATTAGTAGGAGATTATGATTATTTATTCTGTTTTTTATACTACATTATATATTATTAATATATTATACATACATTACATTACTTTTTACTTTTAGATTTTTAAAATTGAAAAAAAATATATGTATGATATGTTTTATACAGAACCAAGAAAACTTGTTGAAAAATATGTCATACTTCTTTTTAAAGTAAATATTTTTTCAATAATATATGTATACAATCACTTTTACCAATTAAACTATACCAAAATCGATAACAAAACTATATAAAAAAATAAAAAATCTTTAAAGTAAATAAATTTAAAACTTTAATAAGATAAAAATATCGTAATTCCTCCATCACTAAGATAAAATTAAACTTTTAAAAATATAAAATATTAAGACAATAACTTAGTTAGAAATTCACAAAGCAAAGAAACAAAAGAGAAGAAAAAAAAGACCAGAAATAAGAAAAATAAAATAATTTAATTGAGAGAAAATAACAAATGAAGAAAAAGTGGATATAAGGGACCCATTTGTTGATGAAAGATATTGGATGAATCAGCGGCACTTTCTTTTAGTTTCATGAATCAATGAATGGATACCTTCACAATGCCGTTGCTGACTTCTGTGCCAATCTACGTCACTGTTATAAATAAATCATTCTTTAATATTTTGAATTTACCAATATCACCGAATCTTTTTTATTCTAAATTTCTTATTTAAAAAGTGAATAAGTAGCAATTCTATCATATGATATCTTCATTTTTTTATATAAATAAATTTCATTCATCTTCTTGTTATTTTCCTTTCTGTATGATATTTTTCTATTTTATTCTGAAATGAGTCATATTCTTTTAGAAAAAAAAAATGTTATTTTTACATGAATATCAACTCTTTCCTATATTATATAGACAGTGGGTTTGGAATCTTATATCTAATATTAAATTTCAAAATTTGAGAGATATTAATAATTGCAACTTTTCTTCTGTTTATGATAACATTGTTTAAAATATATTGATGATCTTGGTTTGGAGATTGATATCCAACTTTTTCACTTTCTTTAATTAGTGTTCACATTAGTTCACTTATACAATGATTTCACGTCAATTCTCACTTGTGTCTTTGATTATTTTTACAGAAAAACAAATATAAGTAAAATTTTATTAAAAAGATTTTGGGAAACACTTATCCCTGCTTTGAAAAGTATTTCCTGTCAATATCATGAAAATTATTCTTTAGATTAGTTATCCAAAGTATTATTTCAATTGCCAAATAATAAATTGATAAAGAAAAATTAGGTAAAAGATCAAATTTAATACAAGATTGTTCAAGCAGTGAAGGTAAAATTGTATGTATACCTTTGACCAAGAAAAATGAAGAAAAGAAGAGATGAGTTTAAAGAAAAAAGATGACAAAGTTTAAATAATAGTGTTTGTATTTTTTTATTTCTATAAAATGGTATTTATGGTAATGAAAATTAAAATAAAAGGGAGTATGAACATTTGTCTCGTATTCGCCTACTTAATAAATTGTAACGATGACTAAAAGTAATTTTTAAACTACAATTCTTAATATAAATTTATCTACTTATATTATCTCCTATTTGCAACATTCATAATTTAACTGTTTGCTAAATATATATATATATATATATATAACACTTCATTTTTTTTATGAAATTTAGAATCTATAATTGGTTATTTCGGCCTCGTAGATTTAATAATGATACAAAATATATAACAATAAACAAAAGAATATTGGAGATTAATATAGGATAAATATTTTCGATATTTCGTTTGATTGTTTACAACAAAGGCATAAAATAAAAAGTAGAATGACATGATATGTTTTACACTGTTGATATGCAAAAATAAAATAATTTAAAAATTATATCAAGATGCATTTAAAATTTGTTATTTTATAACAACAATAATGCTTTTGTTTAATTTAAAATCTCGATATAAAATAATTTATTAATAGATTTCTTATTGTAAATTCTCCGTACTAAACAAAAAAAAATAAAATAAATTAGATATAAATAAATATTTTACTGCAAATGTATTTAATTTAAACATGACTGAAGAATAATAAAGGTTTTTAGTATGCACCTAATTAGAATATATTTATGAAATTTTGTAATTAACTTTTTTCAATCATTGTTGTTTCTAATATATTTTATTACTATGAAAATCAGTATGTAATAGATAAATTATGATTAATAATTTTGAACATTTAATATCATCATTTATATTAATCTCACACTATAATTTTTGTGAGAATTTAGAAAATTACTTAATAGTGCTAATTTTTATTTTAATAATAGTAAAGGATTTAAATTATAAATAAATTTCTAATGATTGAAGTTTATTATATAAAAAATCACCATTTATTTAAAAAGCTTGTCTATAATCACCATTTTAAGTCATACAGATTTCATGTGACTTAAAATAATTCAAAGTGATAATTCAAAGTGAATATTTATTTAGTTGTGATCATAAAGATATACTTAATATGTTTGTTGTCTATACAGATAGTTAGATCATCCTATGAGAAATATAAAAATAATTATTATCATCCTATGATAATAATTAATTTTTCGGTTTAGCATTTTAATATAATTCTCCTTTATATATCTCTTCTCATTTTCTTTCCAAAATTTGTAGTGGATTATTCTAAGCTTCTTCCCTTTGATGTGAGAAGAGCGTATTCAATTATGTATCTTTTCTTTTTCTTTCCTTTCTACCCCATGCTTTAATTTTCTTACCAACATATTAGTTAGACATCATATATATATATATAAAAGGAATAATGATAATGTTGTCATCTGATGGTTCCAATGCTCAACATCTTAAGCAACACGCAACCCAAAACCGATATTTTAAGCTAAAGAAAATTTTCTTTGACACTTTTAAAATCGAATCAAATCTCATTATATTCATAAAGATCAACCCCTTCAACCAACAATATCTTCACTAAGCAAACAATCCAAGAGATTAAAGAATGAAAACCATTCTATATTTACGAAAATAAAAAAGTATTTTGTGCATAAAATTTTTTACCCTTTAAATTTGTGCCTTAGGAAAATTGTAAGGAGAGTTTCTTTAAAGTGAACTAATTTTAAAAGAAAATAAAAAACATTAACTTTTATTTATAAAGTTTCAAAATTGATCTTAAACAAAATTCAAGCCTAGTGTAGTTTTGCTTTTTGCTTTTTTGAAAGTATGCAATAGTAATGTTTTACTTTACCAATAGAAATATCCATCCCATAATGTTTTTCTTTTTTTGAGGGTCAAGTCATTTTCTACTCCAATTCTTGTGCCGGACGTCACATTCCACAAATATATTCACGCCATTGCCCTTCATCATTTCATCCAGCCACTGGCATGCAATGGGATACAGGGAGTCAATCATTCATTGTATTCAGGATAAAGATTATGTGTTTTACAATCATACCAAACTCTCCACATAACTTTATCCTGTTCTTGGACCCAACTCAGACCCGTTATGCGTTATCTTCTTCCTTCTTGCCTCCCCCACTAGCCACCCAAAATATATTCCCTGCAAAAACAAACAATTATTTAATATCAAATCACCAACCATTAAAACAACATAAATATAAATAAACTCATAACGGAAAAACATTAATACGTATAAAAATACGTATTCACTCCAACCAAGAAAACGCACTGAAAAGAGGAGAGAAAACAAGCAGTTTCAAAATAGACCCAGTTGATAAAAAACACAAGGCTGAGACGAAGAAGTGACAAGCGAATACCACGGAAAAGTTTATGACAAACGTCACGTCACGGGAAGTGTTAAAAACTTTTACAAAAAAAAAAAAAAACAGAATCTATACTGAACCGGAAAAAATAAATTAAAAGACAAAACAGGATTGCTGTGAACCAAAGTTTAGACTGGATCCAGTATTCAGTTTCAATTTAGGATTGGTTGTTTGTTTTAAATTTTGAATCAAAACCATTTTCCTCAAAATTAGGTCCAGAAGCTCCACGAATGGCCATCAATGGCTGCAACTGATTAATATAAGTTCTGTATTATGTACACAGATACACACGCACACAGACCAAACACATAATCAATTTTCGTTAGATTTTGAAATCCGTCAGATCCCAAGCCAGCGCGACAGGATCCGTCGCCGCTGCCGTCGTGGCCCGGAATAATGAAGGTAGACAAAACCAAAGCGACGTTCGATTCAAAGGTCCTCTGCTTTGGTCATGACGGAGAGCCTGCTCGGCCTCGGATGAAAGTCTCCACGCCGTCTCTGCTGGTGCGAGGAAGGTCGAATCAACGCTGCGAGAGCTCGTTTGACGAGATCTCCCTCCACTCCGCGAATTCTCACGAGCGAGTTCGTCATCGCCGATCTGCGCGCGTTGAGGCGATTCGGGGAGTACGGCGCCGGCGCGTGGCTCTTCTTGTGCAGGCTGCAGCGGAAGGAGCCAGGGTGCGTCGTAGGCGAGCACATGCACGTCCGCTTCGGCTGGTGCGGGTTAATACTCCCCTGTCTGGACGCGGCGGCTCGCGGCGCAACCGCGATGGAGCGGTTCGGAGAGACGGAGCGGTGGTCGAGAGAGAAGCGCACGGAGGGAGCGGAGGAACCGCAGAGGTTGACACGAGTGGGGGAGGAAGAGCGGTTAAAAAAGGTGGTCGAAGGAGAAGAGAAGCTGGAAGTGGAAGATGCAAAACCTGAGGGTGACGAAGAGGAGGAGGAAGAAGCAGTGTGAGAGCGAAAGTGAGAGTTGTAGAATCTAGGAGTGGATGAGAGGGATCCAATTACTGCGTTTCTTGATTTTCTAGAAGCTGCCGCCATTTTTTCTCTTTCAGAGGAAAGGAAAGTGAAGAAGTGTGGGAGTTTTTTTTTTTTTTCTCCCTAAAGGCCGGGTTCGGCTCTTCGGTTTGGCAAACCTAGCTTTACTCGAGGCATGTATATATAGAATTTTGAAGAAGAGCAATGGGTTTGTTTGGCGTAGGCAAAGATCGACGAAATTTTCAGTTTGGGATGTGAACTTTGTGTAATTGTGTTGTAGTCCCTGATTGTTCTTTTGTTTAGTTGCGCGTGTGGTGGTAAGTGGGGAGATTTTGAATTGAAAAGACAGGAGAAGGATGGAACAGCAAAAGAGAAGAATAGTGTAGAAGAGCGGTTAACCAAAAGTGGTTGGGGTTGGGTTAGTTAACCAAAAGTGTAGAGGAGCCCTCGGAATTGCAATGGAACCGCTTGAAGTTTGAGAAAGCTATGGGCAGCAGTGGGCATAATAATAAAAGACGACAAAAAAATATTGAACCGTTTTAATTCCACTGACACGTCTCCTAATTCTCTATCCTTCTCCCACGTACTGCTCTCACTTGTAAGTCACTAAACTACCCTTCTCATTCTTTTTTTATTCCAACACAACACAACCCTTCTTTTTTCCTTTACTAGTATTTTTATCTGTCAACGCCAACGCCTCTATCATTTTTTAAACAACCAAATTTTATTTTTATTATCATTCAAAATAAATTATAAATTAAAAATAAATATGATTTAAAATAAGAGATATTAACTTAACATATAAGTGTATTGTAATTTTAAACTTTATATAATTATTATTTTCAATATTTTATTATTTAATTTATTATCAGTTTATTAATGATGTCAGTATTTAATTATTTATTTATTATTTTATGTAATATTTTAAATTTTATTGTTATGTGGAAGTTGTTAAGAAATATTGAAAAAGTTCATAAAATAACCTTCATTTTACAAATTTTTTATTTTGAATTTTACATGCAAATTCTGTTATTACGGTATTTTGTAATTTTAAATTTCAAATGTAAGTTTGGTTATTATATTTTAAATTTTAATCTTTTCGTTGATAATATGAATTTAAATTTTAGAAAAATAAAATAAAATAGTTAGTTATATTTAGTTAAGAGTAATTATTAATAAAAAATATTCTTTAATTATTTGAAGAATATTAACAAAGAATTAATTAAGGAAAATTATACTTTTATTAAAATAAACAGCAACACAAAAATAATAATGGAAACATTTATTATTAGAAAGTGTATGTTTTAATGACATTTTAATGTAAATATTTGATAAGACTTTATAGAAATTTTAAAAAATAATTTATAATCTGATACACTTTTAAAAATTAATAACTATCTATTTAAGTTAATCTTAATGTACGTCTATTATCACTATATGATAATACTATTACTCGAATTGCAATTTTGTATACTATACCAAGTAGAAAACTTTGATTTGTTCCCAAATATGGATGTCTCTTTGACCCCCATTTTGATCAAAATGAATATTATTTAGCATCATAAAGTACGATTTTTGGATTTGATGTTGTGTATTATTTTTGTTCCTTGTTTTTATATGTTTTAAAGATTATCATTCGTAATAGATTACTATTATAACTTTTTATTACAATAAATTATTATCTCTTTGTGTAAATTATTTAGAAGTTATTAATTGTAAGGACTAAAATATAATAGAAAAAAAATACCAACATGTTATCGAAATTCTAAAACCAAAAATGGAAATGTACATTGTTTTTTTCTAAAATCGAGACAGATAAATAGGAAAAAAGTGTGAGGAGATTAATAAGCAAATTATTCCTTTTTTTTCTTTCTATTATTGTTGTATTTTTAAAACATTTTTTTTGTTTATATTTGATTGGTACTTTTAAAGTTTAAAATAAAAGTAAACATTTTTTGTTATCTGTACTTTATTTTTCATATATAAGTTTTAATTGGTTTATAAGTAATTTTTATCATATATATATCTATAGCTAAATATCAAAATGTCAAACAACAATTTTTGAAAGACTTTTTACTTAATAGGTTGGGGCTGCTACTGTTATAATTAAGTAGATAAGAAAGAATCCCATCATGATTCTTATTAGAGTGATTAAGTCATTTTGTAACGGAATTATTAATAATCTCTTACCAAAAATTAAGGGTTCAACAGAACCCAAAAGGAAAATAGGTGAATAAGTTGTTTTTTTATATTTAAGATTTTCTCCTAAAAAAAATCTAAAGAAAATTTATTTATGAACACAAGATAACTTTAATATGAGAAACCTGTTCTAACACACTTAAATTTTGAACTAAAACATTTTTAAAAAAATATTTAATAGTTTTTTTTTCTCTATATATCTATAACAATAATTGAATGATTTTTCTCTGCTTATTTTTTTCTTAATATGATCCTTTTTGCTATATCAGATTAGGGTTACAGTCATTTAAAAGATGACGAGCCGATATATGTTAATACAATCATTTACTTATTTTATATTTTTATTTTTCAATCTCAAGAACAAAATAAGAAAAATATCATTATTATGATGTAACAAAAATACAACATCGAGTCTTTTAGAAAAATATAGAAATCACGTTTAGTTAAATATAAATAAAAAATTACATAATTACTATAAATATAGGAAAAAAATACTATTGAATCAATACAAAATGTAAAATATTTTATATAAAAAGAATTGTTTATTAAGTGCTGTAAATTTGTGTGGCTTTTCCAAAAGAATAACGTCGTTAAAAAAATTAAATGAAATCAAACTTTTTCTACTTGTGTGATTTGATTTTTATCTATATTTATATTTGTAAACTAGCCACTGAACAGTTTTTATTGGTTTAGGGTCCGAAAAAAAAAATCTATGGTATACATATTTAACGTGATTTATTTATCCTAAAAAAATTAATGTTATTTTTCTATTTTTCCATTTCAAAATTGAATAATGTTAAGATGATAATCTTAGGAATAAAATTGCACTTGGTTTCGGAACATTCTTCACCAGTTATCGGCTTTCATGAATCTTAGGAGCCATTGCATGAATTTTGTCTATCATACTTTGAGTCAATGATTATTTATGCTGCGTTTATTCATTTTGAATTCCAATAAGAAAAATAAAAACATTGATTTATAACATCGTCCAAGCCGAACAAGGAGAGGAAAACTTGCTAATTAAGGATGTTACGTTTGTAGATATCCTTATTCCTAAAAATCTACATCACTGTCTTGATTTTCTTTAGTGAAATTTCCTCCATTTTAAATGGACATCTTGTGTGGAGTTCTGAATTTTGGATCGAATCGAACTTCCAAGAATTAATTCGACCGATCGAAATAGCCATATGTTTGAACAATCCTTAGCACATAAACCAAACCAGAGGACCCTCTCTAGGCAAAATCAAACCTCATCCACTAAAATAGGGTTTTGATATAGTTGACACATGGGTCATGGGTACTCTTATTTATGAATGTTGTTGATCACTATGCAAATTGCTGAAAGCCATGTTGGAGTTGGCTAAAGAGGGAGAAATTATATATATTCATATATCAACTCTAGCCAGCTTCATCACACTTCCTTCCACTCATATCTTGTGCCCTATTCTTCATTTTGGAACATTCTCAAATAAAAACCAAACAAAAATACTATATAAAAACGACAACTCCTGAATACCGAGGCCTCCTATTAATGTGGTTGGCTTTCAACTGTCACATTACGCCTTTATTAGCCAAACAACCAAGATATAAAATTAGGTCAGTTTTTAGTTTTGAGTATGAAAATGCCGTGAAACAAAACATTATAAAATAAAGGTTTAATCTTTTTCGACATCCCTATTTATGTACGAATGTCTCAGATGGGTCATCGTTTTCTAAAGTGTATCAAAATGGTCCTTAATTTTGAAAATTGATATCAATTGAATCCTTCCCGTTAAGTTGGCTGGACGGCGTTAAAAAAATTGATGAGTGGATGCTGAGATGACGAACGAACGCTCGTCCACCAGCGAACGTACGCTCGTCCATCAGCGAACGAACGCTCGTCGACCACCGAACGAACGGTCGTCCAGTGTGGAACGAACGGTCGTCCAGCAGTAAGAGGTCGACGAGCGTTCGTTCTCTGGTGGACAAGCATTCGTTCGCTGGTGGACGAGCGTTCGTTCGTTGGTGGACGAGCGTTCGTTCGTTGGTGGACGAGCGTTCGTTCGTCATCTCAGCATCCACTCATCAATTTTTTTAACGCCGTCGAGCCAACTTAACGGAAAGGACTCAATTGATATCAATTTTCAAAATTAAGGACCATTTTGATACACTTTAAAAAACGAGTACCCATCTGAGACATTCGTACATAAATAGGGATGTCGGAAAGAATTAAACCTAAAATAAAACACATGTTACTTGATATGTTCAAAGACGTCATACACTCGTACAAGACATAATATAGTTAATGGTTTAATTTAAAAGGAAATTAAACTATTAATAATAATATTATTTAAGCACTTTCTTATCCAGAAATTTTTAAAATTCAAACACGATTCGTTGGACATGTCCAAGATCATTTAATCGTGTGATAAATGAGACGCTTTAATTATCTTCCGTGTTCGAATTGGAAAATAAGGTTAGTGTTCTGCTTTGATATAGACATTGAGAAACGTAGTGAATTATGAAAAACAAAAACCATTATCTTAAACAACACGATCTGTAACAGTTAGAGAGGGTCAACGCTTATCTGAAAACACACAGTATTATCGATCTACGGCATCCGTGACACTGCAAATCTTCATCATTCGTGTTGTTATAGTATTTTACCAGAACACAGTTCAAACCGTGTGCTTTCGCAAATCAGTGTTGGTACCATGTCAAACATTTACTTCACTAGTGTTACATTTTGAAGAATTTTCCTTAATTATGTAAAAGGTTATTTGATGAGACATTCGATTCTATCATGTCTTTTCACTCCAAAAGTATATGGTACGGGGAAGACAAAGTCGCGAAACCCATCTTGTTTGTCTGAAGGAAGCATGAAACGAAAGAATGCTTATTTGTTCAATACAACATTGATTAACGCGTAGAAATGTCTACAACAATTACCAGCAAGCACGGATTAATTCAACGAATCAGAAGGCAGAGATTTGAGTTTTGTGTAAGATTCGCAGCATTAGTATGAACATGCACCATCACTGCTCATTAATAGTTACGCGTAGTAAATTAGAAAAATGTAGCATCGATGTTTCGGAGATGATTTCGCTTTAATAATTTTTTTTCATTGCCTTGTTTATGTAAATCGTATAATTATTATATTAAGATATTGTGTGGTAGCTAATTGATGAGAAGAATTTTGAAATGTTGGAAAGAAGGTTGAAATGATAAACGAGATAGAATCGTGTGGTTTTGTTTTCAACAATGGTGGCGTGGAGTGGCAGAAGCAAGAAATTGGGAACTTCTTGGGTCCAATTATTGGCGTAAAGAGATATGTTGCGGCTAGCAGTTATCTTTTCCCAGCTCTCTAGGTCAACTTGCTTTGGCTTATCGTACTCATTTCCAAATTTTTCTCTCATTTATCAATAATAATTTTATGATACATTTTTACATTAATTTAACATGATAAAATAATTATAAAATTATAAACTTTTATATCATCACTTTTATATTGTTTAAAAAAAAGAAATGAATAAAGACAGTGTTAAATAAAAACTTTATTAGATTAGTTAAAAAATCATTATTCTTTCTGCTATAATAAACTTTCATATATATTTTTAGTTTTAGAAATCTCAATTGTTTTAATTTGACTCTTTTTTCTCATCTTCCCCATTTCTCTTTTTTTTTAATTTCTTTGGAAATTGGAATATAAAATTTAATTCTACTTGTTTTTTCATAAAAAAAAACAAATAGTTAGTGCATTATAACTAATGAAAAATAATTAAGCAAATTAATAATAATATTATTAAATTTAGAAGTACGTGTAAAATTAAATTATTTAATTAAATGACATTTTTTTATCGCTTTGGTGGTATCAATTTTTCGTTTATAAATTTACGTGTTGATCACGGTCAAGATGTGAAAGAAAGATAATTATTAAAATAAATAACTATTTTTAGTTTAAAATTATTTCAATACCTTCGTTCACCGCTTTCCTACACTCTTGTACCCATTAATTGAACTTATTTCTCAACCACGAGTCTAATCAAGTTAATATACTTTAATTGTCTAATTGTGAAACTTGTTGAAACATTTGAAAGTCTCTCATTCCAGTTAAAAAAAGGTTAAAAAAATGTCCTTTTCATTTTACAATGACTCTTTTATACACTAAAGATGTTGAATGTGTTTGTACGTGTACTAATATTTTAACCTGTATTAATAAATGAACTAATTTACATTACTTAACTTCGATGTTCTCAATCCAGTGTTAAAATCAAAACCTCCTTTTACCCTACTCATTCACAATCTCAGTTATATATGGAAATTTATTTCAAATGGAAATAAATTAGCACTCAGTGCAAGTTGGCATAGATATTATATATATAATAGTTATATACCAAAGTCCTTGATCTTATCTAATTTTTGTAAAAAACAATGGCCTGCATCTGCTTCTGTTTGATTTAGATGTGAATATATTTGGATTTAACGACCGTCCCTAGAAGTGACGTCTATTCTGTGTGGAAGAAAGTGAATTAGGTTTCAAGTTTCTCACCAATAATGTTAGCTCATCAGTCCAATTTAATATACTAATCATGATCTTATCCACCATCACATTACCAACATAAACATATTCAATATTAAAATAAAATCCGTAGTCAATGTTGGGTTGTGTTCTGTTTCTTTATGCTCTGCTTTCGTTTTTGTTTTCTTAACTAGGATTCTTCGTTTATTGAATGAGAGTGAGTGTGAGACCCTGGATAATTAGCAAATTTAATCCTGACATCACACCACTAACACACACACCACGTCACTGTTGCGGGTAATTAAAAACCCACTTTCAACTCTGATTTTCATCTCTGCAATGCACAGAAAACTGAACCACCATCATTCTCTGCAACATTAAAAACGCACCACTCCTTACATGCACACCTGCCACTTGTCACGTTAGAAACTTACAAATCAGAATTTAGTATGCAGGTGTCAGTCTTGGACATGTTTGTTCAAGCAAACGTTACTTTAACAAAACCAAAGTTTTCTGAGAACCCTTTCACCTGCACACTCATTCATCTTCTTCCTCAGAAAACCAAACTCTTCATTTTCTCCAAATTTCTCTCTAAGAATCCTTAACTTCTCTCTATCAGAAAACTCACGTTTCCTCTCTGATCACAATTGCAGCACCATAGGAATGTTAGTACTGCTGTGATCTCCATTTTGGACCAAACAGAAACTGAATCCAATCTGGTAAGCCTTCTTACTGTATTTCGTTCTTAGGTTTCTGGAAGAATAGAGTTTTAGTGCATGCAAGTATGTAGTCTCAGAGTTCTGCAATTTTTGATTAGATTTGTTTTGGAAGAATCAAGAATATAATAGAAGCATAGTTGGATAAAGCCATTTTCATCTAGGACAAGTTGGAACTTCAATCCGGGTAAGGGAAGCTTATATGTTTAATTCATACTGCTTGATTTTATAATCTGAGTTGCATGTATATGAAATCTGATATTTGAGCCTTATGAACGTTTACTGATATGAGATATAAATTCTGGTTCATTTGCATGTTGTTTTGGATACGCATGAAAGATGTGTGAATGTTATAGAGTTGGAATGATTAGATCGATTGAATCTGTCATGAATGAACACTGCTTAATTGTATTATATATGTTGTTGCTGATTTTTGATTTAAATGTATATTGATTTGATTCTGTATAAATGGAGTATGGTGATTGTATATTTGGAATGATCCAAATGTTGAAATCTGTATGATTTGATGTATTAAATCTGAAAGGAAAGTTGTCAAGTTCATAAAAATCGAAATCTGGAAAATTCTGTTAAGAGTTGAGAAATCTGGTCTCTGTACTGATAAAGGATGTTCGTCCCTGTACGGTCTTAAACCGTTCGGTTTTCAGTTAAGCTTACTTAGACTAGAATTCTTTCATTTGGAAAGAATTCTGCCCGAGAATGAGCGTCCCTAGTTGATGATCTGAGCGTTCGTCTAGCTCAGTAATATTTAAATATTTAAAACTTTATAAATGAGTGACGTTCGGCCTTAAGTAGAGCGTCCGTCCTTAATAACGTTCGTCCTAAATGAAGTTCGACCTTCTGTTGAACGTTCGTCTACAGAGCGTTCGTTTCTATATTGAACGTTCGTTCATAACTGGTGTTCGGTCATATACCTAAACGTTCGTCCTACCCAACGTTCGGTTTATACCAACGTTCGTTCTGATTGTGCTCGGTCATTGACTTAGCGTTCGTTCCAAAGCGGGGTTCGGTTTCTAAACTGAACGCTCGTCCCTATTATTGAATTTTGAGCGAACATAACTGGCGTTCGTCCAAATTGTTAAATTACGTTCGTACTTGGACTGCCAGTGCTGTTCTTCTGAAATCAATTATATTGCTGGTGTATCTAAACACTTATCACTGGTTTTATTCCTTGGGTTCTATCTAGATTCTTTACACTTAAAATCTTTCAATGTATTATTCATCTCTTCTAAAGATCAGTATTTTCAAATTATCAAGAGTTGAAGCATATTAAGTGAATAAATGACTCGTTTCTTTTGTTCAGAAACGTGAAATCAAAGGTTCTGTGATAAGTTCATTTTATTTGATTAAAGAATGCATGACGTTAATATTAAGAGAGTGAAATACAGAATGGAGATATTATAATTATGAAAGGATATGATGGTTGAACACGACATGATATGATTATATGATTTTGAACTTGAATGAGCGTTCCATGGAGGAGCTTCTCAGTTGTATTAAATGCTAAATTTGTAAAGTATGAACATGGACAAGTTACTGATGGCTTGGTCCATCCTGATATTCCGTGATGCTCATCTTCACGTAGAAGGGGGTAGTCATGCGTGGGAATGGCAGGAGGTCATTCGTATCCCTCACTTAGCAGGGGCGAATGATTAACCTCAAGTGGAGGTCATTCGTATCCCTCACTTAGCAGGGGCGAAGGATTAACCGCATGTGGAAGCTGATTAGGTATATCCCGGCTACCACACCACTTGGGTGCAAGGACGCCTGTAACTACATGGTTCATACAGTTCAGTACAGTCTGTTTTATATAGATTTATATGTTAAATTTTATGATTAAGTTGTTTGATGTATCTGTGAATTAAATTGTGAACTGTATGTATGTTGTATTAATTAAACAATATAAGCTTACCCTTGCAATTTTCCTGGTGCTGTTTACTGTCCATGTATAATCCGTCTTGTCAAAATGCAATGATCATCCGTTGTGGATGTGAGCAGAGGGTGATGCATCTCTTGAAGTATTACTGGAAGAAGAAAATTTGGAAGATGCAAACCTGGTTGAAGTTGAAGTAAAAGCTGAACAGTAGAGGCGCGATTCCGTAGCAGTTTTAGTCTAGTGTGTTGTGCAGTATTTTTGGCAGTTGTATATATATATAGTTCTGCAGATCTGTTTTGTATTTATCTGAAAATTTGGAATTCTGTCAAGTGCTGGACTGTATTTTGATATTCTGTATTTAAATTCTACAGAATGGATAATCAGAACTGGTTTC
The DNA here is from genome assembly GCF_029865625.1 of Vigna umbellata. Classification (NCBI taxonomy): domain Eukaryota; kingdom Viridiplantae; phylum Streptophyta; class Magnoliopsida; order Fabales; family Fabaceae; genus Vigna; species Vigna umbellata. The sequence goes on from NC_142165.1 coordinate 101,643,929, forward strand.
TGTTTATTTTTTTTTTTGAATTCTGAACACTGCAGATTTTACTGTACGTGCTGTATGTTAAGTTTTAAAATTCTGAGCTACTGTAATATTCTTAAGACTGCACTGTTTATCTCTGTAAATGTGATCAGTCCTGGTTAATGGTAATTATCATTATTTTGGGATGTTACATTAGTGGTATCAGAGCAGTTTTGTTCTCTTAAGGACACTGTAGGGTTATGAGTGCACTGTGTTTTGCTGTGTGCTTATTATATGTTTAATGAGTTATTATTATTTAACTCTTGGACATAACTAACGCTCGTTTTCTCTGTATCCAGAGAACTAATGGCACCTAGATTGCCTCCCCCTCCTCAACCGAATGAACCTGATACTTCCAACCGCTCTAGATTGTTGGAGGACGTTATTGAGAGACTCCAACGACAAAATACCACCCTTATGGAACAGAACACCACCCTGATGCAGCAGAATCAGGCAGCCATGCAGGGTTTAGAAGCCTCACGTGTTACTGCTGAAAACACACAGAGACAATTGATGGACATCCTTGCTGCCACTAGAGGTACGCCTGGAGCATCCTCTTCAAACGCCACTCCACACGCTGCTCAACCAAACGCTGAATGGAGTTTGGAGAGTTTCCTCCAGCATCATCCAGCTAAATTCAATGGAAAGGGCCTCCCTGATGAGGCGGATCAGTGGCTAGGAGACATGGAGAGAATTTTCAATGCAAAGAGGTGTCCGGACGAGAATAGGTTGGCTTACACAGAATATTTACTGACTGGGGAAGCAAGCCACTGGTGGGCGAGCACAAGAGCTATTCTGATAGAAGCTCAACGTCCTGTCACTTGGGAAGTATTTCGTGGTAAATTTTACGAGGAGTACTTTCCTGACAGCGTACGGTTTGCGAAGGAAGTGGAGTTTTTACAACTAGTTCAAGGTGGGATGACAGTTTCAGAGTATACCAACAAGTTCAAGCACCTTGTTCGGTTCTATACGATGGCAGCCAATGAAGAATGGCAGTGTAGGAAGTTTGAGAACGGATTGAGGAGTGATTTGAAGGTGTTGATATCCAGCTTATGTATCCGGTCTTTTCCCAGTATGGTTGAGCGAGCTAAGGTATTGGAGAAAAATATGGCAGAGGTTGAACGACAGAAGAAACAACCGCAAGTTAGTAGGGGACCAATTGTGTCCAGGGGAAGTTCTGTTCAGAGGAGACTACCTTACGCTCGTCCAAATCAATCAGCCAATACAAGTGGTTCTCAAGCACTGGTTCCTGTAGGACAAGCTGGACAAGGCAGTGTAACTTGCTTTCACTGTGGAGGGCCGCATTACCGTTCATCCTGCCCTCAACTGGTAGGAGGAAAGCACTGTAACAGATGTGGACGAAATGGGCACGTGGAGAACGAGTGTAACATGAGTGGAAGAGCAGTGATGAGACCACCAAACACTGGCAGAAATCAGCCACGGGGTGGACGTGCACAAGCAGTGGGGAGAGTGTACGCTATCACTGGAGCGGAAGCAGAGAACGCAGGTAATCTTATAACTGGTGAATGCTTGCTGTTTGGAGTGCCTTGTTGTGTGCTGTTTGACTCTGGGGCAACGCACTCCTTCATCTCGAAGGCGTGTGTTGAAAAGCTGGGAATAGTAGAGAGAGATCTGCAGTTTGACTTGGTGGTATCAACACCAGCGGCTGGAGAGCTTAGAACATCTACCGTGTGCATTAGATGTCCTATTGTGGTTGAGGGGCATAGTTATAAGGTGAACTTAATCTGTTTACCTTTGAAGGACTTGGAAATAATTCTAGGAATGGATTGGTTGGCTACCAACCATATTATTATAGATTGTGGCAAGAAGGAATTAGTGTTTCCTGAAGATGATGAAGAATGTGTGGGAGTTACATTCGGTCAGTTAAGGGAGGATATAATGGAAGGTGCAAGCTGTTTTCTCATTATGACACATGAAGACAAGGAGTTAGGAGGGTTGACGGAAGCACGGACGTCCAATGAGAGCAGTACGGAACGAGCAGTGGTGAGTGAATTTCTGGACGTTTTTCCAGAAGAGATACCAGGATTGCCTCCTGTTAGAGAAGTCGAATTCACCATTGATTTGGTGACAACGGCAGCTCCTATATCTGTTCAACCTTACCGAATGGCACCTGCAGAGTTGGTTGAACTCAAGAAGCAAATTGAAGAGCTTATGGAGAAGAAATTCATTAGACCGAGCGTATCACCATGGGGAGCTCCGGTACTCTTGGTGAAAAAGAAAGATGGCAGCTCTCGGTTATGTATAGATTACAGGCAATTAAACAAGCTGACCATCAAGAACAAATACCCGTTGCCAAGAATAGATGATTTGTTGGATCAGCTGCATGGAGCAACAGTATTTTCTAAGATTGATTTGCGTTCAGGATATCACCAGATAAGGGTTAAGGAGGAAGACATCCAGAAGACAGCATTCAGATCACGTTATGGGCATTATGAGTACGTGGTAATGCCATTTGGAGTAACGAACGCTCCAGCCATCTTCATGGATTACATGAACCGGATATTTAGACCCTATTTGGATAAATTTGTAGTTGTGTTCATAGATGATATTCTCATCTACTCCAAAACCAATCCGCATTGATGATGTTCGCACTAAATTACACAAGAGGAAGGATGTTCGATTGGTGAAGGTAGTGTGGGATGCCAAGAATGGAGATTCAACGTGGGAGGTGGAGAGTGCAATGAGGGACTTATATCCACACTTATTCATAGGTAAATTCTGAATTTTCGAGGACGAAAATTTTTGTAGTTAGGGAGAATGTGAGACCCTGGATAATTAGCAAATTTAATCCTGACATCACACCACTAACACACACACCACGTCACTGTTGCGGGTAATTAAAAACCCACTTTCAACTCTGATTTTCATCTCTGCAATGCACAGAAAACTGAACCACCATCATTCTCTGCAACATTAAAAACGCACCACTCCTTACATGCACACCTGCCACTTGTCACGTTAGAAACTTACAAATCAGAATTTAGTATGCAGGTGTCAGTCTTGGACATGTTTGTTCAAGCAAACGTTACTTTAACAAAACCAAAGTTTTCTGAGAACCCTTTCACCTGCACACTCATTCATCTTCTTCCTCAGAAAACCAAACTCTTCATTTTCTCCAAATTTCTCTCTAAGAATCCTTAACTTCTCTCTATCAGAAAACTCACGTTTCCTCTCTGATCACAATTGCAGCACCATAGGAATGTTAGTACTGCTGTGATCTCCATTTTGGACCAAACAGAAACTGAATCCAATCTGGTAAGCCTTCTTACTGTATTTCGTTCTTAGGTTTCTGGAAGAATAGAGTTTTAGTGCATGCAAGTATGTAGTCTCAGAGTTCTGCAATTTTTGATTAGATTTGTTTTGGAAGAATCAAGAATATAATAGAAGCATAGTTGGATAAAGCCATTTTCATCTAGGACAAGTTGGAACTTCAATCCGGGTAAGGGAAGCTTATATGTTTAATTCATACTGCTTGATTTTATAATCTGAGTTGCATGTATATGAAATCTGATATTTGAGCCTTATGAACGTTTACTGATATGAGATATAAATTCTGGTTCATTTGCATGTTGTTTTGGATACGCATGAAAGATGTGTGAATGTTATAGAGTTGGAATGATTAGATCGATTGAATCTGTCATGAATGAACACTGCTTAATTGTATTATATATGTTGTTGCTGATTTTTGATTTAAATGTATATTGATTTGATTCTGTATAAATGGAGTATGGTGATTGTATATTTGGAATGATCCAAATGTTGAAATCTGTATGATTTGATGTATTAAATCTGAAAGGAAAGTTGTCAAGTTCATAAAAATCGAAATCTGGAAAATTCTGTTAAGAGTTGAGAAATCTGGTCTCTGTACTGATAAAGGATGTTCGTCCCTGTACGGTCTTAAACCGTTCGGTTTTCAGTTAAGCTTACTTAGACTAGAATTCTTTCATTTGGAAAGAATTCTGCCCGAGAATGAGCGTCCCTAGTTGATGATCTGAGCGTTCGTCTAGCTCAGTAATATTTAAATATTTAAAACTTTATAAATGAGTGACGTTCGGCCTTAAGTAGAGCGTCCGTCCTTAATAACGTTCGTCCTAAATGAAGTTCGACCTTCTGTTGAACGTTCGTCTACAGAGCGTTCGTTTCTATATTGAACGTTCGTTCATAACTGGTGTTCGGTCATATACCTAAACGTTCGTCCTACCCAACGTTCGGTTTATACCAACGTTCGTTCTGATTGTGCTCGGTCATTGACTTAGCGTTCGTTCCAAAGCGGGGTTCGGTTTCTAAACTGAACGCTCGTCCCTATTATTGAATTTTGAGCGAACATAACTGGCGTTCGTCCAAATTGTTAAATTACGTTCGTACTTGGACTGCCAGTGCTGTTCTTCTGAAATCAATTATATTGCTGGTGTATCTAAACACTTATCACTGGTTTTATTCCTTGGGTTCTATCTAGATTCTTTACACTTAAAATCTTTCAATGTATTATTCATCTCTTCTAAAGATCAGTATTTTCAAATTATCAAGAGTTGAAGCATATTAAGTGAATAAATGACTCGTTTCTTTTGTTCAGAAACGTGAAATCAAAGGTTCTGTGATAAGTTCATTTTATTTGATTAAAGAATGCATGACGTTAATATTAAGAGAGTGAAATACAGAATGGAGATATTATAATTATGAAAGGATATGATGGTTGAACACGACATGATATGATTATATGATTTTGAACTTGAATGAGCGTTCCATGGAGGAGCTTCTCAGTTGTATTAAATGCTAAATTTGTAAAGTATGAACATGGACAAGTTACTGATGGCTTGGTCCATCCTGATATTCCGTGATGCTCATCTTCACGTAGAAGGGGGTAGTCATGCGTGGGAATGGCAGGAGGTCATTCGTATCCCTCACTTAGCAGGGGCGAATGATTAACCTCAAGTGGAGGTCATTCGTATCCCTCACTTAGCAGGGGCGAAGGATTAACCGCATGTGGAAGCTGATTAGGTATATCCCGGCTACCACACCACTTGGGTGCAAGGACGCCTGTAACTACATGGTTCATACAGTTCAGTACAGTCTGTTTTATATAGATTTATATGTTAAATTTTATGATTAAGTTGTTTGATGTATCTGTGAATTAAATTGTGAACTGTATGTATGTTGTATTAATTAAACAATATAAGCTTACCCTTGCAATTTTCCTGGTGCTGTTTACTGTCCATGTATAATCCGTCTTGTCAAAATGCAATGATCATCCGTTGTGGATGTGAGCAGAGGGTGATGCATCTCTTGAAGTATTACTGGAAGAAGAAAATTTGGAAGATGCAAACCTGGTTGAAGTTGAAGTAAAAGCTGAACAGTAGAGGCGCGATTCCGTAGCAGTTTTAGTCTAGTGTGTTGTGCAGTATTTTTGGCAGTTGTATATATATATAGTTCTGCAGATCTGTTTTGTATTTATCTGAAAATTTGGAATTCTGTCAAGTGCTGGACTGTATTTTGATATTCTGTATTTAAATTCTACAGAATGGATAATCAGAACTGGTTTCTGTTTATTTTTTTTTTTGAATTCTGAACACTGCAGATTTTACTGTACGTGCTGTATGTTAAGTTTTAAAATTCTGAGCTACTGTAATATTCTTAAGACTGCACTGTTTATCTCTGTAAATGTGATCAGTCCTGGTTAATGGTAATTATCATTATTTTGGGATGTTACAGTGAGATTTCTGAGGGAAAGGATTTTTACCACATCCAATTCTTTCACAATTAAAATCAAAACTTAAAATAATTTAAATATTTATTTTTCTCATCCACTTAGTAAAAAATCGTGATAAATAAAATTTTAAATTAAATAATACTTTAAATTTACTAATATTTTAAATCTACGATGAGAAGCAGAAGAAAATAGAAAGAATGATATTATTATGTGCAAGTTGATAACACAAAATCTAGTAGAGTATTGCTTCCGTTACAAAGAGAACAGAGAATAAAGAATGTGGTATATACAGTTACATAAATTACAGAATCACAGACGACAGGACGACCAAAACCTTCATTAAAAATGTTACATATGCGTCAGAGGAAACCAAAACGGGAGCAATGTGATCAGCTAACCGCAACCGCAGCGGTGTCGGCGTTCATGAGGGAAAACCTAGTTGGCCTTGGTTGGAAACTCTTCCTCTTGTGAAGGTCGTGGCTGGAGGGCCTGAGCATTTGCAACAGAACAGCCTTCAAGGAGTTGGCTTTTGCAGCCATGGAAAGGTCCCAATGGTTAGGGGTCCGAGGCAAGGATCGAGCCATGGCTCGGGGTGGCTTCTTGTGCTTGGTGCAGCGGAAGGAGCCAGGGTGCGTGGAGGGTGAGCAGGAGCAGGTGCGCGTGATCTGGTTGGGGTGGGAATGTTGGGACCTTGACGATGATGATGATGATGTGAAGACAGTCTTTGATGCCATTGAAGAAAGGGAAGAAAAAAGAAAGAAAGTTAGGAATGGTTTTAAGGGCAGAGAAAGAGGGAGAGTGATTTATGGCCTTGTGTTTGGGTGGAGATTCTTCTCCTTCACCAGTTTTATAGGGCAACCACTCGCCTTGGAAGGACAATTCGGTCTTTCTCTCGACCTTCTCTTCTCATGCAACCATTCTTCCTCATCAATGTTTAAATCATATTACAAGGTTAAGGTGGTTGTAAATTACAACCTTATCAAATGTAATTACAACTATGGATATGTCTTCATCTCAAATCATTATGTAATGTTTTGTTACATAACAAAATATTATTAACAAGTTTCAAAGTTCGGCCAACAGATTTCATTTCTCATATTTTTGGTACATAATTATTTTTATTATGTTTAAAGAATTAAAATTTAACGAGATATTATTTTTAATGGCTTATCGTGAAAGTTGCTGTTTTAAATAAATAAATAGTATATTGTATTGTATTGTATTACCTCATAATAAAATGTAGTTTATAAGAGAGATATTTTTGGAAGGAGAAATTAGTGTTTGTGGTGGGTTGAAGAAGTCGTTGATTAGTACAGCAGGAGTCTGGAAGCAATGGTGGATGGTCCAATCATTAAGTATGCTGAGTCAATTAAAAGGACTTTTTGGTCAAATTAAGTGGACCGGTCTTCTTTCTTGCAGGAGAAGATGAAGAACCGGTCCAAATAATTTCCTCAACTTTATACTGTTTTTACCTTCTTTTTTGTAACCGGGACAAGACTAATACTGTAAGTGTTTTTAATGTTTTTTTAGAATGGAATCAAAATATTGCCCTAATGTTTTCATCGATGTTTGGTGTGATTTTTTTTTTAAATATTAAAAATTTAAAACTGAATACAAAAATATACTTTTGTAGATGACACCATTTACGTGATCAAGGGTCCTTTCTATTAATTTGATGGAAGATATTATATTACTTTATTTAAAAAAATAAGACCCTGAAAGGAAATTGGACAAAAAATGAGATGAAAAGAATATTTAATCAAAGTGTTATAAGGATAAATATTGTTCTTTAAGTAAAGGAAAGTCATTATAGAGGTTCAAAGCAAACAAGACAAATCGTCTTTTATTACATCTTTTTTAACTTGTAGGCCAATCAAGATTCAAGATAAAATCATCGTTGGACCAAGCCCATACTACTTCAAAAAGAAGTCGGATTTCCTTCCTGCAACCCCCTTCTTTCTTTCTGTACCTCCATAAACTTATAACTTCCCAACTACCCCTACTTACCTCGTATTTTTTTTGGGATTGGGTGTTTTGAAAAGTATTTTTATTGGAAATATTTTTCGAAATATCCAATCTAAAATATGTGTTTTAGATATTTTAAAATGAATATTTTGAAAATATTTTTGGATCATAAACGTAATATTTCAATTTTAACAGCTTATTATTGATAAAACAAGGCCATATAAAATTGATAAAACAAAATGTATTTGTCTCAACTATAAATATTTATAAATATAGTATTAATATAATTATCTAGAAAAAAATAACTACCATTAATAAATATATTTAAAATAGTTAAAGATAACTAGTAAACAACTTACAAAACATTCTATAACATTACTTTTTTTTCACCAAAAATGCTTTAACATTTATCTCTCATCTCCTCACACCAATGAAGTGATCATTACAAAAAAAATAATAACACACTAAAAACAACAAAAGAAATAAGAAAATAAGCTTACACATAAAAAAAATTTCATAAATAATTTAATACATCAAATATTAGTTTAACATTTATAAAATTTTATAACTCATATAAACCTATAATTAATTGACTTTGAACTGTACTATTGATAAAGTTAACAAAATCAACTACTTTAATATTTCCACTACTATAACTTATGTAAACATTGAGATAATATTATTATTTAAGAAATATGTGTATTTTGGTTATTATTTAATAAGATAATAATAAAATTTATTTTAATCTTTCTATTTACAGGTAAAATTAGAATTCGTTTTTTCTAAAATTTTATATATTTCATTTTAAATTTTAATAATACATAAAATATATCTTCAAGAAAAAAAAATATATTTCTTTTTTTTAATTACATGTGGTTGTCAACCACGTGTTTTCACTTTTTAATAATGTTAACATAGACATTAGACACATTATTTAAAAGTTAACAGAATGTTAGTTTTGAAAAATGTATTGCATACATTATTATAATATAAAGATGAATTCCATTTTTGTACTAAAATATACTTAATTAAATAATTTTGAATTAGTTGCGAAAAAAATATATTTCTGAATCTAGAAATGTTTATTCCATAGTATTTAAAAAAAATAAAAAATCTTCCCAAGTGGGGAAAGCAGAAATGCATGAAATCCTGTGGGTGCTACCAATTGATAAAGTCAAACCTTTTCACGCTTTCTAGATAAAATGAGCATAAGATAGTAATATACACAAATTTCCAGAAAAGATGTTTGTGTTTCAAAATAAAAATCTTGAAATCTGATTTTGATGGTGAATTATTTGGCTACACTTTTGAGTGATTGAACTTGTGTGCTTAGAGTTTCAAACGTATTAAAGAAAAAGCATAAGCCCATCTAAAATATATTCTTACCATCAACAATATTGGAATAAAGAAAAAGGGAAATACTCTTACTTTATACTGTGTTTTAAGATATAAACTTGTTATAGTTTTTTTTTTAATTTCCTTTTATGTACCAAAACAAACTTATAGCGTATAAAAATCTTTAAAAATCAAAACATTTTAAATCATGTTATGATAAAAAAGGCGATTTTTTTTGGTTTAAGAGTAATCCATTGCTGAATGACATAAAATAAAAGTGGTATAGATATGGAAAACAATAGTTAGTTGTATACAAAATTAAATAAATTATAAATAGAATTGTGAAAACGAGTAATTTGACTTGACTCGACTCAGTTCATCAGAGATTAGTCACTCAGTGAACCAATCCAATACAACTCACTTGTTAGCAAGTTGAAAAATTTCAATTTGACCTGACTTATCACGGGTTGGTGAGTTAAACAAGATTGACTCTCTTATTCACTTAATTATAAGTTTTTTTTAAAATAAAAAAATTATAATTTTTTTAATTCAAATCTAAATAAATTTTACCATGTTAAACTCCAAACACAATTCAAAATAAAAAAAAATATCATATAATCAAATCTAATCCAAAAACAAGTACAAAAGACGACAAATAAGTTTTTAATATTAGAGTCTTAAATAGATAAATCTATAATATTTTTCTCTATAATAAATAATTAAATTAAATTAGGTGAGTTGGTTAACTAACGAATTAAATCCGGATGTACCCGGTTCTAAATAAATCGGATTAAAAATTATCTTACATAAAAAAATTATATTTTTTTCAATCATGTGAAAGGTCATGTTTGTTCACATATTAGAACTCATTTTCACAACACTAATTCTAAAAAGAAAAAAACAAGAGATAATATAAAAATATTCATAACTAATATTAATGGTAAATAACAAACTCCTCCTTCCGTGCTATATGTATATATTTCTTTCGTTCATATATCTTTATTTTAAATTATTATAATATTTATAATTTAATTAATAAAAAAATTATCTTTATTGTTTTTTTTTCTTTAGTTTTGTTTTATTTGAAAATATATTTCTTTGATTTATTATAATTTTTTTATTCTTTCTTTAAATGTTGTGTAAGTTGTTTAATATCCACAAAATTCATTCAAATCTATATTTTTTCTTATCATAATCTTAATTAAATATTTTTTTTTCTTTGTATGAATTTTGTTGAAGTGTTATGTCATAAAATACAAACATCAATTTCATCATTTCATTAAGTCGAATAATTTTTATATATATTGAGTTATTTCTACTTTTTTTAATATTTTTTTTTACGTAAAATCCTTGATAGTATCATGTTTCTTTTGTTTTTGTTTTGCTTGTTTATTTTATAAAAAGTTATTTAATTACTATTTGAAAGTGTAACAGAGTGACTGTGAGCATGAACACAAGTCCACCTTTATTATCCTATGGGTATGTGAATGAACATAAACTTTTATTTCGGAAATTAGGATGGAATAAACAAACCTACACTTGCCCCACCCATTGGCATAAGTAACAATCAATTATTCATCCGTCCTAACTAAATGTAAATTAATCGTGCTATACCAAAAGTTCAAAAAATCTATTCTTTAATTTTAATTTTACAGTTAACAACGTGATTGATGACAATTCATCATGGCTAAAATGAATTTCAATTAATGAAGTTTTTTATACTTAACTCTATATTATGTTTAAAATATTTGGCTTGGGTTTATTCAAGTATGTCTTACACTACATTCATGAATTTACAATAATTTCCTATAAAAGGAAAATTTCAAAGATTTATCAATGAAAAATCAAGGAACTAGATGGTGATACGAGGAATGAACAATAATTGAAGGAAATAATGATTTTGAATTTTAGTTTAAGAAAACAATTAAAGACATTTAAATGTTTGGGATGGAGAATTTTAGTTTACATAGACAAGTAACAAAGAGGAATTACATGTGGAGTAATGTGAATGTGATCGCACATAGTAACATTAGGAGACAACAATGCGAAGTAGGCTATGTGAGCCAATCCGCTAGAAAAAGTGTGGGGGCAATATAGATACTTTACCCCACTAACTCACTTACAATGTGTTCACTCGGCCTGATTTATTGCGCGAAGGGACTTACAAGTGTGGATTTGCGAGTGTCCAATGTCTTTGTTTCCATGGATTTGTGAGAGAGTGGGTTTGCAGTAGCCAAAGTGGGGGAATTGTGGGGTTAAGTTGGTTTTTTACCATAATATCTTTGTCGATGTAGGAGATTATTCGAGGTGTTGGAGCTAGGGCTAAGCAATGGTAGGGTTGGCTCGGATTCAGGCCCAACATGATCAATCCAACACAATTCGAATTTAATATTTCAAATCCATACTCGACCGTTTAACAATTTGAGTTAATCAAATTTTGGTAATTTCGAATATGGTTAACTATGGATGGATACGGGTTACTCAAATTTAACATGTACATTCAATATCACAAAAATCACCAAAAATTTTCTCATTGACCACATCAATGCATTATCAATACCAAAACAATTATCCTACTTCAATTCCACTAACTTACAATCTGAATTTCAAATTCCATAGCCTTTGGTTTAAGATTGAAATCGCAAAAACGAAGAAACTCCAAGAGTGGAAATGAAGAATCCTTAATAAGAATCATGAGAAAAAGTAAAAGGGAGGAGTTTAATTTTCTACGATTTAATAAGTTAGAAATTTTACAAAATGAAGTTGCAACTAAAAATGGAGATTTTGCATGTGGCTTGCAATCGAAAATCCACAAATTTAAATTCGATATCTATATTTGACTGGCCTTCGCCATGGGACAATTGATGCCACTTTCAACAATTATTGAACAATTGCCCACTGGAATTGAACTCATGACCTTGGCTCTGATACCAATTATTTGATCGAATAGTTATCACTAGGCTAAAAGTTATAGCTATTAGTTAGGGTGCAACTCTTTCTACTTAAGAGCATAATAATTTAAGCGTCACGATTCGATTGTGACTTAGTCCACTTCGTCTTCACCACGTGACAATTGATGCCATGTTTTCTAGCACTTTAATGTAGTCAACATGGTCATCATATACATCACCTAAAAGTTCACACGGTCAGTTTGGAGGGATGTATTTCACGCATTTTATAAGAACTCTGAGAGATAGATGAATTTTAATTCCGCATGTAAGTAAAATTTATTTATCGTATTAGTCAAATCATTCACAAACTTCATCTCTAAATTCAGTCACTTTCAACTCCAAATCCTTGAAAGAAGCAACATGAATTTTGCCTTCAAATCCACTTAAATTAGTTTAGTGACTTTCTTCTAAATTTATCTTTAGATAGAAAAAACTCCTTAAGTTTATCTCGAATAACTAGTAGTTCACATAACTATTGAGAAATCGAACACGTTAACCGCAAAAATTATCATGTTTTAATCTTTAAGTTAAACATAAATATTTTATTTTATTTCGTTTTGTTATTCATTGACTCCATCCTTAAATTTTTATATATATATATATATATATATATATATATATATATATATATATATATATATATATATATATATATATATATATATATATATATATATATATATTGGCATGTATTTAACATTGATTAATTACTATAACTTTTTTTATAGCGTAAACAATAATTTATTTTTATGTTTCTTTATTCATAGAAAAATTTAGCTTTCATATTTATAAATCATTTATATCATGAATTTTAATTTTGTGTTTATTTAGTTTATTCTAATTTTAATATCATTGATAACATTATATAATAAAGTAAGAAGTGTTAAAATAAAATTGTTGTTTAAACATTTATATAACTTTTTTTTAATATTTTGTTTATATTAGTTTATCCGCAGACCAATTATTATGCTAAATAATAATTGATTGATGTGGTATGTATCTTTGTTGACGTAGAATACTTGATGCAAATTAAGTATGTAAGTATCTTTCTTTATGCACTAATTCTTAAATAACTAATTAGCATAAAAAAAATATTCAAATTCACATTTTGTAGGTTGAAAATAATTAATGTAAAACTAATACACATTAGTTTCATCTATTGATATATAAAGATAACTTAACAAAAAGAGAAAAAGAGAGATTCTTACGATATAAAAAAGAAGAAAATGGAAAAGGAATCTGTATGCGACATAACAGCATATCTTTGCAACCATTTATTGTAGTTTTTAACATATATACAACTATGTTTCTATAGCAGTCATCATTATATAGTTTCCCATATTTATAAAACTGTAACCTTTATGTTTTTACGATGCTTATTTTTATCATGCATAATCGAAATGTAATGATGACATTTAATATTTTTCAACTACTATCTAAAATAAAACTTTGGAGAAATTATATAAAATATTTTTAAAGCTGTCCACAAGAGAAAAAAATTAACATTTTAATGGGTGAAAATGAGTTCACTACGAGTTGATTTATAATTTTTTTCTTATATAATTTTTTTTTATCTTTAACTACTGGGGAACTACTTGAAAAAGTTAAATATATTTTGTTTTTATAAATTTGTTTTGACATGCCGTATTGATTTCAATTATTGTTTGTTAAACTTTCGTTCATTATAACTTAAATCACAAAAAAAATAAAAATCATCTTTAAGAAAAGGTCTCAATTAAATAAAATAAGTTAATTAAAATTAATTTATTTGTTTTAATCTATCATATATAATTTTTTTTGTACACGAGTCTGCAAAATTTCTGTTCCACACGAATTTTTTTTTTTTTCTGAAATAGCAACTGCTGTGTCTGACTAAAGAACACCATTGTTGTGAAGAAACATCCACTGCTCTCTGACAAAGAAGAGCGAAGATATCAAAGAGAGCATTACTGCTGCAGAAACCAGAACTGATCCCAAATAAACCTGTTCACAATATCTTCGCAGAGGTGGACAATAATGGGTGCTAATGTCCTTGAACGTTCTCCGAACAAAATTGCAGTCAACTAAGTCAGCAATAAATGGCCCATACTCAAATAAACCGTACGTCACATTCACTGCATCTCCCAGTTTCGTGTAAATGCTGTGTGTCAAACGACCTGCACTCGTACATTTTTCACTCGACGAAACCTGGCACGTAAAGTTTTTCCAAACCTGAAAATTCCAACATGCTGTAAAATATATGCCTTCAATTCCAAGATGCTGTAAAATATATGAATGAATGTTTTGGAATGGTCCACACCTGGATGGCGTTTTGGAATGTGACTTCCCCTGAAGAGCAGTTGCGACTTGTTAGGTCTGAATTAAATGGATTGCAGAGAAGAGGGACGAGGGGGCCTGATTGAGTATTTGAGTTGGTGAAGTTGGAAATGACTTTGTCAAATGCTTCAACGATTTTATATGTGAGGATCTTGCTTTTTAAATATGTTTCCAGAACAGCTTTTTCCTCCACGCATGGAAAAATGTCATCCAGTGCAGTGTGGGCGGTGGGGTTCACAACCCATTCATCCATCGCAACACATGTATCTCCAGTCACACTGTTAGAAAAAAAAACATATATGCATTCTTGGCGGTTTCTTTTTTCTATCAAATACATGCATGAGAAATATTAAAGGAGTATAATCCTTTAACTAATGTATTTTTGTTGGTTGAACTATATTAAAAGTCATAAAATTTGATTTATCAGTCTCACAAGTTCGTTGAGGAGAAACTTACTTATGAACAAAAATAAATGCAGCACAAAGTACCAAGGTACAAGTGACAAGAATCCATCCAATAACTACCAAGCTGCAGCCACAAGAAAACATTGTTTATTGAACAGAAACTTCAAAGACAAATCCACCGGTGATTTAAGCATCCAGAAGAAAAATAAATTGATTCAACTTACGAGTACACTGGACACTTCCACGCAAGTAAACAAAAGACTGCATACACACGAACCCAAATGAGATCCTATATAATCTGATAAACACTTAGCATATGGTCCAGAAAAGAATAAGGCAAATTCAAACATACAGAGCCGGAGAAATGCAACAAAGAACAAAACAACAGCAACGATAACGAGAGCCAGTCTTCTGCAGATGATCACAACAAATATCGATGATTAGCAAAAGAAATATTTCAAAAAACCAAATGAAATCTTAGTTTATGTACTTACACTACATCTATGGCTTTGCGTATGGTCTTTGAGTTAGCGCTAACTTTGTTGGAGAGAGTATCAGCAGCACGGTCTATTTTTAATTTGATGTCATCAAGGTCCGGTCCAAGATCTATGTCTAGTGGCAGAGGAGGCTCCCTCACAACGCGCTTAGCCGAATCGAAATAATTTGATATGGTGTTGAGGTTTTCAGCCACGAATTGTGCCTGATTTAAAACGTAATCAAGTGTCTCGGAAGTGCTTCCATCAATATTCCCCTGACCAGAGTACAACTGAGCACATCCACCTCTAAGCGTAAACAATTAATGTGCTTAATCAGAGACACATCAAGACTTATATATTTGTTCTAAGAGAGATATATAACAGCAATTTTCAGTATTAATTGAAATCCATAGAGAACTAAAAAATTAGAAAAAACAAAAGAGTGATCGAAAGAAAAGGGAGCTATGTACATTGTGATAATGGTGCTGAGTATAAGCAAGAACAACGAAAAATAATGGACAATTTTGGAATAGTCGCTTGGCTCTCCTCCGTTGCAACAGCAGCAACAAGCACAGCCGATAAGTAAAACAACTCCAAAAATCACGAACCAGGCTGCAGCCACAACGAAAAAAGGAAACGCAGTAGACATAACTGACTGCACCTCCCAAGAACAATTCCACGTTAGCAAATTAAATTATGCATCAATTTCTGTCAATTAAGAAAACGAGAGAATAAAAAATGTGAAACATTTTTTTTACGCAACAATAACAAATATGTGAATCAATTTTAGTAAAATTATCCCAGCCTCATTGAATACATTTTTTATATGCTGTAAATACAAAATATCATGTATGTACTTATTTAAGGACAAATTAAACCTAACACTGCATCAAAAAATTTGAAGCTTCAATCAATTTGAAACTTTTTAATGATTAAAATGGCATATATTTTGAAACTTAGTATTTGTATTTCAAGAAAAACAAGAAAAGACAAATCTTAGATGTACTTCTCAATCAAAATGAAGGATCACTTATATAACTAAGTGAAATAAAGCTCAACTTTAAAATCAAGTTCTCATTGGAAATTCCAATTTGAATAAGAAAATTGTACAAAAAAATAGGGTTACATTTTAATTCTACAAGTTCCAAGAAAAAATCCATAATCCGCAACTCAAAATTTTCAAACCTTTTGATTAAGTGGAAATTATCTCAAGGTAATCCAAAATAATCACAACATAGCACTAATTAAGTGTTATACACTCTTTCTATAAATTGAAAAACTTGAAATGACCAATAGGAGCTTGAACGCGTCATTGAGTAGTGAAGCATGAACAACACGTGGCGAAAGCGCGTGACGCAAACACCAGTCAAGATGAAACTAATTGGAGAGCATGGTTAGAGTTATCAATGGTGGAATGTAGTAATTGCAGTGCAAGAAGAAGAGATAACCTTTATATAATACGCGTTGCTGATATTCCAGCCACCTTTGTAAAGGGTAAAACCGTTAAACCAATCTTGCCGGCGAGTTCTCTCCTTAGCAAGCACCAGAGTCCCATTCCTCGGACTTGCACCTTCGGCCGTTGATCTCCTGGCCGTCCATGGCGGCACCACCAACACCTCCTCATACCGCTGGTTAACATCTTCAAGGCAATCTGAAAAGAGTAAGAATCTTGAATTGACATATAATGAAAATAATAGCAGAATAAGATTTTAAAGAAAGAAGAAAAAGAACCTGAAGGTGTTGCTGCAGAAGCCGAAAAGAGAAAGAGAAAGAGGCAGAAGAAGAGAAAGAAGAAAGAGTGATTAGAGTTTGATGTGAAGCCGAGCATGACTGTAAAGAGATTAATGTTATGGCTATGGCGATGGCGTGCATGTGTGTGGCTTCTTCTACTCAAAGGCATTCCTTGAAGCTGTTATCAAAACCAAAACCCCACTACATTTTTTTCTCTTTTATTTATACAATCTATTTATCATTTCTTTTCACCATTTTTTTTTTTGGAAATAGGAAAGAATTTCCTTTAAGCTAAATAAGCAAGGAAACAAAAATGTAAAAGAATAGAATACAAATTACCAAATAGTAATTAATATTATGTTTGACTTAAAAAAGTTTAAAAAAAAATGCAAGCAAATTTAGTGTTTTAATTTGCTCTCACAATAATTAATGAATGTGTGAAAATAAATGTTGTATATTTATTAAAAATATAAGAGGTTATTGTAGTAAAATTATATAAAAGATATATATTTACAATAATTAATTAAGTCTTAAGTTGTTAATAAATTTGGGTATGTTTGTTTAATTTTTATTAATTTTGTGGTTTTTTAATTGAGTTTTGTACTTTAATTTTTGTGTGAGTGAGACTATGGTTATTTCATTCAGTTGTCTATTTAGTTGTAACTACAAGTTAGTTTATAATCTTATATTTTAAAATGTATAAACTTTTTAATACTAAATTATAATATTTTATTAAAAATTTCAATAAACATGTTTAAATTTCATAAGAAATTAAGATTTGATTAATTTTATTTATAATAACTAGTGAAAAAACGTGATCATTTTTTTATCATAGTAAAAAATAATATAATTGTTATTGTTATTATTATAATTATAAAATAAAATATAAATAATTTATATAATTTTATTAGTTTAAATAAAATAATTGCAATTTTCAAGTTTGATGTATAGCAAACTCAACAACAGTAATGTGATGAAGAGTTGACATTTTCAGTATATTTCAATTAGTATAGGAATCCGTTGAGTAAGAGGTCCACTAGGTTCACATGTTAACTCACTTTTTAAATAAAAAACAATTAAAAAAATTATTTTTTATACAATATTAAAAAGATATAAATATGCATTGATGTCATAATTAAAGCATTTATGTTTATCAATTAAGTTATAACTATCAATTATAATTAAATAATTTAACGTAAAAAAACAATTATTCTCTTCATTCAACTACAACTATTAATTAATAAGTTAAAAACTTAAACAGTATTTAAATAATAAATACTTTTAATATATATATATATATTTCAAAAGTTAAAAATAAAAATATAAACAAATTAAAAAAAAAGACAGGTTGGCTTCTAAGAAGATGGGTTAAGGCTCCAAATCATAATGATTCAACCTAATCTCATGTTTTTTATGATTTAACGCTGAGATAGATTAAAATAAGATATATTTTTTGAGTTAATAGTTGAACAAATTAAAATATTTTGAGTCTCATTCTTAATTTTTGTATTTATATAACTCTCACCTTCTCTAATGTATAAATTGTTAAAACTTTAAATATACACAAAAATAAGATTAATAAAAACAATAAATATGATTTTGAACTTTGCAAAAAAAATCTTCAAAAATTTAAGAGGAGGTCATGATTTTAAATTTGTGCATAGTATATAATTAACGGTTAATTAGATTTTTTTATTTCTAAACTATTTTTAAAAATTGTATTATGTTTTTAAACTATATTTATATGTTGTATCAGATCTGTATTCAAGGAAAGTTATGTAAACGTTATTTTTAACAAAATAGATGTTTAAGTTACATTACACTACAATGTAAAGTTCTAATATTTTGCCTTACTTTCATAAAGAAAAAAAAATCATAAATTTATTTTAAGGTGAAAAACATCCTTAAAAATAGTTTGATAAAAAAACATATTTAATATTATAATTAATGATTAGAAAAATATAGATATACATCTAATATAATAGTAATATGTACTCAATAAAATAAAATAAAAAGGTCTATCTTGAAAACATAAGTTTTTTTCATTAAACCAAATAAAACCAATAGAGTGTGTATGAGCCTTGTAAGAATCCTTACATTAGTAAAAGTTGTTAACCAATAATTTTAAAAGTGATATGAAATAATAAAATCTACACTGATCAGTTTTAATGTAGTTTTTACTACTTTTTGTGTAATGTAGGAGTTTCATTAGACTATTTTTTTGTTCTAATTAATGTTTTATTTTGTTGTTGAAAAAAATATATACTCTTTGAAAGGTATTGTTTTTTATTCTTGTAATTCAACGTTTTTATAATATGAACTTTTAATTTTTTTTATCACTTTTACTACAGTGAAATAGTCTTATAAAACTTATTTTTTTAATTAATGTTTTATGAGTTAAATATATTTTTTATTTTCAAATTATTATAAAAGATTATGTTTCGTTTATAAATTAAATTATAAATTATTATACTTTTACAATTTATAAAGTAATATAAAATATCTTTTCAACTTATCGATCTTTCGAATAAAAATTTATTGATAAAAAATAACATTAATCATGAATTCACACCATGTAAGTTATTAGATTATTTTAGGGTTAAATATGTTTTTAGTCCCTAAACTATGGGCCATTTCTGGTTTTCGTCCCTCTTCCAAAGTAAGGTACACTTTAGTCCTCATCCTTTTCGAAACTTTGGTTTCAGTCCTCCAAAACTAACACCGTGAAAAATATGCTGATGTGTCTAACGTCTCTTTGCACGTGTAATTGGTTTTTTGCTGACGTGTTAAGTGATTCCTCTTTAATTTGGAACGAAATTGGTACTCAAAATCAGTTGCAATTGGTGTTGGTGTTGCTGTTCTTTGTTTGGGTTTGGTTCGTGGTTCATCTGCGCGTGCATCTTCGTGGTTCATTGAGTTTGCTTGGTGAAAGAAAGGGATTTCTTTGTCGTTCGTTGAGGTGGTTCGTTCAGCAAGGTAATTTTTTAGTTTAAGTTGAACTTGTTTTTTCTGTGATTCGTTGAACAAAAAAAGCAATTGTGTGTGTAATGGGCATTCCGCTGTGCATTGTGAGTCTAATGTGGGAAGTTTTCATTTGACCTTGTAGGAAAAATGGTTTTTGATGTGTGTTTGTATCATATGGGGAAGTTCATGAAGAACAAGGGTCTACAATACGTGGGAGGAGAGATACATGTTATTAGGGGAATCGATCCCGACATGTGGTCATACTTTGAAGCAGTGGGATTTGTTAGAGAATTCAAGTACTCTGGAGAGTTCAAACTTTGGTGGAAGGGTTCCAAACAAAAGGAAATGAACAACCTCAGACCACTGACAGATGACAGAGAAGCCATTTTGTTGGCTAACTATGCAGAGGCAAATAAGGAGGAAGTTGAAATCTATGTTCAACATGGCCAACCCAGTCAGGCAGAGGAAATTAGTTTTGTTACATTTGGTGAGGAGGCAGAGGAAGTAAGAGTACAGCAGATGGAGGAAGAGGTTGTTATGGATGAAGAAGATATTGGTGGGGTGGAGGGAAATGTTGAAGTAGAAGACCTGGTAGTAGATGACGAAGAGGAAGAGGGGAATGTTGAGGGAGAAATGGTGGAAGAGCAAGTGGAAGAGCAAGAGGAAGAGGGGAATGTTGATGACAGTGAAGAGGAGAGAATGTTGTTGAGGAGTGAAGACGAAGGGATGGAAAATGTTGATGAAAGTGAAGAGGAGAGAATGGCAAATGGTGATGATTGGTTTGGGATGGACAATGTGTATGTTGAAGAAGAGAGAAGAAATATTAATCCAGTTTTGGATAGGTGGAAGAGAATGAAAAACAAAAATAAAAGTGTTAGGAGCAGATTTGGAGAGAGTGAGGGGCCATTTGTCATTAACGAAGATGTTGGACAACATGACATAAATGAAGATTATGATACAGAAGAGTTGTCCTCAAATGTAGATAGTGATGAGGATGTGAGGGACAATAGAAGCCACTTTCCAACGTATAAAGCAGAAGATATGAATAAGGGATTCAAATTTAGATTGGGTATGGAGTTTAAGTGTTTGAAGGATTTGAAGAGTGCTTTACAAGAGCATAGCGTTTTGAATGGAAAAGAAGTAAGGTTTGTGAAGAATGATTCGAAGAGGGTAAGGGCAGTTTGTAAGAAGGGGTGTGGTTTTGTTATTATGGCTAGCAAGGTAGGAAGCAGGGAAACCTTTAGACTCAAAACTCTAGTTCAGCACAAGTGTGGAAGGGGTTTTGGTGGCAAAAGTGCAAATGTAGAATGGATTGCACAGGTTTTGGTTTCCAGATTTACCATGGACAAATTTGTTGTTGATTTAAGTAATCACACATGTACTTGTTACTTGTGGGATTTGGTAGGAATACCATGTAGACATGCAATTGCTGCCATTCATTACAAATCAGAAAACCCAGAACATTATGTTCATCCTTACTATAAGAAAGATGCCTATAGAACTTGTTATGCACCAATTATAAGTCCTATCAATGGACAACAACTTTGGCCTACATCTGACTCTCCACAACTACTACCTCCCATTTACAAAAGACCTCCTGGGAGGCCAAAAAAATTAAGAAGAAGAGAAGTTGATGAATATGTGAGCCATGGAAAATTGTCAAAGACCAATACTGCTATAAGATGTAGCACTTGCAATGCATATGGACACAATGTAAGGACATGTAAAAAGAGCCAGAAAAGGAAGGTAAATCTTCTTGGTAATGTTATTTACAAGTTCATTTATTTACAACTTTTTGTTATTTAACTATCTTACTCCTTTCGTAGGACAAAAGGGGGGCTTCTACATCAACACCTGGATCTGCATCAACAAGGGCTGGATCTGCATCTGGAAGGGCTGCATCACAAGCTGGAAGGGCTGCATCACAAGCTGGAAGGGCTGCATCAATTGCTGGAAGGGGGGCATCTGCATCTGCACCACAAGCTGGAAGGAGATCAGCCACAGTTGCAGGGGTTGGGGCTGCATCAGCATCACAAGGTCGAGGATCTGCAACTATGCGTGAAGGGGCAAGAAGAACATCCACAAGATTGGCTGCACAAATTGTAGGGTCTCAAGGAAGTTGTAATTGAAAGATGTAATTTCAGACAAATTGTAGTGGCTGTAGGCTGTCAAGGAAGTTGTAATTAAAGTAGTGGCTGTAGTGGACCACTTTTTTGTCTTGTACTGTCTGTAACCCTTTAAACTATGCTGGGACCACTATTTGAACATCTTCTTTATTAATCAATATGGACCACATTGCTTTGCTTTTACTTATGTTGTAATTCTTTAATCTGCTGTCTGCTAAAGTGTGCTTCATTATGTTCCTGCTAAACTGGTTTAAATATTTGCAGTTTCTGGTATTTTATACACTTTGGTACAAGTTTATGCTTTGAGTCCCTCTGTTGGCTGCTGGAACAACCAACAATTTCCTGCTAGTTTCTGCTTTTAGTCCCTCTACAAATTTCCCATTCTAATCCACCACTTTTGGTGCTAAAGACCAACTCATACACTGATATTTTCATCTCGAAGCTTTTAGCCTCTGCTGGCAGTTAGTACATGTCAAATTTGGTCAAACAAAGTTGCTCAAATCATCACATTAACATTCCAAACTCGTTTCTGCAAAATTGACATTTAAACCCCTAAATTTTAAACACTTTTTCTGATATTAAACAGAAAAATTTGGTGATTTTAAACACACCTGTTAATATTTCCAAAGTATATAACACAAATGCACATAACACAACCATCAAGGCAGAATTGAACTGAACTTCCACAGTTTATTGAATTTAAAACTTCCTTGTACATCCACATCACAACCTATCTAATTACAATTAACCTTCAACACAAACAGAATACAAAACATGGCAGTTAATGCCCATGACAATACAAAAAACACCAACATCATTTTGAAATTTTTTCTCTCTTCCTCTAATTTCTTCTTCAACTTGTCCTTCTTCTTCCTTAGCTCCAACACAACATTTTCAATACACACTTCAACTTCTTCACTCTTCCTTTGTAAGCTTCCTTCCATTTCGAAATCTCCTTCATCAACCCATTCAAAGAAGTTACAGCTTGAATTACTCTGCAAATGAAAATTATAAATCAGCAATGCAATATTCAACACAATAAATAAAGCTTTTATTCTCACTTACTGTCCAATTTCTACATCTATAAAATTGTCTCCCTTTGTTCTTCACTGTAGTTGCCTTCAACAACAACAATCTTTCCCCACAACCACAGTTTTTTGAAGCTAAGTGAGATGATCCACAACTTTGGGACATTCCAGAACCTATGCTCCTTGGTGTGCAACCTCCTCTATCACCTTTCATTTCCCTTCAAAAGTGATTAACAAAGAAACTCAAGTTCGAAACCAGTACCCTTCAACAAAACCCTACATCCCCAAATCCATCCATCATTTTAAACCAAAACAAAGACAAATGTGAACTTACGTGCCCAACTCCACCAACGCCCAAGAAGGTGATATCCAAGCTTCAACCTTCTTTCCACTTTGTCTTTGGTCGAATCCTTCACACAACACTTTGCAATGGAACTAATAAACCAACACTTCAACAACGTTGGATTAACTTTGCATTTTAGTTGTTTAAACACATGGAAAGAGACGTTGAACACGTCGAAAGAGACGTTGAACACGTGGAAAGAGACGTTAGACACATCAGCATATTTTTCACGGTGTTAGTTTTGGAGGACTGAAACCAAAGTTTCGAAAAGGATGAGGACTAAAGTGTACCTTACTTTGGAAGAGGGACGAAAACCAGAAATGGCCCATAGTTTAGGGACTAAAAACATATTTAACCCATTATTTTATAATGTTACTTAATACTATTATATTATTATTCAATAAAAGGTAACTTAATTTCTCATTTAAAAAATTAAATGATTTATTAATTAATTTAATTGCAATATACTTTATTATACATTTTTTAAATGATTTATTAAATGAATTTTAACAAAAGAAAAAAAATGGTAATTGAGTTTCTCCTCATGTTTATCCAATATACATTTTTTGTTATTAATTAAAAGTGGGTTTTGTTTTTGGACACAATTATTAATGCTTTTGCAAAATCGAGTTAATAGGTTATTTATGATATTTATATGATAATTAAGTTCAAACGTTTTACATGACTTACAAATAAACTGCGTGAACATTTGAATTTTTTAAATACGTTTTAAATTCTCAAAGGTTTCAATATTTAAAAAGAAAATATAACAAATCTTTATTATTAAATTGATACGATGTAACAAATGTGTATATAATTATCTCACAAAATGATCTTAGGTGTTATGAGCATTAACCATTTACGTATCCTTGTCTTCTTAATAATTTTTTTCAATTTAATAAAAAGTATTAAATTTCATTTTAAAAAATAAAATTTCTCCAATATCTAACAGATTTAAAAGAATAATTATATAATTAACGTGAAAACATTATTATATATATATCATTAATTAAAGATTTGACCAATAAAAGTAAATAACATTACATGTAAAATCTAGAGTAAAATTTTCAATTGAATCATACAGTTAATAAATTGTGAATTTTAAAAATTTTACTTAAATGACCCAAAAATAGAATTAAGGTGGTATTGAGTTCTCTAAAAAATAGAAATCTAATTCATCTAAATTGAGACATCCAATTAAAATTCTTTGGGGTTAAAGTGAATCAATATGTCTTATAAACTATTTATCCAAATTTCAGTTTAATCTAACAGTTAGCTAGGTAAGAATTAAGGTTTTACCGAGACAACTTAAGGACATAAATCAAGTGGTTTTCATATCCATTCAAAATACAAAATTAATTTTTTCTAAGCAAAGTCTTCCAAATATTAATCTAAGTGGTCAAGATGAATTCATATGTCTTATAAATCATATATCCAAATATGAGGTCAATCTAACAGTAAACTAAGTGGGAATTAAAATTTTACCGAAGTAGTTTAAAGACAAAAATAAAGTAGTTTTCAGCTCCATCCAAAATGCAAAATTTATTTCTCTACACTTCAAATTAATTATTATAGAGGTAAAAATGAAGTAATATGTCTTAGAAATCGTGTATCAAAATTTCACTTTAATCTAACGATAAGCGAAATGGATGTTGAGATTTTACTAAGATAACTTTGAGACAAAAATAAAGTGGTGATTAGTTTACTCCGAATTGTTAAATTAATTTTTCTAAGTACATATCATAAATTAAAAATCTCATGGTCAAAGTGAATTAATATATTTTAAGAATCATATATCAAAATTTCAATTTAATCTATCTATAAACAAAGTGGAGATTGAGATTTTACCAAAGTAACTTGGTAAATAGAAAATCATAAAAACATAGTCAAAAAAAATCAAAACTCTCATAAGTGAATAGATAACTAGCCTCACTAAAATTCAACATGTTCGTATCTCATATAATTATAATCATGAACCTAAAATATATGTTTGTTATATACAAATAAAAAAGTAGCTCCCCTACCTCTTTTTTATCATTTTTCCCTCAGTTGAAAATGATTCCTTGTAGCTTTTCTCTTCTTACAATAAAACTAAAATAAACACTATAATTTTATTTCAGTCCTTTTATTTTTCAAATGATACGTGGAGAGTCCTTCTTCTTTGCATGTATTTATAGGCCTATTTTTATTTTTTTATTTTTTTATTTTATTTTTTTTTATTTTTCCACTTATAATTGTTTGTTTGCACATGCTTGATTTCTTGCAGTAAAACTAAAATAAACACTAGAATTTTATTTCAGCCCTTTTCTTTTTCAAATGATGTGTGGAGATTCCTTTTTCTTTATATGTATTTATAGTCCCATTTTTCCTTTTTTTAAAAAATTTTTTATATT
The DNA here is from genome assembly GCF_029865625.1 of Vigna umbellata. Classification (NCBI taxonomy): domain Eukaryota; kingdom Viridiplantae; phylum Streptophyta; class Magnoliopsida; order Fabales; family Fabaceae; genus Vigna; species Vigna umbellata. The sequence continues at coordinate 101,669,704 of NC_142165.1, forward strand.
TAATTTTTATTTATTTTTATTAATACTTTTTCACCTAAAGTTGTTTGTCTGTACATGCTTGATTTGTCAAGTATCGAAAGTCTCTTGACTGAATTTTATAATTTGCATCCACCAAAGGTTGAATATCAGTTATCATCTAAGCTACTATAATTCTTTATTTAACTTACCATTTTTCTTTTATATAAGTTCATTAATCATGTTTTATCCATTAAAAAAATTATTAAAACTAATAATAATAATAAGAAAAAATTGTTATTAAGGTAAATATTTTGATGATTCTTACATCACTTGGATCACTCTTATTTCTTTTATGTGGACATAATCCACCAGTGTTTTTAGGGTGTTGACTTCAACTATAATATGGCTTGATAAAGAGATAACTAAAAGTTATTAAAAAATTATTTCCACTAAATATCAAACTCCAACAGAAATTTTCAAGCTTCGATTTAATACATTAACATTAATTATTTGTGCTCATTTCCTTAATTACATCAATCTATTATAACATATGATTTGAAAGTATGAGAATAAATAATAGCGATTCTTCCATCAAATTATAATATTATGATTAAAGCTTAATTAAAACTTATTAGGCTACCAATATCATTCTACACACAATTATTAGTATCCTTTTAGGAATGAAAATGGTTGATTCCAGCTAAAAAAGAAATAAAGGTAAAGTGCTTAGATTGCCAATTCGAAAACATGATAATTCTATTTAGATATTGTAAAATATGATAAAATTTTAGTATGGACATCATTACTACCGAAGATCTTTAAAGAATAACTTTTTTAATTCTTCAAATAGTATAAATAAATTTATTATAAATTTATCTGTATTTTGAGTTTTTGTTAAATGTTTGTACTCTATTGAATAATTAATTTTTTTATTTTTGAATTAAATATTTGCTATTTAATTCTTTATTAACTTAGTGACATAAATGTTATAGTCGTATCATTTAATTATTTCTGTGTTAAAAAATAAGAAATTATTAAATTAATATTAAATAATGATATTGAAGTTAATAAATAATAATGAGTGATTTTTATTATTTACACTAAAGTTTTATTGGATAATAGGTATTATAAATATATAATTGGATAATAGGTTTTATTGGTAAATATGTTAAGTTATAATTTTGATATCTTAACTATGACGTCATTAATTATTTGTCACCACATAAATCGTAAAGTTATAAGATCTTACGAGCTAAATCCTATACATAAGCGTAATATAGTAAGATGAGTGTGATCCTTAAATAAAATAATGTAAATCGTCACTTTTTTTTCTCCAACTAAACAACCTGTTCACCTTGTTAGGTGAATGTATTTAGTTCAATCAAAACCTAAACCTAATTAAAAGTTAATGCAATTAAGAGTTCATTATTACGTGTATTATCAGTCACAGTAACATCCAATTAAATTTAAATACAAATAAAATTCATATATATATTTTTTTGTATTTAACCTAATTAAAATTTAATATAATTAAAAATTTACCTTGTTGGTATTGTAAAACGCAACACCACCCAACATTTACTTTCTTGAATGAATAAAAATTGGTAAATAGGATTTTAATTAAAAAAAATCAAATTTAATTAAAAATATGTGTTTTTTGTTACGTTTTCAATCAATTAAAATAAAGCAATTTTTTTACATCATTAAAACTCTTATGGTTAGGGTGATAAGTGATTCACAAAGTTGTTAATTTTGTAAATTTAAGTGTGATGAAGTATTGACAGAAAAATTAATTTTCCATCTTATTGTAGAAAGTAAAATCTACAATTTGTGTTATGATACTGCGAAGAATTAATTTTTCTTTTATAGTTGTAGCACTTATTCACTCTTATGATCGATGAAATTTCCATTAAAATTCAAACCTAATTAAAAATTGAAAAGAGTTTTCTGTTGCACCATTCACTTCCTTGACTAAATGGTTTCAATTAAAATAAACATACATATCGCCTTCTTAACTGTCTCTTTCATTTTACCCTTCTTCATCTTTATTACTAAATTAAAATTAATTTATTTCCCGAAATTGTTTACCTTGTATGAAAACCTAATAAAACATAATTCATATATTATAAAAACTTTAATATAAAATTTAATGATAATGCAATTGGATGAAAATAGAGAGTAAAAGTTAAAATTAGGTAGAGGTTGAGGAAGCAGAATTATTTGATGTTTTAACTGTAGAGTGACCGTTGGTTTAGAAATTGACATAGAATGTAGCACATCCCAGTGAATGAACGGACACACCTTTACAATTTTGTTCCTTTTCTAGATTCATTTTGTCTAGTCAAAAGCACGATTCTTAGACTATGATTTAACCACAATTATTATGATCATAATAATAATATCTTTTATCAATGTACAGACATAACTTGGAATTGGGAACCACGTGATGCCATTAAGACAAAACCCCCGACCAAGTCATTAATTAAACAAAATCTTCAATTTCGAGAGACAGAGACAGAGAACTTTGAACATTTCACCTCAGTCAAAATATCACATCACAGTGATTAAAAAAATTAAAAATTTAACAAGTACTAAACTCATAAATTCATTATTTTGTTCTTCTTTTTTTCTGGGTTCATCAGTGCAGCTAACACAGTGGGGATCTATGAGGGATCCCTTTTCTTCTACTCATGCTGGTGGCCATGTCTTCATCAGAAACTTTGTTATTGCTGTTGGCCATGAATTTTGCACACACAGTGCTCCATCCACTCCTCCTCTTCCTTACAATCTCTGTGCAAGACATGCTCATATTGTTCTCTGACCCTGATGACCCTGAACACGAACTCATTGGCTCATCACAATCCACAACCGTTGAACGAGTCACCTCTTCATCCACCGTCTCTTGTGGGATCAGAAAATCAGGACTTAGTTGTAGGGAGTTGCATGTCCTCAAGTATGGAGACAGATCCTTGTAGTGTTTCAGCACAAAATCAACCTACACACACACAAACATTAGTGAAAATCTCATTGATCCTGTTTGTTTTAGTTACTATCAGTTTCTGTACAACCTATAACAGTGAATTGTAAGTATATGTATGTACCTTGCATCCAAGAGAGCAATGAATGAAAGGCTCTTGAAGACTTCTATCACAGGAGGTGCAGTAGTTTCCTGATCCTTTGAATTGCCGGTTTTGAGGTCTCTTCTTGATGAACACCACCTTGGCACTATTGATGGTATAAGCCTAACAACACAATTCAAACCTTTTTGAATCGGCAAATCGACCATATCAAATTGAATTTCACTTGTGGTACAAAAGCTGAATTGGACTCCAATGTATTATTACTATTACTTTATTTAGCTTTATGTATGTATGTGTGTGTGTTTGTACCTGAACGTTGGAGCAATCTATGAGTTTCTGAAGATCTTCAAGCCTAACAACATCATGGTAAACGTAGCGGCGAACCTGAAGCAGTCTGTGGAAGCGATGAGATGGTAAGCAGTGAGGGCAAATACTGGTGCAACAATCTAAGCAGCAGACGTTCTTCTCATTCTTTTTAGCGTTCTCATGGTAAGAGCACCCCACAAAGAACTTTTGTGTGTAAAGAGCTTCCAACCATGCAGGCTTTTGGTATCCCTACAATAAATCAATCATCACCATAACAAAGCTGATAAATCATCACTACAAGCAAAAGGGTCATGCATAATCATCATCATCATCATCATCAAGAGCGTAACCAGAAAAAAGAGCAAAATCAAGGGAATTCGACTGACCATGATCATGGAAATTAAGACTTGCAAGAGAACCTCTTGAAATTCTCCTTGAGCTGTGTGATCAAGGTATAGTGAGTAAGTAAACTAATGGGAGAAGGACGGAGAGAGAGAGAGAGAAAAGGAGGGGGAGATAAGAGTATTTATTGAGGTTCACAAGAGGAGTGAGGAGAGAACATATATATTTATTCCATGAATAATAATAATAATAATAGGTAGAAAACAATGTGTATAATAGAGGAAGGGTTGTGATATGAGAGACAGAGAAATAAAAGAGAGAGAAACCGAAAGCCATAAAGAAACAAGTTAAGCTATGAGGGGAACGTGGGCGCTGTTTCTGTGTCTCCCATTCTCTTCTTAGGCACCTAAACTAAACTATTCTCTGCTCATCTTCTTGGCTTAAGAGCTCTATTGCTAAACAAAGCCACTCTCTCCTTGAACTAGCTGCAATTTTTGTTATTATTATTACTATTTCTTTCATATCATATTAATCTCCACCTCTCTCGGATTCACTATATCTTGGAAACAACCAGTTGCTGATAGCCACTTGATGTTGGACTTTGAAATCGACTGTCATATTTCATTATTTTTGTGCAAATGTCATTGCCAATTCAACTTCTACAGTCTGATTTCATTTTATAACACTTTTGGCTACTTTCTTCAACCTTCTTTCGGTGGAAATCTCAATTTCTTAACTTTTTTCACCATGTTGTAGCCTTACTGCTGCAAAAATATTCATGGAAAGTGGTTAATATTTATCAGAACATCTCATTCATTTTTTTAATAAAACTTCTCTCTTTACATGACAGACACAAATCCGAGACCTTTTTTTAAGCTCGGTTTTATTAGAATAAATGTCATATGAGTATTTTAATTTCTTAATTGCTTGAAATTTAAAAATCTTTTACTTGATATGTGATTCCTTTACATGAATATGTATATGAATGCTGACAAGTAAGTAACAAATAAGTTTTGAAATGCTTGAATAAGATCAGAGTAAAATTAATTTTGGTAATAATACAAAAGGAATTAGTCTTACTGATTTTTTATCATTATTTGTGAAGTCGGTCAGTTGCTCAGCAGAAGTTTAAAAATGAAAGCAGAATAAAAAAGGAAAGAAAAGGGTCAGAGCGTTTGGTTGAGAAAGCAGAACAGAACTTGGAGCCACCTTTTCTCCAAAAACTATTTTTAAGGTTTCTTTAATTTCCTCTGTGCCATATATGTTGGACTTCTGCACATCTCTGTTCTCCTCATTTTGCATAATTAATAATGCATATTACTATGTGACTTCAAAGCTAAGCAATGAGAGCATAGAGACACCAATCATCAACCTACTTAGCAAGACATAGCATGAAACATAGTACCAGAAATCAAGAGCATACTTGTTTCAGAGGTGGAAATTTATAATAGAGATTGACCTCACATTTATCTGATACAAACAGAACAACAAATTTGATTCTATCTACACATAGACACACTACTATAAAAAACAAATTGTTTACTGTGAAGTTTTATTTATACATAGTATTCATGCTATTAAATAATTTGATATTCAAGTAATAAAGTATGATTTTATGTCGAGGTCCTTTGGGAATGTTGATCAGAATTATGATACCTAATGATGTAACAATTAAGTTGTTCAACCATGATCGAATCACTTGAACCAACAATTTATGTCTCATTCTATGGACAGAAAAATAACCTTGCTTTGCATATATATCAACTTTTGAATTTGGACAAAAATCTTTTCAATTTACATTGAAAATCATTTATACAATATAACATTTGTGATCACTCCCCTGTGTCTTAATTTATTGTTTGTCATTAAGCTTCTGAAAACAATAGTTCATCCTATCAAGTGCTTCAATTTCTTGATAGAAGGAATATAAACACACATGCATAAACAGTCTAGCAGCTTGAAGAGGCTAAAGTATTGAGAACAGTGAGTTGAATTCTGAGCATAAATTGGAGAGTTAATTTGGCAAGAATTCTGAGGAGGCTTGTAGGTAGGTAACTAGCCATGATTATGACAGGTAGTTAAAAAGTCATGTTTTATGAACACTCGAATCCAGCTGGGAATGTTACTGCTGCTAATGACGAAGAATTAGAAGGTTTTGTTAATCTATGGGACCAATTTGATTGTTTCATTTTTGACACCATGAAATTCTATGGAATAGTGGAAGTGGGGTAGTGGGAATTAGCACTTTGTCTCAGCCTGGCAGTTTTCTCTTTTGTTGCAGACCAAAATTCTAATCTACTGGAGGTGACATAGAGAGTGTAGGAACTATAAAAATCATGGCTAGTTCTGTGTTGTAATAAGACAAAAGCAAAGCCAAAAGAATATGATATAGTTGTGGTGCAAACTTTCCCATCCTCCATTTTCTGACTAACTAAAACAATGACAATGAAGATATATATATATATGCTTTCGAAACCAAATTATTCAGCCACTGAGTGCAAAAATTGGTTCCTAGTGCTATGTGCTGTGCATATGGGCTCACAGAGATGGCAGCATCGCCTAAACTGAGCCAGCTAAAATCTGAAACAAGACATGTACGATGAAATCCCATGTTTTTTGGGGAATCAAATATGGGCAACATTAACCAATCAACCACTCCACTAAACCAATCTCTGTGTACTATAATAATTATCAGAATTTGTGACAAACGTTTGACAGACAGGCACAACTCATTAAGCACTAACCAGCAAAATTAACGACAAATTATTTTATGGGCTTAATTTAGTGCTAATTTTGAGGACATTGCTTGTTGTGCCTTTAGGCCATAACCAAGAGTTATTCTTGGGGTTTGAACGAATAAGAGATTAGTATTGTTTTTCTCTTTCCCTTCTTTACCCTTTACCCTTGCTATGTGGTTTTCCTAATTCCCGTTTCACGTGATCCTTAGCCTTGGCGTGATACCTGACAGTCCGTGGTGTCACTTTTGGAAAAACAATTTCACCAACAAGACTAGTAAAACAAGTTGATTCCTTGTTTAACTTATCTTGAAATTTCAGCTCTATATAGCTCCTAAGCTCTTTTAGCCATTATTCTAAGGCAATTTGGCAACTCATAGCCACGTTTAACATAACTATTTTCATGATGCATAAATTGCATAACAATGAACATAAATTGAAGAAGCTAGCAAAGGGAGTGAAATTTTAGTACATTACAGCTTCAACAAATGTAGAGTAGAGAGAGACGTTATTATAAGAGAAGAAAAGAATTGTGACCCCCACCCCACGTGCCATGAAAAGCAGAATGGTATCATATGAGCAAAGGAGGTCACGTGCAAGGGATCCAAGGACCAAAACTGAAGAGTGTAGAGGATCCTTTTCCATGATAGAATACAAGTTATAAAGTTTGTGTGTATGGTGTGGCAGTCAAAGGTCAAAAGATCCAGACTTTGGCAGAGATGATGAGGTTAGATTAGAATGAGAAAGTGTGGGTCAGCGGGTGAGCCGCACGAGGGGATCTATCTGCAGAAGCCACTGGAATTCTACCTCACTCTCACTTTCCCCTCCTTCTTTAATGTGACACTTCCTTCCACATCTATTTTATTTCCCATCCCTTCTTTTTTTAAACCCTATGTCACGTGCAGAGCCGTTTTCAATGACCACAAGAGGATCTATCCACCATATTCACCTTACTCTTCAATAACCATCTTCCATTTTGATAGTATATGCCATGAATTCTTAACTTCAATTCAATCTAACAAAAATGACTTATAAAATGAAATTTATATAGTGAATCATGAATAAACAGTTCATGTTTTATCTTGTTGTATTTTACTGTCACCAAGAGAACCACCAAATTGACAAATCACCGGATGATCGACCAGATGGTTAGATTATAAATGATAATAACTTATTAAACCCTAATGCACATTATAATATGATTGAGTCTTCATTACATCAATGAAAAGGTAAAAATTCATTACAATTATATAAATAAAAGTCCTAAATATGACTTTTCGTCATGTATATTATATGTATCACTTGTCCAACTAATCGGCAGTTACATTATTAACTTTAGCGTCAGAGTGTTTTTAAAAGTTATCCTCCCACACGGCTTTGACAAGAAAGAGGGAAAACAAACAACATAACTTCGAAAACGAAGGACCACTAAGGAGTCATTCCGATTTTTGAGGCAACTTGAAGTGCTTTGGACAATGGACTTCAACCTTATACCCGAAACACTTACATTTTTAGTATGTTCACAAACACAACTCACCTGTTTGAATTGTGTTTGTTTGAATCAACACATCCCTTTCCTTTATATAGTTAAATGATAAGTCATAAATCTCGCTATCTTCATGATTAGCAGCACTAACTTACGAAGTCCTGCTGCAACTGATGAAAGGAACTGCAATGCAACATAATGGTATGAGTCACTGCATAAATCTATGCACACTACTGATGTGCACATTTTTATTTTGGTGGAGTGTGCAAGAGTACACATACATGTTGTGCACGTGACTTTATTGAAAAATATTAGAGTAGGACCACAGAAAACTAAAAACGGGAAAGTCAGGTCAGGTATAAAATGGTGTGAATTTGTGATTGCAATAATTGTGTCAATGGCATTGCTCCTTACTTTTATAAAGGTCAATGTAGTAACATAAGATGCGATGGTTGAGATTGGTTTGTTGATGAAAGCATGTCATGTGGGACAGCACCACTAAAAGAAACAACGTTAGAATCATGTCGGTTGAGTTGCGAGATCACCTTTACGATTTCACGAAACTACTAAAGCCTCATAAAGGATCCTCACATTGCTACTGAGCTATCAACATATATATTACTAACATGACCCACACTATCCAAATATCTAATTTGGCATTTACACAATGTGGATCATGTTCTTCACAAGAATTGTCAGCACTGTGATGTATGCTTAGACATACATCTATGATGCACTTTACACACACAACACAACCTTTACATGTGGCCCATTCAGCAGTTTTACAAAGGTCTATATATATATATATATATATATATATATATATGTATATAATCTCTTCCTCTCATAGGTCCATGCAAACCAACAAACACTGTAACCATAGTCTTGGGAAATAATCAATTAGTCTCTCTGATGACTAACACAGACATGACACAGATAGGGAGTGTCATTGTTAGACTTGACACAGATCAAGCGGTGCAACACAGCTACATAGACATGTGGAAGAACATTCAACTCAAATGATGATGGTGAGAGCTACAACACTAACATTTGGAATACTTATAAACTTCGACTATAAGTATTCGAAAAGCTAGTGTCTTTTTATATTAATTGTTACAATCTTGCATCGAGATTATGTGAAGCCAAATTTTGGTAATCTTCTTATCAACAAACTGTGACCAACTAAACGCTTAACCTTAGTGAAAAGAGGCATAAATCTCAACATACTTTTAGCTTTGTGTGCAAATACAGGATCAAGTTTTAGTCAAAACATTGCCACATAAAACTACAAGATTATAAATAAATCAGCACGTCTTTAAATGATCCATAGAATATATCAATTGAATCGATCCTCATTAACTTCTTGGTAGTTTCTTCCTGCACCCTCATAAAAATAAAATAAAATTTTGCTTTTGAAAGTTATTTTCAGAAATAAAAAATAACTTTTTGATTCTATAATCCAGAAGTCTTTGTTTTAATTTTGTGAGGCTGCTATATAAAAATTATCTCACTGGTTCAATTGGAAATACAAGTTCTGCCACTTTCCACATATTTCCAGCTGAAATTTAGCTATAGATAAATCAACAATGACATTACCCAGCATGCTTCTACACTATTCCGTGGAATTTATCTTTTAAGTTTCTTAAATTTTAGTTTTATTTTCCAATCTAAACAAGTGATCCTTATTAGTATAAAGTCTGAGAGACTTATAAATAACTCAACCGATTTTTAAATTAAGATTTTCATCTATTTATAGTATAAATTTATTTTATTTCTAGTTAATATAAAATCTTCAACCTATATATATGGCTCACCACGTGAGTCGGGTTGGGTTGAAAAAAAATACAAAATTTTTTATACGAGTCAATTTTGACTCGGTTTACTAAGAACCCGGCTCACACGGGTTGAATCCGTGGTGGGTCGGGTTGGCTCACCAACCTACCTATTTCTTTTAATTAAATTAAATTAATTATTCAAATCCTATTTTTTTAAAATCAAATTAATTAAATTAATTATTGAAAATGCACAATCTTTACTTAGCAACAGAGTCTTTCACGCTGTTGTCTTTTCAAAAGTTCTCCTCTCGAAATAAAACCCTAAGATTATATATTGGATAATATTATAAATGAAGATAAAGAAAAAGATGCTTCAAGAGAGCATAATGGATTTATCCATTCAGAACTCCAATTTAATAGATGGATAATTCAGGAATATATCATTTCTTTTATATTGTTTTTAAACCTATATACAAGCATGACAGTTTTATCTTGTACTATATATTTTTGTTAACGGCTATATGTAGTTTCTTGGTCAAACGGTTATGTATGTCTCATTAAACTAAATTGGCAAAATGCTTAATAGCTTAGAATATATATATATATATATATATATATATATATATATATATATATATATATATATATATATATATATATATATATATACACATATATATATAACAATATATTTCTTTTGTTTTATTTTCTTTTATATTAATTGGTCCAATTATTATTTTTTCTATATTTCTTTTATTTTAATTTCTTTTATTTCAACTGGTTCAATTATTATTTTTTCAATTTGATCGATCAAAGTAACATGTTATAAGAATCTAAAAAGAGGGTGAAAAAAAAAGTTAATTAAGTGAGTCAATGAGTCAACCCGTTTAACCCACCAACTCGTGGTGAGTCGAGTCAAGTCGGGCCGGGTTACCCGTTTTGACAGCTCTAGATATAATAGTCTCAATAAACAATAAATCTCACTATAATAAACTTTAAATTACTCTAATACAATCTTAAGAAATTAACTTTAATCAACTCAATCTTAAAACTTCAACTTATAAAATAAAATTTATAATTACTATAAATTCGTTTTATTCTAATCATCTCCAACATATAAAGACTTGGCAATCTTTAAAAATATATTCCAAAAGCTAATGTTTTTTTACATTAATTGTTACAAAATCTTGCAGGGAGATTATATAAAGACAAATTTGGTAATTTTTTTATCAACATAATCTAAACATTGTATATTAGTGAAAAGAGACATAAATTATCTCATCATACTCTTAGCTTTGTGTGCAAAGAAAGGATCAAGTTTTAGTTGAAACATTATTACATGAAACTAAAACAAGATTATAAATAAATCATTACATAATCAAATGATCCAGGGAGTATATCAATTGAATCAAACTACGTTAATTTTATTTATTTTTAAATTGTATAATATTTAAATACAACCATGTAGAAACCAAAAATGTGTAAAGAATATACTGCAACAAAAAAAATGTCATGATAAATGAACTCATAATTATATAAGACAATATCAATAATACTTGTTAAAATAAGATAATGGGTTATAAGGTAAAATTAGGGATGAGAATAGGACTGGGTGGACATCTCTGACATTAGTTCATATTCATTTTCAAAGAAAAAATTCATCTCATCTTTATAGTCATATTTAATGTTTGTTTAGTCACATCTGATCAAGGATATATTAATACCATGTTCATTAATATATTTCAAGGTTAATTAATTATTCTTTTAAAAAAAAATAGAAATCATGAGAAAGAAAACATTATATTTGTTATAAATAATTTAAGCAAGTGTAAGTTTTATATTGAGTAAAAATGACAAAATTAAACATTATATAAGGAAAAAAAAACATAAATCTAATTTTTGGTTAAAAATTAATGTAAATCTCTTATATAAATTAGGTTTTCACTTGTTCGTCTAAGTAATAATGTTAAAAATTATAATATGAAAACAAATATTAAAATTTAAAAACATTTCAAACATCTTTTTACTTAATTTCTGGAAATGCTAATGAAATATCTTTTTTATGTTAATAAAGATTATAATATATTATTTGAATGAAATCACATAAAGAATAAATATTAAACAAATAATACTTAAAAATTATGTCGAGTTTATTATTAAAACATGTTGGAAGGAGGAATTTTAAAGATTTTGGTTGAAGAGTGATTCTATTTTAATTTGTTTAGATTTATTAGATCAATAATGAGTAATTTATTGGAGTCTTTAAAGGAGATGAGATTGGTGCTTGTATTTTTAAAAAACATATAGAGTCTAAAGTTTTTCATGTGTTTATAAGAAAAATTATTATGTAAACAAGTTAACTAATTTTAACTTTTATTTATAGAGAACAATACAAGTGGTTTAACATTTTATCTCGTGTATTTATTAAAATTTTTCTCATAACAGTCACACTTTGTCCATGTTTCATGAAATGTAATTTATATAAGGAGTTTGTATGGTTCTTCATGCTTTGTATATTTTTTAATAAATTTTCATATGTGATAACAAATGATTGATAAACTTTAAGATGTCAACCGATACTTAACATGAACTTTATTTAAAATTTAAAATGAACCTTTAATCTTTTGAATTTCAATATAGGTTGGATGATAATAAACAAGATTCTTGACAATAATATTAAATTATTATATTATAGTAAATGAAAATTCTTTATACAATTGTGAATTAGAAAATAAAAATTATTATATAAAAAATAATCAAAATAATATTCTACTTCATAAAAAAAATAATAAATAACAATATTAAAAAGAAGTAAAAAAAATAAAATGTGTGTTTTAGAAAATATATTAAAACTTTTAAGATATTCAATTATTAAATCTTGAAAAATAATATTATTTTGAAAAAACAAAAGTTTTTCGAATGAACAAGAATTAAGGATAAGATAAGTTTTTTTTTTTATATTACCTGTTAAAGGATGGATTTATGCTATTAAACACTTAAAAAAGAGAGTGTAACATTTTTATGTGAAAAAAATTAATAAATAAAAATATTAAAAATGAGTAGAAAATAATTAAATATGACACCTAAAAAGTTATTTGATTTCTAATAACTCATAATACACTATTTGAATATAACTGCACAAAACTTAAAAGGAGAGAGAAAATAGACTTTGAGTTAGTGAATTTTGTGGATATAAATAAGTCAAAAATTAGAAACAACAAAAAAATTTGTGTATCAAAACAAGAAATTATGAAACTAAAGATTATAATAATATATATATATATATATATATTATATATATATATATATATATATAATTTAAAACATCATATATTATTCATATTTATACTTGTAGCTAATCAAACGAGAATTTTTTATCAAAACAAATCGAATTTGGACACTACCCAAATAAACATGTTTATTTTCATTCCTAATGAAAATATATAAATTTAAACTTAGATCATAAACTTAACCTATATGAATTGGGCTATTAAATTTATTAATTATAGCATATTAATAACAGAGATACAATATACTAAAAATATCCCATTTCTTAAAATAAATTGAACTACTGCATCATAATACAGATTATGTTTATATAAATATGTAATTTATATTGTTTTTTAAATATTTTTTAATTCAAATTATAAACTACAAATCAAATATATAAAATAATAATACATATAAAATAGATAAATAAAATTAATATAAATATATATTTTAAATTTTAACTCATTAAAATAAGATAACACAGTAAAAAATTCGGATATTCATAATTGTTTCGAATTAATTAATTAAATATATCATTATATCGGACTAATTCTTCGAACGTTAATTCTACAATTTACTACTAAATATTGTTTTATGTGTAATTGGAAATTGAACTTCACATATTTACTAATAAATTTTATGTGTAATCGGAAATTGAACTTCACATCGTATGAGTCAAATTAAGACTTTCTGTTGTAACCTTTTTACTAGTTTTCTGTTGTGTTTTTAAAAAACAATGTGTTACAACATTTCTCGTTTTAAAAATATACTAAAAATACCATAGCGATGAAATTTCCAAACTCAAATCAAATTTATTAAAGATCCAAAGCAATAGCATGTTCTACATCAATTAATAAAGAATTAAGGGATTATTTTATAGAAAATAATTCCATGACTTCAATTTTGTACCAAAAAATTTATTCATTTTAAAATTTATTTACCTATCATGACCTGGTTTAAGGGTACCAAATTATAATAAATTAAAGTATAATGTACAAAATTTATATGTCGACTTTTGTCTATTTTAGAGGTCAGGTCGGTTACATGCTAGTTTCGGACTTTTTGGGCTAGTTTTACAATTTGTTTATTTGATATTTCTCTAAAAAAGTTAAAGAAAAAAAATACTCATTTTATTGACATATCCATACCAATGTAATAAATAAAAGCCCAAAAAAATGTATTATATTATAACATTTAGAAACATTTTTAAATATAATATTGTAATCACTACTACAACTGCGTTTAATACTAAAAGTAGCTATATATTATCAGGTGAAATGTCAGTGTATGTGTACAAAGGACTAACACAGATAAATAGTCTTATTTATATAGAAATTAATTTTTAATTTTAACAAATTTAAGGATTAAATAAAAATAAATATATTTATAAGTGAAAAGGACCCAAAACATTTTCTTTCGAAAAAAATTTAGTGATAAAATTGAAAGCAATTAAAATAACTTTTTGGAATTTCTAACATATATCTCTATATAATTTTCTATCATCTATATTTTTTAAATTAATTATATATTTGATGAAAGGCCCAAAAAGTGGGTTTAAAGAAGTGGATAGAAGTATGAGAAAAATGTAAGGACAGAGAATTTTGTGGATAGAAACGGTATTAACTGCTTATGCAGTTCTCTGCCTGCAACTCTCACACATTGCAAACTCATGATGGCTATTTCCTCAGTGAAATGCAAACCATTGCTTCCACTTTCTCCTTTGCCAAAACCATCCATTTCATGTTTTTCTTGCAAACCAATTTCCCTTACCTCTCCAATTCCTCCTCCTCTCTATCAGAGAGGACATGTTGCTGTCTCCGTTGCCTACAATCCCCAAGGAAACTTCGACCTCTCCTTGTTTGATGATGATGGTAACACAATCACAATCATTCTATACTTTTTCTGTCACTTTTTAATGCTTATTATAGGTTATCAATCTTAGATATATTAATATAAATTCATATAGATTTGTTTACTTTTACAGTACATATTTGAAGTTCATGTTAATATTGGTTCCTGATTGATTGAGAATTGTAAACTATTTTGAACTCACAGTGGATAGAAGCTGAACTAAAATGTAAAATTGTGCAGAATGAAAATTGAAGATATGTACACTGTTGATTTCAATTAAAGGGCCTCCTAAATCCGTTTCAAATCAAAGATTCATAAAATGTTACTTTCTTTCTTAATCCACGTAATTTCGTTGCAATGAACTGTGCTCCATGCGTTTGATGGAATGTATTATACTACATTTGAACAGACTTTGGTTGACAGATGAACAAAAAGTTGCACCTTCTCTGCCCCCAACTGAAGGCCGATTTGAAGTTGTTATTGACAATGATATTATTACTCGTCTTGACTTGTCCCCTTTTCAAGCTGCAACAGGCATGAAGTCTCCTTTATCTGGTAGGCATTCTGATATGTAACCTTCAAGGTTCTTTAGCTACTTTTTGGATATACATTCATGATACAGCTTCATAACTTCATTGTTAACTTGGATGCTGTACATGGTGATGTTAATGTTGCAGTTGAACCAAAAGAGTTTCTTGAGCGCTCAATTGGCTTCACCATCAACTATAAAAGAGAAGATCCTCATGATCCTAGAGAATTGTCAGAGTATCCTGATATTAGGGTATGGTTTGTGAGACTTGATGCTACCTATCCATGGTTGCCAGTTTTGTTGGATTGGAGAGCTGGAGAACTGGCTCGGTATGCTGCAATGATGGTTCCACACCAGGTGATGTTAAGAACTGCATGCCTGTGTGTGAAAAAGGGAAAACATGTTTTGATTCTGACACAGTATGTTTATGTTATGCTGCAGATGAATTTGAAAATGGGAATTGTTTTCAACCCGGAGGCGTTGGAACTGTTCGTCATGAAGAAAGTCTTCATTGTGTATTCCTGGTTGAAGCATCACAACATTCCCAAGCCTAAATTGATAGCAAATGATATGGCCAGAATGCTTGGATTTAGAATTGGAGATGAACTATATGACTTTGTTGATAAGCATCCGCTTGATATATCGTAAAGGGGTGCCTAAACAGACAGTACTATAAATCAGTACCCCGAGAATGAGAATAACAATTTTCTTGTTTCTGGTTTGATTCAGTATATGATGTAGTGTAAGCATTTTAACAGTAAGTAGACATGCAAAGGAGCAGTGACATTGGTATCTTATGTGAGTCATAAATACAATAAAAAAGGATTACTACGCTTATTGAACTAGAGGTCGTAAATTTAAGGTAAATAAATAGTGTAATCTTCCTTGGTACGACAAATATTCTGAATTAAATGAGTTTACTAAACTGAACTTTACACAGCTGTAAAAGTTTAAAACCAATGTCATGGATTAAGCTTAAAAATTTAGAAGTCTTGGACCCCAATGTCTTGTTCGAATGAAGATAGCACTGTCATGTTGATTAAAAATTAGTCTCTTTAGTATCTCAGAAAATGGACATGGATTAACAAATAAGGTCTCTCCCGATGAAGGTGGAATCCAAAAATTCTACCTCTTGACAAGATTTTAACCAATCTTTCAAGTGAGGATTGCTAGAAAGACACAAATATGAATACAGTTTATATCTAAGATTCTTCACTCAGTACCTTGTTTCAACCTGTTATCACGACAAACCTTCAAATTTTTTGCTCTAATACCATTGTTTCGAGAAAGGATCACCACAGAAACACAACACTAATTATATATGAATATAATCCCACACATTATTTTTTATATAATATTCAACTTTATCATATGAGACTTAAATTCATACTTTTATTTCCAACAAAGAGACGGGATGAGTAGTTAGTATTTGTCATGACACGTGACTAGGGGTGCAGTTCTGAAACATGTTTTTTCCATTCTTACATAATAAAAATGCACTTATTGCTTTAGATAAAAAGTGTCGAGGGGATGATTGGATGTAGACAAGGAATGCTTTTGCAAGGATGAGCTATTTTCATAACTTTGGTACACCGCAAAGATGAGAATCCTCTATGTTAGATTTTGATTTATATCAATTTATCTATAACATTTAAATCTGTTATATATTTTTCTTTCAGATTATATTTTTAGTATCACTAAGAAGTTATTTAGTGGGTATAATTAGTAAGTGGCATATTAAAGTTTTTTGTGATTATAATGATTTTTTTTCTAGGAAGTTAGTTGGAGAAAGTTGAAGGCAGTTGCTAGAAACACAGTTGTTTGGAGTTAATCATTGTAGAGCTTTGTGAATGCAACCGGATAGAGGCTGGAACCAAGGCTGACCGCACCTGATGTAGAAGGTTACCAATGAAGAAAAGGAGTTGGAATAGTCACTTACAACCTACAATTGGCGGTAGCCCTTGAAGAAGCATTTGAAAGCAGAAGAATGGACCAAGCTAAACCACGTGGCTGGGAGGCTTATGACCTGGAATAGAAGGTTGGAATACAAATGGACAAGTTTCTGCATGAAGAGTGACCTGTAACAGCCTGGATTCAAGGCAGTCGAAGACTTTATTTACTTACTAAGTTAAGTTAGTTGAATAAATCTTGAAAAACAGGATATGTCTATTAGAGTTTCTTAGTTTTAGTTCTTTGTTTTTGTCTATATAAGGCCTTGATCGAACCAAACACCACACGTCACAACACTAGAATACACATCAAACACTTCTTTAGTTTCTAGTTTTCGTTTTCTGAGTTTCGGGAGAGCATTTTCTCTGGAGTCTCTTGGCTATCTTAGACTACAAAGTTATCAAAAGCAATCAAGAACTTCATTGTATTTTGTACTTCTAAACCAGGTTCTATATTCTGCTCTTAATCCAATTCAATTTCTGATTTTCTTGCATTGCTTTGTTCTTGTTATGGACTTTTATTCATTTACAATTTCAAATTACAGTTTATGCCAATTTACATTTTACACATAATGAATCAAACCCAATTTTTTAGTTCTAAATTAGAATCAAAATCTTGAGGAATGATCACTTGATTTTCAGCACTTTGCTATATTCGGTTTTTCGACCAAGAATTGAGTTCTAAGAATCTGAAATGATCACTGTATTCTAATAGTTTAGAAATGAATCATTGACAGTCAATATTGAAGCTGGAATGATCCTAACTCAATTTTGGTTTTAGTTTTAGATAACCCATTTTTCATTTATTTAATTCTTTCAACACATTTGTTTATTTCTAGTTTTATAATCTGCTTTTCATTGCAATTTTTTTTTAATTTGTTTTCGTGTTGGTAAACCTGTTCTAATCATTTGATACAAGTTTGGATACAAAATTGTTAAAAATTAGAAAATTAGGTAAATTTATTACTTTCTCGTCACTTTTCTTGGTTTTCAATGTTGATTTTTAGTTTCTGCATTTTAATCTTAGTTTTAATTGTTGTTTAAGTATTGTTTTCATATTAGAAATATGTTTGAATGCCAAATTCTGTGTTTAGTTTAATGTTTTCAGTTCTTACCCATTATTAGAAAGTTAGGTTTTCTAGTTTTGCATAATGGTTTCCTTCTTTTAATATTTCCACCACCACCAGCTTACGTTTACCATGGCAAAACTGTCATCGTCAAGAATGATGCCATTAATATTCGGAAGGAGAGTCTTTGCATGGAGCTTGACGTGACCAACCCTCGCCGTTTTTTTCTCACTTTCACCCTTGATGCCACAGCTCCTGGATGGTAATGGCTCCCCCCACTTCATTCCTTCAACCCAATTTCTCTTTTTTAACTTACCCTAGATTTAAATGTTGTGCTGCAAAATCTTGGAGGTTTTGATCTTTTTTTCAATGGCACGTCAGGTAATGAATCTGAAGTCTCATGCGTTCTTTTAGTCTTTTAAAATTTACGTTCATGATTGCATCCAAATTAATTTATATTGGTTAAAGAATTTCGATTCTGATAGATTTTCACTGTGCGTATCTGATATGATCCATAGTCAAAATAAGATTTCAAGATCCATCCTTTTCAGAAAAAATGATATATTTGAGTACCATGTAAAGAAAACAAACAAAAAAGAACCAATCTTTTCTAACTGCTTTTGCTAGGATTGAGAAGAAAGATATGGGTGAGTAGAAGATCCAAGGACAACAGTGCGTAGTATGAACTGTTAGAGATATATGGAACGGGTGAGGGTGACCATAACTCTGGTGGAAAATGTTTAATTTCTGTGTCGAAACCATTAGAAATAATTGTGCTTTGCAGACACATTCATTCATTATCCTCTTATCATGCACCTTCTTGTTCAAATTAGTTTTAGTTTGACTCCTTCTTGTTCTAGTTAGTTTTAGTTTGAGTGCTTCTTGTTCTAGTTAGTTTTAGTTTGACTGCTTCTTGTTCTAGTTAGTTTTAGTTTGACTGCTTCTTGTTCTAGTTAGTTTTAGTTTGAGTGCTTCTTGTTCTAGTTAGTTTTAGTTTGACTGCTTCTTGTTCTAGTTAGTTTTAGTTTGACGGTTGGGTTGGGTTGGGTTGGGTTGGGTTGGGTTGGGTTGGGTTGGGTGGGTTGGGTTGGGTTGGGTTGGGTTGGGTTGGGTTGGGTTTGGGTTGGGTTGGGTTGGGTTGGGTTGGGTTGGGTTGGGTTGGGTTGGGTTGGGTTGGGTTGGGTTGGGTTGGGTTGGGTTGGGTTGGGTTGGGTTGGGTTGGGTTGGGTTGGGTTGGGTTGGTTGGGTTGGGTTGGGTTGGGTTGGGTTGGTTGGGTTGGGTTGGGTTCGTTCGGTTGGGTTCGTTGGGTTGGTTGGGTTGGGTTGGGTTGGGTTGGGTTGGTTGGGTTGGGTTGGGTTGGGTTGGGTTGGGTTGGGTTGGGTTGGGTTGGGTTGGGTTGGGTTGGGTTTGGGTTGGGTTGGGTTGGTTGGGTTGGGTTCGGTTCGGTTCGGTTCGGTTCGGTTCGGTTCGGTTCGGTTCGGTTGGGTTCGGTTCGGTTGGGTTCGGTTCGGTTCGGTTCGGTTCGGTTCGGTTCGGTTCGGTTCGGTTCGGTTCGGTTCGGTTCGGTTCGGTTCGGTTCGGTTCGGTTCGGTTGGGTTCGGTTGGGTTCGGTTGGGTTGGGTTGGGTTGGGTTGGGTTCGGTTCGGTTGGGTTCGGTTGGGTTGGGTTGGGTTGGGTTGGGTTGGGTTCGGTTCGGTTGGGTTCGGTTGGGTTCGGTTCGGTTCGGTTCGGTTCGGTTCGGTTCGGTTCGGTTCGGTTCGGTTCGGTTCGGTTCGGTTCGGTTCGGTTCGGTTCGGTTCGGTTCGGTTCGGTTCGGTTCGGTTCGGTTCGGTTCCCGAACGCAACTTATCTCAACCTAGCCTGACCCAACCCAACTCAACCGAACACAGCGAAACACTTCTAAACCAAACCAAACATAACTGATCTTATCCAATCCATCTGAACCCAATTCAACCAAACCAAATCAAACTTAACCGAAACCGAATCTAACCCAAGCCTAACCCTATGAAAACCAACCCAACCACTTAGCATACAATGCAAATAATGTTGGTATGAGATAACTATAAGACTATAGAGATCATAACTTGTCATTAAAATTTTAGTAGTCATAATATTTTTCTGGAAAATACTGATAAATTTTTAGTCCTTAAAAAATACATATACGCCGTACTTAATTTTGATAATATTACGTAGGTATCTATATGAAAAAGTATCATGAATATCAATGTTCAATATGTTATTTTGAACTATCTAAATATTCAATACTTACTAAATACCTGATCATGCTCTCTATCTTTCATCCACAAATGTGTTTCAAAGGGTGACTTCCCAAATATATATCTTCACACATTAGTCTGATTATAATTTATTACAACAAAAACTTATGACTCATTCTCAAAGGACATTTTCAAGGATCTATATTATTTTTTTGACGAATAATTTTCACACACCATTTAAAAGAAAGAATAAGTCCACGGATGAATATTGATGACTATAAAACAAATTTGGAATTTTAATTTGTTTATTAATAGTAAAGGGTAAATTCGTATAAGTTCAGGAAAAAAGAAAGCAGAAAATCATATTCTTCTAGTTTATCCAAAGGGCACGGAAAGATTAAATTAATGAACATCCAGAAAATCTGGGAACTACAATACAAATATCCATCTGTAAATACTCTTTACTTGCCGAATCAAGAAAACTGAACTACAATGTATAATACTTAAGAGGAATATTATATATAAATTAATAGCGAAAGTATAATAGGATTGTCGTGGAAAATTGGAGTATAAAGAAAGGAATTAGCATCATCAAAGTTGGATTGTTTGGCCATGAAGAGGCACGTAATCAGAAATTACGTACAAGTTTTGGTCTTTATCAAACACAAAACAAAGAGAGACAAAAAAAGGTGCCTCCAACTTCCAACTCTCTTAGCCACTCCAAATTCTTAGTCTCAAAAGTGATGTCCCAACAATGTCGGATTGTTTAAAAGCAAATTCAAACCATTGCCACAAAACCCTTTGTTTAATAATGAAGTGAACTCCCTATTGAACATCTAAGAAGAAAAAAATATACAACTGTGTTTGAATGATGCATGATTTGTTGAAGTGTGTGCTTATTGTTGAATTTCACTGAAACAAGAGTGTTTGGGATTGGAGTAAGTTGCGTTTGGTGCGTTACAGAGCCAAACACACTCCTCCATGTATAATGGTTTTGGCGACATACATTCTGGAATTCCACGATAACCTCTTTATTTTAAACTTAGTTTTAGTCATCAAATATCTCCACAACGTGGTTGACAAATAATATAAACGAAACATGTCTTCACCCGTGTTCTAGATTCTTTAGTTTATTCTTCGTTACAATTTTAAATTCTGTAAAAACATCATAATTTATTATATAACTTAAAAAATCCTAATAGAGAATGTGAGTTTGGGATATATGAGAAAAGACTCATGTGCAAGTTTGTATGAGAATGAAGATAAAAAGAGAGAGTGAAGTAGGATTAGTGGGATATTTGAAGGAGGAAGAAGAGTGAATTGAATAGAGGAGGTCCTATATATTTGACAAATTCTGACAAAGATGACCACCAATGTGTTAGTTGCATCCCAGAGGAGCAACATGGTGCGTGAAGTTGCGGTGCCCACGTTGTAACTGGTGTGCCACTTCATCCCAAGATGTCGACCTCCACGTGGATTGGTCTTTTCCTTCCCTTCTTAAGGCAACTACACGACAAAACTCCTACGTAACCATTCCCATGATGCATCACTATTCATTAATATTATCACCCCTTTCAAACCCTTTTCTTTCTTTCACCTTCACTCTCACAACAATAATGTTGCCTCATTCATGCTCCTGCATGGCCTAGTGTGCCTGCAACTACGGAAGCACAATGCACCAGTTCCCATAATTAGCACCTACTTATGTCCATCACCTCACTTCTCTTTCTCTCTCTATCACTGTGAAATCTTCACACACTGCCATATACATTTCAGAAACACTGTAAAATGGAGTTGGAATCAACGTTCAATTCTCTTACAAGTACAAAATACAGTAATTTTTTATCCAGTGGTAGGTATTCCATTCAATAGTAACTTTTTCTCCTAACATTCACAAAAACAAGATAATGTAACTATTGATATAGAAGGAGTGTTGCTGTACACAAGCAGCAAGGATATTTAAGCTGTCTTAACTGAAATTGGACTCCTCTCTCTGCCTACCTAGCTACAGAAAGTGAAAAACTTTTGGTGATTAGAAACAGGCTATACTGTTGGAAATGAGCAAATCCATCAGGGTTGTCTTCTAGAAGAGACAGCATCCAAAAGGCGACGAAGGGAAAACATGGTCTTGTTGTACTCCTTGTTGCTTAAAAGTGAACCAGACAGAACAAAAGTCTGGCATCATGGAAATTTGCAAACATTGATGCTTGCATTCATGTAGAGAAGAGAAAAAAAACAGTGTACTAGCAGGCAAACTTGCATTATTATAGGCTTCTTCAAATTTTTTTCCTGTGCCGTTCCCCAAAGTAAATGTACCATTTTCAGGTTTGACAGGCACCAAATGTTACATGTTGTTTAACACCTAAAGTAGAAAAGAGAAAAGAAATAGTAATAAGTTATATATGACAGAAAACAAAAATAATTTCTTGATGAAAATATGTTTGATATTTAAAAATGTCTTCATATCATTACTATTTGAAGGTTTCCCATTTCATTTAGCTATACCTCTATTTGGACTTCCCACTGTACTTTTTATTGCTTTTAATTTTTGGTGAATATTATAGTACCTAACAATTAGTAGCACCTTTGTTAATTACTTAATATTTTTCTATCATTTAGCCTCAAAACCTTCTGGCCCTTGGCTTAAATAATTGGAGGTTCAAATGATTAGCAATTTCCTTTGATATAGGGTGGCAGATGGCACTTTGAGGGGTGCCATAAGACAATTAATAAAAAGGGAAGTAAAATACTATTATAGTTTAAGTTGAACTTCTTTGTGGACCCCTATACTCCACTATATATATATAATAAACCGCCATCCCTCTCCTTCATCCATATCAACCACTCATAATTCCTCATTTATTACACAGTTATAAGCTCTTCTTCACAGGAAGAAAACTCTACCCTCTTGTTTGAGGACTCAAACTTCTAACTTTTTCCCTACATTTTTCTTCAAAATGAAATCTTTTGTGGTCTTTCTTCTCATTCTGTCACTCCTCCTTGCACAAACTCAAGGTAATTCAAATAATACTTTCAACAGCAGTTAAGTCAATCAGTCCTTATGTTTGGATTTCTAACATTACCTTACTTTGTGCAGGGACTCGTTTGGGGAAAGTGTCTTTACCAGTTCAGCAACAGAAACAACAAGTAGGTGGTCCTTATTTTCTGGTTTTATGGATTCATTTCTTTAATAAACTTCAACCCTCATTCATACTTCAGTTGATGTTAATGTAAAATTTTGTTACTTTTGCAGGATGGAGAAAGTACTTTGCTGAAAAGAAGTAACACTGATGCTGAGGAAACTGTTCTCTGCAAAGACAACGAATGCACAGGTAGCCAGAAGAAAAGAGCCTCTAAAGTATTCACAAAACCAAACCACAACTTACCAAACATTCATGAAGATTACTACGGACCTAGACGCCATATGCCTAGACACCATTAGTTTTTAAGACCATTAGTTCATTTTTATACTTTTTTTTTTCATTGTTCTCCTTATAATACAAGCACCATTCAGAGTCTTAAATCAGACCGAGTATTATAATTAGTGCAAGTTGTCACATATACTTCAAATTTCGTGGTTATGCATAAATATGCAAAGCTTCGTTCTCTTTGACTTGGTTTCTGGTTTGAGTAAAACATAGCAAACTATCTCTACAAAGCATCATCTGACAAATTTAACAAGAACAACCAGCCCTCTTTTGTATATATACAAATCGTAGTATTAAACATCTTGAATGTTCTTGTGTTGTTGCAGGAAAATTAAAGAATAGGAAACTTGTTACCACTTCCATTTCTACTACCCAATCCCTCCCAAAGGTTCGTTGAGAGACAGAAAAAAAACATCATTAATTTTTTTTCTGCAACAGAAACCTTGGAATTTATTTTCATTTTTTTTCTCATTATGTGTATGTTCCATGGACAGAATGTGGAAGAATCCAAGGCTGAAGACTCGGTGAATGGCAGCACTAAAAAAGTGAATACACTGAGCTCTTGGAATCAGAAAGATGTTCCTGAGGAGCACAACCATGACCTGGTAGAGATAACTGAGATGGATTATTCTCCAGCAAAGAGAAAGCCTCCAATACACAACTGAGTCTAGGGATGATCAACAAGAAAAACTGACAATGTTCCGTATATTAGTATTAATAAAATATAACAGTAGACAGAGACGTTGGACAGCATTGCAGAAATGCTGCAGTTTTTTGGCCTAGGAATGATTTGTACATTATTATTCTATCACCTTTATTGATTATAATATATATTTCCAATGCCTTTTAATTTCATGATTAAGTCATGATCAGTGCATGTTGGATTTCTGTCTTGAATTTTTACTTTCTTCTTATTTTTACTACAGTAAGATTAAGGAAAAGGAATGTGACAAGTGTTGTTCTTGTACCTAGGTGTGTGTGTGTCTTTCTTATGGAAGAAAAAACAAAACCAGGGACCAATGATTGAAAACGTACCTTTCACTGCTTTTGTTTCTTCTGTAGCTTGGAAAAACATGTGTTCGTGATGTGTTGCTTACTAAAATTCTTCTGTAACCAAGTTCAAACTTCATGATCCATATTTTCTGTCAGTCATCTCATTCAATTGACAAGTAGAACTGTCTGCAGTAAAAATCTGTACACAAATAATATCTGAAATCACCCTTCACCTTTACAGTGATTAAACAAACATGTGGTGGGAGTGTCGTTGGTAACTTACCAATCTTTTTAAGAGTAATTATAATAATATTTATAGAACTATATTTTAAAGTAAGTATTATTGCAAAAAAGAAAATCTCACATCCACTGTAAATGGACTCAAACTCATTGGTTGACAGGAATGATATTATCGGGTGGTCAATTATTTACATAATGACAATGATACTCACTCTAGAATAGTTATAAAATATGTTAGATGTTTCTCCTTAATTGGATAAAGTGAATTTAAAATATATAAATTAGGATAAATTTTACTTTATAAGTTGATTTGTGGAATTTAACTCCTTACCATGATATTAGAGTAAAAACTTATAGATTTATTGTTTATTGAACTTGTTTCATCCATAGATTACTTTGTTATATTGTTATAATATTATTATCATTTATCTATCTAGTAATTATGTGTCTTTCCACCACTACATTGTTGATATATTTTCACAAAAACCTATCTCGAGTTCTTTTTAATAATTTTGGGATCAATCTTTTGACAAAAATTGTCTTGAATTAACAAGCTTTTTTAATATGAAATAACTAAAATATAAAATAAGATAATCTCTAATCATTTATAAAAAAAATATATTTTAATTCATATGTTAGACATATACATCTTAATATGTTTTTTTTGCAGTTTAGTTCAACTTTTCACCTCAATAATCAGTTAAATATAAATTACTTACTAAGTTAATTTTTTTAATAAAATATAAAATATTGCAACTAAATGTCTTAAAAAATATTGTGTTATATTTATTTATTCATATTTGTATATACATAAAAGGAATTGTATGTAGGGGTAAGTAGTGTATGGTCCATTTCCATTATAGGGGCTACTTTCAGTGTACAAAGTAGACAATGAAGGCTATAGAGAATTAATTGAGTAACGGCCCTCTTGTCTTGCCGCATGCAATCGATTGGGCCCATTATGTTCGGCACATTGAATGCAATGCTACGAAGGGTCAATCTTACATGTGGGCTCACATGTTAGATCATGGATCACTCTTCTGCACATATGGCCCAATTTGGTTCCACACATTGCGCTTCACCACAACTATTATAAGATCATGCATTTCTACAAAGCTCTGCATGCTACCTTTGTCTCTTAAAAACATAATATCCCCTACACCAGTGCACAGTAACCAAAATGTCCAAATCTATGATCTTATAAACCATACTAAATAATATCACATTAATAGATTAATTATATTAAAAAATAATGAATAGAAATATTTACTTATATTCAACTCACAGATAATTAAATATTAAAAGAAATTATAGAAAGTCTCCGGGACTTAAATGTTCAACTCGCTTAATTTTTTTTATTGTAAATATTAAAACTATCGACATAATTTATACGTATTATCATCCTAAGTTTGTTATAGTATATTTGTTTAGGTTTTATGTGACATCCAGATATATAATAACACGATCATATAATATAGGTATCAACATCTAAATAAAGAGAACAGTTAGAGTATGACTTGCAATTAAGTACGGAATTACAGTTATCCAAATATGAAGACATAATTTTAAACTTAAACAGTTTAGAGTATTCAACACTTCAAGCGTTTAAATAGGAAATTCCTAAGTAGATGGCACTGTAGCATCAGTGTCCTCTAGTTCTTGCTTCAAAAGTATCTCCTCAACAATTTCTGCTCCTATCCAAGTGGATGGGTCATCGCAAAAGAAAACATAGAAAAGCAACACACCACAAGAAGCAAGGGTGAGCTAGATAAACAAGTAATAATCATATAGTACAATCAATCGATGTCATCATGCTTAGTTACATATAAAAGAACAATTAAAGCATACCCTTTAAACCATGACTCAAACACTCAACAAGACTCGTCCGGATTGGTATAACTGTCGAACTATTGGTCATCTTTGCACTTGCATAGTTATCTGGCCCTCCCCAACACTATGCAAGGTAAATCTCCCATTTGTCTATGTCTAAACTCTAAGACTATAGACGAGGACCTCCCTTTACTCTCACCACTCACACCTGTTCTTCTCTATTTGAGCATGAACAGTGCTTTGAGTGTAGGGATAGACATACCAGTTCAAAGCTCCATACAGTTATACAGAACAACATTAACACCCCGCACATCACTTTCAATCATCTCACCCTGAGATGTCCAGTTCACACTCAATTTCGTGATTTTAATTTGCAGTCACATTATTTCAAGCCACACAATTCAAATATATGGACATACATACATCTTGGCAGTCAAACAACATCAAACAGCTCAAACAAATGTGGAAAAATATGAAACTCACTGAACCAGTTCTCACAACGCACCAAGATGCAAGGCAAGACAGCAAAAATTCGCATAGTGCACCACCCTTGGTGCGCTGAGTGAATTTTCCTGACGAGGGGAGTGTTTTTCAGCTAAAATTCGCATAGCGCACCACCCTTGATGCGCTGAGCGAATTTTCCTGACAGGGGGACAGCTAAAATTCGCATAGCGCCCCAAATTCGCTATTCAAATTAATTTGGCTAATTTCCCAAGCTAGCAACAGTCGCAAAGCGACTACATTCGCTACGCGACTTACCAAAAAGATAGCAACCCTCTCTAGTCTTTCGCACAGCGCACCAACTCGCTGTGCGAATGCTCAAACATAGAGCACCTCTCTGTGAGGACTCTCGCTATGCGAAAACATTCGCTTAGCGAGTCTACATAATCTGCAGAACGCAAATTTTGCAGAATTACCCACTCACCCACTCCTTACCACTTCTAGGCCTTTCTTCCAACTTTTAAGACTTCTAATTCATATTTTGTACTTAATTAAACTTGTCTAGATGATTATCAAGCATTATTAACATGATTTTAAAGTGATCAATACCCAAGTTTTAACTTAAACTCCCATTTTTTATTAACCCAAGAACCCAATTTCAATTCTACCATGTTGAACATGACTTTACTCAGATTTATGATCCTAACCTGTTCTAATTTACTCATCCAGCTAGCCAAACTGCCCAATTGCACTCAAGACTACCCATGCTCAAATTCTCTACCTCAATTCCTTTCAAAGGACTCAAAACAGTACTTCCTTATTATTTACCCTTCTAATGCGACTAACACATGATTTCCACCTCAACCACTCCTTACTAATCCAATTGGTCATCGAAGAAGAATCAAATGTCTGAACGCATCAGTCTCACCTTCGACGCTAGCACATATGACTAGTTACAACTAATTGGATCAGACCAAGGCTGCTCTATGATCAGGGATGTGCCAACTTAGGTTTTTAAAATTCCTGTATCCCACCAACATAGTACTCTCAACAAGTCACAATTAATTTATCTAAAACAGTACCTGTGCACCTACTTACTAACCACATGACCAACATTACATACTCCAAGCCTCTCCAACAAAGCAAGTACAACCAACAAATATATCCAAGTCAAATCAAAATCATCAAACCATGGTTACACAAATTTCACATATTCAACAGGTGCAATTTAAAACATGCTCACCCCAAAATATAGTTTAATAGTAAACCACTCAAAGTAAATTAAACAGGCCAATCATACAGCTCCTAAAATATAACTAGCTCCCCTTACCTCAGAGTTGTATTACCATGCTCACAAGGACGCCTCTTTTTGGTATCTCACACACGCGAACTCAATCCAAACCCTACAAACCACCAAAGTGGTGACAGCAACAGCAATAGCTCTTAGAGCTTGATTTGGCATAAACAGGAAAACAAAACCCCCTAGTAACATACAACCAGTAATGTTGCATGCTCTAGGTTCGAAGATAGTGAAAGAGAAGGGAAAAACGACTTACCGATCCAAACGAAAATACCATCGATTCAAAAGGAAGCCTTCGGTGTGGTGAACGTCTGAGCACCTTCCAACCTAAGATTGAACGGTTCAGAAAGCTGGAAATTTAGAGAGAAGGCAGAGAAGAATTTAGGGCAAAGAGTCTCAGAGAGAGAAGAACTTAGAAAATGAAAAATCCTGAGGAACCCTTCTTAAGGTTAGGTTGGCCTTAGTCTGATGGGCCTAGCTGCCCCACATGGGTCCAATGGCTTTAAACCTTTTCAGGCTCTTACATTTTACAACTGTTAAACACATATAAATTGGAAAAAATAAAGTTTGAGTCCATAAGATTATTGGACAATCAATCTATACATTCCTTAAAAACTTTAATGCAAAATAACCTTTTAAATAAGTAATTTGTTATACTGTATTATATATAACATAATTATTTATAGTTTTTATGTTATATAATAATATAAGAAAATCATAACTATTAATGAACATATCTATGACACGATAAATGTATTATATTTTTTAAAAAGTTATAAAAAAATTAAACGAACCATACTTGCATGTTAATCTTACTCAAATTTTTTTCAGATTTATTTTCACTCCTGAATATAATTTTTTTTCACTGTATTGCTTGATATCTTTCTTTATTTATATATGTTATATCATTAATATTTGTTTATATTTATATTCGTGTTAAATAACTTAGCTTTTATATATATATATATATATATATATATATATATATATATATATATATATATGAATATTTGTGGTGTGAAAACTATATACATCAAGCATATATATAATATTAATATATTTTTATTAATTTAAATGTGGATTATATTTGAAAATAAAAATTATTTCAAATATTACGAGTAATTATTAATTTTTATTGGTACGAAAAATAGTATTTAATAAATTAACAAAAAATTTCAATAAATTATAATTTTGTTTATGAAAAATAAAATGTTTAGTTATCTTTATTTTTTATTAATAAATTTTAATTTTTACATTCTTATTTTCACTTCGTGACTTTTGATTTATTAATTTTATTCATTGATTTTTGCTTTTTTATTTAAACACTATTTCACAAAGTCACTTTGACATATTAGTTAATATTTATTGTTTTATTTTTATCTTTTGCGTGTTATGCATGTGTTTTATTTATGGTGGACAAATTGTCTTACAGTACACTATAAAAGTTTATAGTTAACTATAAATCAGTTTAAGAAAATTGCATTAAACTAAAAAATAGTTCAGAGTAATTGAAATGAATTATTTTGTAGTTTACTTATGGTACACTTCAATGAACTAATTTTTAGTTAACTATAGTTCAGTAAACTATTTTAACAAAAACTAATGAAATGTTTTAGTGCATGGTTTATATTGTAGAAATGTCATTTACTCTAACATTGCAAAAACATTGTATTAGTTTGAGTTAAAATAATTTACCGAAGTACACGACAATTTGTCCACCCTTATGTATTATATAAAGCTAGAGACTAAAATCCAAAATTAAAATTTTGTTAAATTGTTCTTCAGAGATATTTTTTTGTTTTCTATTTATCGTTAAAAATTTAAAGTCACTAAATGGTATACTATTGAAAAAAAAATGCTTAAACCTTAAAAAATAATTAAAACATAATAATTTATTGAATCTGGATTAAATTTATTTTCAAAATTAAATATCTCAAATAAAATTACAGGATTGAAAAATGATAAACCAACTAATATTTTTAATTATACAAAAATAAATAATTTATTTCCTAAATGCATATATATAACTTATAAAATAATATTAATAATTTCAGTACTATTTAATTCGGGAAAATGAGTTTTTCAAAAGTTAAAAATAATAAACACTTATTTAAGATCAATAATGTATAAACAAATACTAAATGAAATGGTCGTATTATTTATTACAAAATAAATGTTAAATTAAAATAATTATAAAAAATTTAAAAGTAATTTTACATCACAAAATATTTGAAAAATAAATTTTAAATATAATTATGGTATATTTTAATATAAATTGTTTTATTAATAAATAAAAACTCTTGTTTTAAATTTTCCAAATCCTTACCGACTATAATTAGACGATTGTGATCGTGTCTCGCTTAAAATATCAATCATAAAAAAAAAAAATCACCAAACGGAATCAAATATGTTAAAACTTGAATAAAAATATAATAACTAAAGTGACTCCAAAAATAATAGCGTGAAATATATAAATACATAATCTTAGGGGTGTTGCTCCCTCCACCCCCACACGTCTCTTCCTCCACCTCCCCTTTACTATTTTGCCCCTTCCTCCAACTTTCCTTTACTATTTTGCCCCTCAGTAAAATTTTATTTTTAAAATTGTTGTTTTTTAATTTTATTCATTTATAACATATTTCACTGATAACCTACGTAGTTTCTTGTATGAGTAAAATATTTTTCTACAAAGCTTGGTGATCGTGAAAAGAATTATCAAACAATCTTCTTCTTGTTCTCGGTGCAGTACGTGGTGCAGTGCGTTTATGGTGTAGTGTCCTTGTCGTGGTTCCTCTCCAGGTACGTAGTCATAATCCTTCCAATAATCCTAAACCCTAAATCCTTCCCATACTTCCAATAATCCTTTTAATATCCAAGCCTATAATCCTTGCATGAGCCGCAAAACGTAGTAAAATAAAAACGAAACGTAAAAGGAACACTGCCTATGGACGGATGACATCCTTCAACGGATGTCAACATCCGTTTAAGGCAAAACGGATGTCGACATCCGTTTTGCCTTCAACGGATGTTGACATCCGTTGAAGGATGTCATCCGTCCAGAGGCAGTGTTCCTTTTACGTTTCGTTTTTATTTTATTTGTTTATTTTATTTACAGTAATTTATATTTAAATTTATAATTTTAAATGTTATATATGGTTAGTTTTTAAACGTAATAATTTTGTTAAAATATGAATTTGTTAAAATATGAATTTGTTATAGGTGGAGAAGAAGCTTAAGGGAAGAGAGAAAGGTAAACGAAAATGGAAGAGAGGAAGAGGTGCAGAGGGAAGTAAATCAGAAGTTTTAAATAAATTAAAATATTAAAATAATAAAAATAAAAAATTTTAACTTTTGAGGATATAATTGTCATTTTAGAAGGATATAATTAGCATTTTAGAAAATTGGGGAGGTGGAGGAAGAGACGTGTGGGGGTGGAGGGAGTAACACCCTAATCTTAGCTCAATTGTTCTTCTTCTACATATGTTTGGATCAAATATACAAGCCTCAATTGGGCTGTATTAAACAAGCTAAATCCGATAGGTGTAACAATGTTTGGGCAATTGCTTTTTGTAACTCATCATATTTCTTTATTCACCTCGTATATAAGGAAAATACTTAAATATTCTTTACTATTGCACAACACCACCAGTGTCACGGTGGCTGTCTTTCCCACCATTCTCGTCGTCACCAGACTCCTACTTTTAGAGGAAGAAGAAAGAAAATGATAAAATAACTCATTCTGAAAAGCTTTTTTCAGAAAATATTTTATATATTTTGGAAAAACAAATTCCATATGTTAAAAACACATTCCATAATATATTTAATACGTTTTGAAAATTCCATTTCAAAACTCTTTTCTAAAATTCCTTGCCAAAAAATTTCGTAAGTTAAAAGTGCATAAAATTAATATGGTAAGGGTTGATTATTTTATATCCCATGGTATAACCTATGTATGCTTTTTAAAACTTTATTCGCTTTTAGTTAGACCATAATTTAGAATCAATTTGCAGTCAGTCTCAAGTTAATGAAATAAGACAAGTGTTTTAGTTCATTTAACAACAAACATAAATAATGACAAACAGATTAAATGAAAACATAGATAAATATATAAGAAGTACAAATATAAAGAATTATAATTGCTTATACATGATTTCAACACCAGAGAGTTCAACTACTCATGTATTGTAATGAAATAACAACAACATCTAAACTTGAGATTTATAATAAAAATATATCTCTAAAACCTTCAAAGTTATATTCATACTCTATTACTACATATTTAAGTATAAACTCAATGTTTAAAATGAGAATATGAGGTTTGTATTTATAAATTATCTAGAGCGGTTCTCATCTTTGGTGCTTCAACTGTAAAGACTTAAGTTGTGCAATTTGGGCTTGAACGGTAAAAGTTGCATTCCATATTTTTTCAAAGGTAGGTGATTAAGGTTTTCTTCTTATAAGGGTTTTCTTAACCGTCTCTGTGATGTTTGACACCATTTATACTACCTAGTCGCATAAGTCATAATCTGTCAATATTTGAATGATTTTAACCAAATTTATTTATTTTTTCATTTTAGATTTTTTTTCATTATGCTTAAAGTTGAAAAACAAGCTGACTAAATATCAAAGTTATTTTAAAATTCACTTTGGAAGGTATACAAATAACACATAGTTTTTGGTTCATTATAATTCAATGTAGTTCAATTCAGTTTATCTGAACTAATTTTCAATTCAGTTCAATTTAGGCAATTTATTTTTTGGTTTAGTGCATCACTAAAAATTGCACTAAACCAAAAAATAATTTGTCTAAATTAAATTGAATTAAAAATAAGTTCAAAAAAACTAGTTTGTCTGAGTTGAAAATTAGTTTAAATGAATTGAACTATTTTTTGTTTTATCAAATTGCATTAAATTGCAATTTGAATTGAATTGATATGTATCTTAACCTGTTTCTAAAGTGTGTTAATTTTTAACTAAACTACATTAATTTTTATTTGAACTACACAAAATTTGAACCAAATTACACTAATTTTGAATTGAATTGCAATATTTTTTGAATTAGTAATTTATAAAAAGTAGTATTTACCCACTTCATTTATGATATATGTTATCCCATAGATAATAAAATTAAAAATTTTATACGAATTAGGTTTAGTAGGATAAACCAAGTCGAATAAAATGTTAAAATAAGTCAAAATCAAAATTTGTTCAAATTGAACTAATACAGTATAATCGAAACTCAATTAAATTTGACAACTCAACTTAAAAAAAATGAAAAAAAAATGAATTGGTACAAATTGGTACTAATTAATTAGTCTAATTTATATATGTGAGACCCTAGATAATTAAACTCTGAAATACATGTCAAATCAGAATTTAATTTCTTTTATCCACTCTGCCGTGCCTTGAGAGACACGCCCATCATTCATCTGAAACATTAAAAACGCACCAAACTTTGCATGCACGCATGCCACTTGTCACGTTGGAAGTTTCTGAAATCAGAGTGAGGGTGCAGGTGTCTGGAAATGAGACGCTCGTTCGTCTGGAAATGGAAGGAACAAAAGAGATTTTTTTCGAAAACCCTCCCACTCACCTGCACCATTCATCTTCTACCTCTGAATCCAAACCTCCATTTTCTCCATCTTCTCTCTAAAGCTTCCAACTTCTCTCTACGGTAAATCTCACGTTTCTTCTCCAATCACATTTTCAGAACCATAGGAGCGCTCCTGAGACGTGGGTGTTATTTTGGACCGAATAGAAGTAGGATCTAAGCTGGTAAGTCCTCTCCTCCCGTCATTCGTCCCTTAGGTTCATGCGAACCAGTTTCTGGGTTCATGCATGAGTAAGATCTGAGTTATTTTGATTTTTGGTGTATAGATTAAGTGGAGTTAGTAAGTGAACTTGGAGTAGAAAGCTATTAGAGGAAGCAACCTAACCTTGCATTAGGGCGAACACTGCTATCCAGGTAAGGGAAGCTTAGTAATTTAATTTATACTTGTATGTTGTATGTAAACATAATATGAACTGAATGTATGAGATGTATGCTGGTTGAGTATGCATGATCGAACGTTGCTGTACTGAATGAATATGATATATGTTGGTTGAAATGTATGATATGGGTGATACGTGTGAATATGAAATATACATGCTTAGAAGCGAGTGAATGTAAGCGAAACTTGAATATCAACTTCCCTATGATAACGTATGTCCGACATTAAACGGTTCTCGACCGTTTGGTGTTCTAGTAAACTTCTTTGAATTGGAATACTTTCATTTGGGAAGGATTCTGGTCGAGCATGAGCTATGTAGGTCTTTTACTTAGAGCTCATAATGAGCAGTGTCGATCTTACACATAGTAATCGTATTGGGTAGTGCTCGGTCTTACACCAAGCGCTCTTACTCTTTTCTTGAAAAATCTTTGAAATACAGATCTTTGAAAAATGAGTTCAAATAAACTACACTGAATTGCAATGAACCAAAAACTAGTTTGTCTGAAATGAGTTGAAAATTAGTTTAGATGAATTGAACTATTTTTTGTTTTATCAAACTGCATTAAATTGCAATTTGAATTGACTTGATATGTATCTTAACCTGTTTCTAAAGTGTGTTAATTTTTAACTAAACTACATTAATTTTTAATTGAACTACACAAAATTTGAACCAAATTACACTAATTTTGAATTGAATTGCAATATTTTTTGAATTAGTAATTTATAAAAAATAGTATTTACCCACTTCATTCATGATCTATGTTATGCCATAGATAACAAAATTAAAAATTTTATACGAATTAGGTTTAGTAGGATAAACCAAGTCGAATAAAATGTTAAAATAAGTCAAAATCAAAATTTGTTCAAATTGAACTAATACAGTATAATCGAAACTCAATTAAATTTGACAACTCAACTTAAAAAAAAATGAAAAAAAAATGAATTGGTACTAATTAATTAGTCTAATTTATATATTAAAACTAAACTGTAATTTTAAAAACTTTCAAACAAGTAAAAAATTTCAAATGAATTAGTTTTAAATTAATGAATAATAAACTCTTTTTGATATTCAGCTTTTCAAAATTAAATTATAAAATAACATAATTCAGTGTGAAAAATTCAAATTTGTTAGTTCAGTTAATTAATAATCAGTATAGTCAATTAATTTTTTCCAAACTAATTATGATAAACTTTAAATGAAAAAACTATACGTTAACTTCGTAACTGCTAAAACTCGACAAGACATAACATAATCTTGAAACGCAGATTTACATCTACTAAATTTGAAACATAATATCATTTCTTCAAAAGAAAGAAAAGTAAAATAAAATAAAACGGCGGCGACCGACTCATTTACCTTAGGACAAGTCGATACCAAAAGGTTGGTCACAATCCAGTGCTTCGGGTTGCAGAATACAACTCCATGCACTCTACATTGATTCATGTGAAAGATCCTTTGTGGAGTGCGAAACAGAGCGGTGAAAGCGCCAAGGCTGCAACACCCACTCCCTCCCTTCAATCCCTAATTTCCCAACTCCATCACTCACTCCTCAACCTTCTGCTCTCAGGTAGATTCATTCTTTATTCACTCTCCTTTCTTCGCTCATCAACTCTCTCTTTCGTTTCCTTTTCTTCTCCGATTTCGGGTTTCGATGACAGTCACCGTTTTCTGTTTCTTCCGTTTCCGATTCCCTCAGTGACCATCTCATCCTAGGGTTACAGCTTTTTCTTGTCCAATTCTTGGTAACTGTTTATGTCCAATTATTTGCGATTCGCAACTAGGTTTTCAGTTACACCCCGAACGCCTCCTCACACAACGTTATATCTGTCTAAGAGAGTGAAATTAGGTTCATGCATTTGTTTTGTTCGTGATAGGATTGTTTGGGCGATCCGCGTTTTGTTACAGTGTCTCTGTTTGCTTAATTATTTTGATATCGTCGTGTGTGAAGTTTTGATATACTCTAGAACCAATCAATATCTATGAAGTAGTTCCTGTTTTGCCCTATCTTAAGGCAATCTGCAAACTGAATACCTGATATGAAATCGGTGTTTTCTTACTTTTTCAATTTTTGGATATACATTTTTATTTGCGAGATGGGAATGTGCCTGGTGTCTTTCGTTTGGCGTGTGTGACATTGTGGCTCGTAAGTTTACTGATGTGTGCTGATAAGAAACGAGTTGAACTGTCTGACCTAGGAAGGTATTGTTACGTAAAGGGGATTTTTTTGGTTTGCATTTCTTTTTTGTGGCTGGTTTCATTGCTGTGGTTCTGCTTGTTGTTTTATCGATTATTTTTTATTGCTTCAAAACATTTAGATGGGTTGCATGCCGTGTTTTTATTAATCCTGTGAATATAGGTAATGGTAAAGGTGTAACTAAGCCAGAATTACATATCTCTTAGAGAGTGCCGAATCATACAAAGTGAAATTTGAGCTGCTTGGTTCTGTATAACAATAGGCTTCCTGCACAGGTTTTATTTATCCATGTCATCTATATTTTCTGAAATCAATATATTCTGAAAATAGGCTATACATTCTTCTGGGTCAAGAGCTCTTCTATCATTGTGACAACCATTCTGTTCTTTATTACAAATAGGCTTCTTTTATGATTGCTCTGCTGCACTGCAGTCAATACCTTCCATTTCTTCATGCAATCTTACATGTTTGAAGCTAGCTGTTCAAACATATTTAGTGTATTAATATACATCATAACTACATAAAATGATCTTTTAATGTTGTCAAATAACCGTTATAATGAGGCTATTTTTACCCTCCGCCATCATTATTTTGTCAATGGAGGCCCGCTTGCAATGCCGTGTTTATATGCTAGAAGTTTTGACCTCCAGCTATATTCCACCATCTGCAATTGATAACCTTTCGTTGTTACATAATGCCAATGGCATTTGTCTGTTTGATACAAGAGAACAACGAGGAAATGATTTATGAAAATAATTCAAATTTCTTTGTTTTAACTAACAATGTAGTTTTTGCTTTGGATGTATTTACTTTAGCAAAGTTAAGAAAGCTCATCTCTGAATGAGTTGTTTTTTAGATCTGTATTTTTGAATTACACTGCCCATGCTCTAGAGTGAAGATAAAGTGTTCCTACTTAACTCTTCTTCAGCTTGAGTTTGAAGTTGTGCTTTAAGCTCAGTTTACTGGGATTTTCCATCTTTCATCTGCTATGCTGTTGTGTTGATGCAAGGACTGGACCATATGGGCTGGGTTGTAGATGCAGAATAGTGTTGGCTCTTATTCACTCCTATCAGCATGGATTTTAGGCATAGTAGTCAGTCACACACAGTAGTTGGCAGAATTGTGCTGGTGTTGCACCCTGCCGCTCCTCTAAGGGCCATCACATTTTTCCTGGTCAAGGGAGTGTGTTTCTTAGCCAAAATCACAGTTGGAGCAGGTGTTACATTGCAATGATGTTTGTTACACGGCTGCTATGATATGGCAGATTTTTGCGAACTGCCATAGGCAATTCGTGAAGAGAGGCATGCTATTGTGTGGCCATAGGCTTCAATGGAGTGTTTATCTACTTCAATTTTGGCCTTCTGTTATTGATAACATTGTTACACAGAAGATGTGTAGAAGCTCAACTTTGCCCCTGAAACCAGTATTGTTTTGTGGCTGCAGCCCCTTGCACCTTCTTCTCTGTCTGTGATCTTTGTCTTCTGTCTCCTTAGAAGGCAATTGAATCTTTTACGGGGGGAGATGCATACATGCCAGGGTCTTCGGGTTACACTGGTACAGTAAACAGAAGGGTTAGTGCTAAGGCAATTGGGTCAATGGGCCCACATGTATTGTTCTTTTTTAATTTTTTGGTTTTGGTTTGCTGTTATTAGATGAGTTCCATTTGACTTCTCTTATTTATTTATTATTTAAAGGATAAAAGTATTATGATAAGCTGAATAGTAGTATTGATAAACTAATAATAGTAATGAGTACATACGACAACAACAATAATAGCCCTCATATCCATGACTTTTGTTGGTATTTACTTGTATTCGTGTCTCTTACTAGTTCTTCGTCTTAAATTGACACTGATTATTCAAATAGGTGGGGGTAAATTGATGAGCTCAGATATTAATGAATTAACCATACATGCTTTGTTCAAGACACTTTGAAATTATTTTTTGTTAATTATGAATGTGGTGAATTTAGAGTAATTTTTATCATTATTGAGAATGTATATGTATGTTGATATACAAAAGTCAGTAGTGGTCAGCTGTTATACCATGTTATTCAGGATTAATAGTTATACTTATAAAAGTGCTTCTGTTATAAGTTTGCTTCAATTGGTTAGGGCCTTAAGGGCACTTTCCAGTAGTTCTGATATGAATTTCTTATAGTTCTCAAGATTCTTTGTTATCGATTATCTAATAAATTACTTAATGAATATAGACTCTCTTTCTATATATTTCAAAATGTTTATGATTTCTCATTGAACAAACACAATCCAATCTTATTTGTCAATGTATCGTATCTTGGTTTGTCTAACCTTTCTTCTGGATGGTCTTCTCTTCCCAACCTAATGGGGTTGATGGAGTAGTCTCAGCTCCGCATTTACTGGGTTGCAATACAACTCGCATTTATTTATAAATAGTCTTCCCCCTCTTATCTGATTACCTTTTGGACTGGTTCTCCATATCATTGGTGTCTTGTGATAAGATTTTTACCCAGGCAGTTAGCAAGCCAGCTTTAGTGTTAATGGTGTTTTTTCTTTTCCAAATACGGCAGTGTACACATCTTTCCACTTTGTATTTTTTATTGGTTTGTCTAATTTTTCTTATGCGTCAATGTATCATAGTCTGGTTTGTCTATTCTTTCCTCTGGGTGGTCTTCTCTTTCCAACCTAGTGGGGTTGATGTAGTCCCATTTTTTCTGGGTTACAACACAACTCCCATTTATAGTTGTGGGAGCCAGCTGGAGTATTGAATGTGTTTTTGTTTTTCCCACTATGACAGTGTACATTTCTTTCTATTTTGTATTGTTTTATAGGTTTCACATGATTTTCTCGATAATCATATATCTTGGACGAAGAAAGAAATATTGGCAGACCTTTTTATGGCTTTTATTATATTTTCATTTTATAGAGTATTACGTGGTACGCAGAGAATGGGAAGTAATAGCACTGAAAAGATTCCAATCAATACCAGTACTGAAAGTTCAGAAACCACTATCGAAATAAAGATTAAAACATTGGATTCTCAAACGTACACCCTCAGAGTGGATAAACAGGTGTTTCTTTGACTGTATAATCTTTCTTGACTTGTTTTTTGAATTTCTTGTGAAGACATTCTGTTTCTGTTTGTAAATCTTGCTTTGTGCACTGCCTTGCTGTAGAAACATGATAATTGATAAAAAGAATCAAGGCTGTTTGTTTTATTACAAGAAAAAAATCTTTTATGAAAAAATTTAATAAATTATAATAGTTTAATAGGCTTTTCAAAACAGGAAAAAAAAACTATAAATATTCTCCAAAGCGGAAGGAGTAGCTTCTGAAAAAGTTCCTGAATGAATTGTCAATAAAACCACTTTTTTTCTAATATGTTTGGTTTTTAACGCAACACTGTTTAAGATATATAATCATAAGGCTGCCTCTTTGAATTACCTGACAACTTGCTTGAAGATCTGTTTCTAATTGTCCTTTTCCTACAACAATATTCCCTGTCCTGCAGATGCCAGTCCCTGCCCTGAAAGAACAGATTGCTTCTGTAACTGGAGTATTATCTGAAAGGCAACGCCTAATTTGCCAAGGAAAAGTTCTGAAGGATGATCAGCTCCTGTCTGCGTATCGTATCCTGTTTCTTTGTCTTTCCACTGTGTTGAAAGACTCACAAAGGAAGCCAATG
Source organism: Vigna umbellata (assembly GCF_029865625.1). Taxonomy (NCBI): domain Eukaryota; kingdom Viridiplantae; phylum Streptophyta; class Magnoliopsida; order Fabales; family Fabaceae; genus Vigna; species Vigna umbellata. The sequence goes on from NC_142165.1 coordinate 101,710,348, forward strand.
TAGCATTTAAAGAGATGCTATCTTGCCCTTAAGTAGTTGTTAGTTATGGAGAGAAGACTTGGATTTCAGAAATACAAAATGATATAATATAATATGGTGTTTCCTTTATTTTTGTGTTAAGCTTGTGTTCCTTTTACTTGTCCAGAAAAGGGGCTGTGTCCTTAGCTTCTGTAGTAATTTTTTAATCCTCAGTGATAAAATTTTTTGTGTGTTTGTAAAACATATGATCCGTACTGTTTAAGTGTAGTAGTCAGTATTGTGATCAATAATTTCGTCAAGAGTTTAGATTTTGAGGCAAAAAGGCTGCAGCACATAAAAGTCAGATTGCTAAGAGGAGACACTGCCATCACAATAAAATTTTCCATTGAGTGGTGACTTTTGGCTTTTGTGCCAAATTACTCGAACCTTTACAGAAAAGTCTGAAGTTGAAATATAGGCCCATCCACCCATGTTATAATTTGTTTGTTGTCCAAATATATTAATATTATCTCAGTAATTAATGTTATGAACAAAAACAAAGAAGCACTCTTGTGGATGATTTTTTTAGACACAAAAGCCATGCTGTCGTGTCAAAGAAGTTTTGGTGCTGTAACTGCATCACTATTTTTTCATTCAAAATGGGTTTCCTCCTTAACACAAGTAGATGTTGAAGATGGTCACACCTTGCATCTGGTTGCGAGGCAACCTGACCTACCACCACCAGGAAGTCTGCCCAATCATTCAGGTTTGACGTGATTATGTACAGTATTATCATTTGCTGTTGTAATTGATGTGAAAGTTATGTGCTCTAGTTTAGTAGGATTTATAGTGAAGGTTTCGTATTTCTTGTTGTAGCAAATCTTCTCTTTAAGTAGAAAATTGGTGAAATAAAATATACTCGGTCTTTCTTGCAAAGAAGATATTGTTATAGCTTGAAACTTGTTTGTTTGTTTCCATTTTACACCTAATTAAAAGCTTGTCTGGGAGAAACATGAATTGTAATTAATTCAACCAGTAGACAAAGTAGGTTTTCGACTTTTTAATTTCTTTTTGCCCGGAGAATCAGGTAAGATGATCAAAACACACCATAATAGTGCCATTTATCTGGTGCACCTGCAAGAATTAAACTAGGTAATTAGTTTAGTTTTACAAAATTTTTACCTAATTGCGTTGGAAAATATTTTCCAAGAGCATGCCTCATTTGTGTAAGAAGAAATTCAAGAAGTGGTCATCTTGTTTGATAATTTTCCATTTGGGCACTGGCAAATTGTCACTATTATTTTTTTTTCTTGAAAGGTTGTTTCTTAAAGGGGTGGGGAACTGGGTGAGGAGTTTTCTAGTTGATCTTGTCTTCTGGGTTACCTTCATTCTCACCTTTAATAAAAGGAGATAAGGTATACTGACTTCCATACTTACCTCCATTTTGTAGTGACTGAACCGAATTCAAGCTCAAGCCTGACAGGCCTCAGTCACAGTAGTCAAGTAGCCCCTGGTGTTTTTATTGAGACTTTCAATGTGCCTTTTCAGGGAGACGGAGTTCCACCTGAAATCAATAGGGTATAATTAAAATTTGAACAATAGGGGACACATTTAGGGTTTTCTCTTTTGGTTGAAAATTTAATTTTGATCTCATTCCTGTGCAGATCGTTTCTGCAGTTCTAGGATCCATTGGACTTCAAAATTTTGCGAATGGTGAAGGGATTGACGTCAGGGTAAATTCAACTTTCCGTATATTAATTCTCTTTCCATTGGGTATTGGAGTGGTATAATGAACTTATGACGTGTGACCAATAAAAAATGGTATTTGCTTGTCTTTTTATGTGAATATTCATCTGAAACACTTTCCTTGACAACTGGACATATTGGATTGAATGAAGGAGCATGATTCCCAAGGCTCTGGGAGAATTTCAGGCTCTAGTGGGATATTTGATTCATCTCATCCTCAACCCGAACAATCGGGTTTTCGGGTTTTGTCTGATAGATCACGTAATGCCTTTGGAGCTCCAGCTACAGTATCTCTAGGGTCTTTGCAGCCTCCTGTATGTGCTAAATATTTATTTAATTTCTTTCAGGTGTACATATTCTTTTATATTTGACATTTTGAGTATTTTCCTCTCTCGTTGACAAGATATCAAACAATTTATTTCTTAAATGACTTTGTAGGTCATTCCTGATTCTTTAACAACTTTGTCCCAATATTTAAGTCACATAAGCAATGAATTTGATGCAATTGGTAAGCATGCCATGTTGAATCTAATAGTTATCCTTCACTGGCTTCTGCTGCATAATTGTTCTTTGAGAATGACACATTTTACTTGCAGTGAGAGAAGGGGGGAATATTGCCCAAGCAGACGAGGCTCAAAGGAATATAGAAACTAGACCTGTTTCTTCACGTTCGGGTTCAGTTCTAGAAGGGTTTTCATCTCCGACATTGTTGGCAGAGGTTCTGCTTTCTACCAGACGAATGATTGTTGAACAAGCAGGCGAATGCCTACTTGTGAGTTTTAAAACATCCTATTAGATTTTTCTTCTATGTTTGCGATGACTTTCTTCCTGCACTGTTAACAAATAGGCATGTGGTGTTATATAACTATTTTCTTTATTCTGCTAAAGATAAAATTGCCATGTTCATTATATACTTCCACAGCAAATATCAAGGCAGATGGAGAATCAAGCGGATGTAACTGATCCATTGTTGCGGTCAAGCATTCAGTCTAGGGCTTTGAGGACTGGAGTTTTGTTTTATAACCTTGGTGCATTTTTACTCGAGCTTGGTCGCACAACCATGACACTGCGTTTGGGTCAAACATCGGTAGGCATGGTTTCCCACCGTTGGTATCTTGTTAGTCAATTGTTAGGTTTGTGGTTCTAAGTACTAATTAACTTTGTCTGCAGTCTGAAGCTGTAGTTAATGGAGGGCCTGCAGTCTTTATATCCCCAAATGGTCCTAACCATATCATGGTTCAGGTACTTTTGTCTTTCTATCTATCGTTCTTGTCATGACAACTGTACTGCTTTTGCTTATTGACTTGCATGGTTCCAGCCCCTTCCTTTTCAACCTGGAACAAGCTTTGGCGCTGTTCCTGTTGGAGCTGCACAGTCTAGCTCAAGTTTAGGTAGTGGACTTGGTTCAAGCTTTTTCCCTAGGCGTATAGATATACAGATACGACGAGGTACAGTATATATATATATATTTTTTAGTTTACTACGTTCTGTTGCTTTGCATTATGTTTTTAACTTACATGTAGCATCATTTCTATTATTAGGTACCTCATCAACATCATCCAATACCACCAATCAAGAAGAACGCAATGATACACAACCTGCCTCAGTACAAAGAAATCCAGGTGAAAATCCTGTTAATCAGGCAACCTCCAGGCGTCCAGATGCTTCTTTTTCTGGGGAACCAGGAGTAAGGTTAGTGCCTATTAGAACCATGGTTGCAGCAGCAGTACCGGGTCCCGTGGTCCGTCCGCCTTCAGAATCATCTGGTAATTCTCTAGGTCTTTACTATCCAATTCTTGGGAGATTTCAACATGTGTCGTCTTCTGGACATGTAAATAGTGAACAGAGATCTCAACATTCAAGTCAGCATCATGCTGCAGTGCCATCAACTACTGATTCCATGTTGGAAAGGCAAAGCACAGATGATTCTACAAGGAATGGTAATTTAACAATTATCTTTCAATATCTGAAACCGCTGATTGCTTCATGTTACAAGATGATTTCAGATTATATTTGATTGCAGAGTACGTGATCCAAAACTACTTTTTTATAGTTTGTTAAAATAATCAATGCTTACTTATTTTGATTGAAGACGTAGTGCTCGATAGAGGTACTACCCAACCCTCCCATCCCTTATTGTTGACTTTGGATTGTCATTTCATAAGAGAAAACTGGAGTTTGCAGACATCACTGCAATATTGTTACCTCTAATGAATAGTTGACTAACATTTTCATCAAGACTCTGGGAAGACCAAAGATTGATGACTTTTGTAGCAAGCTGGGCACATACTACCTATATGCTCAGCTTGAGGGAAAGTGTTATAATTATAAAAATAAGAAATTGATACTATATAATGAGAAATATCGTTGTAATTATAGAAATAGGGGTTCATTCTAAATAAGTGTATCTAGATTATTTATGTATTATTAGGAACCTTTTTATTTATTTATTCCCATTATTAGAGGATATCAAATCTTTTCTATTCATTATATTGATTCGTTTTTGTCAATATTTATAAAGCATCCCTGCTGAAACATACAATTTCAGCTCAATATTTCTCTCTTACCTAGAGTTTCTATAATTGTTAACAAAATAAGTTGGAAAGAAATAATATAAGTAAAATAGTAATAAGCAAAACCAGACTACTTTATATTTCCTATAAAGTTTAAAGACTTTAATATCCTCATCGGCACTATGATATCTAGGAATATCATGAGATAGAAAGCATTTCAAGTGCTAATTTATTCTTTCCTAAACACTTGATGACAATGTTCCTTTCGTTTCCCCTAAGAGAGATGACTGATATTTTCAGTAATTTAGTGGGTTTAACTAATTAATTGTCTAAATTTACCGTATCCCGGATATGACATTCTTCCTAATAGCTATGAACTAAAGATATCTTCCATATTATTCTTACGATTGAATGATTGATTAAACTTGCTTTCTAAGCATTTTATTGAATTCAATAGGCTTGATTCATTTTGGCGAGGAAGATGTATTGCTACTTCCTTCTTTTACTTCTACAAACCTTCTAAAGTCACTACCTTTGTTTATATAACTCATGGTTTACCTATTTTGCCGGTTATAAAATTATCTGATATATACTTTAAGGATCTGAGGGATAAATTTGATTTTAGTTAATTTGCCATTGAACTTTGTTGTAGTAGGATCCTTATCAACTCAAAGCACAAGACCGGAGCCATCTAATTCTCGTGTTGTAAATATCAATATTCTGGCTGCCAGTGGACCCCAAAACAACCAAGAACCTGAGCGACAAATACCAAGCAGTGTACTTCAGTTATTAAGGTCACTCTTTCCTGGTGGAGAAATTCATGTGGAAGATTCAAGTGTACAAGGAATAACTCCAGGTTCTGACTCAGATCATGCTGCAACATCAAGGGGGGCTGCCCAAGTCCCCGAAGCACAACCTAATGCCAGTGAAGAAGGAATATTTTTGTCAAATATGCTCCGTGAAATCATGCCAGTCATATCTCAACAAGTAGGGTCAGAGGGAAATCCTTCAGAAGATCATATGGCTCAAGCTTCTTCAACCCAGGTGTGCAGACTTAATTGTTTGCTTTCCTTATTCTATTTTTTATTTGCTTGATTACATTTGTTATTTGGTCAACATCAACTACCAAAACCTCTCTCGCACATTGTGAGTGCTTCTTGACTTTTGACACACGTAGGGAATATCATATTTGAAAGATTCCAACTTTTTTATCCTTTACTCAAACCCCTCTGGGTGTCACTTTCTCCAAGGTTGCTGAACAGATGTAATATAGCAAAAAATTCAGGAGACTTTTCTTAATATTTTTTCTTGCCTTGTTCAACCAGATTATGTCAAGTGAAAATTGAGTATTGTAACTGCGTCTTCTATGAAAAAAGAGAAAATAAACTGATCAGCCTATGTGCATGCAGGTTGAAACTGATGTCGGGACATCACGCAGACCGAGTGATTCTGACTCAAGCCCCCCAAATCCAAAACGTCAAAAGGTCTCTGTTTTACTTTTGAGTTTTTAAAGTGTTCCTGTGCACTATTTATTTAAAACCTCAGTTTGGATTAGCATCCCAGTTCTAGGATGGACTGCATGTGCGTAGAATTAGATCTGTTAATAAATGACAATAATACTACCAAAAGCCTATTCATTGGGTCAGGTACATGAGTCTAAGGATACCCGTTTGTTTTTGTTGTAAAGAATTCTTTAAAGAGGCCATTTAATTATATATACTTTCTAATGGTTTCAATTGAAGAGTCATTACTGATCTACCCCTGCCTCTAATTATTTGGCTATCATGTCATTTGATGAGCTCTTCTAATGAAGATTTCTATTGGTTTTGTTTTCACATGCCTATATCATCCTAGGTGTGATTCTACTGCCACCTTTTTGTTAGTAAATATCACTCTTACTTCCTCTCCTACGTATTCCTTTTAGGTATGTTAACTTATAATTATGCCTATGAAATTTTCTAGTTATCAGAACATTCTATGTATTTGTATTGCGTTATGAAATTGATAGGTTTAGTGATAGAGTTTATACTAGGAGAAACAAATAAGGAGGTAGTTATAACCTCCTTTTGTTGTAACAGGCCTAACAGACTATTATATATGTAGTCTGTGATTAGGTTGTTTAGTTTTTTGGAGAGTTTTGATTGTTAGGAGGGAATGAGTTAGGAGAGAAAGGTCCTCTTGAAAGACTTTGGTTCTTTGTACATTGTTGTTACCTGTTTCTACTACACTGGTAGGGAAAATTGATTCATAATAAACATACAAGAACTGTTTTGTACTTCTGTAATTCTGAGGGGTTTATCAACGGGTATTCAGAGCTACTTTCTTGGTCCTTAGGGTAGTGGTGTACGAGGCTTATGGTTAGCACCAAAATGGAAGCAAGACCAGAGGCGTTGGAACACATGTTTCAAGAATCCATGTGCGACAGAGATAGAGAGGAGAATGAACATGAGCGTATGCAACAAGTTTGGTCTGACATCTCGATGATTTCATAGGCAGACTCCCCAAAGCAAAAGGAAAAGACACCACTTTTGTAGAAGTAGACAGATTTACCAAGTATGCTCACTTTTTTGCTTTATCACATCCCTACTCAGCACAAGAGGTGGCTCAGCTTTTATTGAATGAGGTGGTAAGATTACATGGGTTTCCCTCTTCAATAGTTTCAGATAGAGACCAGTTATTTCTCAGCCAATTTTGGAAAGAACTTTTTAAACAAGAAGGGACTAAGTTGAAGTATAGCAGTGCATATCACCCACAATCAGATGGTCTGACCGAAGTTGGGAATTGCTATCTTGAAACATATTTAAGATGCATGACAGGAACTCAACCTAAACAATGGCCCACTTGGCTACCTTGGGCTGAGTTTTGGTTCAACACCAACTATAGTGCCTCTTCTAAGATGACACCATTCAAGGCTCTATATGGATGTGATCCACCGCTCATTTTGAAAGGCACAACCATTCCAGCTAAGGTGGAAAGTGTAAATCAGGTGCACGAAGCAAGGGATGCAATTTCAAAATCGTTGAAAGATAATTTGTGCAAGGCACAAGAGCAGAATAGGCTTCAAGCTAATAAACACAGGAGAAATGTGGTTTATCAAGAAGGAGATTGGGTGTTTCTCAAGATTCAACAATATCGGTTCAAATCTTTAGCGAGAAATTTAATGAAAAATTAAGTCCTTGCTATTATGAACCTTATCAGGTTGTAGAACGTATTGGCCAAGTTGCTTATAAGTTGCTTCTACCAGAACTCAGCCGCATTCATCTAGTTTTTCATGTTTCCTTGCTTAAATCAGCAGTGAAAGCAGTGCTTGACACTCGTGTGAATGCATAAGGTGAATTGGAAGTTTTGCTCAAATGGAAACAACTTCCTGAGATGGAGAATAGTGGGGAGTCTGCTGCGGCTATCAACTAAGACTTCCAAGACTTTCACCTTGAGGACAAGGTGAAACTCCTAGGGTGGGGTATTGATAGGTTCAGTGGTAGAATTTATACTAGGAGAAATAAATAAGGAGGTAGTTATAATCTCCTGTTGTTGTAACAGGCCTAACAGAGACTATTATATATGTAGTCTGTGATTAGGTTGTTTTTAGTTTTCTGGAGAGTTTTGATTGTTAGGAGGGAAGGGAGTTAGGAGAGAAAGGTCCTCTCGAAAGACCTTGGTGCTTTGTACATTGTTATTACCTGTTTCTACTACATTGGTAGGGCAGATTGATTCATAATAAACATACAAGAACTGTCTTGTACTTCTTAATTCTGGGGGTCTATCAGAAATGAACATGTTTAAATGCATACAGAGTGGATTTGTACAAGAGATTTTCTAAACCACAATGATTAAGCTTATTGGGTTTGATAATCTTTCATAGCGTTACAAAATTCAAAGGCATTCCAACCCTTAAGTGGGTGAAAGCTTCAGTATTAGAGGTTGTATAATAGGGAGTGTGAGTGCAAACCTGATATCTGAATCTCTTTCTTTCTAAGGATGTCCCAGGGAGTCTGCCATTCTCAGTCCATGTGGGATCCTGTTGGATCATCCCCAGTATGGTTTTCAGGGGAGGAAAAAGTTTTTGATTGTCTTGTCAGGCCCAACCTGATATGATCTAGAATAAGTGTTACTGAGCCCAATAAATGTAAGGCCCAAGTACCTAAATTATTCAAAGACTGTTTTTAATTAATTAGATACTGGCCTAGAGAGGCTCATTATGCCATATGTACGATAGTTCCTACAGTTTGAAGGAAATGAAATATCTACCCTTTACATTTTTTGTCTTCTTTACTTTTCTTATGCGTATTCCTTTCATAGGTTAATTTGTAGTGCTGCTTAACATTTTTGTTGCTTCCGTCCCATCCACCAAGGAGATCAATCCCTAAAAAGCATCCATGACCTTTTGTAAGCCATGCAGTCCCCCACATGGAAGCTCAAGGCAGCTGTCATCAACTACTCCAACTATCTTTCCACACCATTGCCAACTCTCATGAAACTTTTCTATCAACTTAAGAATCTCCTACACTAGGTTTTACTGCTTGTATCCATACTTTAACCAGCCAATCACCTCCAAACATGACACCCTCACCTCAACCACAACAACTTTACCTCCCTCTCTATATGTTCTTACGGTCACCACTAATCCACCTTTGTCATGCATTACTTCTTCAGGCTTTCCAAAACTTTGCTCCCTTCCATCCCCCAAACAACACACACACACACACACACATCTCCACTTGACCACAACAGCTATTCCCCTTACACACTCCCCTACTTCATCTATATCCTCAACACCCTCAACAACCACCGATTGTTGTTCCTACAACCCTTCCCTTTTCTTCCTTTCCTCAACCTCCATGTTTCTTCTACCGTCCCAAATTTCAACTAGCCTACTCTGATGGTCTAGAACCCCTTGATCAACTTGTTCAAACATAATAGTTTTTTTTTTCCTTCTATCTGATCTCCCTAGACCAGAGCCTTAACATGGCCTATTCATATGGAAAGGTGATGTCTTTAGTTGGTATAAATGGATGCACCATAACTCTCAATTCACTACTTGGTCATCCTTCACTCAACCATACACTGTGACTTCACTTTGTCCCCTCCTCTTTGAAAAGATATGCAATAGAGTACTAGGTCTACCCATAGAGGTCATTCTAAATTGTTTCATTTCTGGTTTAATCCCCGAAATGCGCCATGAACTTGCTATCCAAAAGCCATTAGATTAGCAAAACTAATTGAGGCCAAAATTAAAGATTCTAAGCCTGCCCACAACACTAACTCCCACACCCCTACCATTAGCATTCTAATAGCAAGAATGTTGAGCACTACTTATGCTACAATTGTCATGAAAAATTTACCCAACTCACAAGTGCACCCACTCCCGATTTTTTATTTTAATTGACGATGAATCTTTTGACATCGATGACATTGATGATGTGTCTTCCCCTTTGGTCCCTAAACCCCAAACTCCCCCAACCTCTATTACACTTACAACACTCCTCGGGAGAACTTGCTGGCCAACATTCTCTACAAATACTACCCAGATAGGGCCCATTGACAACCTTCTTGTCACTTGCAAATGCCATTTTACTTAATACCCATTGAGGGTGTTGATGTCGTATTGCTTATTGATTGGCTACACAATCACTCCACTTTACTGCCAGTTTTGCTATACCCAACATCTCCCTCACCCATTCCAATACTATTTTTACCCTCCAAGATGACTCACCTTCCAAACATCCACCAATCTCTTTCCGTCGGTTGTGCCACCTCCTTCGTAACAAATTTATTTCCTCACTTCACGTCCTCACGATTCAATCTCTACACATTACTCCCATAACACCCTCACCCTCCAATATTCCACTCCCTCCCATACATCACGAACCAAACTTCATATAATTCCCATCTCAAGTTCAATCTCTCATAACCACTCACGATTTAGTTTTTTTCCTGCTACAAGGCCTTACACCAAAGCATCCCCATTATCACCCACACTTCCAGAGAGATATCATCTCCTACATCATCCGCGATATGTTAATGAAGACATTGTTACAGGTAGCACCAACTCTTTCTCTTATACTATTGATGAACTCCTGGTTGAGTTATATGCTGTTACAATTTTTTCTGAGTTTGATTTACACTCGGGACTTCACCAAATCCAAGTATTTCCTGAAGACAGACATAACAACCTTTCACACATCGGGTGACCATTACAAATTTTTGGTAATGCCATTTGGCCTCAGAAATAGCCTTTCTCTTTTCAATCAGCCATGAGTGATTTACTCAGGCCACATTTATACCAATTACTCCTGTTTTTATACACACACACACTACATTACAGTCCTGATTATCTCTTTCATGTCATACACTTACACTTAGTTTTAAAGTTATTATCCTGTAATCAATTTTTTTGTGAGGTTCTTCAAGTACAATTTTGCATCAATTCAGTGCACTAAGCACACATCATTGCATCTGCAAGTGTATCCTCGGATCAAGACAAAGTTCAAGCTATATACTCCAATGGTTGGAGCCACACACTTATGGCATTCAGAGACTTCCCTTGCCTCACTGATTTATACTGTCTTTTTGTTTCCCATTACGCCTCTCCCTTCACCAATCGCCTTTGTTCAAGCTAAATTATATGGACCATCCACAAGCATTTGAAGAGTTATAGAATCAAATGGCCAAATTACCTTCACTAACACTACCTAATTTTTCTAAACCATTGTGTTTGAAACTGATGCCTTGAGTTTTGCCATCAGTTCAGTTCTAGATCAACATGGACTTCCCTTGGCCTTCTTTCGTCAAAAAATGTGTCCACGTATTCGATTAGCCTTTGTATATTCTAGGGAGGTTGATGCCGTAACCAAATTTGTCAAAAAAATGGAGACTATTTTTTAAGGCACCCTTTCCAAGTACAAATCCGAAAGAGTCGTAATTCTCTTTTAACTAAAGCAGTTCAAACTCAATATAAAAATTGAACTTCTTAAGTATGGGGATTTCAGTTTTAGATTTTCTATGAACTTGGAAAAACAAATCTTGTGCTGGATGCACTCTCCAGAAAATTTTCTAGACCCATCTTCACCTCCATCTCCTCATCGGTTCCCCAACACTTTACCAAGCTCCATCAATTTTACACTACCACTATACAAGGCAAAATGTTAATGGGCAAATACACCTCCACTATCCTCAAGTACTTCAACTGTGCCAACTCATACTGTTACCAACTTTTACGACAAATACTCCCCAATGGCAGAAGATATTGTTACCGAACCCAGTAAACACAAGATCCAAACACCTAAATGGTTCAAAGATATGTTTTGATTAATGAAATGTCTTCCTTTTTGAAGCATATAGAGACCCATTAAATGCAATCCTGTCCCCAATGTTATACGAAATAGTATTCCTAGTATTGGAGGGAAATGAAAAATTTACTCTTTTCTATTTTGTCTAATTAGTTTCTTTTACATATTCTTTTCCTGGGTTAATTTGTAGCGCAGCCTGACAATAAGCTATCAAAGATGCTTTATCTGAACATCAGAATAGATTGTGTTTATCTTTTAATGAAGACCCCATTGCAAATTGTTAAAGGTTCCACATTGACTAAAAATATAGTCAAATTATATATAAAAGAGAGAGTAAACATCATTTTATAAACTAATTCTGTGAAGTTTCATAAAACATGAAGTCGACATTGTAAGACATTATTGTCATGGTGAGTCTCTACAAGTTTTGAAGTGTGATATTGAAGTATAAGCTGCAGTGAATTTTATCTACTGGTAATTATGATCTCTGGATTAATTTCTGAACAAAATCTTGTCGACAGTTTTTCTCTTGTTTTATACAGATTAATGATTGATGAAGGTTGATGTTTTTATTTGCCCACACTGTAAGTTGTATGGACGTTAAATGAAAACATGGGCGTTAAGTATCTAATAACATTTCTGCAAAATGATCCTAATGCAAGTTTTGAATTAATTTTCGTTACAATTTCAACTACAACTGCAATTTTTAATAATGTCATGGTTTCTTAATGCAGATGGAGTGAAATAGAGGGTAATGTTCAGTGTGCGGTCGTGGAAGATTTCCATCACGAGAAACAGAATCTGGGGTGAAACTCAAGATGTCAATATGGTATTAAGTTCATTCCTAGTTTTTTATATGAAGCGTGATTTCATTTTCTCATGCTGTAGACAAATTTTAAGAAGACTGCTCTCCGAATTATGTGACAACTTGTACGTTACTGGCATTGGAATTGAACTTCCCCTAAGTTCGGTTTATTATGCTTGGAATTGGTAATAGAATTCAACATTAGAATTGAGATTAGTCATCTTATAAATTAAATTTGGCGTCCTAGAGGTCTTTATTGAAGAACTGAATCAAACATTTCTCCATTTTTAGGAATAATTTTCATTTCAAGAAAGCAATAATTGAGATGCAGGTATACTATCGCCGTTCTAGTTACCTTTTTCCAATTGTTGCTATTGGTCTGTATGTCTTAATATGTCTTAATATTGCAGTATTCCTTTTATTTAATTTAGTAGTTGCCTGAAGTAGGACATTTCTTTTATTAAACCATCAATTTATAGTTATAATGTTATTCTTTCTTTAATCTGGTTGTTAAAGTAAAAAAATAATAATAGAAGAATTAGAAATAATGTGAAGTTATTTTCTAATTATTAATAGTTCTTTAAATTAGGATTTACATTTGTTTGACACAAGTCAATAGGGATTAAGTTTATGGATATTCATTATTTGTAAAATTACTTGTATAATTTTTTTACTTTAAGAATTTTAGAGAAAATTTGTATGTTTTGTTATTTTAATTTAATTATTTTTCCTTTTGCAATACTGCGATGAATGTTAGCGATTTGGGGTCATCTTCCAAACTCAAATTTGTCAAATCTGGATTTATTGTAACGAAACGCCCTTCATAATAACACGATTTTGCATAATAATTCTGAATATATGTTTCGTACATGTAATAAACGTTTTGATTTTAAAAATGCAAATATCGTAAATCTTTAATGTCACGTCATATAAAAGAACATAATTCAAAATTTTTATAATTTTAAAAACACAATACACCACAATTTTTATAATGATTCAATAAAATTCTTAAATTTATCAAAAACTCAAAGCATAATTAAACCTAAAAATAAAAAGAAAAAAAAGCATAATTTAAGAATTATTTGTTATTTATATTTTTTTTAAGATTTAACAAGTTTTTAAGAATTATGACATTATATTTAAGAAAAAAAATATAAAATGATTATGCTCGTAACGTAATATGATTGTGGCTGGATGGCTTAATAATTGATTTTCAATTAAGTGATTTTTTTAAATAATATTTTTATTATTTATACACTATAAACATCTTACTCATTACAATTTGTATACCACCGTCATGATATAACATTCATTTTCAAAATTATTACTAGTGGAAACATTTATATGTATGTATATTTATTTATTTTTATCATAAACAAAGTTAAATTATTATTATAATTATAAAAGTACATATAAATAATTTTTATGATAAATAGTTTTTATTTATTTTGTAGATACTTTTGTTTACAAATAAGTATTTTAATTTCAAAAATATTAAAATTTTAAAAAAAAGTGAAATAAAAATAAATAATTAAATTTAAAAATCACTTGAAAGGTAAATTTGATAAAGTAGTTATTTTAGTTTAAAATTAATTTATTTTACAGAGTAAAATTAAAAAAATATATATGTATATAAAAAATGACAACCTTTTTATATAATAATATAGATAATTATTTAAACAAAATTAATAAATTCTAGTTTCAAATAATAGTTACCAGCCGTGAAAAAATATGTAGTGATATGAATAAAAGCCATTTTCATGAAACCAAACTCACTTATTTTATGTTCTTGTTCTTGTTAGGGTTTAGAGTTTATTTTTATGTGATTATATTATCGTCCTAACTAGCAAAACCTAACTAATTAAGTTATGTGTATACAGAAATACAAAAATACTAGTAGTAACTCATAATTTACGGATTTGAATTTTTATACCTAAGTTTACACATATAAAAACTAATTTCACCATTGATTTAAAATTTAGAACGCAGTAAGTTTAATTTATTAACTTTTTAATTAGTGTTTAAAATGAAACTAAATATTATTATTTTTTTCAATCTCAAGCAAATTCACAGCCCACTTTAAAAAGCCCAGAGATCCCAACAAACAAAAGCAGCCTTTTCTATCTTACACCAGTGAGAGAAGTGATTAGGGTTTTTGCGTGGGCTACTCCAACCCTTTCGCCTGCCGCATTCTCCGTGCAATCCCTCTACCATGGCTGAACAAGTACGATTGTCATTCATTTTTCAATTTTTTGCTTTGTCAATTGTTCTTAGTCCTTCTGTGGATCTTCCGTTGATTTTTGTTTTTTATTTTGTATTGCAGACCGAGAAAGCGTTTTTGAAGCAACCAAAAGTGTTCCTCTGGTAAGCCATATATACTTGGAAGAACGATTAACTTTGTTTTCCACATTGTGGTTTTTGATGCTGAATAGTTTTCTTATTTTCCTCGCTTTCCCAGCTCGAAGAAAACTGGGAAGGGGAAGAGACCCGGGAAAGGTGGAAATCGCTTTTGGAAATCCATTGGACTTGGATTTAAGACTCCCAGAGATGCCATCGAAGGTATCTTTCCTCCTCTCTCTTTCACGCTTCTCTATTGTATAATGTTTGTTCTTTAAGATGTAAATCTATGCGTTATTGTTTTATTTGTTATTTTTCTTATTATTGTAGAAGGGAAATTTTCGGATGCGAAATATTTTTGAATTAGGTTAAAATTCCCCATCCTTTACGAAGCCCTCTAGTCGATGATATGCTTTATATTATAGAAGTTCATTCCTAAGTAGGCTGTTGGTTCCACTGTGATGATTCTTGAACAAGCATTTCATGTCCAAGTCGTCGGAATAATATGCATTTGCCTGGAATTGATAATTGAAATTTTTGATGAGAATGATAAATAAAACTCTTGACTTTTGGCATGTCATATCATTGTCTAGATGTGCTTCTGTTAGTTATGGTTAATTCTATTGTCTAAATCGGTCATTTACACATCTCCGACTCCTTTGATTTATTACAGGGGCCTACATCGACAAGAAGTGCCCCTTCACAGGCAATGTCTCTATTCGTGGCCGTATCCTTGCCGGAACATGTCATAGTGCTAAGATGAATAGGACTATTATTGTTAGGAGAAATTATCTCCATTTTATTAAGAAATATCAGAGGTATTATCGTGCCATGTTTTTTAATTTGTTTGTTTATGATTGGAGAAATTTAATTATAATTTTCTTTTATTTAAAGGTATGAGAAGAGGCACTCCAATATTCCTGCTCATATATCACCTTGCTTCCGTGTGAAGGAAGGTGATCATGTCATTATTGGTCAATGCAGGTGAGATTTTATGAAAGTAATTATTTTCTGGTATTGTATTGGGATTTTGTATCTGTCTGGTGATTATTTTTACCACTTACGCAGGCCACTCTCCAAGACCGTGAGGTTCAATGTGTTGAAGGTGATTCCTGCAGGGTCTTCTAGCGGTGCAAAGAAGGCATTTACTGGAATGTGAGCTTTGATTTCCAGTCTAGGATTTTGTTATACGCTGTAGTCTTTGAATACTATCATTGTATTTTTTGAACAATGTCTCTTTCCTGTTTTCGGTATATTTATTTTAGTGTTATTTTGTGTTTAAAGTTGGAGAATTGTTTAGACTGAGATTGAAAGTTTTGCCCAAATTAATTTGAAACAAATATTTTCGCCAGAATGCGTTTGTCATGGAAGTGAGATTATTAGTTTAGACAAGATATTTATATTAGAATTCAGTAGTACTTTAGTGTGTATATTAGTTTTGAAGTTTTGAATCTCAAACAATATTTGTTGTTTTATTAGCCAAAATTTTTTCATCCACTTATGTGAACGGTGGCCACCAAAACTAGTAAATATTTCTTTGGATGGTGATATAAGGGAAACATATGCTAAATATTTAGTTACCTTAATTCGCCCAATGATTTTTGAAAGAAAAAAGATATTTTTGCCCAGATTTTTTAACAATATTTTGATTTAGCATGTGTTATTTTCTTATTAGTTTATTATTTATTTGTTATTTTGTTGATATACTTAAACCCGATGAAACAATAATGTGATTGTGTTAAAATATAGTAAAATATTGTGAACATATCATTGTTGCAGCTTCGTTTTGCATTTCATCACATTTCAATGGAGTTGGAAAATGATTTATTTGTCCTTGGTTTTTTCTTTCTATTTTAAAGTTATTGAGACGAAGAGACACTATCAGTTTTTTTTATTTTAAAGTTATTGAGATTATATGTAGAGAATTTACTTCAACTGATATGAAAATTTTAATATCACGTAACTTAAATAATAGTTTTTCATCTGAAGTTTTTTCTGAAAATTTTAATATGAAAAGCGTATTTCATTATACATTTAATATGATTCAAAAGAAATATTTCAAAATTATGGAAAGCATGTTTTAAAATTGTCATTTTCAAAATTAAAGTGTACAGTTAAAAATTATGTTGAGTGTAAGAAGAAAAAAGGACTGGACTAGTTAGTGAATTTTTAGGGATAATTAATTGCTGAAAGGACCAAAGTCTAAGATGACAAGAACTACTATTTTTATTGTTTTTGTTTTTTTATTATTATAAAATGCAATTTTTATTATTATTAAAAGAAAAAACACAATCAACATGTCACGTATGACAATGAGAAAATAAATAAGAATTCTATTTGAGATTCTGATAAAAATAAAATTTATAGAATCATTAAACTTTTATACTATTTAACAAAAGAAACTCAGACAAAAAAAATTCTAATGTGAGTGAAAGATAAAACGCAGCTCTACTTAAATCAGTTATATACATAATCAAATTCAATTTTATTTCGTTATTCACTGTTTGATTGGATGAGCTCTTTGATTTTAATATATTTGTATAAACAAATAGAAATAAATAAGCACAGAAAAAAAGAACATGAAGAGTTATAAAGGAACTGTAAACTGTAGATTATAAAAGAAGTTAATAAATACTCGTCAACATTAACTAAACTTTGTTATTTCTCTATGATAATACATGGATATACTTATATTAACTAAAAACCATACTCACGTAACATGGAATATATATATATATATATATATATATATATATATATATATATATATATATATATCAATGGTACGTAGACCGATTAAACTTCATAAACCATGTAAGTGTGAAGAAAATCGATTGTTAATAATTAAAATTAATTAATTATTGAGTTGAGTTAAAAAAATTAATAATCAAATTTAATAAAATTGGGTTGTAATTAGATTGAATCTATAGATAAATATATAAATACATATTAAAGATATAATAGTTATGACTTTTTGTCACATATTTATTACAACATTAATTTTTAAATTGATTGAACATTAAATTGACTTAAGCGTTAATATATCAAAAATAAAATATATTATAAATAATGGAGATAAAAAAAAGTTGTAAAAACATATAATATTCCATGAATTATAAAAGAGGTTAGTGGTTTAGTTTGAGATATGCAAATAAAATAAAAATAGATGAAAAGATGTGAGTTAATAAATTTCTTTTGAAAGTGATTTGGATATATTAAGTAGAAATGTTTGACTTGAGCCTGAATGGTTGCATGCGTGATACATTGGAAACAGAGGCAATAACATTATTGATATAGCAGAAAGAAACAGAAGCTAATGAAGTTGTGGGAGCTGTCTGTCACAACAACAAATCACTATGTGTGTCGGTGCAAGGTTGGATCCGATTATGTTATCTTCACATAGCTTTTTCTAGTTTTTTACATCATATTCTAAATTATTCAAGTGCTTAACAGTGTAGTTGGTCATTACCTTTTCTATGTGATGATATATGACTATTTAACCATTGAAATTTTTAATATTCAAAGGCTAATTAAGTAACTATAATTAATTTAACATTCACAGGCTAAATTTGTATAAATGTTTAAATAAAATATCAACATATAATTTAACATAATAATTACAATAGTTATTATTTTTTTTTTAATTTTATAATATCTCATTTGAATAGTATATTATTACTAGAAAAAACCTCAAACATCCTATAAGAATAAATAATTTACATATATATATATATATATATATATATATATATATAATGTTATTATCCTAATATAACTATAATACCATAAATATATATATATAAGAGTCTTATACAACTAAAAGATAGTACTACACTTATTTAAACATAATAAGATTTTTCAAAAGTGAAGGACTATATCATCCAAAACCTATACTACATCAATGCAATCTTCTTTATTTGGATCAACTGTTACATCATCATATTTAAAAGAAGAGAAAATTATAAAATAATTTAGACTCGACAATTTAGATATGTGTATTGATATTAAACTCTAATAAATTATACACTTGTGATGGTGAAACAATTTGTCCATCCCAGCTACAATACATAAGGTTAGCCCATTAACCATCTTGACCAAGGTAAAGCTCCTAGACTAAAATCTCATGCACCTCTCATTACATATTTCACCATTCTCTACTTAAATTGGATGATTATTAGAGTGACAAGATAATTTTCAATATTGAATCATTATATTAATCACCACAAATCCTCCTTGGATTAATGTCAACCATTCTCAGATTACATTGTAAACCAACCATTATTTTTAATATTCACAAAACCACACATATTAAACATACCATAAAAGACATATAAAAGCTTAGATAACTTACCCAACGAGAGTTCCACTGAAATTTACAAAATTAATTTCCCACAAAAGTTGTCTAGATAGACTTATCTCTCCTAATAATTATCAAGTTAGTGAATTCTCTGACTTTGGTCTCGTCCAACAAGGGTAATCTCACCCAGTGAATATATTCTCGCTCAGCGATTGTCTAGTTAGTGAGTTCTCTGACTATGGTCTCGCCCAACGAGTTTTTCTCGCCTAGCAACTACCAAGTTAGTAGCTCGCTCATTTTAACTTTGCACAATGAGTTTATGTTCACCCAACTAGTCTGTATAATTCTGCAAAACAAAATTATGCAAATTTGTGTCATTCCAACTTTGCAAACTCAGTCAAACAAAAAACATAAATACCACAACATTCCAACCATCAAATTATACACCACTTAAATGAATCAATTCAACTCAAAGGCAATATCAACCATACATTATACCAAATTTCAACATAAATCGCTAAGGACAATCAAAATCCTAAAATTAATTCCACAGATCATATTTCATCAAATAATTACTCAAACCAACTATCATACAAACATACCATTAGCAATCACAAGTTATCTATAAATTATAAACACCTCTTGATGTACATAATACTCAATTTTCTCCTTTGAACAACAGAAATACGATTAGGACACATCATTAGGACCAATGGTAATTAAAGACTCTTATAGAAGACTCAAACACCACATGCAAACCGAGATGGTTTACATGCATAAGAGAAACACCGACTCAGAAAAATGATAAAAAAAATAACTTACTCTATTAGAAAAACTGATCAGATAAGAGTGGAGAGTTCACATCAAGAATCACCTTAACGGTACAGATATTCAAACGGACAAATATACGATTAGAAAACATAGAGAAAAAAAACAAGAATTATAGAAAAAATGTATTTAAAGATATGATGTGACTTTAACATAATAAAAGTCGTTTATAAAAAATATATTTATATTTTAAACTTTTATTATCAAAATAATCAAGTTTTAGTATTTTAAATATACTATCCATTTTAAAACACGATTTATGAGTTGTTATCACTTGTCAAATAATTGAAAGATAATGAAAAGTTAAGTAAAAAAATAAAATAAAATAAAATTAAGAATAATAAAAAGAAAAAAGGCTTTTGGATTTATGTAATGTAATACTTAATGTTCAAAGTCAGACATTTTCATTTACAAAAAAAAAATAGAAATAAATAAAAAAATAAAGTGAAAATGATGTAATTTGATCGAGTAAATGCTTATAATAAATTATTTGAACGAAATTGAAAAAGAAAAAGAGTATAATAGTAAAAGATTGTATGATAAATAAAATTCTTCAAACAAAAAATAATCAAGTAAAATAATAACAATAAAAACTAAATTTTTGGATTATAATTTAAAACAACATCAAAAATAAGAAAATGAATATCTAACGCATGTCCTTAAATTTAAATATTTATACTTATATATCTATATCCTATCAATACAACTGAAAATATATTTAGAGAATACTAATATATATGCAAATTTATTCATCACACTACTGATAATTCTTTTTTATATCTCTTGGTCCAATTAAAATACTTTAACGCTTTAGTTTTTTCTTTTTTTCTTTTGATGTTGGCCATTAGAAATGAAAATATCTCATATCAAAATAAACCCTAAGAAAGGAAAAAAAAAAAAAAAAAAACTATTTATGGTATTCCAAAGAAGTTGAGTGAACAGCATTTTGTCAAAAACATCTTTGTTTTCCATCAAAAAACATGAGAAAGATTCTTATGCATAGTTAGTGCCATCACAACTTTTTCCTTCCTTTTCCTATAATTGACTTCACCATAAGATAGCCACTAAATTTTAAAACCTCATTCTCATATTAAAAAAAGTGATTCCTCTCTCTCTCTCTCTCTCTTTTATTAACTTATCATAAAACTTTCTGCTAACTTTTTCCCCACAATTAGGACATTTTCCTACAAACTTCATTGATAACCATAATGTCATTAATTATTACCTATCATTTTTCCATTCAATAACTTCTTTATTGGTGCTAACCAATAAATTTTTTATAGCTTTGCTTTTCGATTATTATTATTTTTTTTTTAATTATAATTCCGTGCCATGGTCAACTTTTGTTTTAACGTATGTTAGGTATTTCAATAATTTTTCATTTCTTCAAAACTAGTCATATTTTTCTATCATATCAAAAAATTTATATTACTATATATATTTGTAATATTAATTTGTTTTTTTATATTTTGTACCTAACATAATTTTTCTTCTATGAGGTGAATATCCATCACTTTCAAAAGTATGTTGTTTTAAAAGTCTAAGGGGCATGTTGTATTTGATAACAAAATTATAAAAAAAATATATATTTTATCTTATGTAATAAACAATTTGTGGAATAACACTGCGTGGACTTCGTCTCTATCCATATAAAAGGAAAAGTTTCTAAAGTTGGTTCTGACTAATCCCTCTCCCAAAAAGTATAGTCACACTAGTGCAATAGTTTTCTTCAAAAAAAAAATGTCACCCATAATGAAACTAATACAGAATAATACAATTTTTAGAATAATTTATTTAATGTTTCAATAAATTTTGTCCCAATTTTTTTTTAATACCTGGTAATGTTTTTTAAATAAATATTTAATAAATGAAATATCTTTATTTATTTTTTTCTAAAAATACATGTCATATGAAATAAAAGTATGCATTAACATCTCTGTCTTTAACTGCGGTCAGAACTAGAGAATCTACATAATTAATATACTTGGTGTGTTTTGAGTTTTCATTTCCATCCTCCTATCTCATTTTTTTAAATTAATTATAAAAATGTTATAATAACTTAAATTTACATGGTTAACGTGACAAAGTATATCACCATATAATATAAAATTTATCTATTATTATGATAAAAAAAAGAAGTTTAAAAATATTTCTAAAGATAATTCATTTAAGCTATGTTAATTTGCTTTTATTAATATGAAAATTAATGGATCAAATTTATTTGTTTTCACTTATTTGTGCATAAATACGAGGATAAAAATATGAGAAAAATGGTTTCGGAACATTTTTACCTGTTCCTGAACCATAAATGAATTATATATGTGAATGTTTTATAGTGTCAAATCGATCACCATTATAAACTTTTTTTTTAACTATGACTTTTTAGTCAAATATGGATAAGAAAATAATATTAATTAAGAGTATAATTTTAAATAATTTATCATTCACTTTAAATTAATTTTAAACATAAGGACAAAATATTAATATTATAAATTTATTAATTAAATATTTATCATAATAATTAAATTATTCGTGAACTTTTACTCTCTTTTTCACTATTAAAAATAGCTTTACTTTTTATTGTTCATTTTCTCATTTTTACTATTTTTTATTTTTTCAAATTTACTCTTTAATATAAACAAAGTTGAGAACAATAACAAAATGCAACTTTGTTATAATTCATTGATTAGTTTATTATAAAAAAAATCGTATTAAAAATAGGTAAAATATCAGAATTTAAAATTTATGTAAGTTATTTATTTTTTAAAGCTGCATTTTGGTGAAAGCCTGTTTTGAAGATTTAAGCCTAGTACACACGTGAACATCCGTGCGATATAACAATGTTTCCCTTTTTTTTAGAAATTCAACTTTAATATATCTTTGGGATGTAATATACATTATAGGGAAAAAAATTATTAGACCGTCCGTGAAGTTTAATATGATATTAAATTGTTTGACTTCTCTAATATTTGAGATATATTTATATGGTTTTAATTAAAAATAATTACGACTGATTATTTTAATTAAATGCATAGGGAAATTATTCATGGCATTGACTTTGTAAAATAAAATAAACTAAAAAAGTTTACGTCTAAAACTAAAACATAACCTGTTTATGATTTATATGTAAATTACGTACATAATAAATTCTTAAACAGTAAAAAGTAAAACGTAAAGTGATATCATAAATTAATAAATAACTAATTACAATTTAGGTGTTGTTCCTTCCACCACCACATCTTTCTCCTTTCACCTCCTATTTATTATTTTGCCGTAAAATTTTATTTGTAGAGTTATTATTTTTTAATTTGACCCATTCACAACCTATTCCACTAATAACCTATTTTAGTCCCCCGTACATGAGTAAAATACTTTTCTTTTTTAACATTGTATTTCTTCCTCTTTTTCTTTCGTCGTTGTGAGATACTACAAGTTACAAAGATTGATGGTGGTGGAAAGAATTATCAAGTCTCCCTCTCGTGGTGCAGTGTCGCTCTCGTGCAGTGCGTGTATTGCTTCCTCTAGGTGCGTATTCGAATAAACCTTCAAATAAAACCCTGAAATAAAAAACGTAACCTTTAAACGGAGGTGACATCCTTCAACGGATGTCAACATCCGTTTAAGGTAAAACGGATGTCGACATCCGTTTTTCCTTAAACGGATGTTGACATCTGTTTTTTCCTTAAACGGATGTTGACATCGGTTGAAGGATGTGACCTCCGTTTTAAAGGTTACGTTTTTTATTTTAGAGTTTGTTTTATTAGTTTATTTTTATTTTGGAAATACTTTAATAATTTAATTTAAATGTTTTGATTTATTATTTTTGAATATATTTTTAATGTATTTTAATAATGTAAGGAAAATGAAGAAGAAAGAAACAGAGGAGGAGAAGTGAAACAGAGAAGACAAATGAGATTGCAGAGTAAAACGGAAGACAAATTGTTAAACAGAAATGAGAGATGGAAAGATTGGGTGCACGGAGTAAAGTAGGAGAACAAACTAGGTTTGAAATATTTCATCTGAGAATATAATTGGAATTAAAAAAAATTGGGGAGGTGGAGGGAGAAAAATGTAGTGGTGAAAGTAACAACACCCTTACATTTTTTTAAAATAATCACTCCAGGTAAAATATTGCAACAGATACGACAAAAAAAAAGCCTTGTTTTAATCCATCTTCACAAGTACCTCATGCATAAACGTTTCCAAAATAAATATTTAAGTATTCAATAATAAAATTCAAAAAATAAAATGTAAAATATTTATATGATTTTTCGTGCGAATGAAATCTTTAACCATACTTGAAGAATTTGTATTATTCTGAATTTCAATTGATAAATTTAAATTTAAAGTTATTAAAATCTTAATTCATATGTTTTATTTTAATAATTCATTTTTAATTCTAAAAGTCTTATCTCTTCAAATTGATCCCATAAATAATCTCGTTAATATATATTTTTTTAACTTTACTTGTTAAAAATTACCCGTACAACTCAGAAAAAACTTGATAATTAATTATGAGATGTTGATGAATTTCCTTGACATTTTCCAAAATATAAGTTTGTAATAATAAGAGGGAGAAAAAACAAAATGAAAATAGCCTTTTCCTAACACAGTACTTTAACTATTCCCAATAATAGGGTTGGCGGAAGGTGAATATTATCAAAAGATTCTACTCATCATAATTAATAATTGTCAAAGGATAAAAAAAGTATTTAATTTCATCTTTTTATATAATAAATAATTAAATATGTTTGACATGTTTATTTCTTGAGAAACCATGACCATGTCATAAAATTGTTCTTTAAGACATTAATGTTACATATTAAAGATTTGGCTTAAAGAAGTTATAAGTCAAAAATATGTATGGTACTTGATTCATGCATCCAGTGGTATGTTTTTGCGTAATTATTTGTTTACACTTAAGTTTCAGTTTTATTATTTGACCAATAAACCTTTTTTCCCATAATATCAGTTACTTTATATCAAATTTCTCCCGTATCTGTTTACATGGTCTATATGTTATTACATAAAAAAATATTGATTATTGTTTAGAATGAAATAGTAAATGTGACATTAATAAAAGAAATAGCTAAATAAAAGAATTATCAATTTATTAAGTATGAAATTTGGAGAAACACTTAATTATTCAAAATAGAAAAAATCCATCCTTGAGGCTAATTAACTTAATAGAACTCAACCATAATATTAAAAAGTTGGAAACTTTTGTAAAAATATCTACGGTCAATTTGATTGAATAATGTAGTCATACTTTCCAACCCAGTTCCCTTATCTTCATGGAAATTATCCCTACCAAGTTTGAACCCTAACAAGGTCCTGCACTACAACTTCTGATGATTAAATAAAAGCCACAAAATGAATAGAATGAGTTAGAAGAAGAGAAAAACAAGAAAATGGGGTATAAATATCGCAGAAGATTTTTGACATGGGATATTATTACGGGAGTGTTGCAATAAAGAGAGAAAAGATAGGAAAATGAATATAAAAAAGAAAACTAGGTGGGATGACAATATGATAGGTAAGCATAGAAAAGGACATCATCGAAGCTTATTATTTTCGTGCAAAACATTATAATATAAACAATCAACCTAATAAACTCAACCAACAATTTTGGACCACGCTTTCTTAGAAAAATCTGGTGCTTAACTGCTACCCTTTCTCTCCTTTCACACTGCTTTCCACTGACACTAATATATATAAACACAAAACGCCATCATTGTCCCAACATATTCCAAGAATCTTCTCTCTCTTTCTTTCTCTTTGTGGTGTAAGCAACAAAATTCCATAATCAAGGGTTCTCTTCTAAATGTGTGGAGTTGTGTATGCGTGAGTGTTACTGAGTTTCTATGCCTGCAAGTGCAAGTTCCAGTTGCTGAGTTGAACGTGCAACTTGGCCACCAGTGCTGTGTTGGCACCATGTGTGTGCAAGAGGGTGAACAAGTTGGTGAGGATATAGAGAAAAACGTTGATAACAGAAGGGTGTCATGGCCTTTGCATTGTGATCTCTTGCATGCCCAGATGGACAACAGGGAAAAAGACTCTTCCTTTAGAACCCCCACTGACCAGATCAGTGTTGCAAATTCATTTCCTGTGAGCATTGACTTCCTTTATCTTCTCTTTCTTCTGTTTCTTTATGGGAGGTCTCATTTTTATGTTTTTTTTTTCTCTGTACTATAAGGTAGTTTTAATTTAATTTGTTGCCACTGTTTCGGTTCTGCTTCGGAGATTTCAATAGTATTTACTTGTTATTATTCTTGAATCTTGTTCACTGTTTTTTTCCCCTTTTGTGAAGTGGTGGATTCTTCTGTAGTTGTCCTTTTCTGAATTAGATTTTGGTTTTTGTCTGCCAATATTGCTGTTAATCGTTTGTTTGAATTCTTCTTGTGCATCGGTGAATGAAAAAACCTGCTGCTGAAATATGACCACCAAAGTTTACATGATCTTGAAATTCTCTCAGATGTGATTATCGGAGAGTGGCTGTTGTCAGAATTTGTTATTGCAGAAATTAGTTAGTCTCAGGGAATAGAGATTAACTTCGGTACTTGGTCACATCAATGTGGAGATTGATTGTGCTGTCAATTGTATTGAATTGCATCCTTGCGTGTAAATCGCGATTAGATTTTCCACATGATTCTATTTGTTAGCACAAACTGTAGGTTCATGATTGTCTGTGACTTTCAAGATATGACAGTTAAAAACAACTGAAATTGACACTGAACAGAGTTCCTATCATCTTAGCCTATTTTAGGAATACTCATCTGTTTCTTACCTTTCATGTCTTTATTGAGTTTGCATAACATCTGCTATTTGTGAACTTTATTTCACTGAACAGAGTTCCCATCCTCTTAGCCTATTTTCATTTCTTTGCTATGGTGCTTTTTAGCTGGAAAGCATATGTGAGGATACAGAAACTGTGGACAAAAAGCAGAACCTGATGAACTTTGTTCCTACTCTTCGGTCTGGTGAATGGAGTGATATTGGAGAACGCCCTTCCATGGAGGATACACACATATGCATTGGAGATTTGGCCAAAAAATTTGGCAATAACGAACTTTCTGAGGAAGCTATTTCCTTTTATGGTGTAAGCTATCTGACCAATTATACTATTTCCTTGTCATAAATTTCATTATATACCATCTTCAGTCAAATTGTATGTGTCACAATAAACATAAAAAAAAAATAGCATGCACAGTTCAGTCCTGAATAGGCCCCAGCATGAAGGAAGAAAGTAGTCCATGATAGTGATAGACAACTTGAAAAAAAGGACAAGTATATTGTTGTGTTCAAGTTGTCCAACGATAAAGTGTCTTATAGTTAGATATGTTTTTTCTTCTGAAGAAGTGATCTCATTTCACAATGTTAACTCAAGCCCCAAAGTTTCATCTCCCAAAACTTTAGGAAGCAAATCAACTTACAAATGGATCTTTTTTGAAGTAGACAATGGCCGTATAATTTTAGATGATGTTATTAGCCAAAATTAGGGATTTACCATTAAATACTTCAATCTGATTCACAAGGAAGTGTTGAGAAGGCTTCCTTGCTTGAACTTTCTTAAAGGTGAGATCATGGATGGATTCTTTCATCATTTTCACCCTCTTCCTCCCCTTTAGAAATTGTAATTATGTAACCATTCTGAAGTCTGACTTAAGACTTTTGATTAGAGCAAATCATAGGGATTTGACATGTAGAGAAAATTATATCTGTGCAGGTATTTGATGGACACGGAGGGAAGAGTGCTGCACAGTTTGTTCGTGATCATCTACCACAGGTGATTGTTGAGGATGCTGACTTTCCTTTGGAACTTGAGAAGGTTGTCACAAGGTCATTTTTGGAGACTGATGCAGAGTTTGCAAGATCATGTTCTATTGAGTCTTCCCTATCTTCTGGCACAACTGCACTGACTGCAATTATATTTGGAAGGTGAGCAAACATTCGATTAGGCTGTTCTTTGGTGTTCTTTGGCTTCAAACCAAAGTATAATTTTCTCAACTCAGTGGCAAAGTTGCACACTGAATTTGAAGGCAAATTGAATGATAACAATTAGCTGATATGTGTTGAATGGATATTCAATGAAGCTATTTCTATGTTCTAAACAAAAGCCGATGTATTGTATAGGTCTTTACTTGTAGCCAATGCCGGAGACTGTCGTGCCGTGTTATCCCGTGGTGGCCGAGCTGTAGAAATGTCCAAAGATCACAGACCATTGTGCATGAAAGAAAGGATGAGGATTGAGTCTGTAGGTGGATACATAGATGATGGTTACCTGAATGGCCAGTTAGGTGTGACTCGTGCTCTAGGGGACTGGCATCTTGAAGGAATGAAGGAGATGAATGGAAAACATGGACCATTGAGTGCTGAGCCTGAACTTAGATTGATGACATTGACCAAAGAAGATGAGTTTTTGATAATTGGGAGTGATGGAATATGGGATGTTTTTCGCAGCCAGAATGCAGTGGACTTTGCTCGAAGGAGGCTTCAAGAACACAATGATGTCAAGCAGTGTTGCAGGGAGATAATAGGAGAAGCAATAAAGAGAGAAGCAACAGACAATTTGACAGTGGTGATGGTGTGTTTTCACTCAGAACCACCACCTTCTGTGGTAGTAGAAAGGCCTAGAGTCAGAAGAAGCATATCTGCTGAGGGACTTCAAAACCTTAAATGCTTGCTAGAAGGATAAAACACTCTTGTCTGCAAGGAAAATGATTTTTTTGAGCTGAGATTATGTGTACATAAATTCATCCACAACATTGAAAATGCCCTCTGGAGATAGAGTAAGGAACACTCCAAGATGCAAATTCTAATAAAATCAATACCATCGTCTATTTGTTTTTCCCATTATTAATGGGAAAGTGAGAAACTTGAATATCTATATCTTGCAAAATGTAATTTATACGCATAACATTGTAGAATTGTGCACATCACACTTTTTTCTTAATTTGTTCTAGGGTGAAGCACCTCAATGATTTATTGATGGAGTATCAGAGGTACTCGATGAGAAATAAACATTTAAACTGTATAAACTTAAACGAAAAACACACACGTCTAAATACATTAACAGCAGCCTAAATTAAATTTTAATCACAAACTTACCATGAATATGGCTTGCAGAAATCTTACCATAATTATTAGCTGCTGCTACTTACTCGTATACATTATGCCGCAAAGGAAAGAAATGAAAGCCAAACTCTGAATTTATGAAAAGTATACGCCCCTGTTGTGTAACTATCAGTTCACCATTTAGGCCACTTACATTAAAACCAGTTTGAATTGCAGTAGGAAAAGATTAGGAAAAGGTCCTCGGTTTTAAACCCTATACTCTACAAATAATCTTGTTATGAGAGATACTATCCAAATTATTGACTAAATTAAATATATGTAATATCTATTTTTAAAAAAAATTATTATGAAAATTGAATAAGTTATATTTTAAATTATTAAAATATCTTTAATATTTAGGTAATTTAAAAATCTTATATTGATCTTTTCTATTTTTTATTTTACAAATTTTTAAAAAAGACACATAATTATTTTTTATAATTATTTAATTATATTTGACATAAGAGCAAAAAATGTGTACATGAAACATCATACTTTTTTATCTTTTTTTTATATAAATCATTTCATATTTTAAATTGTAAGAAATTATATCACTAAGCATTAGTAGCATATATTACCAACAAAAAACAGCAAAAAAAGCATTAAAAATACTACTGAAATTGTTTTACTCTAATCATGGAAAGTTTCCAAAATGCTTACGCATGACAGGCCTAACAAGATGCGAAGATACACTGAAATCAATAATGTCATGTGAGAAAACTGTATTTTATTTGATGAGAAAGCAATAACGAACAGTATAACATAAAAAAGCGGTTCCCCGTCAGCTAATAGTGAGAAAATAATATAAACATCAATTGAACACCTGTCAACCATGTATAAATCGATCCCTGAAAAAATTATAGTTTTTCCTCTGCATTATCTGTCTATGTGCTTTGACTAAAGTCCATAACTACTACAGCAGCTAAGTTGCAAATAGGATTTTGTTGAACCTATACTACGAAGATGTTAGAAATACAACCACTCGGATAATTACGATCTATGGAGGAAACAAGAGAATATTACATAAAAAAAGCTGCAGCTTTTTCACACTAAAGAGAGAAGGTAGTAGACTGATATTTCATCTGCATCCGAGCTTGTATCAGTACGTTAAAATAGCTGAACCATATTCTGATAACTCGCAATGCCACCCACTTGAAATTTTGCTTGCATCACATATAACAGGAACTGCTTAAGGCTCAAAGTTCTGAAGAAAACCCCTGAATAATAGGCAGAAGCATCATTTATACAGAATCACATCATTTGTTGATGAAGGTCTGCTGCCTGCTGAGCCAGTTCCACCATCATAGCCTCATCAAAGAACTTATTTATGCTTACGTCCTCACTCATCCCCTGCGAGATTTAATGTAAGAGCAACATGTATTAAATGCTTTGCTAGCTAGTTATTTCACAAAAAAGGATAAAAGCAAATCATGAACTACAAAGTCAATAAATGCTTTGTTTTGTTATCACCAAGAGCTCTAAAGAAAAAACATTAAAATAAAAGGGCCAAAATTCTATAATCCTTAATAAGTGCCTAGAATGAGGCATAGACTTTACCTTTCTCCGCCTGGTCTTCACCATAAACTCCCGAGCAAGATGCTGGATAGGTGCCGGTTCAAGTGGGCGCAAAACAATGTTTTTGTCCAGAGGATCTCCAGGAACAATAGCCCAATGATCAAAGACTGACAGACAAAACGCTTGACCCTGAGTATGGTATCTCAAGTCTGTCTCAAATCCAAAAGATTCTATCACGGGTAAAAATGCCTGAGATAAAATTGAGAATAAAGTCAGCAAAACAATTTTTTTATCTACTCAAACTAACATCAAGACCATAGTAGTCTAAAAAAACTACATCCATTATAACTGTTTATACGTAAGAATAGTTAACCACCAACCTTAACGATATAGGCCGGGGTGCCTGGCTGAGGAACATCAGCAGTAACATGTCCACGCCTTCTAGATAATACAGTGTAGATTGCAGATACACAATCAATTGGTGTTTGAATCTGATGCAAAGGCCAAAAGAATAATATTATTAGTGCAAATAAAAAATATATTCGCTTCAGTGAAATCACACTATTCCAGAGATATTTTATTTGTCCATTATTAGCTGGTACGAGGGTCCTTACATGTTCATCAATAGATCAAAATATAAAAAACAAAAAATAATTACAATCAAACTTGACATGCAACCATCATTGAAGCATGATAAGAGTATATACCTCCACATAATACACAGGTTCCATAAGCCTAGGAGTAGCCATGAGGAAGGCTGAATAGGCCACTCGTCTGGCTGTGGGAATGATCTGGCCAGATCCCCGATGAAGTGGTTCAGGGGCAATCCTTGCGTCAACAATCTTGAACTTAACGTTTCTGATGGGTTCATCACACAGAGGTCCTTCTCGTGCACCCCACTGAAATCTGTCAAATGACATAACAGCTCACAAATCATAATTATTGTATGATCAATTAAACAAATGAAAATAGCTGAATGTAAGGAATGGTTACCCCTGAACAATGGAATCCTTCACAGCATTCAGCAGATTCTTGTCAACTTCAGTTGGTAGAGTATCGTCTAACAGAATATTGGGTCCCTGCATTGCATTTGCACGTGTTACAGAGTTTAAAGGACAATGACAGACTGATAAATAGATCCATAGAGAAAATCTACCTGCTTATCAGGGCCAAATGCCCATATTGACCGTGCAGCAAGAAGATCCCAGTCATATTTTGTCTGGAAAAATTCACCTAGTTTTTTTCTATTCCAGTCAGTGCTAACAACACCATTCTCTATGTCCTCTGCAAGGCCTCTTTCTAATGGCTCGGTAATCTAAAGAATAATCAAGGTCACTGTGAGGGTGATGACACAAGCAATAAACCAGCCTGAGATAAAACGGTTCAATTCAAGAACTAAGCCATATACCTACCATAGTTATTTTATTCTTCTTGTTTGGTGTTTCAGCAAAGCATTTCATTGATGAAGATTCAACAACAGTTTCACAAAATGAGACAACAGGATCTGCTACCTACAACAGCAAATGAACAGTTTAACAAATTACAAAAGAACAGTTTCACATAAAAGCCCATGTCTAATAAAATAGAGAACAAATACTTAATGACAGAATAATTGAGTAGGGAAAATTAATAGATCACCTTGACTTCTACTTCAGAATAGAGCTCTCTCAGGTCCTTCATAATTGAATCCAAGTACAGCTCACCAGTCCCTAATATAGTGTGCTCACCAGATTCCTCTACTTTAGTAACTGCAAGAGGATAACTTTTGCTTATTTTTCGCAGGCCCTCCACCATTTTTGGCAATTCACTTGGATTTAATGGTTCAGTAGCTGTTTTTACCACTGACAGTGTATTGAACTGAAGAGGCCGGAATATATACACATCTTCGTCATAATCCACATTACAAAGAGTGGCAGTTTTCATGATTGAAGCATCCACACCTTCAATTAGGACCCAAGAACCAGGAGGAGCCTCAGCTACTGGCATCCTGTCTCGAGCTTGATACACCCACAACTTAGTTACTTCTTTAACAGTCATATCCTCCTCATCATCCGGTGAGTATCCTTCTCCTAGAACACGTACAGCCTGTCCTGTCTGTATCTTGCCACTATAAACTCTACCAAAGGCATCAAACACACTGCAATCAGATTTTGGATACAGTTTGGTTACATTAACCATTAGGGGGCCATAAGCATCACACTGAGCCATAGCTTTGTAAATGGACGAGTCTTTAGGACCAGTATATATGTGGTCAACTTTCTTAGTTGCAGCATCCCTCGGGGAAGGTATATGCTGAACAAGCATATCAGTGAAGCCTGAAGCTGGACCAAAAACTGAGCTACATGCCAACCTTAGCAAGGGTCTGACATTTAGTCTGTAGGCCGCATTACTTAGTGTGACTCCTAGTTCAGCAAGTGTAGTCTCTACACTCTTTTTATGCTCCCCGATCACTTGGCTGTATATCTTGTAAAGAGGCTCCAGCACAAACTCTACAAAAGATCGCTCGCCTCCACTGGCAGGGGGCTTCTTTTTGAAGGCTCTCGTATCTGGATGAAAATAATAGTCTCCCCACAGTCGAGAAGCAAATTTATTAGCTTCCAAAGGAATTCCATGCAGCTTCCCATACAACTTAGCAAACGACTGCAACGTAAAGGACCATCCAGCAGTACCACTAGCAAAACAAACATTTCCAGCAACTGGATCCACAACTTGAACATCACCCGCAATCGAGGAGGCAGCAGATATGTGAGTATTAATAACCTCCAATGTATGCCTTATTTTATGATAAGCATCCTTAGGCGGCAACTTAAGTTCAGTTATAAGCCTGTCAACCTAGAGTCAAAACATGAAAAATAAGACCAGAACTTAAACTCTCCCTTAACATCAATCAAGAAATAGTTTACCTTATTGATTACAACCACAATCGGCAACCGGTCCTGAATAGCATGACGTATGGCCCTTTCCGTGTTTACCTACAGACCACAAGACACTAAAAAGCTCAGTGTTTAGCAATTTGCAACCATACCACAATAACTAACTACAAAACAACAACATTCTTTTTTGGTTTTTCATATAAATACCCCTTTTTTGATTGGACACTAAATGAAAACACCCCTTTTAACAGAGTTTCAAATCGTGGTTATGGGAGGACAAATCACAAGAAAATAACAACTCAATGTTCTTTAGCTTCTCCTATATAGGCAACCCCTTTCGGAGCGTTGAAATGAAACACTAAACCAAAGCACCTCTCCTGTGAGATTCCAACCTCAGTTCATCACTCCAACTCCAATGCCTAAATGTCTAAACACAAAAAAGTATAATAAGTCATACCATGACTCCTTCAGCAGCATCTACAATCAAGACAGCGCCATCAGCAAGCCTCAAAGCCGCGGTCATTTCATCGGAGAAATTAACATGGCCAGGGGTGTCCATGATGTTACACAGATACGACTTGGAGTTGCTATCCTCCAGCACAAGCGACATGGGAATAGCCTTGATCGAAATTTTCCTCTCCTGCTCATCAATCCGAGTGTCCGTATACCGCGTGTGCTTCTCGCTCTGAGGATCGAAAGTGGACATGTGATGCGTCTGTTCCACGAGCATGTCCATGAACACGGTCTTCCCGTGCTGCAAGTGCCCCACCAGCGCCACGTTGCGCACAAGCGTAGGGTTCGACATGAGGCCCAGGAGGAACTGAGAGGAGACATAGGTGGAGGAGTCCTTCACTCCAACCTCGAACTTGATGTTCCTCACGGGCTTGATGATAGGTTGCTCCAGGGGCTGCTCATCCTCGTCCATGACTAGGGTTTCAACGTCATCGCCGTACACCTCTTCCGCGGTGGGGTAGTACTTCTTGTCCTCCGCCAGAACCACCTGGTTCTCCACGTCCTCCGAGATCGTCGTCATCCATCCGTTGTTCGGATCCTCGCCGTCGGAAGGGGCTCCACCGTCGGACTGACCATCGGCTTTGTCGTCGGCTTCGGCGTCGGAGTCGCGGTCAGAGTCCTGGTCGGACTCCATTTCCGGGCCGATGTAGTTGCCGAACTCGTCGTACAAGCTATCGTCCATGGCGGAATGTGAAGCGTGGATAGTACAAGAGTGAGTGTTCGCGGGCAATGCTCTCACCGTCGTTTCAAACAGACGTAGACGAGGTTTTCGGGCTTTAGGGTAATAACCACTCGATAGGACGGTAGGGGAGATAGAATTTCAACTGGACCAGGCCCGGTAGAAATAAATACGTACGGCCCACTATAATTTTGACTAGTATAAGAGGGTTACTCCCTACACCACCCCACGTTACTTTCTATACTATTACATTTTTTGAAATTTTCAGAACTATCATTTATATTTTAAAATATTTTACACCTCCACATCTTTTCTTCAACGGATATTGACATCCGTTAAAGAAAAAATACTTCAACAGATATGTCACATCCCTTAAAGGATATGCTACATCTGTGTTTTTTTTAGTTTTTTGTTTATTAATTTAATATTTTTTATATTACTAAGTAAACAGATGTGCCACCTCTGTAAGTTTTTTTTATATTTTTTTAGTTTATTAATTTATTATATTTTAAATTAATATATAAATATTATTTAATTTAATTCATATATAAATATTATTTAATTTTAAATTAATATATAAATATTATTTAATTTTAAATTAATATATGCATTTTTATGTTATTAAGTAAAATTTTTTATGTTATAAATTAATTAAAATATCATATTTAAAAAACTAAAAAAAATACTTAAACAGATGTGGTCACATTTTGAATATAATTAATTAAAAAATTGAGTATGGGATGGTGAAACGGATGTTAACATCTGTTTTATATCAAGGGTAAATTAAGTATGAGATGGTGCATGAAACAATTGATGGTGGAGGGAGCAACAATCTTAGTATAATAATGGTTATTGCGTTCTGCACCTCATAATTACTAAATGCACGTCTACACTAAAAAAGAAGGGGGAAATACTTTAGAAGAAAAAAAGAAGTTCGTTCTATCAAACCATTTCATGTGAAGTGTTTCGGAACAAAAGCTCCAAAAAAATTGTTATGAAAATTTTCAAAACATATAATTGGGAAGTCACTGTTATCAAAGTAAATTTGTCATTTTGAAAATTTTGAAGGTGAGCGAAAATATTTTGAGAGTGGAGGAAGTGAAAACCTACGATTATATATATATATATATATATATATATATA
This sequence comes from Vigna umbellata, assembly GCF_029865625.1. Classification (NCBI taxonomy): domain Eukaryota; kingdom Viridiplantae; phylum Streptophyta; class Magnoliopsida; order Fabales; family Fabaceae; genus Vigna; species Vigna umbellata. Next base: position 101,745,958 of record NC_142165.1, read on the forward strand.
TATATATATATATATATATATATATATATATACACTACTCGTATTTTATGATTAAAAATTTAACAAACCAAATACAAAGATGTCTGAAAAATTAAATTTGAATGTAAAGTATTATGTGGTTGTTAAGTATGATTTACCAAAAGATAAGATATAAATTTTAAAAATGTTGTGGTCTTCTAGTAAAAAATATTTCCTACAATATCTTAAGATTTAATTGTCCGTCCATTGTATTTTAAAGTTCTTTGTGAGAAAATGGAATATAAAATAATACATATCATGTTATTATTTTGTTGGTGTTATCTTTTTTTTTATACATATTATTCATTTTTAAGTGTTATTTCTTTTTCATGTATAAAAATAGGTCTTTCAATTTATTTAACAAGAAGAAGAACAACACGTGAGTCACTGTAATTTAAGTATATTGAAGTCTAAGTTTTATGAACAATTCTACTAATTTTTGTCTTCCATTTTTTAAAATAAAATTACAAATTGTATATTTACTTGTCTCATTATATTTTTTCTTTAGTTAATAGGTTATGGGAGACAGTCTCTCGTTTTATCTTTATCTCTAAACTAATGTTGTGTTTTTCAAACATGCTTGGCTGTTCATTCTCCCAAGGGAAACTATTTACAAAAGCTTTTGTATCTCTTTTGCGTGCCTCCTTTCTCCTACACTCTAACTTTCTCTCGAGCTTTTTCTGGAGTCTAATTTTTTTTTTCTTAATTTTTGGTTGTTTTATATAATATATTTGAAAATATTAAAATTAGTGTTTTTGAAGATAATAGATAAATAATATTAAAAAAATAACAAAAAAAAAATCCATTATGCCTTGGGCATCCTTCACTCCATCTCATGTTTATCTTCTTGCTTAAAAAATATCTACAAAATTACATTTTTGTTTGAAGTTTGACGTTGTTGATCTATCTTTCTAATGTAAAAAAAAATAGAAATAAATTATTCATAAATAATTTAAGTTTGCTTCTAAATTCTAGATCCGTATTTCACCTTATCAGATACGATGGAAAATACCAAAACAGCAAAAATACGATGGATCCAAATAGCTAAAAAAACGTAGACACTGATGTGTAAATACGATGGAAAATACCAACAAGCACTTTCAATAATACATCATACATATGTAGGATAAGCATATTTATTCATAAGCTCCATATCCATATGCATTACATCAGAAGCGATGGTCGTGGCGTGGAGGGGCCGGAGGGTGGTGGCCATGTGGTCCAGGAGCAGCTTGTGGCGGCGGAGCAGGTCCATGATTGGGTGGCCCGGGCTGGTGGTGAGGACCTGGACCGAACGGGCCACGGTGAGGTGATGGGCCGGGAGGGCCATGGTGAGGTGGTGGGCCGGGTGGGCCTGGAGGGCCTGGCGGGGGAGGGTTTTGCATGTTTCTTCTCTTTGTTGGTGAATTGATTAAGCACACACTGAAGCTGAACAAAACCTTATATATTGAAAGCAGTGATTTTTATTTCTACAAACTACAATTTTGGAGCAAAGTAAATAATTTGCTCCTTATCTTCTAAGAATCTACTAGTCAATGTGTCGGTTTTGTTGTTAGTAGTTGAATAACTAACATTCACCTTATAGCACGCGAAGAATTTAAGCTCCACTTGCAGGTTTATATAGCTATAATAACAATTCTTACAAGTTTAAAATATAAAAGAATTTATTCAGATAAAAATTAATAAATAGGAATTTGATAATATTTTACCTAAATTTACATTTCAATAATAATTTCTTGTCACCTACACGCTGCCGTAGTTTAGGACAAAAAAAGGAGTACATTTTTTTTAAATTTAAATATATTGAATTTGAATTGGGTGTATTTTAAAATATCTCTAATTAGAAAAATAATTTAAATTTATTGAATTATTTAATTTTATTGTTTGAGTATAGTATTTCAATTTCCGTCAAATGCTAAAATTCTAAACACGACATAGCAGTGGAGTAGTTTAACCATTGTATATTTCAATAAGAAAAAATATAGCTTGCATCCACTAAAATGTAATCTCATCGTATTGAGAAAACTTTGTAAATTAGCAAATAACCTTGACCTTCATCCATACATAAATAATACCAATCGAAAAATATTTTTTATAAGTGTCAGTTAAAATAAATTAACATACGTGATGGAAATAATTTCATTGACATTGATAAAAAAAATAATTCAAGAAATTGTTTAATAGTGAACAACGATATTATAATTGAAATAATAATATATTTATTGTTTTATAATGTGTCATTTTCTTTCTAGAATAAATAACTAGATGCAAAGAAAAGATTAAGTGAATTTACAGACCAATAGAGTTGAGATCCTAGGTTGTCTTAGTTTTGCCTAATTTAAATTTTTAGGAGACGAACAAAATTGAAAAAATAAACGTAAAAGAAAAAACATTAAACCCGTTAGCCTTATTTGAATATTTAGCACATACTTCCATTATTTCAAGTGCTCCAACTTTTTTTATTACTTTGACAATTATTTTCAAACCATGTGTTGGATAGTAAACAGTTGACACAAAAGCAAAGGTAGATCAATTTCGTTTCAAAAACATCACATGTACGGATTTTAACGGCAAAAAGAATTAAAGTAAAAAAAATTAAACATTTATCGGTTTTTTTTTCTGTCTTTTAAAAGATTTACCCAAACCCACAACCAAATAACAACTATTTATTTATTAATTAATTAACAAGTTTTAAACACAATTTTTTTATGACATAACTTGACCCTCCACGTACGAATTGAGTCAAGAAAGAACCGTAGAAAAGAAAAAGAATCTGAAAAAAGAAAAAGAAAAAAAAAGATAGTTTAGACGACACGGTTGTAGAGTGAAAGAACATGTGACGTTGTACCCAATTTAAATTCAAACAGAGTAAGGAACAAACGGTTGGTTTGTTTATTCATCATTTATGGTAGAGAGAAGAAACGGGCAACTATGTTTTGCAGACAAAGTCAATAGTGTACCGTATACAACATTGTTACAAAGCATTGTTTTTTTTGTTGTTTTTCTCTAAATTACTTAGATTTGATTGAAGTAACAATTTTTGTTTTGTTGACTTGGCAAATTATTATGCTCTATTATCACGCATCTCTCTTTATTGCAACCACATCTATGACCAATTACACAACAAAACAAAAAACAGACCACATTTTTACTTGCTATGAGCTGTTTTGGCTTTTTGTTCTCCAATCTGTCTTCTGCTATTATCATTTGCCTCTTTTCCTTTTCATTTTATTTTCAAACTTAACATAATTTTAACACCATCTCATTCATTACTTTTACTACTGTTGCGTACATAATAATGATAATATGTAATTCAACAATTCACATCTCTATTAACCTTTCAGAGCCTCTAAATGAATCATCTTCTTAAAATTTTATGTATTATTTGTTTGGATGCTTTTCTTGTACTGTTAATAATAAACATCGTTAACCATTATTTTATATATAGTTATTTTGAAAATATAAGTTATATTTTGAATATGAAAATTTGTAGCTTGTGGATGTTTTTCAACATCTTCAAGGGCACCTTTTTTTCGTGTAAGGATTGATTTTTTTTTTTTACATTTGATGAAACTGATTATTGGTTCGAGGGTCGGTCGTCCTTCTTTGTTATGCTTTCTTTTGATCTTCAATCCTCTCCAAGAACGCGATCCACTCCAATGGGTTGTTGACCTGCAGAAAACACTCCGACGCTCAAGTCAGTCCGACGCTCAAGTCAGATATGTTTCATAAAGAGGTCTATATTTTATCAGGATAGAAAAGCATGATTGTACCTGGACATCAATTGTATATTTATAGGACTTTTTAGGCAATCAAACCCAATAATAGGGTATATTTGTAAAGCGTAAGGCAATCTAACCTATTAATACATGTTAATTGTCCATAAATGACAATTAATTTTGATCGATATATTTCATATAGTACAAAGAGATGGCAACGGGACGGGTAGTGTCTACCCGCTACCCGACCCGCCGAATAAAATTGTACCCGCTACCCGACCCGTTACCCACACGGGTACCCATTTAAAAAATATCTGCTGGTATTTTAAAATTCGCGGATACCTAAAATAATAAAAAAAATATTTAATACATTTTTAAAATAAAATTATAAAAAAATATAGAATATAATATAAATTAAATTTTAATTTTAATTAAATTTAACCTAATAAATTATTATTTTATTTTATTTTTAATTAAATTTAATTAAAAGATATATAAATTATTAAACTTTTTAAATTTTTTGTGGGTAACGGGTGCCCGCGGGACGGGTAGTATACTATCCGTACCCAACCCGTTTAGAAGCGGGTATTAAAATACCCGCTACCCGTTATCCGCGGGTAGTAAATACTCGCGGATAGTAACTACTCGCCGTGGATTTTACTCGCAGATACCCGTGCCCGCGGGTAAAATTGTCATCCTAAATACAACCATCATAAAATATATTATCTGCAAACTGATTTAAGACACAAAATTATTTTGAATATAACCAATAATTGATATAATGGATTATACCTATAATTGATTATTAAACAAGTCTAAATTTTGCAGTTATTAAAAAAACATCATAATAAACATTAGATTATTTCAGTTTATCCAATGTTTTTTAATTCAAGTTTTGATACCCAACTATGTTAAATAACACCCAAAAAGGCAAGAGAAACTTCTCATTTCTAAATAATTTCATTCTACTTAAACAATATTTTATGTAAGGGTGTTTTCTGGTTGAAAGTTTAATAGTGCAAACTCCAATGTATTTTAAAGAAGCGACAAAGAAGTTATACTTATAGTCTTCTTTGAGTCAAACTTGAGTTTTTTTTTTCTCACTTAAAAATACTAATAAATATTATTTATCATATTTCAAAACAAATTTAGAAAAAAAAAGTGATAAAATAAAGTGATAATATTAAAAAGACAAGAAGGAAAACACTCTATGAGTGTTTGAATTGAGAGCCCCCAAAGTAGGGAAATAATTGAAAATGAAGAAAAGCTCCAAGTTGGTATGCTTTCCATTGTGATGAAGCAATAAGCATCCACATCTTACATCTAGCTAGCAAGCAAGCTACTTGGTTGTGGTGTGTTCTATCTGTGTCTCTAATCTTCTCTCCTCTTCTCCTCTTTTCTCTCTCTTCAAGATCATGGGTTCCTCCTCTAGTAGACCCGCCACTCGCCCTTCTGCTTCTTCTACTCACAGGGTCAACCGCTTCAGATTATCGTCTCTTCTATGTGGCACCTCCACCTCTCGCTCCATTCATCAGGTACCCTTCTCCATCTTCCCCCAAAATCCCTTCTTCCACCCTCGTTCCTTAATACCCGTTTCCTTTTTCACGTTCTCCAACGCTTTTAAAATTCAAAAATTTGATTTTTCACATCTGGGATTCATCCGTCTGATCCCCTTCCTTGATCACAGGGCTAAATAAAAGTAAAGCATATGTGATGTGTGTCTGTTTTTTTTAAAATCCGTGGCCTTCTCTTTTTTCTGTGTAGTTGTAGAATGCAAATTTAGTTTTTCAAAGGGCAAAGCCAATCGATTGAGCTTGACTTAGGGATAGAATTTTTGTAAAAGTATTGATTTTTTTTTAGGTAGTTGTTTTCCTTTTCCGGAATTGCTTGTGTGAGATCATCTTTCATACATGAACTTGTTCTCTATCTGGTAATTTATCAATTGAATTATACTGGTTGCTGGTTGACGTATTTGAGCTTAATCAATGGGACTATCGGCTGTTGACGCCTAATTGCCCGTTGTATCATTCTTTGTCAGATTATCGGGTTTGGCTTAATGTTATTGTTTTCGCCGGGTGGTTTTAATGATTCAGTAAATGGTGCAAATCTCTAGCATCTCTAAGATTTTGAATTCGCCATTCACTGGCTAGCAGTGACGCTCATTTACTTTGTGTGATTCGTCTGAATTTTGGAAACGAGTTGGTCAATATTATTTTTTGCGCGTTTGAATCTATACAAGGATGCATTCCAAAGATCATTTATGTTCTTGACTCATTGAATACTTTCGAGAGGAAAACATAACTTGTTAGTATTGTTTGAAATTCAGTGCACTAGCTATGTGAAATAGATGGTACAATTGGCGAAGACTGTTTAAATAGTTGAATTGATGCAGGAAGTGATATTCTTATATTGTGTTTTTAGATGGAAGAACATTCATCTGAACTTCAGGTTCATTTAGCAAGAAATTTTGATGGTGAAATTCATAAAGTCACTGAGGAATCATCTTTATCATGTACAGAAGCTAGAATTAGCTGCAGTCCCCCTGCTGAAACTTCAACTTCATCTGATATGAGAACGGAATTCCATGGGAATACTAGTGCTGGAAGTTCTTATCGAAACGTTGCAACACAGAGTCAGAGGAACTGCTTGTCTGAACACGAGGAGCAAGCCCCTCCTTGTCAGGTAAGTGCTGGTCATAGTGGTCGTGAATCATATAGTGATAGTAGCAACACAGCTAGTACTTCATTTGTAGCACAGCAGTCTTCAGATCCAGTCTCTGTAACTGTTTCTGCTAACAAGGATGTAGTTAATGACGTTAATAATCCAGTTGTTAGAGGTGGTGTCTCTCAAGTCTCTCAGGAGACAGTGCATCAAAGAAGTTCATCCCCTCAGGAGCGTGTGAATTTCAGTTCTGGGGAAATTTCTGTTGAGAATCACACTAGTGCATTCATATCTATCCAAAATTCTTCCAACTTTGTTTCTCAAGGTTCCAACTCAGCAGCAACTTCTCAAGGACCAGAAGAAGAACCATGCCGTGAGACAATACCTTCAGGTTTAGGTATTCTTGTATCCAATCGGGAAAGAGGAACAGGAAATGATAGTGTGCTTCAAGTTGACGTGGTTACAATATCTTCCAACATTTTGTCTGGAAGCAATGCCGATGCCAATGATCATGACGCCAGAAGGAACGGTAGAAGATTATTTTGGGATGCTTTTTCACGGCGTAGTTCTAGAAGGCTTGGTGATTCTCCAACCATTGTCTTCTCTACCGGAGGTGCCGATGATCCTGGATCTCAAGATCGATGGCTAGTTGATTTCGGTGGTGATTTGTCAAATGATGGAGTTGGAGGAGCTTCTGCATATATGGGCAGCAGAATTCACAGATTGAATGAACGAAGAATGCGGCACTCAAGATCTGAGGTGATTTTAAAAATTTGGAGCACAGAATGCCTCAAACTGCTTATATCACCTACTTGGATTTGTTATCTGGGTTCATGACCCCTTTCATGTTGCTTAAGCTGTTTGATTACTTTTATAGATCTGGGATAGGCTTCGTGGCGGCTTTGACGAGATTGGGCGATGGAATTCATGTCCACTAGGACTCCATGCAGATGGCATGTGCTCATGTGAGTCTTCCCCAATGGCTGAGGAATCAAGCACTCGAGCAAGTATTTCAAGAATAGTCATGCTGGCTGAGGCTTTGTTTGAGGTTTCAATCTTCTCTCGTATTTACTGTTTGCTGCTAGTTTTTCTTGCACTGTTTAAACTCTACACATCTTAAATTTTAGTTTTGGTAGTGCTGAGATGTCATCTGGTGTTTTGAATTGCAGGTTTTAGATGAAATCCATCGGCAACCGGGATCACTGTCTCTATCCATGGTCTCACTCCCTGCCCCTGAATCAATTGTTGATTCCTTTCCCCTGAAATCTCACAAAAAGGTTGAAATGGCTGAAGGAGGCAATGATGTTGAACAGTAAGCGTCATCATAACATAATCCTAGTTGTGTCAATCAAATATATGTTTTTTTTTTTTTTTAATTTCTTAAACATTAATTTGGAATATGATAGATGTTACATATGTCTGGCGGAGTACGAAGAAGGGGACCAAATACGAGTTCTTCCTTGTCTCCACGAGTATCACATGTCATGTGTGGATAAGTGGCTTACAGAAATACACGGGTACTGTCATTATAACCAAAACTAGTATTCTTTTATCATTCTTTTTTAGATAATAACTTCTCTAGCATTCCTCTTATGCAGTGTATGTCCTCTGTGCCGTGGGAATGTCTGTGGAGGGTTCACAGAGTCTTCTGCCAACTCAGAAGTGCAATCTCACTGAAATTGTACATAAAATGTAAATATTTAAATTTAGACCAAGCTTCCATTTGGGTCCTCTTAAAGATACACACTTCACATCAACATTGTTCAAGCTATTGTCATACATAAACTTCACCAAGAGACTGTTTTGGTGTCACCGAAAATCTTCAAAGGACTAACTTGGCATCACAGATCTTTAAGAGACTAAATTGATACGAAGAATAGCTAAAAATAATGGCTTAAAGCATATTCGGCCACTGCCAATGATATGCATAAAACATTTTTAGAGTCTGGAGTACAAAGTAAGATTTTGTATCAGAATTTTATGATCATTCCGTAGTCTTATTTTTCTAGCGCATATCCTTATGACACAGCTGATTTATACTGTGTGTGGAACTTTATTTTTTTTTCTTCCGTTCATGGAACCTAAGGAACAAAAGGGAACGGAGTTTGTCACTACAATAGAAAACTAAAGAATGGAAAAATAATGAGAGAAATGATTTCAGTTTTGTTCTTCATTTATGAGAAAACATCAACACAGTTCTGGTCCAAATTTTAATTAATCAAAAAATATTTTCTGATAATAAAAAAATAGTCTTATTTTAATTATGAATTGTTCACCCGAAAAGGAAAATATGACTTAAATATTCAAAGATATTCATTTATTTAAAATATCAATTATATATAATACATCATCTGTCTTGTACAGTACATGTATTAGAATATGTTACAAAACCTTAAACTTTAAACTGTTTATTGCAAATAAAAATTATATAATTTTTACGTTCGAAGATATTTGTTATAAAAAATATATATATAATGCATAAATTTTAATATGCTGCATTTTTGTATGTGTATTAGAAGTTTGAATGGTACAAGTTTTACAATGATGAAATAATTTTATCCTAAATTAACATAGTAATCTTTGGGTTTTCGGCCAGGATTTAGAGTAAAAGATTTTGACTTTTTGTGTCCACATTATTCGTGAACCTTTCTTTTTAATACGGGAAACATCAAATAATAACTGTATGTTCGAGCGAACACCATTACAAAGTACGAATTTGAAGGCAAAACATAACTTTCAGAACAAATTTTGACTTGTCACCAGAAATGCAGGATTATAGAGAGTAGAAACATTGATAGCCTTGGCTGAAAGTAGGTTATCGATAATAGAGACAGTAGTTACAAATTATAGGTTTTTTTGTCTGAAATACAACGGATACTGTACGGACGAGCTTCGTAGAAAGGAAGCATGATCCAGACCCTAAACTAAGCAAAACCATGAGAAAATGGATTGATGTTACTGCTGCGAACTGAGTTTTCACGGTTCCCAAAAGGGTTTGGGTGAATGTTTTCGTCATTGTCAAATGTTGTTGTTGTCCAGCGCCTAGAGTTGCTATGTCGTTCTCTAGCAACGTTCCGCATGTTCTCCATTTCCGCAACATGGTCTTTGAATTCTTTCTTAACAACGTCCAGCACAACATCACCATATCGGTCACACCAAGATCTTCAATTTCAAAATTACATAAAAACAAGTTATCCAGTGCTGAAAATTCAACGTTTTCAACGTATACGAAGAGGGGTTTGTGTTGTTGACTCACTTGGGAAAGTAGTTTTTCAACTCAGCCTTGTCCACTGGAATTCTGGTGGAAATTGCTTCAATCTGATCATTCCTGTTTGTACAAGTAACTTGTCAAGTTTCATATTAACAAAAAGCTAAGAAAAATGAAATACATATGAGATTGTACTAACGAAAATTTAAGATGTGGGTTTGTGCTGCTGAGTTCTGTTTGAATTCTAGACAACTCCTTTTTTATCTTGTCTCCCAAAACCTGTTTATGGTGTACAAAAGATTTTGCATTACATGCGTCAAATCAACTGAGTAAGGAAATGAGATTCATGGATTGAAAGGATGGGAGGAGGATTGTGAAACCTTATCTATGAAAAAATCAGATGGAGAACCATCAGAATGCAACTTCTTCTTCATTAACTTGGTGTCAGGTCCCTCCCCAAATCCCTTTGCAAAGGGACCTGAAAAGGCCTCATTATCTGACCTTTCATTATGTGACAAAGAACATGTCTCATCTTCTGACTCATTTCTCTTCCATTTCTTGAATCCTTCAAACCCCCATTGCTTTTTGACTGATTTCCCTGATCTTTGATCTTGCTCAGCAGCACCACCACCATGTGTCTCTTTTTGCTCCTTATGAAACAAAGACCTAAACGGTTTCCTCTTTAACTTCTCCAAACCACTACTCTCCTTAACTGCTTCTGGAGGCTCACTTTCCTCCATAAGAATTGAACCTCCTTCACTCTGTGCTCCCTTTGTTTGACCATCCCAGAAAGGGTTTTCATTTTTTGCAGACAAAGAAGGTGAATCAAATATGCTCTTTTCTGTCCCATTTTTCCCAGCTCTGCCAAAGCCAAAAACCGAGGCAGCTCCTTTAATCTGCTTCATCGATGATCCCTGATTAGATCTGCTCTTACAACCCAAATTCTCTTTGTTCACAGAGCATTTCTCATCCTTCAAGTCAATCACCGACCACTCTTCTTCCAAATTCTCTTTTGACTCCTTAGTCTTTGTCACTATCACGTCCCTGGCTTCAATCTGAGCTCCTTGAGCCGCCAGCCTCTGAAGCAATGGCCTCTTAGAAGAATGGTATTCCTCTTCAGAAATGCACTTCGCATACAGAAGTTCCTTGTGACAAAGAAAAATCCAAGTTTCAACAAACATTTTGCAATATTGATAGTGAATTTTAACTTTGTAAAAATGCATGTTTTAGTGTTTCATATGAACCAAATAATTACCTAAACTATTTCATTCAAAATCAATTCTAGATCTATATAATCAACGGTTCAACACAAAATCAAATATGCGAACATTTACTTAAAACCACACTAAACCTGATACTAAATCATCTATCATGAATCCAAGCTAAAAAAGATCCAAAGATTTGCTTTCTTTCATCGAAAAATTACTCTGATTCAAACTGACCTGGAGAAAGAGAAGCTTGTCTCTTAGTATAACAGGATGTTCTTGTTCTGGAGGAGAAACAATGAGGGTGTCTAGCAAGTGAATTCTGAAGGCAGAGACCTCAGATTCAGGCACGATGCCTTCTTTGTGGAGACCCATCAAGTTTAAGACCTGGTGGAAAGAGTCTTGCTGCCATTTAAGGTTGTCTGATTGCAGCTTGGACAATTTGTGTTCTGCCGCAGGTAATGGTCGTTTCTTGAAGCTGAAAGGGAGAATGGTCTTACAGAGCGAGGTGATGGAGTCATGGAGGGTTGAGTAGTAGGTGGGCGTGTAATAGGAGTACACCATTATGGATTGATGAAGTTAGAAGAAAGTCTCTGAACAGAGAATGTGACTTTTGTGGCAAAAGAGTGATGATGTTTTTAGTTTTGTAGAAGTTGAAGAAGGTGTCTGAAATTATGAATTCGTCAGATTTTGAATTTTCGAAGAATACTATAAACAGCCACTTCATGCTACAATTACAAACTAGCCGTTGGAACGAGGAAGAAACTCCTTATGCATGTGACTAGTCCCAAGCTGTTTTCATTAATTATTATTCATAATGGAATGGAAAACAAGTTATTTTTTACATTACTGTTTCTATCTTTTCCTTTTTGTTGACATTTTTTTTATGCAAAATTTATGAAATGTAACACAACTTTTGTTGACTGCTTCATGAAAATATATATGTGCATTCTTTATACATGTAAGAAACATAATATAATTATAAATGAATATGAGAAATTATTTGTGTAGGGTGTCTTTTAATAAAACTTTTGTTTTGGTTATTAATAAATATATTGATTTGGTCTTGAAAATAACTCCACTATTTTTAAAATATTACACATCAGTAAAACTTTTGTATTACTTATGGAAAATTCATTTAAAAAATAACAAAGTTATGATTAAATTAATATATCTTTTAAATATTAAAATAAAATATGATAAATTTATTTTGAAAGTACTAATCTGAATAGAATTCAAATTTATAAATACCAAAATCTTATGTAACTCTTATAATTCATCTTTAAATGTTCCATTATTTGAATAAAGGAATGGATAAAAACGAGGATAAGTATAATCTCATAATTATATCTATTAATTATATAATCTCATAATTTTAATTATTAAGGATTGTGAATAATTGTATTTTATAATTGTTCTAATTTGAACAAAATTATCATTGATCCCCCTAATTTTTTAAAATATTTTACATCTTTCATTTATCCTTTTTTTTTCATTGTTCTCTATAAAAACATTACACTTTTACTCATAAAAATTTATGTAATAGAAGTATTTTTTTTTTTCTGGAACAATGATAAATAAATTGAATAGTGAGTTCCATCTGATAAAAAACCTATATAGAAACTATCAAACCCATATTTTTCAACCATGTGAAGCAGCATCTCGAACATAAAAACAAATAACACAGCATAAATTTGATGCAATCAACTTCCTTGCTGATCCAATCTAAGAAGTGGTACAACATCTTAACATATTGTTGGATAATCTGTTTTTTTTCTTAATTACTTAGACTAATAACAATCTCAGAAACTAAAAAAAATAAATTTCATCTTAATTTGCTTTGAGTTGCTCGGACAAAGTATCCAAAAAGGCTTTTGCTTTGTGATGCGTTTTCTGTTGTGGGATATGCTGCAAACCTCTGATCTAATCTGCGCTTGGCTTCCAGTGCTGCTACTCCCAGATTTTCGTCTGGGTCTGCCTGATTAACAGTGTTTCTTTCCTGATTCAATTCAAACATCACATCACATTAAACACAGACAGAGAGGGGAAAAAAATATGAAAATTAAGAAATAAAAGTGATACGAACCAATAGAGAGGAAGAAGAAGGAGATCGGAGTTTCCTGTTAGCATACAAACACAGAGAGGAACCACTGATGAAATCACGAGAAGAACCGTTGCTATGCAATCGTCTTCTTCGAGCACTTTCAACTCCTGGAAGCATGCCAGACATGATTTCGATTGCAACAATGCTGTCAAACAACTTCTCTCTTTCTTCACATCTCGTCAAATCTTATTAATAATAATAAATACAAAATGGGGGTTTCGTAAGTTTCTAGGAAACCACGACCCTCTGTCCTCGAACTTTCCTTGTAGCTTCAATATATGTGCTGTTCACCTAACTGGTCAGACTACGATAATGCAATATATTATATTTATAAATGGTTACTATTTGATAAATAAGTTGTGTGATTTCTTTTAAGAAAAAAAATTCTAAAAAGTTGTGCTTTTACAAGATTTTAATTAATGTAAATTGAAAACCTAAACAGAAGTTGAAACAATTTTAGGTGAAGTTAAAATAATAATACATTAAAAGAAATATTTATTGAAGAGACTTTCAATATGGAATGGCTAGAAGGAGGTAGCTAGACATATATTTTAGTCAGTAAAACTGCATTGTTGATAGCATGAATTGGATTAGAGTATGTTTAACAATGAAATGAGATTTAATTACAAAAAAAATGTTAAAAGAGATCCAATAACTAGAGAGAAGAATCTAAAATATGATAGGTTTACTATAACTCTTTGTAATAGTGATAATAAATATAACTAAATTAGTTGTATAAAAAAAGAATACAAAAGTGACATCATATAGAAAATTGATTAAAAAAAATTCTATTTTAACTTTTATTATTTCTCAATCCAGAATCTAAATTGAAGATAAAAGAAGTTTCTTCTAACCACTAGAATGCACTGGTAATTTGGTAAAAGTAAATTAACTTTTTCTCACCTAACATTTTATCACCCCTGATTTATAATAACTATATTGCGTTTGTCCAAATATTTTTATCTTGAATGAGAAAAAAAAATAAGAGAAAGTCTATGAATTGCATTTGGGCTAAATAATTTGGTTCAGTCTTAAATCAAAGGGTGTTGCTCCCTCCACCACCACACCTTTCTCCCTCCACCTCCCATTTACTATTTTACCCCTAAGTAAAATTTTATTTTTAAGGTTATTTTTTAATTTTACCCATTCACAACCTATTCCACTAATAACCTATTCTAGTGTCCGGTACATGAGTAAAATATTTTTCTTTCATTTTAACATTATATTTCTTCCTCTCTTTCTTTTACAAGTTGCAAAGGTTGGTGGTGGTGCAAAGAATTATCAAGCAGTCTTCCTCTCGTGATGCAGTGTCGCTCTCGTAGTGCAGTGTGTGGAGTGGTGGAGTGTGTGTTGCTTCCTCAAGGTGCGTATTCAAATAAACCTTCAAATAAAACCCTAAAATAAAAAACGTAACCTTTAAGACATCCTTCAACGGATGTCAAAATCCTTCAACGGATGTCAAAATCCTTCAACGGATGTCAAAATCCTTCAACGGATGTCAACATCCTTCAACGGATGTCAACATCCTTCAACGGATGTCAACATCCGTTTAAGGTAAAACGAATGTCGACATCCGTTTTTCCTTAAACGGATGTTGACATCCGTTGAAGGATGTCACCTCCGTTTAAAAGTAACGTTTTTTATTTTAGGATTTCTTTTATTAGTTTATTCTTTATTTTGAAAATATTTTAATAATTTAATTTAAATGTTTTCATTTATTATTTTTTAATATATTTTTAATGTATTTTAATAATGTAAGGAAAATGAAGAAGAAAGAAACGGAGGAGGATAAGTGAAACGGAAAAGACAGATTGGGTTGCAGAGTAAAACGAAAGACAAATTATTAAACGAAAATGAGAGATGAAAAGATTGAGTGCAGGAGTAAAGTAGGAGAACTAAGTTTGAAATAAATTAAAATAGTAAAAGTAAAAAATTTTAATCTGAGGATATAATTGAAATTAAAATAAATTGGGGAGGTGGAGGGAGAAAGGCGTGGTGGTGGAGGGAGCAACACCCTAAATCAAATTATTCTCGAAAATTAGGCCCATTAGGCCCACTATTAACTGAGTACTTTTGAGTTAGATTTCATTTCCTTACGAATCAGGTTTAAATTTCTACATTTCAAAACCTCTTGTCAATGAAAATATAGAGAAAATTTCATGTTCATTACTGATCTTCTGGGTTATAAGATAAATCACCTAAACAATATTAATGATAGATTAGTTCGTATTAAGTCTAATTTTCAAAGAATCCTAATATTATATAAAAATATATTAATAATGGAATTTCTCTTGAATTATTTTTTCTCCAACATTTTAAAGATCTAACATGTGGAAAATATATTTAAAATAAATTTATCATTTAAATAATACAATTTTATATCATCCTCTAATTTATAATTTATATTTTTTTTTAATTTTACATAATTTTATTAATTAATATATTTCTATGTAGTTGCAAACTAATAATAGATTAATATATTTTAAATTTTTGTAAATGATAATATTGTTTTAAATCATATAAATAGTTTATTTTATATAACCTTGTAATTTTATAATTTTCTTATTTTATATAATCTTAGAAAAATTTATAATTTTATACCATTTTGTAACATATATACGTGTAGTTTTATACAATTTTATATAATGTTAAATATTTTTTATAATTTCATTTAAGATGTACATTAATTATATATTTTACATTGTATAGAATTTGATAATTTTATTCAATTTTAATGATTTATAATTTATGTAACGTACATATATTTATATAATTATATAAATTTATTATTTAAATAATGTTTCCATGGTTTGACATAATTTTATGAATTTATTAGAATCTTTATTCATAAATTTAGTATGAGTTATCTAATATATATTTTTTATTTAAACTATTATATTTGTAGACATTTAATTATTTATTTAAAATTTTATTTTATTTTTTGTATTTTTCATAATTTAAAATATTCTAAGTGTTATTCATTTACTGTTTAATAAAATATATGGAGATATAAGGTAAACAAACTTGCATGAAAACATTTTGTATATTATTATTATTATTATTTTATATATTTTGTTATTATTAATTATATTTATTGAATATAGAAAGTCAATTGTTACTATAAAAAATATTATATTTACAAACGAAATTTTTAAATAAAAAAAGTTATATGGTAAAATAATATTTATTAATGAAAACAAAATTAATTGCTAAATAGATTTTATAAATAAATTTTAAAATTTCAATACACATTAAATATTTCGATCAATAATAAATTTTTTGAATAAAATTGGTTAATAATATAGAATTTTTATTATCAGCGGATATTTTTATTCGTAAAAGTTTTTAGTAAAATAGATTTAAAGTTATTTGTTGGCTTTAATTATAATTCGTAAATCAATTGATAATGAATTATTTTAAAATTAGTCAGAAGTTGAAAAATATCCATAAAATAATGTCATTTTTTCTGTAAAATCTAAAATGAAATGTGTTATAAATAAAATAAAAATAAGGGAGGATGAGCCAAAGATAGTAAACGTACAGTGGTAACAGCAACTATAAACAATAGTGATGATCACGAACAATCATGAAAGAATTGAAGGAAAATAAAGAATGAGAATAAAAATAACAAAAAAAAAAAAGAAAATGAAAAAAAAAATCATAATATCTGTACACCATTTCTATTCAAGGATTTAGGTTATCAGTAATTAATAATGATTTTTTTTATTATTGATAATTATCGATGAATGTCTCGTACTATAATAAAATTTAATAATGAATATTTTATTAACTAATTTTTAGTATGATAAACGGTTAATAATTTTGTTTTATAAAGGAGATTTCTTTTTATCATTTTTTGTTTAAAGCATTCCATTGCATCTTATTTTATCATTCAAAATACAAATCATCATTCAAAATAACAAATCATCAAGTTTGGGGAGGACTAAATACAAATCTTATATTGCTAACAAATTATAACTTTTATTTTTCATTAAAAAGATAGGTTAGAGTTTCTATACATTCCATGACATTATTTTAATCTTCTTTTCAGAATATAAAACATGAATTTCGAAGCACAAAAGTTTTTGAGTCAGTATCTCAAAATCTACCATATCCCTTTCAATGTTTCATATTGAGAATAAAAAGTTATAATATATTAAATAATATTATTCATTTTTAAATAGTTATGTATGTTTAAGTAGATATTTTAATCATTTATTAAAAGTAAACAATATTAAATCTTTTCTCCATTTTCATTTATAAAAAAATATTAAGATTTAAATTTACAAAGACGAAACGGATGAATAAGATTTGTTCCAAGATTTTTGACGATAAAGGTACACATTTTTTATTTATTTATGTATGTTCAAATTTCACTCTCTGGTGTAATTGATTCTTAACATTTTTATTGGTTATTAACACATTTAATACTATATGAATTTATCATTTTAACAATGAAACCAATAAAGTTAGCTTGTTCGAATAAGACATTAAGAAACTATTAAGGATTAAAGATTAGGAAATCCGCATTACATAAAAATAATTAAAAATGAATAAGATGTGAGTATACAAGTTTATAAAGTATAAACTTTTGGGTTGAATGTGATATCATGACAAGTTTTTTTTTTTTATGATTTATTGGTATTGAATTTTTCTTATGTTTGTCAAAATACTCAATAAGTGATATCAAAATTAATAATTCATCTTACTAACCGATTTATATGAATAAGATATAAAATACGTAAAAAGTTCTAAATTTATGAATTCTGTATAATTTTTTTTTTTAAATTATGAAATCTCACACTGAATATAAAAAATATAATCATAAAACTCATGAACTCATTGTGTTTAATTAAAATGAAATTGGAGTGATATATTTTTAAATGAGTTTGTTCATAAATCTTTATTAACAATCTCCCTAATTTTTTCTTCTAAAAAAATCCAACATAAACAAGTCTATATACGAATCAATAATTTCTAATATAATTTTTTAAAATTATACTTCAAACAAGTTTAAATTTTAGTATTTGATGTACGGGTTGGAAAAATAAACATTCCTAAATTGAAGAAACTCCTTGATGTTTTGATTGATCCAAATAGAAGAATATTGATAAAAGTCGATACTCTTCTAAAAATATGAGAGCTTTTAAATAAGTGTTTTTTCTTACTTCAATGTTGAAAAATTAATTATGTGATAAATAATGGAATAACTTTCTAATTTTCCTTTTGGTAGTATGGTTTTTAAAGCGTGTTGTATTGTTTAATTACTTCAATGATGAACTTATTATTTTCAAGTTGCAAATCTTACAAGAATGTCACTTATTATTTGTTAAAGACAATGATGAATAAATGTTACTCAAAAAACAGTTTTCGCTCTATCTCGGGTTAAATATCTTTTTTTATAATTTAAAAAGTTTTAAACAAAATATTATGTATTGAGTAATGATTTTTTTATATATCATATTACAAAAGGTTTGCCACTTATTAAAAAAACAAAAAGAGGTTTAATAACAAATTGTGTGATACATCTATAATTTTTTTAATAATTATAATTAATGACGGATCTTAACCACAAATTATTACTACGGTAAAGAACCTATAAATTAGAGTATTAGAGTTGATAAGTGTATTAAAATAATTTCATAATATAAATAAAATTTTATAAAATTGTCTCATTACTTAAAACACACTCTATCTCTCTAGAACCTTTTCTCCTTGTTTCCTCTCACATCTCTCTTAGCGTTCTAACTCCTTGATCATCCGTTTGACGATCAAGAGGTGCCTAGATGATCACGGCGTCAAGGTTTACCTATCTACCCAATCAATTTATTGTTTAGAGCAAGTAAGTTTGTACTCCTTTCTTTGGTATTTTTAGGGTTCATGATCATGCAAAGTAATTCTATTTTGCATGTGTCAAGAAATTATTTTCCTTGATTCTTGGTTCAATTAAGGTTCTAAGGTCTTATTCAATCATCATTCGGTGATTAAGTTCCTTGCGGTGGAAGCAACGGTCGAAGATTTATAGAATGGTATAAGTTTTCTAGAGATAAGGGAAACTAGATTTTTCTTTACTTGATGTTTGTGGTGCAAGTTTGAAGATTTTATGAGTATTAAACTGATTTAGGTGGAAATTTTGTTTTGTGCTAGTTGGAACTTAATTAATAGAGCATTTTGAGTACGTGGTGATGAAATGCTGCTTTGAATTGTATTGAATGATGATTTGGATTAAAATTGATGTTAATGTGTTAAAATTCTGTTTGGAACATGTGTTGTGAATTTTAAGGGATAAAGAGTTGAAAACTTAGGAGTTTTGGTGGTGTTTTAAAGGAAAAATGAGGTTTTAGGTAGTGAAGCTGTAAGAGATGGATGAAAAATTGGTTTGAGGTATTTGAGGTTTGTTATGGGATGTTTTATGACTTGTTTGAATATTGAAATGGAGGAAATTTGATCTAGGAATGTTTAGTAGATGATAAATAGAGTTAAGCTGGGTTTAGAACTAGTTTAAAGGGGGTTTGAACTAGTGAACAGTTGAATTTTGGGTTATGTGTATAAATGGTCAGTTTGGTTGGTGTTAGTAAGTCATTTAGGACTTGTTGGAGTCCCTAAGTTGTTTAAAAACAAGCTATAACTGGTAGAATTCAACTTGGGTTTATAAAATGAGTTTTTGGTTAATTTTAGCTTGGAATTTTGTGAGCAATCACTTTAAAATGAGTTTAGGTCGGTTTAGATACAATAGTTTAAGTCTATTCTAGTGTATAATATGATCTGGGAGCATTAGAAGTTGGGAAAGATGTGTAAAATAGGTTCAAAGTGGTTAAGAGGTGCAAATTATGCAGTTTGGTACTGCAGAATTATGCAGTCTCACTGAGCGAGAGTGATTGCTGAGCGAGAGGTGAGGGAGCTTGGCTCACTGTCTTTGTGTTTGCATAACGAGAGTGGTCGTTGAGCGAGAGGCGAAAGAGTTTGGTTCATTGTCTTTGTGTTCGCACAACGAGAGTGGTTGTTGAGCAAGAGGTAAGGGAGCTTGGACCACTGTTTCTATTGTCGCATAATGAAAGTGGTCGCTGAGCGAGAGGTGAGAGAGATTAAACCAATGTTTTTGTTGTCGAACAACGAGAGTGGTCGCTGAGCGAGAGGTGAGGGAGCTTGACTCACTATCTCTGTGTTCGCACAACGAGAATGGTCGTTGAGCGAGAAGTGAAAGAGTTTGGCTCATTGTTTTTGTGGTCACCTAGCGAGTTTGGTGCGCTGAGAGACTAATCCAAGATATGTTTTTATTCAATTTAGCTTAGTTCTATGATAATCTTAAGGCATGTTTTGATTCTTTTAATGGTGTAAAAGTTTATCTGTTATTATATAGTCAGTAATAATTTTATTTGGGATTCAATGTGAAAGTATATGGTTTTTAGTATGGTTTCAAAGTTATGAAAGTAAGTTCCAAGGTGAAACTTCTTGATGAGATTCAAGTATGTTTAGAATGAATGTAGGGAGCTCAGTCTTGTGGGTTATCTTAAAACTCTAATGGTCTTTCATTCTCAAGTAGAGAAGATTGACACTTGTGGTGAAGAGTAGCAGGAGGTCTTAGTCTTGGGTGCTTCCAGTATGATCCAAGGCGTGGAACAGACTAACCTTGTGATTGTGGTAGGGTGAACCCCATTGGCAATGACTTTGCAAAGCATTAGAGACCACCGTAAATGCACAACCCGACATAGCTCGACAATGTCCGGACAGTCCAATCCAAGTCTTAACATGTTTAGGATGTTTGGAGTTGTTTGTTATATGTGATTTACTTATGGCGTTTAATATATTATAATATTGTATGAATTTTTTATATCTAGCTTATCCTTTTGTTTGTGATTTCGTTGTATGTTCTTTGTTTCTCTTATTGGCGATGATGATCCGTGGATGTGAGTAGAGGGTAATGAGGTCTCCATTGAGCAGTTATTAAATGGAGGAACAACTGACGTGTAACATCTTTAATTAGTTATCTTGTGTATAATTTATGTTATCACCATTTTGTTAATAAGGTAGTCTTTAGATAATAGTTACTCTTTTATATAGTACACGTGTAACATCTTTAATTAGTTATCTTGTGTATAATTTATGTTATCACCATTTTGTTAATAAGGTAGTCTTTAGAGAATAGTTACTCTTTTATATAGTACACTTTTAGTACATGGCTATATTTTTGGATCTTACAACTACAATGAAATAATATATTCAAAATTTATATATTTAATTATTAATATAACAAATGTATATATATAATTTAATATTGTTGTCTCATCCTTAGAAAAATGATAGTTTTGAAATTGTATTTAATATTAATTATATTTTAAATCAGTGTTTTTTTAATTTGATCTGTTCTCATATTTAATTGTCATATTATAATAATATTTTATTCTCAAAATCCAAATTGTTAGTATACTTACAATAATTAAGTATTAAATTTTATAGTTTTGGCGAACAGCCCATTGGAAATGGTGTCAGAGTAGAGAGACATCAACCTTTTCAATAAGAAAAAGGTTGTTCTGACAGAAAAAGAATCTTAAAAGGAAAATGGGTATAAAAGAGTATAAAGGCGAAAAGAAAAAAGCTTTTCCGCTATAGACAAGTGTTGGATAAACGTTATGATTATGCAAATGCAATCTCATACCAATTTCTGATAGTCAAGAATACGATGTTTCCATATACTAATTGACGTAAATAGCCTCCTCAAAAACGCGTCAGTGCGTCTCTCTTCCCAAGATGCACACTTCTTTCCCGTGACCACCCTCTGCAACCTCCCTGTCCTTTCTCGTCATTTTCTCTCTACGCTCTTTCCCTCACTCTCACCTATTTAGTTATCTTTCGTATTCTCTCTTCGTTGTGTTACACAAGTTTCATCGCTCGCTCGCTCGTCTTCATGGCGGAAGAAGAATCCACACCTGGATCGCCTCACTCTTTCAAGAACAGGCTCAGATTCTCCCTCTGTTTCTCCTGCTGCTTCCCTCACACGCGTGTCAGGCCCAAAATCGTTCGAAGCGCATCTCTCCACAACAAGCCGCGCACCTCCGATTTCCCCTTCCCGCACCTGAAGGAAAAGTGCTGCAACTTCATCAACCGCATCGGTGGCCGCCACCGCCGCCGCCACTCCGCTGACTTCCAATACGACGCGCTCAGCTACGCACTCAACTTCGAAGACGATGCCTCCGACGAGAGGTCCATCGACGAACTCAAGCGCTTCTCCGCCAGATTGCCGGCGTCTCCGCCGCCGAAGACCTCACCGTAACCATCTCAACGTGAATCGGCGGTTGCAGCGGTAGATCTGGAAATGCGACGACAGGAAGCGAAGCGGCGGTTGCGGCGTCGTTTTGGAATAGTTTTTGTCCTGTTGTTTTAATTCGCTTTTTTGTAGATAACGTCATCGTGAGATCCACCAACGGAAAAGTGCAATACGCTAAGAAGAGGAACATGAAAAAGGCAAAAAATAAAAATAAAAAAAAGGTTAAGAGTGCGAAAGTGATGATGATGGCGTGTTTTTTTCACTCCCACCCTCACTGGTTTGTTTGTTAGTGTTGGATATTTTGTGTGCATTGAAATTTGAGAAAACAATGTGAACTCTGAAGCAGAGATATGCTGGATTCCTAACTGAATCTCTGACAGATGACGACACTATTCTCTTTTGTCTTCTTCTTGTTGCAAACGGTTTTCGGGACTTTGCCAGACTGGGGTTTCCAAGATTTTTTTCCTTCATTTTTTTTTCCTGAAAAATGCTTTCCCCACCAATCCACAATATTTTGTAGTTATTAAAAAAACTGAGATTATTTTTTAGGGAAATAGTAATTCTTTCGACACAATCTAAGAATATAACCACGATAGTATTCTTCAAAGAAAATGTTCAACGTACACTTCTTAACTTGTTCCAAATAATAAAAAGATGGAACAAAAATGTATACAATTTAGAAAATACTTTTTTTTTTCAATCAAATTATCAATTGTTAACACCTGAGTTGATAAACTAGTTAATTTTCATAAACTTATATGTTTCGGTTATAACTCACATGGTCCCTAATAGTGGATACACAATTATCCCATAATTATAAACTATATAAAAATACAAGCGGTTGTAGAGACTTTGATGGTTTTTATAAAGTAAATAAATAAATATTAAATTATAAAAAAAATAATTTTATTTAGACTAAATATATTATTATTGTTATTATCTTAACTAAAATTATTTATATAGATTAATTTTATAAAATAAATAACATCATCTTCTCTTCATTAAATTTTTGGTGAACCAGCCTCATTAATCCATCTATAAGAACAGTGATATTTTCCAGTTCATCATTCGAATGCTTTCTCTCCCTCTCTTTCTCTCATTGCATTGTAAGAAGCTTCATATTTTGAGAGGCTTGTGGTTTCTGGATTATCAGCTTGATGCTCATTGGGCCCAGAAGAAATTCATTTCATTACTCGATTGCTTCCTTTTGCACCCCGGTAACTTTTATATGATAACGCATCCATATAAAACTAATAACTGCACTGGCAAAGAAAACATAAAGCTAATAATTATAGCCATGTCTGGTCTCAAATATTTTAGATATGTTTTTAAAACTAAGGATTATAATTTTAAATCTCAAAAAGAAAAAAAAAAACGAAAACAAAAACTCAACGTGATTGCAAACGTGATAATATATAATCAATTGCAGTTTTCAGGTATAAGTGTCTTTCTTAGACATGGGTTATGAAGATATCTAACACAGCAATGATAAATATCTGCACTTCCGAAAGCCACTGGGGTATTTAAAATATAACTTGTTTATAGGCAATATTTCATCATTTTTTTAATTTTTGTTCTTAAATTTTGTATAAAATTAAAATTTGTTATTAATGCAAATTCTGATATAATTTAGTTTTTAAAATTTAAAAATAAATAAATATAATCTATATTACACTTTAGAAATCACAAATATATTTAATAATTTTCTATTAAATAATAACATGAAATTAGTGTTCATTGTTACGTTTAATATATTTTTTTGCTGGTGCTCATATCGCAATGTTCCAAATAAATAAAGTAAAATTAGGATAATTGTTAAGATGAACAAAAATATTTTCACTATTTTTAGTAATGAATTAAAACAATAATATTACACATCTTGTCCTAATATATTGTAGAGATTTTTCTCACAATAGAAATTGATGTTGGACTCCCATTATAAAAACTTAAACTAAATTAGCTTTTAACCCAACAAGTTGAGAAAAATCAAAGACTAACTTAGTACACTTAAATGTATGTGGAAACATCACATCACAATGTATATTCATTATGATTCCCACAAAATCTAATAAGATGCTTCTTGTTAGTCTCTTCTTCATTTTGGTATAAAGAAGCAGCATGAGTTGTGACTCAATTGAGTGTACAACTTTTATGAATTTGAACCTAAGATTGCCTTTGAGATAAGTCATTACCCATAAGAGTAATAGAAAAAGATTGATTTGTCATATTTTATTTGAAAATAAAGATTATTTATTAACGTTTGTGTGGAGCCCTTTATCCACTTTCTTTTTTACCTAAACACTTTAATCTCTATTCAATATTAACTCTAATTAAACTTTATTAAAAAATTTAAGGTGTCATTATCTTAACCACTAACACTATTTCAAATATTCTTTTAATGGGACTTTCTTGTTGGGTTACCTTTTTACCTTCTTTAAAGCAATCAGTTGCAGTTTGCCACTTCATTTTCTTCACCAAGAAAACAAATCTTATAAAATAAACATGATAATACAATATTCTTAATTATAACATAAATCATCACACTTTCTATTTTTAATTCATTTCCTATACGTTAACATCCAACTCCACCTATTACATTAATACGTAACTTTTTTTAATATCAAATTAGTTTTTATAGATAAGTCTCTCTCTTTATATATATTTAATTTTTTTTTCATATACTAGTAAGTAACCGTTTTTTATTTTATTTAAAGTATATTCAATTAAATATAATTTAAATCATTTTTAACGGATGGAATTGGATTTATTTTATTAAAGGCCCGGTTTAGCTCTGTATTTAATTTGGAAATAATAATCTCTCTTCCAAACTGGTTCATTCATTTGAGCAAAATAAATAAAAATCTTTCTTGAAAATAAAAATAAAAAAAGAAAAAAATTGGAAGAAAGTTTGGTTTGGTAGTGAAAAAGAGATGAGAGTTGCTCCCTCCACCACCACCAACCGCTCCCTGCACCTCCTCATACCTTATTTGCCCTTCTATAAAACGAATGTCAACATCCGTTTCACCTTCAACGGATGTTGACATCCGTAACATCCATTTACATATTTCATATTTTAGTTTATTACTTTTATTTAAAAGAAAAAACTTCAACGGATGTGGCCACATCCGTTAACGGATGTGCCACATCCGTTTAATAGATTTTTAAAAAGTTTTTAATTTATTATTTAAATAATAATATATAAATTAAAATAATAATTATTATTTTATTAAATAAAATAAAATTAATTTATAAATAATTAAGTAATAATCTTAAAATAATTAAATAATATTTATATATTAATTTAAAACAAAAAAAATAAAAAAACTAAAAACTAAAAAACAAAAAAAGGCAACGGATGTCGCCAGATCCGTTAACGGATGTAGCATGTCCGTGGAAGAATTTTTTCTTCAACGGATGTTGACATCCGTTGAAGAAAAGGGGTGGGGTGTGGGATATTTTAAAATATAAAGGATAGTTTTGGCATTTTAAAAAAATGTGGTGGTGCAGGAAGTAAAGTGGGGTGGTGTAGGGAGTAAAACCCAAAAGAGATTTGGTGGGCCCATTCCTTTATTGCTCAAACCAAAGGGTCCAAGTAATTAGCCATGGGTTGGCTCACAGAATAAAATAACCCTCAAAACTCGCAATTAAAAATTGATAATTAGTTATTATTAAAAATGATAATAATTAATTTTTATTTGGTTTCGTAATAAACTACGTGAATTAAATAAAAGAAAGCGATTATTTAATGAAATATCGGGTCTCCTTCCTCCTCTGACTGTGACGTTGTCGTTTTGCCGGGAAAATATGCAAATTTCCCCATTTTTTCCGATGGTGTAGCAGCAGCGGGATAGAAGAAGAAGAAAAGAAAAAAGAAAAAAAATAAAAAATAAAAATAAAAATTCGCAAAATAGAAGGCTGATTTGTGGGGCGAGTGAGACTGAGAAGGGATTAATGGGCTTACGCTTGTGACCGTTCCTCTTATTTTTTTCCTTTTTGGGGACTTCACCGTTTTTTCTCTTTCTCTCTCTTATTCTCTATCTATCATCACTCTTACTACAACCTTCAATTTATTTTTTTTGCTCTCATTTCCCCCCAATTTTACTAGGGTTTTAATTCCACTTCAAATTCACTAATCATTAATTGTTAATCGTTAATCCTTAATCAATCTCCCACGACAACATTCATTCCTCATTCATTACTTTCCTTGCGATCACGACTCGGACTTTTTTTATATTTTTTTTCCAGCCATGGCGTTTGATCAGAATTCGGTTCCATTGGATCTTCGTCCGTTGAATGTGGCCGCCGCGATAGCGGAGGAGCCGATGATTTCGCCGGCCGCACTCACGCCGCCGACTCCTAATTCTGTCGGCGAGCTTTTTTACCAGCCGGCGGCCTCCGCCGGCACAACGTGGTGCGTCCGCCCCATTGCGCATGCCAACGTGAGCCCTGCCGCGGCGTATGGGTTTAACTACGGCGCTTCCAGCTTTGGCAGTCGCGTCGTGGCCGGGAATGCTTTGAGTTTGGGGAAGCTTGTGGGGTGTAATGGATTGGACAAGGCCTGCAATGATGCGAGTGGTTTTAGTTATGGTGTTGGCGGGGTCCGGGGCGGCAGAGTGGTCTGTAGTGGAAGCGATCACGGTGGCGG
Source organism: Vigna umbellata (assembly GCF_029865625.1). Classification (NCBI taxonomy): domain Eukaryota; kingdom Viridiplantae; phylum Streptophyta; class Magnoliopsida; order Fabales; family Fabaceae; genus Vigna; species Vigna umbellata. The sequence continues at coordinate 101,772,783 of NC_142165.1, forward strand.
GGATGAGGGTGGTGGCGGCGGTGATGAGTCGGTGTCCGGGAAGAAGGTGAAGTTTCTCTGCAGTTTTGGTGGGAAGATTTTGCCTAGGCCTAGTGATGGAATGTTGAGATATGTTGGGGGCCAAACACGGATCATCAGTGTTAGGAAGGATGTGAGTTTCAATGATTTGGTACAGAAGATGGTTGACACTTATGGGCAGGCTGTGGTTATCAAGTATCAGCTTCCCGAGGAGGATCTTGATGCCTTGGTGTCCGTGTCATGTCACGATGATATTGAGAATATGATGGAAGAGTATGATAAGTTGGTTGATAGATCTTCTGACGGTTCTGCAAAACTAAGAGTTTTTCTGTTTTCTGTTTCGGAGACGGAAGTTTCTAGTGGGATGCAGTTGGGGGACTTTCAGGATACCGGGCAGAAATATTTTGATGCTGTGAATGGGATTGGTACGACAGATGCGATTGGTTTTGGTGGTGGGATCAATAGGAAGGAGAGTGTTACAAGTGCTGCTTCAACCCAGAATTCGGATTTGAGCGGGGCTGAGACTTTTGAAAGTTCAATTACTGGTCAAGGGGATGCCACTGGGGTGCCCTTGTCATCACCTAAAGATTATGTGACAGCAGCTTCCTCCGACTCAAGTGCTAATATAGTGAGTTCAGAGGCCAGTACACCGGTTTCGATACCAATGCCTGTGGCTAGGGCTGGTCCAACCCCATCCCACAACCCTTATTTTCAGAATGAGGTTGAGTTAGAAAGGTCTGTCCCTGTTGTTTTGCCCCAGCAGCCATTTGGATTGCAGCAAGCTGGAATAGAAGTTCCATCCCCTGCACCTTATTATCAGACTTGTGTTGATCCTAGCCAGGAGGTTATGAACCATGCGGACTATGTGCAGGTTACTTCACAGATGAGGTTCACAAACCCTCAGCTTGTAGGAAAGACCGGGACTGTCTTGAGGCAACAGCAGTTTCATGATAATACTCCCGGCTTAGCATTGCATCATCAGGTCATCCCCGGGGTACAAATGACTGTGGCTCCACAATCTTCTCACGCTGGTGTGAGACCGAATGTTATTCAACCACAACCGTTGGTGCAATCACAGCAACATCTTTTGGATCAATACCATGATGAAAATACATCAGGGGTAAGGATTATCCAGCTTCCTGCTGAACCTAGCTACAACGCTTACCAGGTTTCAGCGAGTCAAGTATCACCTGTCATAGTTGGAGGCAATTATAGCTGGGTTCAGGTTCCTTCACAAGAGCGCGTTGTTATCTCGGATGGAGTATCACCCCAACAACAGGTAACGAGTCATGAGAAATTCCGAAGAATCGAGGACTGTTCTATGTGTCAGACAACACTACCGCATGCACATTCTGATCCAGTAGTTCCGGATGAGCGTGGTAGTGGTGCAGGTCCTGTTCCTGATTCAACCCCAAGTCACTATAGTTTCCCAATGGAGGACAACATAAAAGCTCAAGCACCAAATATGATTATGCCAGTGGCGATGGCGCCGTTGAAGGAAGGCATTGCTGAACAAGGGGCTGGGATCAGACCCAGGGTCGTTGGCAAACTGGAACCTCCTGATGGAGTGCATCATACTGAGACCACTGGGCTTTCTCATAATATTGAGCCACAGCCGGAAGAATTTAATCATGCCGGGAACTCATTTTTCCAGGAAAAAATTGAATTGAAAGGTAGAAAACAATCTCCAAATGATGAGCTCATGGGAACAGCAGCACTGTCTTATCTAGATGATGTTGGTCACCAACACATGGTACCAGTTGAAAACTGGGTTAAACAGGATGTGCTTATTAACAAACCTATGAATAATGATATGTCTATGGTCGATGGAAGATCTATGCGAACTTCAGAGTGTATGGTTCAAGGATCTCCAAATGAATATACTAATGAACGTACTGGGGTTGTTTCTAAATCAGATGAGATACATAATTGGATTAGACAAGACCATCTAAAACCAATTGATGGAAGGATGGACACCTTCAAGATACACAATTCTGATGCTTTTGTAAGTAATGACTACTCTTTTCTGCCAGCTGATAAACCCAGTGGGAATGATAATTTAGGTTACAGCACTCATAAATCTGTAGAGGGAGAGGTGATTCTGGATAACTTTGGCAGGTCAAAGTTGATAGCTGATGCGAATCAAAATAATATTGCAGCTGTGCTGCCTTGTTCTTCTTCATACAGGCAAAATTCCAGGTCAGGGGAACACAATGAGGCTACACAACCCCCTATTTGGGGCATTCCCGGCTCAAATGCTCAACCGAATATTGGAAACCCCCACACAGAAGATGCTGCACTATCTTCATCATCTCCATCTGTCAGATTTGGAGATGTGCAGGATACTCCGAACTCACTGTTCAGTAATCAGGATCCATGGAACATACAGCATGGTACCTTCTTTCCACCTGCTAGACAAAGCAAAGCTGCATTGAAGAAAGAAACCTTTTCTTGCCAGGATCCCTTTGCTGAGGATACTGGTAGCTTTGGGGAACAAAGTTTAGAAGCACAGTTGGAAGATAGCCTCTATCAGTCTTTCAAACAAAATTTAACTTTCGAACATAGTCGGTCAGCCAAAGGTCCGTAAATTGTTGAAGTCCTAAAATAAGTTATTTTGTTGCTGATAGAATGTAATGCATCTCATATCATATACTCTTTATGTCTTGGCTTCTTCATTGAAGGTTCAGCAGAAGACCAACAACTTCAAGCTGTTGCGGAGAATGTAGCTGCCTCTGTTTTGCACTCGAGAAATCCTTCAAATTCTGACTTGCATTCCAGAGATGTTTCCTGCTGTGATAACATTGAGGATGGCAGTGTTCAAAATAATCTTATGGATGTAAAGTGTGGACATACAACTCAGGTGATTTTGTCCACTTATTCCTCAGTTCTTGTAGTATATTTTGCCTTGTAATTACAGAAAAAGATCAAACAATTCTGTATGCCACCCTCCTCTACGATGAATTATTTTGATATTATTTTGTTTTCTTCTTTTAGGAGGTCTGGAGCAGGCAACTAGAAAAAACAAATTGTGGCATTCTAGCATCAGGTTTTGGAAAATTACAGGTTCGATGTCTTTCGCATGTTTCCCTTTATGCTTTTATGTTGTCAGCGCTGCAGAGCTAACACCTTGTTGGGAAACTTTACTAGGTTATAAAGAACTGTGATCTTGAAGAACAGACAGAACTTGGTTCTGGTACGTTTGGGACCGTATATCATGGAAAATGGAGGGGCACTGATGTTGCAATCAAGCGCATTACTGATAGATGTTTTGCTGGAAAGCCTTCAGAGCAAGAGCGCATGGTTTGTGTCTCTTTAATTGTTCTGTTCTCCATTTTCTCCAACTCTCTTCCATGACCTAAGAATTAACTTCAGAATGATTCTCGGTTGATGCATCAAACAGAGAAGTGACTTCTGGAATGAGGCAATCAAGCTTGCTGACTTGCACCATCCAAATGTGGTAGCTTTCTATGGTGTTGTGCTTGATGGCCCTGGGGGTTCTGTGGCAACAGTCACTGAATATATGGTTAATGGTTCCTTAAGAAATGCCTTGCAGAAGAGTGACAGGTAATTTCTGCATATATTCATGGCCACGTTCCTTTTTTTACTATTAGTTATTAGTTTGCATTGCCCTGATTTAATATGTTTCCTTATTGATAAATGCTTGATGCTAATGTTATCATATTAGGAATCTTGAAAAGCGCAAGCGACTTTTGATTGCAATGGACGTGGCCTTTGGCATGGAGTACCTACATGGAAAAAACATAGTACACTTTGACTTGAAAAGTGACAACTTGCTTGTTAATCTCCGAGATTCACACCGACCAATATGCAAGGTTTAAATGGTTTATACTGATGTTGACATATCAAGAGTCGTGTTCCGTTGCATCTTATTGTGGGGCAGATATGCATTCAGTATTTTGTATGAGATATGCTAGATTATGCACATTTTTTAGATGTTCAGGATTTAGGTTCGTATTAATATCTGTCCATGATTAAAGTCTTTGGAATATACTTAAGTGGCTTACCTTGATGGATCCAGATAGACTGACCAGTTTGCTGCCTTAGTCCGATTTAAGGAATTTGACCCATGAAAAGTACTAAAATATTGTTTGTGATATTTTTAGATTGACTTTGTCTATGATCTAGATATATATATGTTAACCAGACATAGGTAATAATTGACTGTGCTGAAAGTTTATTCTGGCATCATGTTGTGATTTCTATGAAACATTGATACTTTAATTTGCGATGGGTATTTGTATTTGATGGCAATACTCTTGGATAGTTCAACTATAAATGTTAGTCAAGTATCCAAGCCTTTAAATTAAGTTATGAATATCCATACCCATATGAGATATAGAAGTGTGCAACATATGGAAACAAGTAATAATGGTTGCTTGATGAACTACGGATAGAAATCATTCCTCTTTATGAATGAGGTTGATAATTATTTCTATTTGTAGACAATAAGAAGTGATTTACGAAGCCGATTACTTTATTTTGTTTGTACTAATGTCCAGAAGTATGTTTATAATTTGGATTTCAGAATTACCATTATATATTATGATTTAATTTTTACAATATATGGATATGTACCTTACACATGTCATATCTTATATATTGTTTGAATAATTATATTTGTTGTATAGACCATGTTTTAAATGAGTGCATCGCAGATGACATAGGTGAAACTTAATATGCAAAAGTAGAAAGTAATAAATTAGTTAGAAATCTATAGCATTATTTTTGGAGGGAAATTAGTGATTGCAGATTTGCACTCCAATATTTGGGATGGGTATCGTGAACACAAAACAGAGAATAATGGGTATTCCTTTGAAGACGGGTCATCAACTTGCAGATGCCGATGCACCTCACTTAAAACTAAGGATATAACTTTCACCTATGAATTTGTAGGACTGGCTTTTCACCCAAGATTATCCATTGCGTACTAGTTGGCATCACTTTGCCTCTCGTCGGAAAAATGATGTTTACCATTGAAAGTCATGGCTCCTTGGCTCTGCTGTAATTTCTCTGATTGATATTTTCGATGCTCTTATGTCTGCTGATTCTGTTCTCTTGGTAGTTTCCGTGCATGGATAATTTTACCTTCTTGGGGTTTGATGAATAAATTATCTTTATATCATAAGCCATTAGCATATTCGTGTGTTGCATTAGCGTTTAAAATGCGTACAGTTTGTGTTTTTTTTTTTAAAACAACCTAACTTGCTCATCTTCATACTCATGGCTGACGTTTTGGTTGGAAATGTCCATATTGCTTTAATGTTTAAAACCTTACTCTGAAAATTGCAGTTACTTCTAGCCTACCTTAGTTACGATCTCTTTGGGGACTATCTTAAATGCAGTTTCAAGAGTGATGATTTAGTTCCATACTGATTAGAAATATGACTTAAATAGATCTTATAAAACTTGAGTAGTCTTCACCTTTTAAATAGGTTTTGTGTGCGGAATTAGGTCTGAAAACCAAATTTTAAGAATTTTATTGTGTTTTTCCCGAAAAAGCAAGAGGGTTCTTGTTCTCTTCAGTTGTTAAGTTTTGAAACTCAGCCCCTATTCTGTCAGGATTTAATCATGGGATGGTCAAATGAATCTTTCCTCTCAATGTGAGGAACAATCTATAAAACCTAGATTTTATCTGAGAGCCAAAGCTACAAAACATGACTACTGTGTCAAACTACCGATCCATCAACAAAATAATACCGGAAGATCTTGTACTGGCTGTGGCATCAATTTGCATTGGATCAGTAACCCCAGCACTTAATGATTTAGAATTTCCTCCTAGCTCCTTTTTTGCAAGATCTTCACACTTCCTTTTTTGCGTCAAAAAACAGCTCTACTTGTAGCATGGTGCAATTGATTGATTGATCCTTCATTAGTCAGTTTGTTTTTTACACTTTTCATATGATATCAGGTTGGAGACTTGGGTCTGTCCAAAGTAAAATGTCAGACACTGATCTCTGGTGGGGTGAGAGGAACTCTGCCGTGGATGGCTCCAGAACTGCTTAACGGAAGCAGCAGCCTTGTTTCAGAGAAGGTTTATGCTTTAACTCAATCAATTCTAATGGTTGATTTGTTTTGATAACTTCATAGTTTCTCACCCTCTAAGTGCAAGTTCTGTGTTTTTATATTTGTCGTGTTAGGTTGACGTATTTTCATTTGGCATCGTGATGTGGGAACTCTTGACCGGATTGGAGCCCTACGCTGACTTGCACTATGGTGCTATTATTGGTAACTTTCCTGCTGAATCCAATCGTGATTTAATTATATAGGTTCAAGTTAAATTGATCGTTTGCATATGGGGTTGCTAAAAAAAATTCAGGTGGTATAGTGAGCAACACTTTACGCCCTCCTATTCCAGACCATTGTGATCCAGAATGGACATTGTTGATGGAGAGGTGTTGGTCATCAGAGCCATCAGAGAGACCAAACTTCACTGAGATTGCCAGTGAATTGCGATCTATAGCGGCCAAGATCTCTCCCAAAGCACAGAACTCTCCCAAAGGACAAAACCAACAGCTGCAACAATCTCCAGTGCAAACTCAACTCAACAAATGATTTTTTCATTAATTTGTGTTTTTAATCCATATTATAGGGGATGAAATGATTCCTTAATTGGTTCAGACAGATAGTTACCTCCGAGGGTTTCAATAAGTGTAGTTTTTTACTTTTACTACATATTTTCTATCACTTCCAACCCTCAACACGAAACGTGTCATTTGAGTGTGAAAAAGAAAGGAAAGAGAACAATTTGTCAATATTTTGAAATTGCTTGTTAACATTGTAAAAAGTTGTACCTTTATTTTTTAAATCGCGTGCATTCATTGTGAATATCGCGTGGAAGGTTTTTGTTTTGGTCAAAGGTGTGTTTACTCTTGCCATGATTGATCATAGCGCCGTGTTGATAAGTCATTTAAAATATTAATTACAATAATAACTTCACTTCGAGGCTAGTAATAAATTATGATTGTTTACTCTTTCCTTATTATTTAGTTTTGCTTTGTTTTAACTCAACTTCATCATGTCATTTCTTTTTTAAAATTTTGTTTTGATGATGAAGTTCTACAAAACTCAATTGTTTATAATTTTCCATTTCTATTTTAATATTTTACTACTTAAATTATGTAATTAAATAGCTTTCACATTTAATGTTTTCATCAAATCACATCGGTATATATTTTAATCACTTTTTCCACCTTTCATAAAACCCAACTCTTAATTATAACACTTAATAAACACACACAATATCATGATAAATCAATCTCTGTATGAAAAATAGAAAGTCGATATTTGCTGGGAAACTTCCACAGTCAAAGTTCAAACGTGTCTCCTAACATTCTTTGACTTTTCCTCCTCAATCTCTCTCGTCCTATAAATATTTTCTCAATTCTAAAAGCCGCCACAACCAGAAAACATGGCTTCTCACGAGGCAAGGCCATTGGAGATGGAAGATTTCGATGAAGCCAGCAGCAGTGGATGTGGGTGTGGCTGCTTCAGAGGTTTTGACTTGAAGAAATGGTGGGGAGAAGGTGATGAAGAGGGTAAAGGGCTACTTGATGAACAAAGTGGGGAGGGAGAGTCATGGGTGGTGGAGAAGCTAAGGAAGGCAAAGGAGGCTTCAGAAGTGATTGCCGGTCCCAAGTGGAAGACTTTCATAAGAAAGATAAGTGGGTATGGGAAGAAGATGAAGCAGCAAAGAAACAGGTTCCAGTATGATGAACACAGCTACAATCTCAACTTCAATAGTGGCGCTCAGAGTGAAGATGAAGCCATGCCTTACAGCTTCTCAGCAAGGTTTGCTGCTCCAGGACGTCGCCAAAATGAATCATGACATACTTGCATGCATCTTCTGCTTTTCTTAAACATCTACTGTTGTTGCCTAAACTTGTTTACATGAATATCGATGTGTTCTTAATCTTGTAATTATCATTCATTGTGTGAAGATCGTGTATATCGTTCTTTTCCCACTTAATAAAATTCTGATTTTAGTTTGCTAAACTTTTCTGAATGACAATGAAAAGAAAAGTAGTGGAAGAGGGTACCCACCAAGAAAAATAAAGTTTGGTTTGAACAATGATAGAGATGGAAGAAAAGGATTTGGATTCTTCACGCAAAGTCACACATTCCAGAAGGGATTTCACTGCAAAAGTATACGCGTCCCAAATAATTTATACTTTTCCTTTGGTTTATGTTTGCCAAATCCTTTTCATTCGTCATTCCTATTGTTCAAGGAAAGCAATTGGAAAGTTGTCCCCTCTCCTGCAACTTCCATGCCTTTAATTTTTATTTATGCTAACACAGACCTCTTCAACACGGAACTTACTCTGTGTTAGTATTTTTTAAATTTTATACAAAATCTGATAATTATTTAATATTGTAATTAAAATATTATCAAAAATAAATTCTTTAAAATATTGTTTGATGGAAGATGCATTCAAGAAGAACTGAATGGGATAGTTGTAGAAAAATTAGTTACCTTATATATAGAAGTAATTATATTTAAACTAATTTCAAAAACATAATTATGTACAATGAAGAAAGCTCATTATATTGTTATACATGATTAGGTTCATCAAGTAAAAAGTTGAGCTTCTTAGTAAAGCTCCCATAAAATTTGTTTAATACCTAAGGAACGTATTATATTCATTATTATCGTAACTACTACAGATGGAGGTTCAAAGAAAGAAAGAAAAAACTATCTATATTTAAAATCTCGAATAAAATATGTACTCCTTAAAAAATTACGTAAAAGTTTTGAAGCCACGCGAAAACCACAATGGAATGATCGCGAAATATTATATTATGCATGATTCACACCAATCTATTGGCTGTGTGTAAATAAATTTAATATAGAGAAAAAACCTCCACTATATTTGGCTTATGCTAAAAATAAAAAAATTGTATTATGTCATGAATAAGACCTATTCAATTTTTATACTATAAGTTGACGGTTTACAAACTTGATGTACTCATAATTAACCGTTCTTTTATGTCTTTATCGATATTATAATTCATTTGACAATAAACCTAAAACATGAATCAGAGTTACGATGTCATTAAAACCTAAAGCACAAAGTTTAATTAAATCTTGTTGTCAAGGTCAATCAAATACATACTTGACGAATGTGAACTGTTAAATATAGTAATTGATGAAATATATTGGATTTTTGTACTACATTTAGGTGCTTACTGCTTAAGATTTAGTCCTCCATTTTGTTTAACCACTATAATTAGAATATCCGACTTTTGGCTGAGATTCAAAGTATTACTACACATTTATGTTTTTGGGCTCATTATGAAACTGATTTGCAAATTCTGATTCAGTCATATTCTAATCACAAACTCACGTTGTAAACGGAATCATACTAATTCGTCGATAATTTTTTGAAAGAAGCAGAAAAAGAAAATTATATATATATGTATCAGCATGCTGCCCATTAAATGGAAAAGATTAATTGTGCCTCCCTCAATATCAGAAATGAAGTGGCAGCAGCCTCATATACAACAATACCAGGAAGGGCTAATTTTCTGTAAACAGTGATTAATTTTATCATGAATTTACCTTTAGATCCAGAGTTCATCATTTCAGGTTCATGCTAACTGTAAAGATCTAAGAATCCCACGACCACGCATAAAAGAAGAATAATTACCAATAACTTTTGTTCAAAATATGCGACCATTCACATGAAGCTCTGATTACTGCTTTCTCCTGCACTGCTACCAACCAAAAATAGCAATCAGATGTAGGCATAAAAGATATAACAATATTTTCAAACACGATTTACTTTTTAAATTTTTATTAATGCAATTATTCCTATCCACATAAAATGCTACTCATTAATCACTTCTCCCCATGATATATTTTTAATATTGTTGCTGATATTAATAGAGGTGTAAATTTAAGTGAAATTACTTGCTCAACTTGAACATGACAGGTTGAGAAAAAGAATTAGTAAAATAAGTTGGTTCTTTTGGTGGGCTAGAAAAAACATAACCTGGCTTGACTCACCGTGAATCGATAAGTCTTATTTTCTGGAAAAAATTAGTATAAATAAATAAATCAACTAAAAGTGAATCCTTATGTTTTGAATATAATCGATCGATGAGCAATTTGGTTTATGCATGGATCACGCCTCATTTTTAAATTGTAGAGATGTCTCTTACATAATTCTGCGTTAAATAAATAAATTAATCGACATGTATACATATAAAAATAAAGCTACAAGACAGATTAAGTTAAATAAAAAATATTAAAAAAAATGTTTGTTATTTAATGATGTGATACGTTAGCGACATCCAAAATATAAAAATTAAACTAGCAATTGATATATTGCATTGGAATAAATTAGATGAATTAAAAGATGAGTACATAAAACTCAAACATAAGATAATTAATATTGAGAATTAAGGTACCTCTTGCGCTTGGTTTTGGTGTTACTCGAAGATGAAGGGTTATTAGTATGCCAGTTCCTTTTCCTTTGATTTATGAACCAATTATTTATCTGCTTTAATTGCAACCCTGTTTCCTGCACCAGTCTAGCCTTGTCTTCCTCCTGAAAATACCGTCATGCTCACAAAAATATATCTATCTTCTTATTTTATCATAATATATATATATTATTTAAAATATAAAAATGGAAACAAGTATAATATATTATGATTGAGATGTATGTCCAAACTTACAGTGGGGTATGGCCATTTAGAATGTGCTTGCCACCAAGCTTTCAAAAGGGATGTGGTGTCCCCTGGAAGCTTCCCTGCTCGTCTCTTTCGTAGAATTTCTTCTCTTATGTCCACGATCTTCTCCTTGTAACCCTTGATGATACACAAACAAATTTAACACTATTTTCTGCTCTTCAGACAAAAATAAACTGATGATACTTTTAACAATTACCTGTTTCAATTCATGCTTCAGTTCATGCCTCACTCGCTCCATCAAGGATCTTTCAGTCTCAGTGGGGACAAGAGGACCAAACCCAAGGCTTTCGCCGCCGTCGAAGCTCCCTTCGTACAGGTTGCCGTTGCTCTCTGCCTGATCATCTTCATCGTCTGACATTGTTGCACCCGTACCTTCTCCGGGAGAGACACCTGCATCCTCATCCATTATATTTCAATATTCATCCTCATCACCTTCATTTTATAACTAATCAAAGACGCAAATATAAATACACAATAACCTTTACACCAGAATCTAAGCTCATCATTCAACTATTTATATGTAATCTCGCTCTATCATTGCTTTCTGAGAAGAATACTTTTAAGGATATATGCTTATTACTATTAACTCTTCCAAACTCTTTTCAAACGGATGGAGTGCTTCCTTTAAGAATAAAAGTTGGATGTACAATTTATGTAGTCAATCACATTATTAATTACAAAAATTACTGAACTGTGATAATTAAACTATTACTAATAATTAGTAATGTGTCGACAATTCATTTAATATAACTTGGATGCACCGTTTTGATAATTAAACTATTACTAATAATTGGTAATATGTTGTATCTCTTCTCTCCTTCCTTCTATCTCTTAATTATTAAAAATTAACATGCCGTAAAAAAAATTATCTTTCCTTCTCACTCTTATTTATTAGTTATTTCCACCCATATTTCTTTTGAGTGACAAAGAAAATACACGACGAAGAGGACAAGTAATTTAATTCGTGGGAAGAAGCTGTGGGGTTATTAATAGGGTCTATTTTAGAGCATCCAGTTATGGTAAAAGTTGGACATATCGTTTGAAAGAGCAAGAAACGGGCTTTTATCGATTTTCACTCAATGCTTTGCATGTTAAGTTTGACGTGGGGATGTTAAGGGAACATAAATTCGACAATATTCACATGCTTGTACATTAAAGGAGTAACAGTATTTAATCTCTTTTTTTATCTCATTATTTTTTATATGATTTATTTCACATAACATTTGTATTACAGTTTTTACTATTTTCTTTTCTCATTCTAAAGGATTATTATGTCTTGACATACTTAAAATAAAACCAATCTCAAATAAAGCAATCATGGGAATAATATTTTGAAATCAGAATACATCAACAAAAGATTCAGGTATATTTACCATTTCAGCAATAATATCTGTACATCTCTTACTAAAATTTTATGTGGTATCAATTTCAACACTGGCAAATAAGAACCCTTTTATTCTCTTCTTTCCACTTCATTAATTTAACTTCCATTGACAATACAATCAAAGATTACAATTTTTTATCAAGAAAAAAATATTTGTTTTTCTCACGGTTAATTATAAAAAAAAATTATATTTGACTTGCATTTTTTAAACTATATGACTAAAATATTTTTATATTTAATATTTTTGTATATCGAAATACTTTTTAACATTTTATCTTATGTAAAGACATTTCTAAAGTCTGATATTTCTAAAATTAAAACCTAATTCAATGAAAATTTATGAAAGAAGAAAAAAATGCCACTAGTCCCACTTTCATGAGTGGGAGGAATGAGAACATTTTAATTCGTCAAAAATATTATTCCTTTAGTTTTTCCTTTTGCCATAGATTAATATGCTATTTCTTTATCAAGTTTTGCATTTTTTTTTCTTCTCGGTTCATTTTACCCACTCATTTTTCCTTCACTGTCACCAATTATTCAAAGCCCCTTCACCCTGGGATCTGAGTAAGAACAGCCTTAACTTTTCGTTCTTCGTCGTTTCTCTTTCACCTTTCTATTCTATAATAAAATACTTAACTCCATTTTCCACCGGTGAAACTTAATTTCTTAGCATTTGGACACTTTTATGTGTTCAATGTTTGAGAAGAAATGTGGACATAAGACGAGTTGGATGTGGATATATTTTATACTGCGATAGATAATATATCCTAATAATTAAATGTGATGGGTCATTATTTAAAAAAAAATGATTTTCTTCTTTAATATGATAATATCCTATTATTACTCTAAAAAATCTGAATTAGTTAGTTTACGAGTTTTGATAGAGTTTTCAGCTGCAATGTAGTATGAGATACAATAAGAAAGGTAAACAATAATTCATATTGAATTATTGTTAATGTATGAAATTTTCAATTTTTTATTTCAAAGTTTTAAATTATTTTCTTTTCTTACTGAAATATAAACCCAGTAGGCATACACAGTGTAGTTTTGCTTAATATTAATTTGTATTAAAGATACCTAGTAGGTATACACACTGTAGTTTTGCTTATCTAAGTTTTGTTTTTCTTATCTATCTCCTCCTAGTTTTCTTTTTCCTCTTCTATGGAGAAAGACAGTGAATGCAGTGAAAGTATTGGAGGAGGTGGAGTGTGTGGTCTGTTTTGATCTCCTTTTTCATTAATTAATTAATTAATTTTCTCTCTCCTTGTTTTGTTTACCGAGAGAGTAATAATGAGCAGAAAAAAGACAGGGTAACATCTAGGGAGCCAAAAAAAAGATGCTGAAAATTTACCTGTCAAGCTTTGCAGAGACTGCTCCAGATCCCAACAAGCCATCACTGCCTCCATGGCATGAACACGGACATGCTGTTGCAGTTGTTCTTTAAATGCACAGAGCAACAGGACATAATGGGTCTGCAACAACCAAATACTAGCAAAACTCATAAAGGAGCTTCAGATAATTAAAAACTAAGAAAAGACGACGACAAGTGCAACGGATCATAAATGTTAAATACAGTTTAGATGAACACAAATATGTTATTAATTAGAGTTTCCATCATACAAATGGAGTGTACTATATATTTCGCATCCTCCAATCATTATGTGTAAAGTGAATATCAAGTCAGAATCAAAGTTGAAAATCACCAACTTAATTATAGTTGATTCTACCATACACTACAGGACAAACACTACGTCCAGTTGATACGTACAGAATCACCAAACTCCGTATTCCCTCATTATTGTACTTGGCGAAGTCAGAAACGTACATTAATGAGGAAGTAAAGGTTGAGAAAACTTGACGAGAGCTTCAACTTTGGCTCAGAACATATTCCATAAGAATTAAAGAACTGAACCATCAAAGTTTAGCAAAAAGGGGAAAGGAAAGAAAAAAGAGTAAGTGAACAAGTGGGAAGATCATGACAGCATTAACAGAAAAGATTCCATAAAGCACTCCTAAAGGTTATTGTAGGAAGCAGCAGCATGAGAACACTCAAGGGGAGCCACTCCATGACAAATCAGATTCACCACATAATGCATCGTACCACCATCCATCCAGAATCAAACTTCTAAAACCATCATTCCCATTATTCATTTTCTGATTTCTTCTTAGCTTGTCCATGATAAAAATCTTGACATGAAAATTTATCGTTTAACAAAAGCAGCAAGACCGTAATAAAAAAATGAGTTAATGAATGAGGATAGACACAAAAGCCAAAATGATTCCATAAATCAGAAAGATAAGAAATAATGAAATCCCACGATTGAACCTTTGTTTACAAAAATTGTTAAAGTTAAATACATAGAAATTAATTGAGATTACGGAATCGGAAATTAGGTAATAATTTATTCAGAGTAGCACTTAGAAGCAAAGTGAGGAATTGAATGAAATTAAGATTCTTAGAAGTAGAAGTGCTCCTGAGAAGTGGGTTAAAGTAGTGCGACAAGAAAACACACGGAATTGAAGTACAAAGAAGATAGCAGGTTTGCTAATTTAGTAAGGAGAAAGAAAAGAGATAAACAAATAAACACAAACCATGAACTGATCAAGCTCCTTCTCATCGACGACGCCGTTATTCGCGAGTGCCGAGTACTTTTCCACCACGCGCTGCGACTGCTGAAGCTGCGCGTCGATCCTGGGAAGCTGGTCGACGGGCGTGGCAATCCTGAGGCACGACACGTGCGCCGATAACAGTTGATCGTAGAGAGGGTGTCCAAGAATGTCCGCTTTGTATTCCCTCAAATCCTCCGACTCGCAATTGCTCTCGCCCCGGTTCCGATCCACGCTTTTCTCGGCGGCGCCGTCAAGGAAATTCTGCTGCCGCTGCTGCGCCGCGTTGACGCTGTTGAGCCATGTCGGTGGGAGCCTCTGCTGCATATCTCTTCCCTCGCTCAGCTCTTGCTCCTCCGTGAAACGCTGGAACGCTATTTCGTGCTGGAGATGGTCTTGGAAAGCCATAGTTAACCGATTCTGCGCTTTTGTTTTTGTTCTTGCTCGCTACATTTTAGTGGTTAGGTGGCTTTGTTTCTCGATGGAAGTGAGAGAAGCGTGGATTCGAGGGAGAAAGAGAAACGGCGCGTTTGGAAGGAGAGGGATTGTCCGTTTGTTTGTTGTTGTCGTCGAAGGTGGTGAAGAGTTGCGGTGAAGAAAGGACGAGAGAGAAGAGGAAGAAGGAAGAAGAAGTTCGGAAAAGCACTTTTTATGGAAAGACTTTTGGAAACGTCGACGCAGGGATCGAGGTGTGGATGATATCCAACGGTGGGATTGGCGATAACGTGGAGAGATTTGTGGAGACTACTCATTGGAGCTTTCCCGTAATAATAAAAAAAGACAAAGACGGATAAAAAAATTGATCAATCATCGATGTGGGAGGCACCTATCAAAAATAATCTACTCACTCTTTTTTTTTTTTTTTTTCTTTTACACTGTTTACCAAATAAACCACCTTAAGAGTAAACAATTAGTTTGAGATTAATGAAAGCAAAACATAAACACCACCTTAATCCTAGATTTCAAAGCCCACGTTCCCTTCTACGTTCAAACTGTCACAAAGGACTGAGTTGTAATTGAATTAAACCCTGACAAAGGGATTCTACTTTTGCTGCTGTTATTTCAAGAACAAGTTGAACTGATAGAGTCAACACCAGACTAAACTGTCCTCACCGGTCCAAACAGTTAACACCAATAAATAAACAATGGAAAAACAAAATTAAGATAACTGTTCTGTTCCAAACAATAAAGCCTCTTAAATATCTAAAGGTTAGTTATTTGTTATCCGTTTAAGTTGTATTATACATGTTTCTATTTTGTGCATGGACAAAAAAAAAATATTACCCCTATTATAGGAGTGATTTTGTGACGTGGAATTATGGTTTTGAATGAAGTGTGAAGTTTGTAATTGAATTTGACGTGAATCGGTGAGGTGCAGCATAGCATATTTTAATTTGAGTAATTATTGCTATACTTAAAATAGGCATGAAGTTGAGGGTTAACGTATTTCCATGAATGAGTCTGTTTTGCTACTAAGCTGAAGACATCTGGGAAAGATGAAAAATGAATTTGGGAAAAGTTTTGATGATGTTGGTTTGGGGAAAGTTTTTTGATGGGTTGAAGTGACAAGTTGCTTTTCCAGTTTCCATCTCTTGAATCGAAAAGCACTGAGGCGTTGTAAAAATGAAACAGAGTCTTTTATTTGTGGTGGAATGGGTCGGTGTCAGAGGTCCCAGAAACCCAAAACGACGTATGAGAGGGTGCGGTAGTGGCAGTGAAGGTGAGGCCCACACCGAGCAGAGTGGACGTTGGCGTTCCTGAACTTGGGCTAGCCACTACCCAACCCGACAGCGACCTCAGCACCCACGACTGACACGCGTCACTCCCAGGATTCATGGACCACTTCACCAGTAACTGTGTGTTCCAAGATTTGGGAGTGCGAAATAAAGTAGGAGTGAATCAGGTTCGTACACATGGCTTATCTTAACCATGCACTCCGCTGGACCCCGCTGGACCCCTCAACCATCTTCATCTCCATCCATCCATGCTATCATTACTTCATCACCCATTCAAACCATTTCATATTTTTCCTTCATATGTATATTATAAATAATTATAAATATACTTTTACATCCATTTTATAAAATTAAATTAAACTTCAATTTTTAACATCAAGTTATCATTACAACATATAGCAGCGAAATCTCCACTCATCTACCGGTCCACCATCACTCGTAGCTGATAACGATTTTAATTTTTTATTTAAATAAAACCCTTTGTATATATACGAAGAGGAAATAATTATTACATATATCGATAAAAATATATAGTTTATGTCCATAAAAAATAAGTCTAAATTATATTATTGTTTTATTAAATAAATCCCAACTATAAATTAAGTGTTGATGAAAAAGATCCTAAATAACATCAACTCAAAGCTAAGTATGTGTTAACAGAAAAAGTTTTACCTGTCATAATCTGAAAACTACTACTTATATGAAAAAAAAAAACTCTAACTATAGTTAATTGAAAAATAACACTACCTATATATAAAAAAAGTTATAAACATAAGTTCAGAAATGTAATGTCTAGTTGAGAATGGACCCGAATCGAACCCAAGTGCATTCAATTGAGGTTGAGCTAAAAAACGGTTCATGAATTTGAAAGATGAAATCATAATACAATTAAAGTTTTACTTTTTTTTAAAGGGGAAAATTAAAATTATTTAGCTTTAAAGAATCGAATTATTTTCATCAATGTTTAGAATTTCAATTTTTTTAAGAATTTCGTTTAAACAATATTAACTTGCTATAAATCATTTCAAATTACTTATGAAAATAAATTGTCCTTTTAAAATATTCATCCAAACACAATCACAATCAACAAATCCAATAAATAAAAATGGTAGTGTGAATTAGTTTGTTCAATTTTGACTTAATGTTTGGCCTACGGGTCTTCAGGTCAGTCACATAAACAAAATCTAAAAGAAAAAGTAATAATAATCTTATTTCAACATTTCATAATAAAATTAAATAAACCAAACAAATACAATATTGAGATTTGCATTAAATAAATATGTTAAAGTTAAAATTTTCATGAATAAAGAAACATAATAATAAATTTTTTCAAAGCTACCAAAATTCTATAACAATTAAAAAAATACTAAGTGCATGCAAGAAAATCCACTTAGAGAAAGAAATTTAAGTACAAAGTAAAAGAATAAGAAGATAAAGAGTTCTGAAGGGCTATATAACTCGCACCCTTTCATCAGTCTACACGGACTGTAGATTAAGTAGGATAACTTAAACAATTTATTAATAAATTAAAATACAATTTATTCCATACTTTTTTTTAAGAACTAGTGAACCTATTTATGATATTTTGTTATATTTTGTTTAAATTGGAGAGTGTAGTATAAAGTTAGGAAATAAAAAAAACTGAAAAATAAAATAATTTAAATTACATGAAAGAATATAAAAAGTAAACAATTTTAATGATAATTAATAATTTTATTTGTCATTAATAAAGAAACCCGTAATAATTTGTGGGATTACTTTAGATTCTTCATATGTTTTTCATTTTTGAACAAGTTCTTTTTAAATTTGTATAATGAATGAATTATATTATATGTCAAATCAATTTTTACACCCTTACTATGATCTTTCTCTTTATTTTTACAGGAAAACAAAAATATAACTTTCTCAAAATTTCCATACTTTCTCCCCTCTGGTAACCAGAGATAAATAAAACATTGCCTCTTAATTATTTATTTTATTATACTACATAAAAATAAAGATATTAATAAAAAATAACAACATAATCATCTTTGAAAAATGAAGATAATTGATTATATTACAAATATACATTTAATTGTGTTTATAACATAATTATTGTTATAGTTTTTTTCCAGTTTGAAAAGTTAAATAGGAGAATATCACCTTGTTTTTTTGTATTTTTATTTTATTTTTTGTTTTATGTGTTTTTGAAAACAAATGTAGAACAATTAGAGATTTAAAGAACTAAACTTTCTGGGTGGAGTTGTTTCCTATGCAGATTTTGGAAGTAGATATGAAGAAGAATTTGAGGTGGAAGAAAACCAAAGCAACTCACCTAGAAATTACTTTCTATAGTCAATAATTCATTAGAAGAGAGTTGAGATATAATGAAAAAGAACATAATAAAAAGATTAATTTAATAAATTAGAGTTTTATGTATTCATCATCAACCACCTATTAATATAGTCTAACATTAATAGATATAAAACATATATAAATATTAAACTTAAATCTACTAATTTTAGAGTTACTCTTTTCTTTTATACAAGCATTTCACACACTATTTTTAAATCCTAAAAAAAATAAAAATCTACCAATGATAAATTTACTAAGTGGAAGCATCCATGAAAATTTTAGTAGGTGCCAAAAGTAGTTGTGAGAAAACTAAGAATATTCATTGTTTGTTTCTAAATATTTTTAGGAGTTTAGTTTCTCACAACTTTGTTACTTCAATGGCTTCTTCGTACTAATTTTATTTTGGTTTTTCGAAATAGACATGTTTTAACATAGGTTATTTCAAAAGCCACTCTTGTTGCCTAAATATTAGACAAAATGTTAATCACATCAGTAGAAAGTATTTGGTAATTAAACCTGTTTTAATAACTTGAAATATGTTGGTTTTATGTCATTTTAAATAGTGTTTTAATTTCTATTTTTTAATATTTTATTTATTTTCATTGCTCATACATTTATTAAAATTTGTTTTTTTTATCTTTTTTTACACAATGAAAATTATATATTATTTTAAAAAA
This sequence comes from Vigna umbellata, assembly GCF_029865625.1. Lineage (NCBI taxonomy): Eukaryota > Viridiplantae > Streptophyta > Magnoliopsida > Fabales > Fabaceae > Vigna > Vigna umbellata. The sequence continues at coordinate 101,792,252 of NC_142165.1, forward strand.
TACATAAATAATTTAACTGAAAACGTAATTGAAATATCTTATCTTTAAATTGTAAATACAAATATCCAAATATATGTATATATCGATAACACAAAATTAAATTCTATATAAAAAACATGTAATATAATTTTATATTTATCATCTACTTTCCAATTCGATTAAATATTTATAATTCAGTAGTTGTTAATAACTTTGAAAAAAAAAATATTATTGGTTAATTTTTCAGTTTTCACGCATATTATATATTCAATGGGAGGAAATGTTCCGCATGATAATATTTGTCATCGGCGAGATTTGTAAGAATATTTTTGGATAAATTTTCTCACAATTATTTGTAAAATTAAAAAATTAAAAATTAAAATGAATTTATATGTAAGGTAAGTAATATTTATGAGAGAAAAAAATATGAAAAATAAAAGTTTTTTTAAACTAAAATTAACGTATACACATGTTAATTTGTTAATAACACTTTTTAAATTTAACTTTAATTAATCTATAAAATAATTTAAACTATTATAATAATATTATTTATTATTTTTAATATTTTGTATCATGATAATAAAAAGTAAAAAAACAATAAAATAAAAATACTTTTATATTTGAGTGTTATGTAATCAATTGTGTATTAAAAATATTAATACAAATCAATTTTATTCTTGCAGCATAATTGATCATGATATATATATTATCATGCACACAATCAATGTGCCATTCATTTCATAAATGTTTTGGTGATTTCAATAACACTTATCTCTTTTTTTTTTCATTTAATCATGTTCAAGCTACCACATTTTTTCTTTCTTTTTTATTTTCTCTTTTTCATTATCTCAGTCTTTGCATACGTAAAGACCTAAAAAATAGAGTATTAGAGCAGATATGTGTATTAAAATAATGAGACAAATTATTTTACTTTAAAATAATATTATAATATAAATATAATTTTTATAAAAACGTCTCATTATTCTAAGAACACTTCATCTCTTTAGAACACTATTTCTCAAAGTTCTTTGACTTTTCTCTACCATCTCTCACTATTGAGTTGTTTATTGACGATCAGGAGGTGCCCAAACGTCCACGGCATAGAGGGCTTCGATCTTAACCGATTAATTTCGTGATTCTAGCTGGTAAGTTGTTTGTCCTCTTTCTCTTCTTGTTCTTGTTTCTGGGTCATGCAAGTAGTGTTGTTGCATGTGTCTCGCAGTTTCCTTCTTCACTTTTCAGCTCAATTTAGGTTCTAAGAGCTGTTTTCTATCACCAATTGGTGAGTTGTAGGTTTCGGTTGAGTTATCTTGCAATGCAAGGTACGGTTGGAGCGATTTTATGTGTTGAGCAGTTTGTCTCTAAGGTAAGGGGAGCTAGCTACTGTTTTAATTTATTGTATGATTAGTATATATGTTGAATGTTGTGGTATTTTACTGATTAAGACACAAATTTGAGTTTTTAGGCTGATGTGAATTGAATGTATTGAAATGGTTGATCTGTGAAACTGCAGTGTGATGATGATGAACTGTTTTGGATGAATTAACTGTTGTGATTGAACATGTTGGAGCTACTTTTTGTGAGTAATCTGTTATGGTAGAGATTAGATAGAAAGTGAAGTGAATTGTGCTTGTTTAGAGTCTTTTTAGAGGAAGTGAGGTAGTGAATTTGAGAATTTGAGTTCTAGTACTGGTATGGTTTGTTTGGGCAGTTTAGGTAAGTTGTATGTGACTTGTTTGAGTCATTAAAATGGTCAAAAAAAGGTTCAAAGTGGTAAATTGGAATTTGAGTCTCTAAGTTGATGAAATTGATGTTTTAGAGTAGGAATTGGTGCATAAACACTTTAGATTGATGTTAGGAAGGTTTAGAATCAGTTAGTCAGGTCTAATTAAGTATATACAACAATCTAGGGGTGTTAGAAGTTGGAAAAAATGTTTAGAACTGGTAAGTTGTGGTTGAGTTGCATAATTCTACAGAATTTTGTTCTGCAGAATTTTGTTCTACAGATTATGCAGACTCGCTGTGCTAATGGATTCGCATAGCGAGTCACCTTAGCGAGATGCTCTCTGCCAAGACATTCGCACATCGAATGGGTGCGTTGTGCAAATGGATTGAGAGAGTTGCTCTCTGTTTGATGATTCGCATAGCGAATCAAGTCGATATGCTACTGTTTGGGGACTAGGGTTATTATTCTTTTTATTCGAACAACGAATGGATTTTGTTCTACGAGTGCTTAAGGAGCATGAGCCACTGCCTGAGGTTCTCGCATAACGAGCTGGGACGCTATGCGAGGGGTCTGGGGTCTGATTCAAGTCACGGTTTATTCGCATAGCGAGTCTAACCGCTATGCGAATGGTTTAGAGGTTTGGGTCTCTGTCTGAGGATTCACACATCAAGCTATGTCGCTGTGCGAGAAGCCTCTAGTTTCGCTATGCGAATGTGTGCGCTATGCGAGGGGTTCAGTTCTAGTTCACTTTTCTTTTGATCTTAAGTTGTTTTAAATGAAACATTGAGTACTTTATGAAGTAAGTTGAAGTTGTATTATGTAATATCATTGGTTATTGATGTATGTTGTTGTCAATACCAAATTTCGTCCGGATCGTTTTTGGCTTAACTATAATCTATTATTTATTTCTTTGTATCTTTATTTGTTTGTTATTTTTATTTATTATTATTTGTTTTTTTTTTTTTTTTTTTTTTTTTTGTTTTTATTTATTATTATCGTCATTTTTGTTTTATCTATTTTTATATGTTATCTTATTTTTCTCCATATATATGTATATATATTTTTCTTACGTTATTTTTATTTTAAAATTTTACTATTTAGTTATTGCTTTTATTTTTATTCTATTTTCATTTTAGTATTAAGTAAAGGAAAAATATAAGAAAAAGATTTGAAAAAGAAAGGGGGTTTTGGCTGGAACGTGGGGAACAGAAAAGCAAGAAACCGTTTCTGCAGGTAAGGACGCGGGGGATGGCAGGGCATACGGAATTGGGTACGGTTGGATTTGGGGTATACAAATCGCACAAAAAGCACAGAAAAGCGGAGAGAAAGGGGGGGGAGCCTTCAGAAAAAAGGATCATTAATTCCTAGTGAGAGCTCCAGGGGACCTTCATCTTCACTGGATCATCATCCATTGCCGAGAAGGAGACATTGGCACCTGCAAAGAGAAACAAGAGACACCATTCAACAAGGAAAGGGAAGAAGAAGCCAGTCAAAAGGGAAAGGAGAGATTCATTGGAGGCGCAAGGTTGGCAGTAGCAATCGGATCTTCAAGAGGTAAGGAACTCCTTCACTGGTTCATATTGTCATATATACTGGGATAAGCACACCTCGCTCACACCCTGTCCATATAAGCTGGTGGCATAGTATGTCATTTTATGCTTGATTTTGCTCTGTTTGAGTATGATATTATGGTGTGAATGTTTTCCTTTCTCTGGTCCAACGCATAAGCACACTTCCACTTTAATCTGAAACATGCTTGATTCATTCCTTGATTCCTATTCCATCTTTGCCGCCAAAATCATCGCCATCTCCATTTTCATCCTTCTTGATACACCTATTCACAGTTCCCCTGCATTAAAAAACAACAACAAAACAATGATCAAAACAATTTCTTATACTTGATCCGAACCTACACATTCACCCACTGCCACAAGCCATACTTATACCACGGGGGCACCTAACATCTTCATCCTTATACCACCTCCAGCATCATCATCTCTAACACTACTACCAACACCCCACGGCCAACCCATCATTTTCATCCCTTACCTTCTTCATTTTCAACACCTCATCTCCATCTTCAACCATAATCCACTCCCAAGGTCCCTTTTCTTCCTCTCACCACTTTCATCTCCAGCACCACTTCCAGCATCATCACTCTCATCTCCCCAACATCTCCGACGCCACCTCCAACAAGCATAACCCAATCAACATACAAGGCAGAACAATTTCTTCATTCACGATTCATACTCATACACACACCAACACATGCCAATGTATATCCTGCACAATGAAGCTATAGAAATCCATTTTCGGTCTCTCCTATTCAAAGACCTGGAGCAGCACGAGCTCTGATTTTCCGCAGTCTTCAACGTTTCTGTTTCTCAACCAAATCCGTGCAAAATCAAGGTTGAACCAGTGAATAACGGTCAATAAGAAAACCAGGACGAGAGAGGAAGAGTGGGAGCGGCGGCAGGCGGTGCCCAAGGTGGAAAAGCTTCAACCCTAGGCTGGTGCGAGAGAAGCGAGGGAGAAGAGGCCGTGGCGCCGCGGTTGGCAGTAGGGCTGGTGGCGTGAGTTGTCGCCGGCGAGGCCAAGGCGTGTGCCGGTTGAGGCGATGGTGGCCGGCGCTGGTGTAGGCGGCGGCGAGCCCGCGAAGAGAGTAAGAGACCTTGGGTCTCTGGAGAGTGTGTGAGTCGTGGGAGTGAGCTTACGGGAGAGTGTTTGAATCTGAGTGGGTGAGGAATGGAAGGGAAGGTGCCAAACCCCTAGGAGATTCTAGGTTAGAAATCACCCGGGTGGGCCAAGCCCATAAATAACGCACGTTAAGCCTTTTTAGAACGTTCGTCCCCTACCTCCTCAACGAACGTCTGTCCGTCCACTTCTTGGACGAACCATTTGGTGACCAACTCCCAACCGAACGCTCGCCAACAACGAACGCTCGCGAACGCTCGTCATTCAACGCCAACAACGAACGCTCGTCCCAGCGAGCGCTCATCATTCAACTCCAAACCGAACGCTCGTCCCCAACGAGCGCTCGTCATTCAACCCTTTCCCAACGAACGTTCAACTCCAAACCGAACGCTCGTCCCCAACGAGCGCTCGTCATTCAACCCTTTCCCAACGAACGTTCAACTCCAAACCGAACGCTCGTCCCCAACGAGCGCTCGTCATTCAACGCCAACAACGAACGCTCGTCCCAGCGAGCGCTCGTCATTCAACTCCAAACCGAACGCTCGTCCCCAACGAGCGCTCGTCATCCGTTCGCCATCTCCCCAACGAACGCTCGTCCCCCAACGAGCGCTCGTCCTTCAGCCTCGTTACCCAGCGTCCGTTCGCCAATTCCCCAACGAACACTCGTCCCCCAACGAGCGCTCGTCCTTCAGCCTCTTTTCCCAGCGTCCGTTCACCAATTCCCCAACGAACGCTCGTCCCCACGAGCGCTCGTCATTCAGCCCATTTCCCAGCATCCGTTCGCCATCTCCCCAACGAACGCTCGTCCCAAACGAACCCTCGTCCTTAAGCCTTTTTTCCCAGCGTCCGTTCGACATTTCCACCAACGAGCGCTCGTCATCCACTCTCCTCTTCTAAACGTCCGCTCGTTATCTCCACCAACGAGCGCTCGTCATCCAGGCTCCTTTTCTCAACGTACGTTCGTCAGCTTCCACCAACGAGCGCTCGTCCTCCACTCTCCTGTTCTAAACGTCCGCTCGTTATCTTCACCCACGAACGCTCGTCGTCCAGGCTATTTTTCTCAACGTCCGTTCATAATTCCCCCCAACGCTCGTTATTTTTATTTGTTTGTTTTTCTTATTTCATTTTATTCTATTTCATTTATTTTGTCTATCTTATTTCATTTGTTTTATTTATTTCTTTTATTTTTATTTTATTTTCTGCTATCTACTTATTCTAGATATTTACTTATCCTAAAAAATATATATTTAATAATGCAATATCTACAATTTAAATAAAGGAATTTACAAAATATGTTTTGAAGGTTTAGGCACATGTGTGATCGCACGCATCGTCCTTGTGCTGAAAACCTTTTCTCTTTCTTAATTGAAATTACAAAAAATATGTTTTAAAGGTTTAGGCACATGTGTGATCGCACGCATCGTCCTTGTGCTGAAAACCTTTTCTCTTTCTTAATTGAAATTACAAAAAATATGTTTTAAAGGTTTAGGCACATGTGTGATCGCACGCATCGTCCTTGTGCTGAAAACCTTTTCTCTTTCTTAATTGAAATTACAAAAAATATGTTTTAAAGGTTTAGGCACATGTGTGATCGCACGCATCGTCCTTGTGCTAAAAACCTTTTCTTTTCCTTAAGTAAAATTAACAAAAAATATGTTTTAAAGGTTTAGGCACATGTGTGATCGCACGCATCGTCCTTGTGCTAACAACCTTTTCTCTTTCTTAAACAAAATACAAAAAAGGTATAGAATCTTCAAAAAACCCGAAAACTTCAACAATTTTAAACAACAAATAGTCTTGCTACCCAGAACTACGTGATCCTTGATTCTCCATCAAAAGTGGAGATACGTAGGAGCAAGGCTAGACCTTGTCAGGTTCACTTTCCCGAAAGTCCAAGTTTATCCATAATCATTTTTCAAACAAATTTTCTAAACAATTTCTCAAACAAGCTTTCCAATTTCCAAAAGAACTACGTAACCCTGATTTCTCATTTTGAATGAGAATACGTAGGAGCAAGGTCAATCCTTGTCGGGCCCAAAAAACTAAAAAATATGTTTTGTTTATTTTAGAATTTTATTTTAGGGGATAGTTAAACATTTTGAAAATCACATCATATTCGTGCATTTAGTTAAAGGTACTGCCTTAGGGCAGGCGTTGTGGGGTGCTAATACCTTCCCCACGCGTAACCGACTCCCGAACCCAATCTTTGGTTTTCGTGGACCGTGCTTTATCGTTTTATGGTTTTTCCGTAGTTTTCCATAATAAACTATGGTGGCGACTCCAAAATCTCTTTTTCAAAACCTGTTTCCTTTTTTGGATCGTCGTCCCGTCGCGATTCCGGTTGCGACAGATGGCGACTCCACTGGGGAGCTCGAGAGTCAGGCCATTTAATTAGATGCGCGAATTTGACATGATTTTTCTTTGTGTTTTTCTTCCCCTGTTGTCTTTTCTTTATCTGTGTCTGATAGTTGGAATAACTGCATGTGAATTGTTGAATATGGAACCCTAGGGTAGAAAACATGTTTATATCTGCCTGGGAATATTTTCTGGTTGTTTTGCAGGTGAGGGTTTGGGTATGCATTGCATTCTCCCTTCACACACACACTTTCAACATATCATGAGTGGGGCCCTATACCCGGGTCTGAGCGTAGCTTAGAATTAGAGGAGTTGTGTAGCGGTGTCATTCTGGGATGTACTTCCTGTCTGGCTATCGTGAGAACTCCAGCTAGAGTTTGTTCTCTTCACTTGTGTCTCCTCATCTAGTTGATTACTCGACTGTTGTGGAGATGCTATGAAGGGAGCCATAGCTCTAGTGACCATTGACCTCTAGGTTCAGGAGACCATCCTTGTGAAATTGCATGTACTTGACATCGAATCCAAGCCATTGAACCTTTATTAGGGCACAAAGGGAGAAACGTGTATTCTTGTAATCCTCACGCTGTTCGTTCTCTTTCGAAAATTATGTTATTGCATTTTCATACCATGCATGCATTTGATTCATCGTGTTGTTTTATTATCATGCATCATATTCATGCATCATTTAGTAACATGTTGGTTTTAGGGGAAATCACAGGTATACACTTGACTTCACACGAGATGGATGTTGACACCAGATCTGATGCTACACTGCATACCAACTCCGCCATTTTAAGAAAGAAGTCTAGCCTAAGGACACATGTTGGAAATTTGACCGGGTTGATAAATTTAGGCCGAAGACTCAAGACCATACAGAGAGAAGCCTTCGGGAGGAAATATGGGAATTTGTTGAGTTTAATGGAGGTGAAAGTACAGTTGCCCGCTATTACAGCTCTAGCTCAGTATTATGATTCTCCCCTGAGATGTTTTACCTTCCAGGACTTCCAGCTGGCACCAACTGTAGAAGAATTTGAGCATATTCTGGGCTTGCCATTAGAGGGTACCAAGCCATATCAGCACTTGGATCATCATGCCTCTGTTTCTACCCTTGCTGTTATAATGAAATTACAGCCCAATGAATTGGAGAACCGGTTGATAACGAGACATCAAATTCGGGGGCTGACACAAGGTTACCTTGAACAATATTTGCACGACCTGGGGGATAGGGAAGAATGGGAGACCTTTATGGATGTACTAGCCCTCACTGTGTTTGGCATTGTCCTGTTTCCCAAGCTGGAAGACTTTGTAGATTACACTTCTATTGATGTCTTCGTGGCGAAAAAGACGAGATCAGAAAACCCCGTAACAGCAGTCCTCGCAGATGTGTATGGGACTATGAGCTTTTGCCAGGAGAGAAAAGGGAAGAGGATTCTTTGTTGTTTGCCGGCGTTATATGCGTGGATGACGGCACGAGTATTTAAGGGGGTAGTCGATGTTAGAAGTTCACCTGAGAATCTGTCGCATCAAGGAGGTAATGGGTGGGCTCTTTTCTTTGCCGGTTTGAGAGAGGGAAACGTAAAGTGGCGCCTTCCTTGGCTTGAGACTAAACCATCTATCCAACATTGTGGCAACTTCCCTAACATACCCCTCATAGGTGCTAGGTATTGTATTAATTACAACCCTGTTTTGGTCCAGAGACAGTTCGGATATCCTATGAAGGGAGCGCCTTCACCAGATTATCTCACAGCCTTCTTCATCTACTATGAGGACGGACATTGTACTGAAATGTTGAGGAGAGTCAGAAGTGCCTGGGAAAATGTGGTGCGAGCAGAGAAGGACTTGAGGAGTGGAGTGATGGATAGCAGGGTTAGTTACCATACCTGGATTCTGGGGAGGGTAAGAGAAGTCAAGTTGCCTTTCAAGCCCATCAATGATCAATCGGCGAGTGAAGGAACATCCCAAGCCCCAGAAAGTGAAGAGGTGAAACAGCTGAAGGCTGAGGTGGAGAAATTGAGGGTGAGGAATGCTAGGTTGGAAAATGAATTACAGAAAGCTCGCAATGATTTTGTGGATATGAGGAATGATAACGAAGAAAAGTCACAGGCTTATGAAAACATTGTCAAAAGCCAGAAGGCAGAGAGAGATTATACATTCCGAGTAAAACAGGATCTTGCGGCCGCAAGTAAGGAGTTATCCATGAGGGTGAATGAGAAGAATGTGGCTCTAGAAGAGGGCAGACAGTGGAAACAACTCTATGAAGAAGCCAAGAGGGATAAGAGGGAAGCCCTAAAAAGACTAAGGGAAGCGCAAGTCCAAGTACAAGAATCGGGGCATCAAATGAAGGAAATGGCTACATCATTTGAAGCGGAGTTGAATCAGGAGCGCTGGAAGCTGGCAGAGGCTGAAGGGGAATATCGAGCCATGTTAAAGCAGATGGAGGATTACATCGAGGAGCAGAAGGAGCGATGGAGGTCGATGGATTTTGAAGAAAGGCATCAGGCCTTGATAAAGCGAATGAAAGAGCACATCGCAGAGCAAGAAACGGCCGTAAAGCATTGGAAGGAAAGCTTCTCTCAGTTGGCTGCTTTGGCAAATGGGGCAATTGAAGACATCCCCAGAATGGTGTCGGAAGCTGAAGCGAGTACCCACTTCTATAGCCCACCAGTAGAGATAGAGCTTTTTATTAATCACTGTAAACGGTTGATAGACGAGATGAAATCCCTCATCACTCGGGATAGGAATTGATGTATTTTGAGATCTTTATGATTTGTTTCCTGTAAGAAATGTAATGAACTTGTTTCCTTTTAAATGAAAAGGTGTGGGATGCTGTTTAGCATCTGCTTGTGTTAATTTCCATCAGTGATGTCATTACAATCTTGTGATTTCCCCCCTATTACTAGCATGCATCATCTTTTCTTTTGTTCAGCATGTTTCATTTCCATCTAATTAATTAAAATAATAAAGCAGTACGCGTGAGAAAAAACGACGACCAAATTTCCACGACACCCCTACCGGACCCGGGCAAACTCAAAAGCCATGGCAAGCTGGGAGGAGTCACAAGAGTCTCTCAAAACGGATGTTGGCCAGTTGAAGGACCAGATCGGCCAGATCTTGGCGACGCTTGAATCCATGAAGACTGCTGGAGAGTCTTCATCTACGCATGTTGGGGGGAATGCTCACCCTTATCCTCCAATGTTCAACGCTGCGAGCCACTCTGTTCCTTTCCCACTGTATGGTTTACCTCCGGGTTACACCCCTCCTGTAGGAGAGTACTCAAAAGCTGAGCACGCTTCATTCTCGTTTCCCGCGACTGTCAATGTACCACCAATCGGCACTCAGGGACCTGTCTTAGTGTCAGCTCCCATGGTGGGCACGGGAATGAATGAGACCAACACCACTGATGGAATTCGGGTGACCCCAGTACCGCCTGTGGTTGCTAGGGAGGATTTTTCAGCCGAAGTTGCACCACACGCCACGGTGGTTGGGGGATTCGGTAGCCTCGTTGGAGCTACAGGTAGGTTGGAAAGTCTGGAGGCGAGGTTGAGAGCTGTTGAGGGGGTTGAGAGCTACGGGTTTGGAGATGCGGCCCGATTGAGTTTGGTTCCGGGCTTGAAAATCCCGCCTAAGTTCAAGGCGCCGGAGTTTGAAAAATATAGGGGTAACACTTGCCCTAAAAGCCATGTGACCATGTACTGCAGAAAGATGGCTGCGTATGCTCATGATGAGCAGCTACTCATCCACGTTTTCCAGGAAAGTTTGGCTGGGGTGGCATTGAACTGGTACACCCACCTGGAGCCATACCGAATTCGTTGTTGGGCGGATCTAGCTGATGCCTTCGTAAAGCAATATGTATATAATACTCATGTTGCTCCAGACCGTCTGCAGCTGCAGAATATGACAAAAAAGGACAATGAAACTTTCAAAGAGTATGCCCAACGATGGAGAGAGTTGGCTGCGCAAGTTGAGCCGCCGTTGTTTGACAAAGAGATGGTGTCGATGTTCGTAAACACACTCCAACCGCCGTTTTATGAGCATATGGTTGGAAATGTATCTGTCAATTTTGCTGACACCATCATCATTGGTGAGAGGATAGAAATTGGATTGAAAAACGGGAAGATAGCATATGGCCCACCTGCAGCTACAAACTACAAAAAGCCCAGTTTCAATCAGGGGAAGAAAAAAGAGGGGGAGGTACATGCTGCGTCGGTAATGCCTGCGTGGAGAGGACGAGCTCCCAATCCTAATTATCGACCATACTTAAACCCACCTCCTTATGCTGCTAACACCACGTTTGTTCACCAAGCTAGGCCTCAACAACAACAAGCGTATTATCCACCGCAGCGTATCCCAACCGAAGCTGCAAGACCGGTCGCAAACATGGGCCCAAATCTGAATGTGGGTCACAACAACAACCCAAGGGGAAATCAATTTGTTAGGTTCACCCCAATCCCTATGACCTACACTGAATTGTTACCTAACCTAGTCAAAAAGGGTCTGGTCGCCATTTGTCCGATGAAGCCTGTACAGCCGCCGTATCCTAGGGGTTATGACGCGAATGCCAGGTGTAGTTATCATGCAGGAGGCGTTGGCCACTCGACCGAAGGATGTATGGCTCTCAAATACAAAGTTCAGGCTCTGATAGATTCGGGTTGGTTAAAGTTTCAAGAGGACCAGCCCAACGTCAATACTAATCCATTGTCCGGGCACGGGAGTTCCTCGACGAACGCCGTCGAGGTTGGAAACCAGGATCTGATAAGAGATGTGGGCGAAATCCGAAGTTCTAGGAGGTTTATCTTTGAAGCTTTGTTGAAGAAGGGCCTAGTGAAGGGCGATTATGATCTGGGTATAGCGTGCGCACTCCATCCGGAGGCCGGGCACTCTATTGAGGAATGTATGGAATTCGAGATTTTTCTACAAGACTTACTTGATAGAAATCTGATGCAAGTGTGCCGCAAGGTCAGAGAGGAAGAAGTATTTGCACAAATTGGTGGAGAATCTGATGTGACTCTACCCGAACCTTTGGTGATCCATTTTACTAGGACCACCCCTGCACTGGTAACTGAAGGAAATCCGTCTGTGGTCATCCGAGTGCCAACTCCTTTCCCTTATAAGAACGAGAAAGCCGTCCCATGGAGATATGGGGCAACTGCATTAGATGAGGGAGAATATGCAAATCCAACTGTGGAAAACATATCAGGCATTGGTGGGATGACCAGAAGTGGTCGAATCTTTACACCACCAGAATTGGCGAGAGAAAGAACCAATGATAGGGAAGCATCAATGGCTGCAAAAGCAAAGGAGTTCTTGAGGGGGAAGAACGTGGAGGCCGAGGAAACCCCCAACACAGAGGAGAAGAGGGAAATATCTGAAGAAGAAGTTGGTGAATTCCTAAAGTTCATACAACAGAGTGAGTACAAAGTGGTGGAACAGTTGAATCGCATGCCTGCCCGGATCTCCTTGCTAGAATTACTCATGCACTCTGCCTCGCACCGAAAGTTGTTGATGAAGATACTCAGTGAGGCTCATGTAGAACAAGGTATTTCTCTGAACAAGTTCGAGGGCATTGTTGGCAACATCGTCGCTAATAATTACCTCACCTTTACTGATGAGGAGATACCCACTGAGGGGAGAGGGCATAACAAGGCTCTTCATGTCTCTGTGAAATGCCTGGATCACGTTATAGCGCGTGTCTTGGTGGACAATGGCTCCTCTCTGAACGTCATGCCAAAATCGACATTGGAGAAGCTCCCCTGTGATGGAATGCATATGAAGCCGAGCTCTATGATTGTGAGGGCATTTGACGGCAGTAAAAGGGTAGTGATGGGAGAGATTGAATTGCCCGTTCAAGTCGGTCCTTGTGTCTTTCAAGTGACCTTTCAAGTTATGGATATCCTCCCGGCTTATAGCTGTTTGTTGGGTCGCCCGTGGATCCATTCTGCAGGAGTTGTGCCTTCCACACTACACCAAAAGCTGAAATATGTTATGGGAGATAAGCTGGTGATAGTATCAGGAGAGGAGGACCTCCTTGTGAGCGGACCATCATCCTCCCGTTATATTGAAGTAGCCGAGGAAGCTCTCGAGGCAACTTTCCAATCTCTGGAGATCGTGGGAAACACCTACGTGGAGCCATTCGCGATCAGTCCACATCTGTCACGTGCTTCTATCATGATGGCCAAAGTCATGTTAAAAGAAGGTTACATGCATGGGAAAGGTTTGGGTAGGTATGGACAGGGGCGAGCATTCCCTCTGGAGGTCGTCGAGAACAAGAATAGGTATGGCCTGGGATACAAGCCCACCAAGGAGGATAGGAGAAGGTTGATAGAAGAAAGGAGGGAGCGCAGTCTGGCTCGGATGGAAAGACGGGAGCCCAAAGTGGGAAGAATTCGTATCTGTGACCTCAAGGAGAGCTTTCGCAGTGCTGGTTGGGTTAACACTGGCCACATAGCAGCTGTGGGAGATGAAGATGGATCGGAAGGTTCCAGTTTCGTGTGGGCCTGCTCCCCGGATGCGCGACTCGACAACTGGGAGATGCTGGATTTGCCCGTGATGCTTAATTTGAATAAGATGTAATAACTTTAATTAATCCTATAGCTTTACCCGGGGCTTTAGGATTCATGACTTACGGGTTGACGCTTTTAGTTTATTATGCTCAGCGCGATAATCAAAGTGTGTTTGTTTGTGTTTTATCATCATTTTGCATTCCTCGTCGTTTTTCGTTTATTTATTTCCTTTTCATAAACTCAAATAATGCAGATATGACAATGAATGTTTTGAAAGTAATTATGTTGATATTCCTGATTTTGGGCGCCCTGTCAATAATACGGAAGATGATTGTGATGATGACCCGGAACCCCCTCCTGAACTGTTGAGACTAGTGGAACAAGAGTGTAAGGAGATGAAACCTCACCAGGAAGATGTTGAAGTACTCAATTTAGGGAATGGGGATGAGGTAAAGGAGGTGAAGATCGGTACAGCCATGAAAGCAGAAGTGAAAGAAAAATTGTGTGACTTATTGAGGGAGTTCAGGGATGTGTTTGCTTGGTCTTACAATGACATGCCAGGCCTCGATACAGATATTGTACAACACAAGCTCCCGCTCAAGCCGGAATGCCCACCGGTAAAGCAAAAGCTAAGAAGGATGAAACCGGAAATGTCCTTGAAGATCAAGGAGGAGGTACAGAAGCAATTCGATGCAGGGTTTCTAGCTGTGGCGAGATACCCAGAATGGGTAGCAAACATTGTACCGGTGCCTAAGAAGGATGGTAAAGTTCGGATGTGTGTCGATTATCGAGATTTGAATCGCGCAAGCCCAAAGGACAATTTCCCATTACCACACATCGACACCCTGGTTGATAATACAGCCAAGTATTCACTGTTTTCGTTCATGGATGGTTTTTCGGGGTATAACCAGATCAAGATGGCGCCAGAAGACATGGAAAAGACTACTTTTATTACATTGTGGGGCACATTTTGTTATAAAGTGATGTCTTTTGGACTCAAGAATGCTGGGGCAACATATCAAAGGGCGATGGTGGCACTTTTCCATGATATGATGCACAAGGAGATTGAAGTTTATGTGGACGACATGATCGCGAAGTCCGAATCAGAAGAAGAACACGTCCTCAACTTGAGAAAGTTATTCGAGAGATTGAGGAAGTATAAGCTTAGGCTGAATCCCGCCAAATGTACATTTGGAGTGAAATCCGGGAAATTGTTGGGCTTTATTGTCAGCCAGAGGGGGATAGAGGTGGATCCAGACAAAGTGCGAGCGATAATGGAAATGCCCGCGCCTAAAACGGAAAAAGAAGTTCGAGGGTTTTTGGGTAGATTGAATTACATTGCTAGATTCATCTCCCACTTAACTGCTACTTGTGAACCACTGTTCAAGTTGTTACGAAAGAATCAGGCTGTGGTGTGGAATGAGGATTGTCAGGCCGCTTTTGAGAGAGTCAAACAATACTTACAAAACCCTCCTGTATTACGTCCACCAGAACCAGGAAGGCCACTCATTTTGTATTTGACTGTATTGGACAAGTCAATGGGTTGTGTGTTGGGTCAGCATGATGAGGATGGCAAAAGAGAGCACGCTATATATTACTTGAGCAAGAAGTTCACAGACTGCGAACAACGATATTCATCGTTAGAGCGGACTTGCTGCGCATTGGCGTGGGCCGCTCATCGTTTAAGGCAATACATGTTGAGTCATTCCACATGGTTGATATCCAAGATGGATCCTATCAAGTATATTTTTGAAAAGCCTGCTCTTACTGGAAGGATAGCTCGATGGCAGATGCTATTGTCAGAGTACGACATCGTATATGTCACTCAGAAATCTGTCAAGGGTAGCGCACTAGCAGAATACCTGGCTCATCAACCTCTTTGTGATTATCAACCAATGCAACCTGAATTTCCTGATGAGGATATCATGGCTCTATTCGAAGAGAACAAAGAAGACCGAAACGAAAAAGCGTGGACAGTGTTATTCGACGGAGCCTCGAATGTGATGGGACATGGAATAGGGGCAGTGCTTATCTCCCCAGAGCGTCAGTATATACCAATGACGGCAAGGTTGTGTTTTAGCTGCACAAATAACATCGCTGAATATGAAGCCTGTGCTATGGGTATTCGAGCAGCAATTGAGTCTAAGGCAAAAATTCTGGATGTGTATGGAGATTCGGCTTTGGTCATCCATCAACTGAAAGGAGAATGGGAAACTAGGGATACAAAATTAATTCCCTACCAAGCTTACATCAGGGGATTAATGGAGTATTTCGATTCCATCACATTTAACCATATACCTCGAGAAGATAATCAATTAGCAGACTCACTGGCCACCTTGTCGTCAATGTTTGAGGTTGATCAAGATGCAGAATTACCAAAAATCAAAATGAAAAGCCATGCAGAGCCAGCATATTGCCACTTCATCGAGGAGGAGTTAGACGGTAAGCCTTGGTACTTTGATATCAAGCGTTATCTTAAAACTCGAGAATACCCTGAGGATGCGTCTGAAAACGATAAAAGAGCACTAAGAAGGTTGGCCGGCAGTTTCATCTTAAGTGGGGATGTTTTATACAAGAGAAACCATGACATGGTTCTCCTCAGATGTGTGGATGCAAAGGAAGCCGAGTTGATATTGAAAGAAGTGCACGAAGGTACATTTGGTACACACATGAATGGACATTCGATGGCTAGGAAGATCTTAAGAGCTGGTTACTTCTGGTTGACCATGGAAAACGATTGTTGCATACACGTGAGGAAGTGTGAGAAATGTCAGATATATGCAGATAATATCAATGTGCCACCCACTGCTCTGAACGTGTTGTCTGCACCATGGCCGTTTTCGATGTGGGGAATAGATGTCATCGGAGCTATAGAACCAAAAGCATCAAATGGACATCGCTTCATACTAGTCGCAATCGACTATTTCACCAAGTGGGTTGAGGCTGCTTCGTATGCCAACGTGACTAGAAAGGTTGTGGTTAGATTCATAAGGAAGGAGTTGATCTGTAGGTATGGGCTACCTAACAAGATCATCACTGATAACGCTACCAACCTGAACAATCAGATGATGGCGGAGTTATGTGAGGAATTCAAAATTCACCACCATAATTCCTCTCCTTATCGTCCAAAGATGAATGGAGCAGTAGAGGCTGCTAACAAGAACATCAAGAAGATTGTGCAGAAGATGGTGGTCACCTACAAGGACTGGCACGAAATGCTTCCTTTCGCTCTGCACGGATACCGCACATCAGTACGAACGTCAACTGGGGCCACGCCGTTCTCGCTAGTGTATGGGATGGAAGCGGTACTTCCATTTGAGGTCGAAATTCCCTCCTTACGCGTGTTAATGGAAACTAAGTTAGAGGAAGCTGAGTGGGTTCAAACCCGATTCGACCAACTCAACCTTATCGAAGAGAAAAGATTAACAGCACTGTGTCATGGACAGCTGTATCAAAGGAGAATGAAAAAGGCGTTTGACAAAAGGGTGCACCCAAGAGAGTTTCATGAAGGCGAACTGGTGTTGAAGAGGATTTTGCCCATCCAAAAAGATCATCGAGGCAAGTGGACCCCAAACTATGAAGGGCCATTTGTGGTGAAGAGAGCATTCTCTGGTGGGGCACTAATTCTCACAAGGATGGATGGGGAGGAATTACCGTTACCGGTTAATTCTGATGCGGTCAAAAAGTTCTATGTATGATGATTCTGTGATAGGGGTTGTCGTTAGCGAATATTAACATTGTCTTTTAAATTCTTGTAATCTGTGTTATTTCGTGCAATAAATACCGCATATTGAATTTTTGTTCATACTTTCTGAAATTATTGCATGTCGCGTTGAGCTGTTTAGGTAAATAAAGAGGATTGAAAACGAAAATAATCGAACGAATGTCAATAAAAGCATCACGGGTATTCAGTCGGCTTAGCCCGGTCCTGGTGGGTGTCGTAAAAATTAAAAAAAAATAATAATAATAATAAAAAAAAATAAAAATAAAAAAGGAAAGCAAAAGAAAAGACACATGTTGAATTCGTTGTCAATGAGGTCGTCAAGGGCGTAGTGTTTTCGAAAAGCAAAAGCAAAATAAATTCTGAAAATACCAAAGTTGGGTCTTCTGATGCAAGGTTTCGGGGGTAACCATCGTTCTTTTCCAGCTAGAGCATCTGCATTCATACTACTTGAACCCTCAACCTTTTCATTTCCCATTAAAACAAAGGGTTGTCATGAATACAATACTGGGGGCAGTGTTCATCATGGTACACATCCCCAACGATCTGTTGATTGGGAGATAAAAAAAATAAAAAAAAAAAATAAAAAAAAAAAATAATAAAAAAAAAATGAAGTCAATGTGTCAACCACTACCGAGTTTTATTCCAGGGCTAAGGTCGCGAGAAAGTAAGGTAAGCAAAGATTCAGAGTGACGTGTGGCCATTTTTTCTTTATCCAAACGTTAAAAGAAGTTTATCCAATTGCACCCCTTTTGAGCCATAAATTATATTTGTTTTCATCACCCCCGACAAGAATCATTAGCACATCGATGTCAACCTAAAGGGTACATCAAGGGCATCCGAAATCAAGGAGGGGATTTCTGAAAAAAAAAGAAGAAGGAAAAAGAAATAAAAAAATATATAAAGTCTCAAAGAAGTACACAACAGAGACCACGAAGCAAGCGACCCAAAAGGGGAAGAAAAGAAAGAAAAAAAAACAGCAATGAAAATAAAAGGATGCCCGAAGTTTCAGATCTTTAAGGATAGTTGACTCGATACCTTGCAAATGATTCTTGTTGAAACAATTTAACCGCCAAACACTTATTTGAGCCTTCATTATCCATTTCTTTCAAAACCCTTTGACCTTTGGCCACGGTACAAGCCAATAAAAGTCCACGCTGACTGAAGACTGTTTGTCCTAATCTTTCTCACGATTTTAACCCTGAAACGAAACGATGTGGTGAATGACACAATCACTCAAAAGAACAAAAAAAAAAAGAAGAAAAAAAAGAAAAAGAAAAAAGAGACAAAAAAATGTGAAGTCTCCCCGTCAATCAAGAATCGCCCAATTGGGGCAATCCTTCCTACCCGAACCTTTCCACCTCTCCAAATCAAGTTTACTATACGCAACAAAGTTGGGGCAGCCCTTGCGGGCCATGCATGTGTAGATACTAACAACACCTCCCAATGTAAGAAAAATTCAAATGCTAACGTTACCCACAGGTAATCATTCAACCATCCACCTTTCATACTCATCTCCCGCACCTTTTCAGGTTCAAGCTAGTGCTAGAGGGAATTTGAACCCCTAGTTACGTTCTCTTCCTTTCATCAAAGAACCCACTGCTTCTTGACATTATTTTGATTGAATGCATTTCGAACGTACATCGCGTTTGACGTCAACATCGACAACGGATTCCAAGCATAGAATTTTCACAAAAAAAAAAAAAAAAAAAAAAAAAAAAAAAAAAAAAAAAAAAAAAAAAAGAAGAAAAAGGTGCAAGATAGAGAAAGCGAGAGCAAAAGAAGGGAACGAAACCACTGGCTCATATGCATTCATGCACCATCATAACATAACATCATTTCATAGAAAGCAAAGAAAATTGTTCAAAAATCCGTAAAGGGAAAATGAAGTGGTGAAAAAGGTTAGCAGACCTTTATATCTAAATCTCTCTAATGTTTTGCTCAGTATTTACCAATGTTTCTTCAAAAAAAATCTGAATCCCAGAGTTG
The DNA here is from genome assembly GCF_029865625.1 of Vigna umbellata. Lineage (NCBI taxonomy): Eukaryota > Viridiplantae > Streptophyta > Magnoliopsida > Fabales > Fabaceae > Vigna > Vigna umbellata. The sequence goes on from NC_142165.1 coordinate 101,811,216, forward strand.
TTTCTACGATAGCTCACCTCACACACAGTCATCCATAGGGTTTGTACACCCTCCACGAGGTTAGTACACCTCATAGCATTCATCCATAGGGTTTGTACACCCTCCAAGAGGTTAGTACACCTCACATCATCCATAGGGTTTGTACACCCTCCACGAGGTTAGTACACCTCATAGCATTCATCCATAGGGTTTGTACACCCTCCAAGAGGTTAGTACACCTCACATCATTTGTTCAGGGTTTGTACACCCTCCACGAGGTTAGTACACCTCATATCAGTCATCCATAGGGTTTGTACACCCTCCACGAGGTTAGTACACCTCACACCATTCATCCACAGGGTTTGTACACCCTCCACGAGGTTAGTACACCTCATAGCATTCATCCATAGGGTTTGTACACCCTCCAAGAGGTTAGTACACCTCACATCATTTGTTCAGGGTTTGTACACCCTCCACGAGGTTAGTACACCTCATATCAGTCATCCATAGGGTTTGTACACCCTCCACGAGGTTAGTACACCTCACACCATTCATCCACAGGGTTTGTACACCCTCCACGAGGTTAGTACACCTCACACCATTCATCCACAGGGTTTGTACACCCTCCACGAGGTTAGTACACCTCATATCATTCACCCATAGGGTTTGTACACCCTCCAAGAGGTTAGTACACCTCACATCATTCATCCACAGGGTTTGTACACCCTCCACGAGGTTAGTACACCTCATATCATTCGTTCAGGGTTTGTACACCCTCCACGAGGTTAGTACACCTCATATCATTCGTTCAGGGTTTGTACACCTCGTTCCCCTCAAGCACGGTTTTGGTTCAGCGTTTCAAGCCCAGTCTTGCCTGACGCCTCTAGTTTTTCTTTGATTTTGGGCCCCTCTGCTCGGCAATGATCGTTTATGTTGCAATCTCACATTCTTCATCGATTTGTTTAACTTATGTTTCGTATTCATTTTGCTTCCTTAGAAATCCAGACGAAATTAGTATTTCTATCTTTACTTATCTTTTACTAAATAATGTGAAGACATTACATTGTCATATTATGTAGTAAAATCTAAGTAAAGAGGGGCAGCTGTCAATACCCAATTTCGTCCGGATTATTTTTATAGTTTCATTTACCCATTTCTTTTTTAGTTCTATTTATTTTAACTTATTGTTTTTATTACCCTTTTTCTTTATTGCTTATTTTGTTTTGATTCTATTTCTTTTATTTATTTTACATTTTTTTCCTTTAATTTATTTATTTATTTATTATTTATTCTTATTTTTATTTTTTTATTTTCTTTTAATTCTTCATTTTAATTTTAATTCTTATTTTTCTTAAAACTTTTTATCTTTTCATAATTATTAAAAAAAAAAAAATGAAAAGAATCAAAAATGAGAAAAGGGACAAATTGGCAAAAAGGAGTTAGGCAAACGGTTCCTGCTGTGAGGAGACAAACTGGTTTTGGGGCAGGCAAGGACAAGGCACGTTTTGGGATGGCAGAGACGTTTTGGAGCCTGCATGGCACATACACGATTTGATATACGGAATGGCAGGGCGGCACAGAAAGCAGAGAAAAGCATAGAGAAAGTGGGATTTTGGGAGGAGCTACAGGGGCCTTCATCAAAGGAGAGAAATCCATTGCTGGAGATAAAAAAAGAAGGGGAGGAGGATTGGACACTGCGTCTTCGAACCTTCATCTTCGATCATCATCCAGAGCATCCAGCATTTTTACAGCAAAGAGAAAGGAGAGGTCAGCCACTCAAGGGAGAAGGGGGTTTTCCTGGAGATCTTCACTACCAGCACCAACTTCACTCGCAGTTGCAGCAGCCACCAGAGACGCCAAGCAATAGCATAGGAGCTCCAAGAGGTAAGCAACTACTTCACTCGTTCATATTGTCCTGTATGATGGAATGAACACTGGAGCTTTTATGGTTGCTATTGCCTTTTTATACTCGTTATTGCGTTTTTTTACGCTTGATATTGCTCTGTTTAAGATTGGTGTATTTGAACCTTCACCATCGTTTCCGGCTACTATAGTAACCAACACCCTTTCAGCCACCCTTTTCTTCCACTCCCAATTTTCACCCTTCAAGTTTCCCTTCATTTCCAATCAACAACACCTTAACCCACAACCTTCACGCTCCCACTTCAAACTTCCGCCATCTTCATATTCATCTTCATCACCTTCAACTCCGCCATCCACTATACCTCCAACGTCTGCCCATCACCCCGTGAACCCGTCATCCTCCTTCACGCAATCACCGCCGCTCCCCACTTCATCATCTTCATCCCCGAATCAGCCTTCACCTTCATCACCACCAAAACAGACTCACCACCCCAGCCTCATCCTACCCTTAACCATCTTCATCCATTTCCCTACTCCAACCTTTGTCTCCCTCCCTCGCAAGCTTCCATCAACCCCTCTGATTCTCCACTCTTCTCCATCATCTCCAGCACCCGTGAACACCTCCATCGAGGAACATAACCCATCATCCACTACACCTATCATCGCACAAAAACACCCTTAAGGCCTCCACTTCACTCTGCAGATACCTCCTTCATCCATTCCCAACAACCCAAACACGCCCCACGACCTTCAACAAGAGACCAATGCTCTCTTTGCAGAATCCAAACCTGTAAACTGATATCCTTCATACACAACCCCATACCAATGCCATTTTCCTGTGTGAAAAATAATTAATCCAAGCACCCACCGAGGCTGTCGCCGTTATCACTGGCGCCGAATCTGGAGCTCCCCCGGCAACCGCGTGTGTTGGCGATTGAGTCTGGGTCTTGCGTGAAGAAGAAAGGGAGAGGAAGCAGAAACCCGTCTTCGAGCCGCGCGAGAAGAGAAAGAGCTTGCGGACTCGGCTTGGGCTAACGAGGGCTCCGGTGGCACAAGCGGTGGTCGGCGCTGGCATAGGCGACGGTGGGCCTGCGGAGAGAGCAAGAGACCTTGGATCTCTGGGAGAGTGTTGGGTCTGAGTGGGTGAGGAATGGGGATGGGAAGGCGGAACCCCTAGGGGAATTCTAGGTTAGCAGCCACCCGGGTGGGCCAAGCCCAGAACGAGCGCACGTTATCTGGCCTTTTTCGAGCGTGCGTCACCAATTTCCCTCACCTTCACAACGAACGCTCGCCCGTAGCGAGCGTTCGTCATCAATTTCCCACACCTTCACAACGAACGCTCGTCCGTAACGAGCGTTCGTCATCAATTCCCCACATCTTCCCAACGAACGCTCGCCAATAACGAGCGTTCGTCATCCAACCTGAACTTCCCAACGAACGCTCGTCCATAACGAGCGTTCGTCATCAACTTGCCACGTCTTCCCAACGAACGCTCGTCCATAACGAGCGTTAGTCATTAATTTCCCTCATCTTCCCAACGAACGCTCGTCCATAACGAGCGTTCGTCATCAACTTGCCACGTCTTCCCAATGAACGCTCGTCCATAACGAGCGTTCGTCATCCAGCCTCATGTTCTCTACGTCCGTTCGTCATCCAGCCTCATGTTCTCAACGTCCGTTCGTCATCTTCAAAATGAGCGCTCGTCATTCTGCCTCCCTTTCCAAGCGGTCGTTCGTCAATTCCCCAACGAACGCTCGTTACCCAACGAGCGCTCGTCCTTCAGCCTCGTTTCCCAGCGTCCGCTCGTCCCCCAACGAGCGCTCGTCCTTCAGCCTCGTTTCTCAACGCGTTCACCATCTCCCTAACGAACGCTCGTCCACAACGAGCGCTCGTCTTTCAGCCACGTTTCCCAGCGTCCTTCAGCCCAATTCCCCAACGAACGCTCGTCCCCCAACGAGCGCTCGTACTTCAGCCTCGTTTCCCAGCGTACGTTCACCATCTCCCCAACGAACGCTCGTCCACCGCGAGCGCTCATCCTTCAGCCTCGTTTCCCAGCGTCCGCTTGGCCCCCAACGAGCGCTCGTCCTTCAGCCTTTTCTCAACGTACGTTCGTCAACTTTCCCCAACGAGCGCTCGTGACACTGATTCCCCCCAACGCTCGTTCTTCCCCATTCTCAACGAACGTTCGTTAATCCACCCAACGAACGCTCGTTCTTTCTCCCCACTTTCAGCGAACGTTCATTAATTCCCCCAACGCTCGTTATTTCTCCTCATTCTCAACGTCCGTTTATGATCCACCCAACGCTCGTTATTTTTATTTGTTTGTTTTTCTTATTTTTATTTTATTCTATTTCATTTATTTTTGTCTATCTTATTTCATTTGTCTTATTTATTATTTTTATTTTTATTTTTTATTTTTATTTATTATTTCATTTTGTGCTATCTACTTATTCTAGATATTTACTTATCCTAAAAAATATATATTTAATAATGCAATATTTACAATTTAAATAAAGGAATTTACAAAATATGTTTTGAAGGTTTAGGCACATGTGTGATCGCACGCATCGTCCTTGTGCTGAAAACCTTTTCTCTTTCTTAATTGAAATTACAAAAAAATATGTTTTAAAGGTTTAGGCACATGTGTGATCGCACGCATCGTCCTTGTGCTGAAAACCTTTTCTCTTTCTTAATTGAAATTACAAAAAATATGTTTTAAAGGTTTAGGCACATGTGTGATCGCACGCATCGTCCTTGTGCTGAAAACCTTTTCTCTTTCTTAATTGAAATTACAAAAAATATGTTTTAAAGGTTTAGGCACATGTGTGATCGCACGCATCGTCCTTGTGCTGAAAACCTTTTCTCTTTCTTAATTGAAATTACAAAAAATATGTTTTAAAGGTTTAGGCACATGTGTGATCGCACGCATCGTCCTTGTGCTAAAAACCTTTTCTTTTCCTTAAGTAAAATTAACAAAAAATATGTTTTAAAGGTTTAGGCACATGTGTGATCGCACGCATCGTCCTTGTGCTAACAACCTTTTCTCTTTCTTAAACAAAATACAAAAAAAGGTATAGAATCTTCAAAAAACCCGAAAACTTCAACAATTTTAAACAACAAATAGTCTTGCTACCCAGAACTACGTGATCCTTGATTCTCCATCGAAAGTGGAGATACGTAGGAGCAAGGCTAGCCCTTGTCAGGTTCACTTTCCCAAAAATCCAAATTTATCCATAATCATTTTCCAAACAAAATTTTCTAAACAATTTTCAAACAAATTTTCAAGCAGTTTTCTAAAAGAACTACGTAACCCTGATTTCTCATTTTGAATGAGAATACGTAGGAGCAAGGTCAATCCTTGTCGGGCCCAAAAAACTAAAAAATATGTTTTGTTTATTTAGAACTTTATTTTAGGGGATAGTTAAACATTTTGAAAATCACATCATATTCGTGCATTTAGTTAAAGGTACTGCCTTAGGGCAGGCGTTGTGGGGTGCTAATACCTTCCCCACGCGTAACCGACTCCCGAACCCAATCTTTGGTTTTCGTGGACCGTGCTTTATCGTTTTATGGTTTTTCCGTAGTTTTCCATAATAAACTATGGTGGCGACTCCAAAATCTCTTTGCGAAACCCGTTTTCCTTTTTTGGATCGTCGTCCCGTCGCGATTCCGGTTGCGACAGTTGTGTTTCAAAGTGTAAGTTGGTTAATTCAAAGTGTAAAGTTCAAAGTATGGTTAATGGACGTAATTTCATGATCCTCAAGGAGAGGATACATGGTGGTGCTCTATGTTGTGATTCAAAGTGCAATCTCTTGTTGAGATTCAAGTAAGTTTAGAATGAATGCAGGAGCTTAGTCTTGGGGGTTATCCTGAAACTCCAATGGTCTTTCATTCTCAAGTAGAGAGTATTGATCCATGTCGTGAGGAGTAGTAGGAGGTCTTAGTCTTGGGTGCTTCTAGTATGGTCCAAGGTGAGTGATAACAGACTAACCTCGTGAGTGTGGTAGGGTGAAACCCATTGACAATGACTTTGCAAAGCAGTGGAAGCCACCACGAGTGCATGACCCCCCACAGCTCGACAATCATTCTAAGTCCGGACAGTCAAAGTCAGTGTGGTGTTATGTGTGAAGAGTTTATATGATGTGAATGAATAGTATGATTGTATGAAGTTAAATAAATTAGTGTTTGATAAATCTTTGTTTAAACTAGCTTATCCTGTCGTGTGCTTGTATTTTGTATGTTCTGGTGTTCTTCTTCTGCAATGACCATCCTTTGGGTGTGAGCAGCGGAAGAAGAGATGTCTCTGGAGCAGGCATTGAATGGAGGTGATGCTGCCGAGTAATTAGTATAATAGACGCTTGTGTATAGTTTTGGAGTATCCTATAGTATGTATATAAAGTTTTAAATTTATAGTTATTTTTGAATGACTGTAAAGGTAATACTTTATATTTTAGATGAATAATTACAATACTTTATCATGCATATAGTTTCTCTTTAATATAGTTTCTCTTTAATATAGTTCACACTATATTGGATATTACAAGATACAAATGATGCCTTAAAATTAATTACTTTCCTCTCTCTTCTCTATAGAAAAAAACTATATTATACAAATAATATGTTTAAATGCTGATTTAATAAAAGAATATTTCATTTTTTTATTACAAGCTTAATTGTAATTAAAACCTATTTAAATAAGTTAAAATATCATTTTTACTAATTTTATAAAAAATCATTAAATTAAATTAAGAGTATTATATAAGAAATAAATGTTACGTCACCGTTACCTGTATTAATCATCTCACACTAACATGCTTTTAATGAAGATCAATGATCTATGGATCTCTATGTGTAAATATATTATTGCATACAAAATTAAACTTGTAATTTTATTAAAATTTATTGTGTAAATATACTCTTTCTTTAAAAAATAAATAAATATTGTCCTGTCTTTTTTTTTTTGAAAATGAAAATATATCATCCTTTGTTGATAAATTCAAAATTTTAAGCTATATTAAAAAAATGATTTAATTAAGTTGTAATTACATCATAAATTTTGATAATTTTGAATGTAATTTTTATTATAAAGTTTTGAGTGTTTAATTGTTTTTTTAAGTATATTACGGATTTGATATCATCATCAATAATGTGATTATTATTTTTATCTTTTTTATTTTTAATTTATTGGTCAACTATATTTATTTTAATTTTTTTTAACTCATCAACCAAGTAACTCGTTCATAGAAAAAGAATGAATGAGTAAGAAAAAGTTTATATGTGAATTGGAGACAAGAAGGTAAAAGTAATGATAATGTCATTTTATTCATGACAAAAGTTAAAAACAGTATAAATGAAAAAAAAATGTTTTTAAGTTGTCAATATAATAAAAAATAATCAAAATTCAATTGAAAATACCCATATATTTCCAACTTAATTAAACCAAAACATTATTATCAAATTAAATAAAAATATGATACAAGGTTACTAAATCTATAATATATATTAACTTTACATGATAAAATATATATTGTTATACAAAAAATGCAATTTCATTTTTTTATACAAAATACACATCTTTTTGTGCTTTCTCCCTCATGCCTAGGTAACAAAACTACTCACTAATAACATACAGGTTTGGTAGAAGAAGTTAAAATAGAATATAAAGGTGTTTCTTTGGGTTTGTTTGTGTACATTGTTGCACCAATGAAATCATGAGCATTGATTTATACTCATTGCACGTTGCATGTGATTTAAGAAGACAGAGAAAAAACAAAGCTGATACATAACCTCTGCATGAAATTGAAGACATTAAGAAAACAAAAAATGTTGCATGAAATAACTCTTGCACACACTCCTTCTTTGGTGTCTTATTACCACTGCAAGTATCAATGGCTTGGAAACAGAACAAACAAACAAAACAGCTTGTCCCTTGAAGCCGTTTCCTTCAGACCACATTGGACGGCTTCACTTCACTGACCCACATAGGCACTTCCCTCTCTGTCATTGTCTTGTTTTAGAAAGAAAAAAGTGTGAAGAAAACTTAGAAGTTGTTGTGTGCATGGAACAATCAGACCATGATGTTTTCTTGACAAATGAAACACATCTTTGCTGAGGACACGCATTGGAACAAACACCATTCAAGTTGTGTAATGCACAGCCACAGTTTTTATGGTATGGCCTTCGCTCAATCTCCATGTCATGCAATGAAATGCTTCCCTCAAAAACACACCGAAGCATTATTCGCCATGCTCCAGTGGCCATTCTGTTGGTGATGTGGCTAACATTTCTCAAACTTATATATACTAAATGCATCATCATATAGTGTGTTGGATTGGATGAAGAAATCAAGAGTAGGAAACTAAATTTGTATTTATTATTCCCGTAAAATTCGAAGCTAAAGTAGACAGTTACACAAGACATGCATCGCTAAGGAAAATAGAGACAAGTTAGTGGTTTGGCCTTTCTTTCATGTGTGCTTCAAACCCACCTACCTCTCCTTGTCTTGTAGTATGGTTCACTTTTGCTATAGAATTCTCCAAAAGTTTTGGTTAACTTTAATATAATTCTTAGGTAGGCGATATTTCCTATGCAGAAAGTTGTAACTTTTGCGTCACTTCAATTACTAAGTCAAAATGTGCAGTGCGACTTTATGTTCTGCTTACAGATACTATTGTTTGAGTCCATGTGATAATGGTTGTGGTAACTTACAAGATAATGCTTATTGTTGACCCCTTCCTTCTATGCATCCAAATGAATGGCTAGTCATAAAAGAAAATGTTAGTGTGAGTTGTAACTCTCCAAGGGTATTCCAGAAATCAGGATCTTTTGCTACATGATTATATAAGCTTCAGATTGGAAAGAGTTTATGATGAAACTGTAGAAACTCAATGCTTAACTGTTCGAATCTTCATATTTTCTTTACACGACAGAGATATTAGTATCATACCAGGTTTCATCTTAAAAACATTTGATCTAAGTGAAGCTGTTCAACATGTACATAATTGGCTTTTTGACCAAATCTGACAAAGATGTAATCCATATCTAGTATTCACTTCCTTATTGCAGATTGAGAATCAGATTCTGGAAGGTCTAGCTGGTGTCCGCTGGCATTCTGTTACAGAACATTCTTTCAATTTTAATGTTTCCGACCAAATTAAATTTAGTGACAGAAAATTCTTAATCATGTGTTTTATGCAGGACATCTCAGTTGAAAGGAAAATTCTTAATTATTGGTTTGAATGATTTACTATACTAACCTAAGCAACTCATGTTTCTATGATTAACAAATCAAGATTTAGCCAAGTTAATGCATATATTTCTCTGAACAAGAATTGAGTAAAAAATTTATACTCTCATTGGAATGTCGATGTCGAAAATTAAATCATCTGATCTTAGAAAAGGACATTTGATTTTCATATCCGATTTGTAGAACAAATTCCATAGAACTACATTCTCAATCCAGCTGCCGTATAGTATGTTCTTTTCTGATTGTTTTCACAGTTCACGTGTGTAGGCCCTCTTCACTTTTTCCCTTTGTTTTCTCTGTCATTTGCAGATGAGGTCTTAATCTGAGTTCACCCAAATGATACCTCACAGGACCAATAGATATTTAATTATGAATATTATAATATCATATTTTTTTACTTAATCAAGATCAAATTCATTGTTCCATTTGAAACTGCAAACCAGCATCTGACCATCCCATGTGCATTGATCTGGTCTGACAGTTTGAAGATTCTTCAAAAACTGTTCAAAGACAGATTTCATTCATCATCCTTATTTAGGATAAACTTGATCTTCGATAATTAACTACTGATAAACTCCTCGGCAATTACAAGGGTAGCTTCTGTTATTTGTGCTCACCTCAAAAAATTTACTGCTATTATTCATCTGGTTGAATGCAGTGTTATGGATAATGATAGTTATATGATAAGATCCCAAAACTGTGTCAAGATTCTTTCTTTAATCACGATTACAAACGCAGATCGGTGAAATTAAACCAAAACCAAAACCAAATTGAGATATCACCGTCCATCAACAAACATCCACAGGAATCAATTGCTCCAACTTCTTTGTTAAAACCAATATTCAATATACAATCATATTTCCAAAGAAAATATAGTTACCTGCCACATTTAACTCCCAAATTTTTACCAAATCCACTCAAGAACAATAAATATTCCTAATATTTACACCAAAAGATTAATTAACAAAACGCATATTAGTATTGATAAGTTGCAAATACATATAAAGATCCAATTTTGATGACCATAATAACAAGTTATGAAAACCCGAAATAATTGTAAACCGTCCATACAAACACTTCACAACCATTCCTGAAATCATCTTGGTAACTAAGAAGGAAAGAAGAAGAAACAAACCCTAAACCAGACTCAAACAAATGAAACAGATTGAATATTCTTGTCGTCAAGTCTTAACTAAAGGAAATCTTATCTTCTCCATTAGCAACCTGAGAAGAAGGAGAAGAAGAAGTAGTAGTAGCCAACGCCAAGCTTCCTTCACTCCACGCCCTCCTCATAGGGTATGACACATTGTTAGACCTTGGAATCTTGTGTGTGCAATGAAGAGACTTGTTATGGAGTTCACAGCCACAATTACGGTGGTAGGGTCGCCGTTCAACGCAGTTATCGTAACCAGAAATGCACCCTTCGTACACCGACCAGAATAATCCATCTGGGGCGGCACCGGTGGCAGCCATGTTTTGCTGTTTCCAATAAGAAGAAGATTTTGCTATGTGTGTTTAACTATGCATAAACTTCTTCTCTTGTTCTCTTGTAGCTTGTTGACGATGCACACGCGTATATAAAGTGCTTATTTAGGCGTTGAGCACAAAATTATGGGCATTTATATAATACCATACGCTGGTAGTTGATCGAATATACCTTGGAAGTTAGTTTTGGGTAAATTAAGAACGGCACGTTCAAGAAGTGTGGGAGTCCTGTCCTGTCTCGTACACATGTTCTATTTAATAAAAAAAAAAATTACTTATACGTATTATTTTTTACTCTTTATACGGATTATGTGTGAAAAAGATTGTACATGCTGTCGTGGCTCTATATTTTAGATGACAATAAAAAAATAAGTAAAATTAAAAGAAGTATCTATTATCGCCATAAAAAAACTTATTTTTATTAATTGTTATAGTTATACTTATGGGTAGTTTATTGCAGATGATGAAAATTATAAAGTTCTTCAAGGAAAAGAAAGGTATCAAAAATAGAAGAGATAAAAGAGTGTGTATAAAGGAATAATTAAGAAATAACCAACCTATATTATTAATTGCTGTAGATTTTTCAACTTAAATATCTTAAATGAACTTTTCTAAATGATTTAGAGGTGTTTGATTTGGTTCAAATTTTAATTTAAAAAAAAATCTGAATCAAAGTAAAGAAATGTTTCACCGTCTGAATTAGATATTTTTATCCTTGTTTCTATAAATGTTTACCCATTTATAATAAGAATTTGAAAACTAAAGTGATTGACAATCATTACAAATTGTCGTCATATTAGTATTTTTAACCTATCATCGTATTTATAAATAAATTATATAATTTGATGTTTTGCTATAAAAGAAATTACTTGTGTATGCTAACTAATTAATAATTTGGTTGATATTTAGAAAATAATTTGACCAAGTACACACGTGAAGTTAGGAGGTGTTACTAGAAGGTATTAGCAAGTAGCCAACAAGTTAAACAAAAGAAAGTGGTAACATCAGCCCCATGGCACTTATTTAGGTAACCAATTCTATGCTTGTTTGTCTTTGTTTTTGCCTTCCCCAAATAAAACAATCTTTGATTTTGGACACTTTTGGTATTTGATTGACCAAAAGCAAGTGGGTCTCTTTGTTGGATGGTAAAAAAAAATTGGACTATGAAATTTTAATAATTTTTTTAAGACTTTTTAATAATAAATTATTTATTATTATTTTATTTATTCGTATTTTTGAAACGTAACGTAAACTGTTATAAAAAAGTTATCGAAAAAAATTGTTAATAAAAAATTTAAAAAGAAACTAGGTTTGTTTTTTTTTTTTTATCGTGGTTGAAGTGTTTGAGTTGTACACGCTGGGGCTTTGGTTGCAGTTTTCTATGGGTTTGGTTTTGGAGTGGCTCAGGTGCGGTCACTGTTGCTTTGTCATGTGCCAATTTATAGTCTTTGGTTTTATCGAATGGTTTTGTTTGGAAGTTTACGAGGGAGCTGTGATATGGTACGGTGGAACTCAGATTCATCTTCGCTTTTTATTTTCTTCTGTCTGTTACTTTTTTGGATTAGCAGGTTAAGTTCAATCCAATTACCAAAATAAAATCATATAAAATAGATTCGTCCAGGACTTTGACTTTTAGTTGAAATAATAATAAAAAAAACTATATGGAAAAGTATAATAAGAAAAATAACACAACTTTCATTTTATATTTTAAATTACACTCACATAAAAGTAATTCACCTCTAATAACAAAATAACTCACATAAAAAAATAAAGTTCAAAAATATAAATTAAGTTAAAATTAAAATTAAAATACAAAATTGTTAAAAAATTATGAAAATAAAAAACTGTATTTCACAATGAAAATATATTAAATGAACGTTCAAATTTTAAATAAATGTATACATTTTATTTATTAATTTAATATTTTTTAATTCGTTCTTTATTTTATAAAGTATTTTAATATTTTTATTTTCATTATGCATTTTGTCATAATAGTAAAATATTTATAAATATTTAAGTATTATGTTTTACATATTAATTTAAAAAATACAATAAAGTTAATTAATTAAATATATTTTTTCTAATTTATTATTAAATACTAAATCAATTATTTGTTTATTTTATTATATTATAGATTTAAAATAAATATTTTATTATATTTTCTAACATAAAATCAGTTATAAAAAATGTTTGATTAAATACAAAGTTAACAAAAATATATATATTCTGTAGTTTTCTCATTTCTTTGTTGAGCAGTTCTCTCTTCATCTCCATCTTTTGGTTAAGTTCAAAAATTTATATTACCCTTTTTAATAAGAAAAACGTTCGATAACATTTTAACATTACGATATTTTGTGATTGGGTTCATGTTAGTATTTATGATTATTATTATTTATTGTAAAATAATTTTGACAATTGATATTATGATTATTACAACAAACGTGGATAATATTAAAATATTGTAAAAAAGTATTCTAAAAGTATTATTACCCTGTTAATAATTATTGACTTTGGACTGCTTAGCACTCCGGTTAATATTTCTTTTGTATTTCTTATTAAGCTTCCTTTTTGGATGCAGGTGAATTGAAAAACTAAGTACGGTAATCTTTTTTTGTTTTCCATTTCCTTATTAAGCTTGACAGACTTTGCGATGTTGTTAAGTTGTTCAACTTCTTCTGATAAGCAACAATCACCTTTACAAAATGAATTACCCTTAAATCAAACAAACAGGTGCAAAGGCCATTGGAACAAAATGTTGTGCTAATCTATTCACCTCTTATGGTGACTATTAACCCAAATATCCATTTTTCCATCTTCTAAGAGAATCCTTAAACCAATGATGCAAAGATGTCTCCTCAACCACTTCTAACCACTTCTACATCGTGCCTATGTCCATCGTAATTGTCAAAGTAAAACGTCCTTGATGAAATCTCACTCGACATTCGAAAATAAGTCATTGTTAATAAAAAGAAATATAGAAATTTTGCAGATACAAAACCAAAAAAATGGACGTATACGAAGAATTTCTTTTCCATGTTTGGGTTTTGTGGTTACTTCATGAATGACAACCTTGTCTTTTCATTGTTGAAAAGAAACATGTTATAAATTTAAAAAACTCAGGAAACAAACAAAAATCAAGATATTAAAATGAAGAATAAAAAAATGACAAAAACTATTTTTCACAATTTTGGTAATTACAAGAATTAAAATAATTCTTGACAATTTACTTTAATAAAAAGATTTTTAGGTACTTTGAGAAATTTTGTACATCCAAAAAATGTATTGATTATCTTTTAAAATATACAATGTAAACTTAACTTATGAGTTATCTTATTAAATATATATATATATATATATATATATATATATATATATATATATATATATATATCAATTCTAGTGGACACATATGTTGTATTTACTTTTATTTTATGACAATAAAAAATAAAAAATAATTAGTTTATCTATTATTAAAAAATAATTAATTTTATAAAAAAAATATACCATTATAAAAACAGTTAAAAATTTAAAGAATAAAATTATAAATAAAATAATTTAGATAAATAAGATAAATAAATGTTAATATGAAAAGATGCTATAGAATTCTTTTTATTAATAGTTATTAGTGAAAACATGTCTGCATGTGTGTTTATGTTTTATAATAAAAAATTAAAATTATTATAATTAAAAAGTGAATATGAATAATTTTTAAAATTTATAAATAGTTATTTTTATTTAGAAAAATTGCTAAAAAAATTAACAAATTTAATAAATATAAAATCGGTAATTAATTTTTATAATTTAAAAAAATGATAGTTAAGAGGTAAAAGTGAAAAAATGTACACAGCATAAAAGTGGATCTCTTTGAATAATAATATAGAAGTATAAATTATTTAAATATTGATTTAAAATAATGAAATGGTTATTTTAATTTAAATATAATTAAATTTATATTAAAGGTAATTTAAACGATAAAAATAAAAAATAAATTATTTTAATTTAAAACATGAATTATTTAAAGGGTATAACTGAAAATAAATGTGTATATGAAAAAAAATTCCATATATATATATAAGGAAAAATACATGTGTATATGTATTTGTAATATCCAATTTTAATAGTATATAATTATTGTTAGAGAGACATCACACATAAACTATTGAAAGTAAGTATAACCAAAAAAGAATATGTATATAAAGCTATTGCAATTATCTTTATAACCATAACATCAAATATTGAAAGTACATATAACCAAAAAAGAATATGGATATAAAGCTATTGCAATTATCTTTATAACCATAACATCAAATATACATAAATATTATACTTATGAGAGTTATATTACATTGAAAACAAAAATGTAATATAATTTCTAAGACTAATCAAACAAAAAATGAAAATTATCTACTTCTAAGCTTCAACAACACTTTTGCTCTACACTGAATCAACTATAGCATCTTCATTTGTTCACACCATTAAAGTGATCATTGTAAATAAGAAAGAACACACAAAAAAAAAGGGTAAGCTAATATACAAAAAACAATCATATTTCACTTTTACATAAGTCGCATGCAAACCTCGTGGGGCCCTAATAATAACCTGGGATGACTGGAGGTTCAACTTACCCCCTTCATTCAAAAAATCGATATCGATTATGGTAGTCGAATCCTCCTCGTCAACAACATCGAGAGCTTCATTGTTATTTTCCTCAATATTTAGACTTGCACTGTCGACTGAATCCAAACATCGCTTGGTTGATCCTTGGCTATCGTGCGAAGACTCAGACGATGACACTGAAGGCGATGATGCATCATTAACATATACCCGATCGTCCCTACCATAAGACTCCTCAAATGAAGAAAAACAAACAATTGACATTATTACCTTTTAACAAGAAAATGAATCGTAAAGCATACGCAACAAAAGAAAAAGGTGATAATGACATACCAACCCCACCTCTATTTATAGAAGCACGTATCTCAATTGTCTTGAAGCCTCAAATGTTAAATCTCTTTGTATATAATGGTTCAAAACAACACTAGTGTAGAAATGGCCTTTAACTCCACGCGTATAATGTCTGACCAACGAAAATCCAACGTAAAAAATAAACGGTGACATTTTTGTAAATAAAACGTTATTATAGAAGTTGGTTCCTCCAGGGTCAGACGTCAAATCCTCCTTTAGACGTCGGCCCCCAAAATCAGACGTCAAATCCTTCTTTAGACGTCGGGCCCCAGATCAGACGTCAAAAAGGTTCAAAAATATCTTATTTTAAGCGCCAATATTAATTTTTTTTATGACATAAATGTTGGGCCCCCAAATCAGACTCGGCAATCCAATCGATTGACCCTACTACATTCTTGGCATAAAGGAAAGACACTCTTAACGAGACCTCAGGTCAAGCGGGGCTACCCGTTAAGTTTAAGCATATCAATAAGCGGAGAAAAAGAAACTAACAAGGATTCCCTTAGTAACGGCGAGCAAACCGGGAACAACCCACCATGAGAATCGGTCGCCCCTAGCGTTCGAATTGTAGTATGGAGAAGCGTCCTCAGTGGCGGACCGGGCCCAAGTCCCTGGAAGGGGCCACTAGAGAGGGTGAGTGCCCTGTTGTGTCGAGACACTTTTGCAAACATTAGACGTCGAACATAGCAGGGGTCGACGTCTAATACACATTAGACGTCAGATCTCTTTCCCCAAACGTCAATAAGCAACGAAAATATCCCAAAAGTAGCGTCAAAATTGATTTTTTTACCAATTAGACATCGGATCTAGAGGGGGGTCGACGTCAAATGCCTTTTTATACCCTAAACACTCAGAATGCGAGCCTCACTTTCTTTTGCGTTTTCGTTTGAGTTTTAGCTTCGTTCACGTTCGTTAGTTACGCGTTTTCACTCTCGCTGCGTTCATCTTCTTCCGCTGCTTTCTCTCGTATTAAGGTAAGTTTTCTTCCACTTTGCACCGTTTAAAATCATTTTGCACCGATTATATTACGTTTGGAACCATTATCTTTCATTTGCACCGATTAAAATTCATTTTCATTAGCTTTTGGTGCAGTTCTTGGGCGCATTCTAGGACAACTGCGGCGATAATTTTCGAATCGTTATTTTGCTCGTTTTTCTCCTCACCCTCACAGCGACACCTGTCTACTCCCTCACCTTTCCAAAAATTGATGTGTGTTGTTCTTACAACAGACGTCAAATTACGTCTCCCACTATGACGTCAGACATTTAACAGACTTCAAAAGCCTAAAATAAGAGACGTTAAAAGCTATTTTTGTGTTAGTGCGATCCAACACTTCACATTCTAACATGTGCAAAGTTTAAAGCATCCCACTTGTCATCCTCAACGGTCATAATTCAACACGAACAGCCAAGAGGGAATATGACACATAATTTTGAGCGACAAAATTATAAACCCTTTTGCAACTTAAATGATGTTTGGGCTTAGGAAGCTTCTGTACAATATGTCTGTCTGGTCAAACTATCAACTGAACAATCAAATCCTTATTCAACAAAATAGTTGAAATTTCTCACATTGAATCGAACGATCAAGAGTACATAATGATTGAACTATCAAGATAAAGAATATTAACTCAAAAACCATTTTGATTAAACAACTTAATCGCAGTTAGCTATGTTTAGACTATAATTATGCCAATGTTATTGAAAAACCCATTATAAAACTTATAAATTCAGATCCACATTTTACATATTAATTACATATTTATTACCTTACTCTCGTAACTGAAATGACTTTTATACCAAATAATCTTTAAGACATGTCTATTACAATTAACAAATAGAAAATAAACTTAAAAATAAGAGGTGAAAAACCACCGGTCAAAAAAATATCAACTCCCTAAAACTACGTAAAACTAAATTAATTTCATATACTATATTAAACTAATCAAGCAAAAAGTATTACCAACTTTATTAGAACTCATTAAAGTATTTATACAAAATTTTAATTTCAAAAGAAATTTAATATTTATGTACGCATTCTTTTAAAACGATAACATAAATTAATCATCCAATTTATTTCATATATAATTTAAAAGTTGGCATTCATAATAGGCCGTCTTATAAGTAATAAGTAAAAATAAATAATCTTAATGATATAGTTCATAGTTAAACTTATTTACTACAACATGTGTACTTATTCGAAACATACATATTAAGCAAGTCCCATTGAAGAGTAACAATTTTTCCATATAAGCATTGTATACTTCATAGGTATGTGATAAGTTTGAAACATCCAAAGTATGAAATTGGTATGCTAGACGTGCAATAGACTTCCTTTATTACCTGATATCTTATAATTTATATGATACAGACTATTAATGAATAAAGTGATATGTATCATAAGTTTCAATATTTAACACACAAAATCAAACAATAATTCCCATAACATGAGATTTGTAACCTCATTTTCATACATTTTACATCAACATACCATTTTCAACTATATTTTATGTACAACAAGATTTTCTTCATGCGACATATAAATAATTTGAATATGCAATCTGTGACATCCCAAATATATAGCAGATATATATGCAAAGACATCACCAATTTATAATATTAGAAAGCAGT
Organism: Vigna umbellata; assembly: GCF_029865625.1. Classification (NCBI taxonomy): domain Eukaryota; kingdom Viridiplantae; phylum Streptophyta; class Magnoliopsida; order Fabales; family Fabaceae; genus Vigna; species Vigna umbellata. The sequence goes on from NC_142165.1 coordinate 101,829,384, forward strand.
TAAGAGATGTACTTAAAGTATTATAGGATTACAGTTTCTAGAATTTACTAAGAAATTAAAACTTCAAGCACTAGAGTATTCCAAAATATGCCCAGAATTTGAAACTTAAAACATAACAAGGTTCTTCAAAAGGACATAAGAGAATTAAGAATTCCTAGTGAGTCTAAGCTGCAGCATCATCTTCATTTCTCTCCAATGTTGCCTCCTAAGAAACCTCATATTCCTCTGCTCACATCCAAGTGGATGATCATTGCAAAAGAAAACACATACAACAAGCACACAAACAAGCAAGGGTGAGCTAATTATATAAAAGCATGCATCATATTCAGCACATAACATACAGGAGTTAACTTAAATCAAAGCAGTTTAAGGCATACATCCTAGCATGTTATCTTCTAGACTTGACTCGTCCGGACTTTAGAATGATAGTCGAGCTATGGCGGGTCCTGCACTCGTGGTGACTTATGAAACTTGGGTTCCCCACCCTGCCACACTCACGAGATTAGCCTGTTCCGGGCCTTGAGGCATACTGGAAGACCTCCTGCTACTCCTCACCACATGGATTAATCCCTCTACTTGAGTATGATTAGCCATTGGAGTTTCAGAATGACCCCCAAGACTGAGCCCCTACTTTCATTCTAAAACACTAAGAATCTCACCGAGAGATCCTACACTGATGGAACTTGATTTACAACTTGGATTATACTTTCATCACTTTGTAATCATATACTTTCTGCCAAAATAAACATATACACAATCTCAACAATATACATCACTCATCACTTACAAATTATAAAAATAACATCTCCACAATTGAACCTAAGTTAATCAATACCAAGAATCAAACAACTCCAACTAATCCACAACAGCTCATAAAATGAATCAATTTATACATACCTACAAGTAATATAATTATTGATTAACACTCACGTTTCAATATAATAAACAATTATCCTTACTTTATTATATATATATATATATATATATATATATATATATATATATATATATATATATATATATATATATATATATATATATATATATATATATATATATATATATATATATATATATATATATATATATATATATATATATAGGGGTTTGCTAACGCGCGTACGCCTGTTTTTCAGTTGGTACATTTTAGCAATGTGTACCGGGTTTTAGTAGACAAAAATATCCTTATATATCATGGATTCTAAGTTTTAAGGTTAAGGGTATTTTAATAATTTTCATTCTTAAAACTTAAAAAAAAAAAAAGAAACCCTCCAAACCCTTACTCACCTCTTTCATTCCTGTCAATCATTTCTCTTTCATCTCTCTCACTCCAACCTTTTCTCTGTCATCCTACTGTAGCCCCAATTGAAAAAATCAGAAACACTTGCCTTTAAAAAATTGCCTTTGTAAAGAGTTGAGTCATTGACATATTCACCTTCAAGGCAAAGGTTCATTCAAGATCTCTTCAATTTCACCATCTTCACTAACCTCTCTAATTTCATCATCTGTATTTGTTGAATCATAATCTCTAAAAAAACCCTCCAGGCCAATTATCAATTCTTTCGGATGTCATTATACTTGTGAAAATTAGATAAAATTATATACAACAAAAATTATAAAATGAAAACTCGTTATAAAGTCATTTTTTTTAAGAAATTGTTTAACAATTGAGTGTTTTTGATTTTTTTCCTGGCCAATTACCAATTCCTTTGATGTGATTATGCTTGTGAAAATTAGATAAGACAAAAATTATAAAATAAAAACTCATTATAAAATCATTTTTTGTAAGAAATTGTTTAACAGAGAGTATTTCTGATTTTTTCCAGGTCAATTACCAATTCCTTTGTGCTTGTGAAAATTGGATAAAATTAGATAAAACAAAAATTATAAGATGAAAACTCATCATAAAATCATTTTTTTGTAAGATTGTTTAACGGCAAGTGTTTCTGATGTTTTTCAATTGGGACTATAGGTAGGGATGAACAGAGAAAAGATTAGAGTGAGAAAGAGAAAAGAGAAAGAGTTGAAAGGAATGAGAGAGGTGAGTAAGGGTTTGGAGGGTTTCTTTTTTTTTTTTTTAGTTTTGAGAATGAAAATTATTAAAATATCCTTAACCTTAAAACTTAGAATCCATAATATATAAGGGTATTTTTGTCTACTAAAATCCGGTACACATTGCTAAAATGTACCAACTGAAAAACAGGCGTACGCGCGTTAGCAAACCCCATATATATATATATATATATATGATACGTAACTAATATATATATTATATTATATATATATATATATATATATATATATATGTATATATTTATGTATTTATATATGGATCCTTACTTTGAATTCCAAATACACAGTGATTGATTTTCTAAAATTATAATTTACTAGAAATTAACACATGATAACTTTTATGAATCTACAATCAACTTGTTTTATTTTATTTTCATCCTAGTAGAGATCTTTCTTTACCCTAATTGGTCACCGGAGAGGACCCAGATGTCTGAACGCATCAAACTCACCTTGCACGCCAGCACATATGACTAGTCACAACTGACTGGACCAGGCCAGGGCTGCTCTATGACCAGGGATGCTCTATGATGAGGGATGTGCCAACTCAGGTTTTTAACCTACCAACAAAGAAAGGCTCTCAATAATTAACAATTAATTTATTTAAATTATCTACCATGTTCTCTTATGCTCTAAATCTAAAATGACTAATTTTAATATTTTCACTTCCTCTCATAGCAACCTCAAACAGTACTTGTACATCTATTTAATACCCATATACATACTTACAGAACCCTTACTCCCGACCTTCCAACAAGATCAATTTCAGCCAACAAACTCATTCAAAACAAATTAAATTCATCACATCACAACATGCACAATTTCACAGTTTCAATTATAACACCCAATACAATAAAAGTCATAAAAATTCATATGCATATATTTTTATAAAGTAAATTCATACAAAAAATAATTAGCTCCCCTTACCTTGGAGTTGAGCAGTATAGCCAACTAGAGTGCCCTAACAGTGCCTTCACAGAGAAAACTCAAACAGTGCCCTACAACCACCCGTCCAAATCGAAAACTAATCAGATGGATAGGAAGCCCTCAACTCCGTGAGTGAAAGAACACCACTTAATCGATATTTCAACGGTTCAAATGAGTGTAAAGGTAGAGAGAAGGCAGAGAAGGAAGGAGGAAAACTGAGTTTAGAGAGAGAAGGAGAGAAGAAGTGGAAAATGAACTCAGAGTTGGAAGGTGAGGCCTCTTTTGAGCTCCTACTGCCCTTAGTTTCTTGGGCCAGGCTGTAGGGCCCAATGGTATTTCATTTTTCAGGCTCTTACACAATCCAACATTTTTTTTATATTTATACAACACTCATGCTTAATCAATTAAAGAAGATGATAACAAAATAATTAGTTAAAGAAATATATCTTAAAGAAGTATTCTTTTTATACTCAAAGTGAAAGTAAATTTACTAAAGATGATTTTTACTTTACTTTTACTTGAATAAAGTAAAAATATCAAACATTACATTTGTTTGAAAAAAATATATCAAATGATACACTCAATTTAACATTCAAATGATGTCATATCTTAAACAATTAACTTATACAAAACATAAAATAATACACTCATTTAAGAATATTAGATAGAAAATTATATTTTGACTCACATAATTTTTTTACTTTCATTTGACACTATTCTCTCTTACTTTTTACTTTATTCTTTCTTAAAAAATTACAAAAATTCATTTTTCTATAATTATTTTACCTTTAGATGTGTCAAAAGAAGGTAAATATGTCTCATCTTATCATTATTTTATGAGATAATACATTGAACGAAGAAGATTATTAAATTACTTATACAATATTTTTGTTTAGAGAACCATAATTTCATTTAAGTAAAAATATATATAATACATTTGTTTAAAATATTAAAACAATACATTTTACATTAAAACTAAGACAAATATTTATCACTATTCTTGTCTTTGAATCAAAATTTAAATCATAAATAAAAAATTTATACATAATTTAATTTATTTTAAATATATATTTTATTTTTTAATACGTGGTTAATGTCAATAAAAAAACATAACGGAGCAATATGCAGACATTTCCTTTCTAAAATATGATAAAGATGAAAGTGTTACTCCATCAAGCATGTGACATGTATGATATATTTTTTAGGTACTGATGTGCTTTTTAATTTCAGTGTTTCTAAAAATATTTAACATGTTTTTTCTAAAACATTGGAATTATATATCTTGTTTAAACCATTAATATTTTAAATATTATTTTCCCATCTGCTTTATTTTTTTAAATCCATTATTTACTTGGGCGACACGTTCTGCTGGGTAACATAATAAGTATATTTGTTTGGGAATATCCTATTGGGTCGGGTCAAACCCGGTGATATAGTTCTTGAACTCTTTCTCACACAGCGATCGAAGCAATCGTTGATCACTCGAAGCAAACATGGGTGGTGGAAACAGAAGATCGAAAGGAAGAGGAAAACCGAGCAACAACACCAGTGGCAACGGCACTCCAAACAACCCTAAATCTCGAAGTAAAAGAGGTTCAGATGTCAAAACAGCATTGTTTGTCGAAGGTGGTTTCTTGTCCGATTGGCACCTTCCCTCTCCCACCCACACTCCAGGTTTCAGAAACTCTTTAATTTATTGTTGAAATCTTATCATTGAACTTTTGGTTTTTGCTATTATTCTTGAACTTGGATGCTTGCATGCTTTCTTGGGTTGCAGGGAGAAATTCTGCGAAAGTTTTTTTAATCAAGATTCCTTTATTGTTGAAATCTGGTCATTGAATCTTTTATTCTTGGCTATTTTTCTTGAATTCGGGTGGGTTGCGTAGAGAAAGTCTCAGTTTTTTGTTATGAAGATTTCTGTATTGTTAAAATCTGGTGCTTCCATGCTTTGTTTTGTAACTGGGTTACAGGGAGAAATTCTTAAGAAGCTATTTTTTTTTTTATCAAGAATCCGTTACTGTTAAAATCTGATAATTGGATTTTGTTTATCGTTATCATCATTGTTTAATTTGGGTGCTTCTTTTTGAACCGGGATGCAGCAGGGAGAAGTTCCGGCTCCAATAACAAGTCCGGGAGCCAACGTAGAGCAGAAGGCTCTGCATCTAAAAGAGTGTTGGCAAAATCTTCCGGAGCTACTATTGGATACAGTTATCCTTCACTAGATTATCAGGTTTGTTGTAACCGATAGGGATGTTAGTTTTCATGATTTTTCCTTGTAAACTGGAACATTGCATATCTGCTTTGTTCATTATGTTTTTACCTGTTCTGTCTTCATTATCATTGTACCTTGCTTGTCTGCAGTATATATTGTTATCGGTGATACTTTAATTCGATGTCAGCTGTGAATCTGTTTTTTCTTGTGCGTGTAAGCAACCAAAATGAATTGTGTTACTTAATCAAATATGTATTTAAACTTTTACAATGTGTATTCTGAAGTTTGTTAGTGCGTTACTACTATGTCTCCTGGTGGAAGGTATTGTCAACATCCTCATGAATAGTTGAAAATTATATTTTTCATCTTTTAACTTGTGTTCAGCATGTTTTTGTGTCTCTGGTTTAGTATGCATTTCGTTATGTATAGATACGATGAGCTGTGTTTGTAGTTTCTGCTGAGTAACTGGCGATTGATGTTACATTACCAGGAGGTAACTTCCGTTGGGACTGGGAACAGCACTAAAGATAGTAATGTAAATCAGCTGCAACCTTTTGTTTTGGCGGACACCAAGCAGGACATCAAAAAGTGCCAAGTTACTGTTCATGCAGACGGAACACCTCCTTCAAAACCGAACACTGTGAAATATACATACAGTTATGATGTAGATTTTGTTTTGGGTGACAGCTCTCATAAAGGTTTAGGTTTCCCTTCTGAACAAGACAAAAACACCAGTAGCTTTGGCATTTCACAGGAACAGATGCCCCAATCAACTCCAGTTTTAGATTCATCATCATTTGAGAAGGATGGTGGTTCTGATGAGGGTATGGATTATGAGTTAAGCAATGAGATGGTGGAAGACTTTTCACCAAACGTTTCTGCTGAGAGAAATTCAGGGTTTCTGTCAATTGGAGGTCTTAAATTATATACTGAGGACATTTCAGACGATGAAAATGAAGAATATAATGAAGACTCATCGGATGAGGAGAGCTCCACATCTTCTGTGCCAGAAGAATTACTTGAGTCATCTGAAAATAATGATTCAGAATACACATCTGATAGTGATTCAGACATTGATGAAGATGTGGCAGAAGATTATCTAGAGGGAGTTGGTGGTAGTGAGAACATCTTGGATGCAAAATGGTTGCTAAAACCTGATATGAACGAGTCAGATGATGATAGTTCTTCTAGTAGTTGCTATGATGAGGCATTGAAAAAGCTGGGTGGCTTTGCCCTTCAAGAAGCCTCCAGGGAATATGGCATGCAGAAAAATAAACCAAGGAAGAAACACTGTTTAAATTCTGGACCATTAGCCTTGGAAAACCTAATGATGGAAAAGGATCCGAGAACCATTTCTTCTAGAAAGAAGCATGTGCCTCGGTTCCCTCACTCTTGGCCTTCACATGCGCAAAAGAGTAAAGCTTCCAAAAAAATGCATGGTACCAGCGTTACACATCCACATAAGCGTTTTTCTTTTAGTTCTAAGCTTTTACTTGATGTTAATCTGTCTCATTGAATTTAAATTATACTTTTTAACTGATAAAGCATTGAACTTTCCAGTCAAAGTCCTGGTAATAACTTGTTCAGAAACAAGGCATTCTCAATTTGTGTAGAGGGGGTTTAGTAACATTTATCAAACGCTCTTTTCAAAGCACCCTCTGTTGTTGGGTGAATCTCATGTGGTTTTCACTACATATGTTGTTCCCATTCCCAGACTAATGGAATTCACATAAATTTCAATCAATAGAGTAGAGTGTGTTTTTAAAACTCCAAATTTATGTATACCTTCAGTTTGTTGCTTGAGCTTTGAATTCCATGACTGTATTATATTGGATTCTCTTTTATAAAGATATCCAAGTTGTGGAAGTCTGGTTCAAGGTTATTGGGTTTTGATATCCATGGAGTTTGAAACTGGAAATGTGTGCTTGTGTGTGCTCATCTGTTCATTCTTTAAGTTTGATGAGAATGTAATAGTATAGACTTTCAACCACTTCATTTTGCTAAAACTGATTCTATACAGGTGAAAAAAAGAAACTTCGTAAGGAGAGGATTGCTGTGAAGCGCAGAGAAAGAATGCTGCATCGTGGGGTTGATCTAGAGAAGATTAATTTGGTATGGAAACAATACTTTCTAAAGTTTTTTTTTTCTTTTTTGCTTCAACCTTTTATCTTTAAGAAACACTTGTCAGTTTTCAACATATTTGATACATGTATATATTAACAAGATTTACTTATGATTGCCTATAACAGAATAGGTTCCCTCTTACGAACTAACATTCTGTGCTTGATTCTACAAGCTTTCTCACTTGCATTTGGTGATTCCATATGCCTTTTACATGCAATTGTTCTTTCTAATCATGTAGAAGTTCTATATTGAAGTCTCATGCTTATCTTAACAATTGCTAAAAAAGTAGTGTAAGATCAAGTTTCTCTTCGTATTTAGGTATTATTTTACATCTTAGAGACTTGGATGGCTCTAGGAAATTTGGACCAGGAACATGCTTTTGTGTCTGGTTAGGGATTATGTGTGGCCTTACCTATATAACAGCTGTATGAAGCACATATGACTTTGAAACCAGATCAAAAGGAAGAACCACAAAAAGAGAGATCGCATTGCTCCATTGTTTAGGAACACATTGCACTGCACATTATCTGATTCTTCTATTTCTACATTCCAAATCATAACATTCTTTGCTGAGTATAAATACATCTTTTCAAAGTTAAACATATTGAACTTAGATGAGGCAGTTTATGTATGTTCAAAATTGGAATTGTTTTCGCCGTCACATCTCAACATAACTTTTTCATTTTTTGGAATTCTAGAAATTACAACAAATTGTTTTGGAGGAAGTGGATATATTCTCTTTTCAACCTATGGATTCTCGGGATTGTTCACAGGTGTGTATCCTGGCTGTAATAGTTCTATCTCATGGTCCTAATAATAGTTATTTTTCTTTTTAAAATGCATAAGCACCACCAAAAGTTTCTCATCAGTGCCCTGTTCTTGTCAAATAGATTTTGCACAAAAAAAGGGATTTGTAAGAAAAGTAAAAAAGGGATTTGTAAGAAAAGTAATCATAAAGGGATTGTGTGTTTGAATAAGGTACATGTCAAGTTTGGAACAGTCAAACAGTTTGGGATGGTAAAGCCATATGTAATTTATCGGGGCTCTTTTTTGCATTACTATCTTTCAAGAATTCCGTGCATGTCCAAAAGCCCAAACCATAGATTTTGTCCAAGAAAACAGTTGTATGCTATTTGTTTTTGCATAGCAGCTGGTTTCATAAATGTTTAAATACCTTATGCCTCCCACTGATGTGGGTTCTCAATGAATATAGATACAAAGATTAGCAGGGATTTATCAATTGCGGAGTAGCTGCCAAGGTTCTGGCAAAAAAAGGTTATAGTGATGTTGCCTTATTTATTCATAAAATTAAATGTTAATACCTGTAAATTTAATAAACTTTGTATTTTGGTTTTAGATTCGTGACAGTGACGCGGACACAGTCTACATCCATGCCATCTTCAAGTGGTAGACAGCGCTTGGAAAAGGTTTTATATTGTTATAACATTTATACTTTTTCCTCCTGTTTTTCATCCCTGTCTTTGAGATAGTTTGACCCATCCCCATCTCGTTTTTTTTCAGTGTTGCATCCTAATTCTTTTAAACCTTGAAATATCTGCTCGAGTTTTTTTATATTTCAATAACTGGACATTTCTTTCAAAACCTTAGTATTTTTTACTCAATACATGTATTTGCTATAGTTGAGACTGACTATTATACAAACTTCAGCTGTTAGGAGTTGATGATGAGGATGCCGATTTTTCTGTTGCTGATAATGTAAATAAGAAACCTGTGAGCGGAGGCAGAAGAGTTGGAAAGGGACATACTAAACAGAACAATTTTAGATTGCAAGAACTACAATCTCCCCAAAACAAGTTCTCAGGCAGTCATAAAGTGAAGGACAAGAGAGGGAGTGGGCAAAAAGTTTCATATGCTAATCAGCCTGTCTCATTTGTATCAAGTGGCATGATCCGTTCTGAAACTGATCCTGTTATAGTTGTTGAGGCTGAAGAGACTTATAGGAAGGGTGTCACTAACTCTGCCAATATAGGATCATTTGAAGAACATACTACTGGTTTTGGTTCAAAAATGATGGCTAAAATGGGGTACATGGAGGGAGGAGGACTGGGGAAAAATGGTCAAGGTATGGCACAACCTATTGAGGTTATTCAAAGGCCTAAATCACTTGGTTTGGGTGTAGAATTCTCCAACAACCCAGGTGCTGAATCATTTGGTTTGGATGTAGAATTGTCCAAAAACCAAGGTGAAATAGCTAGGAACAGATCTTCAAGAGTTGGTGCTTTTGAAAAACATACCAAAGGCTTTGGGTCTAAGATGATGGCGAAGATGGGCTTTGTTGAAGGTAAGGGATTAGGTAGAGAATCACAAGGCATCACCACTCCATTGACTGCTCTTAGGTTACCAAAGTCACGAGGACTAGGTGCCAAAAGTTGATTTAGACATTATTTATTTTCAGTCTTTGTATGTAATTGTATTGTGCGTTGCTTAAACCTTTATAATTGAGACATGTTGAAGCTTCATAATCAAGAATACCAACCCTTTACGTTAGTGTCACTTCAATACCTGTATAAAATAAATGGACGTTTATCATTAATTTTCTGTGCTAACATGGTTATAGCTGTAATAATTAATAGCCAAACCCAACAGCTTTATGAGGATCAATTTATGTGCCATATGGTGGAGTTATACTTTTTGTGCTGATTTCCAGCCTAAATAGAACACCTTTTTATGACCTCTATTCGTAATTTGGAATAAGCCGAGGTTTTAACAGACTTTTAAAAGTCAGTGGAAGTGAGTCGAAAACATTTGTCTTCGGTTTAATCTATGAGTTGTTGGTGGATTAAATGATTTGACTCACTAACTTATTTAGTTACAATTTTTTAAATTAAAAGAATTATAATTTTTTGTAATTCAAATTTAAATATTTTTATTTTAAAATGATGTTAAATTTCAAAAACTAGTCAAAATAAAAAAATTAACTTACAAATCAAATGTAATTCAAAAGCAAATTCAATAAGTGAATAAATAAATTTATAATATTAATAATTTTTGTGTCACTTATTTACAAGGTTAAACTCTTGAATGAATATATTTATATTTGAGACATTTTTTTTTCATTATTCTCATTTACAATACAATAAAAAAATATTAACTAATAATATTAAACCACAAAATAATAAATAATTAAATTAAATTATGTGCATTTGTGAGCTAACTCGGTTTACCACGAATTCAACTTGGGTAGACCGAGTTCTAAGTGAGCTGGGTTGAAAATTGGCCTGTATAAAAAAATTTATTTTTTTCAAATCCAACTCGATCCGAATGCGTGGTGGGCCGGGTTGGCAGACATGTTCTAACCCATTTTGAGAGCACCAACATAAATAAGGAAAAAAAAATTAAAATTACTTGTTTGTTGTAGTGTTGTTGGTCCACACTTTAATGAAGTATGTCTTAAACTAAATGATCCAAGTATAATTTACATATTAAAAAAAAATAGAGGTCATGCCCTAGAGGTGTATGTATACTCAAGACAATATAAACATAAGCACCAAACATGGATTGTTTCTCACAGTCTATCACATTTTAACATGCTTCCATTAACACTTATCATGCCTCAACTGAAAATTCACTAACATCTTGCATTTGACTTTGGCATTTTTCATAATGTAGAACCTACAAAGCATCTGATAAGCTTTAGAAAATATATTGTCAATGATATTCATCAAAACAAAGTCTCTCTGTCAGTAACAATAATGTGTGGACGACCCTCATATGTCATAAATATTCCTCTGAACCTTTCTAATACCCAGTGAAATTATTTTGGTGTTCACTTGATAACAATGCAAAGGTAGCTATAAATGTCAACCTTGTTGATGTGGCGCCGACTATCTCAAGTAAGGGAAGACGATATTTGTTTGTCTTGTACGTGATATCCATCAAGAAATCTATATTAAACGAATTTAACAAGTGGACTGCATTGAGATGTGTGCAGAATAGGTCACTTATCACGTCAGAATTGTCTAAAAATCTGCTCCACTGGATGTATTTATCTCAATCTAACATCATCATCAACTGTTGCATTTCAGTTCTTGATCCTCTCAAAAATCATTTGTATGTGTACTTTGTGTTATCTATTTGTTTCATAGTTGTCACATTAATATCGTTATGTTCTTTAAGAGTCAACAGAATATTCGAGGACTTTACTTAACTCTTAGTCATGTCAACAAATATTGATTGTTGAGCCACATTTAACCTTCTAACAAAAGAATGACCAACCAAATTCTCAATTAATTCATGGTTGTAATAGCCGCAAATAACCCTAAAAACCCAACCCTCTCCATTAGGATAGGGTTTTCGCCTCGACCTAAATGGACACCCACATTTTTTTTGTTCTAGATACACAGGATTGAAAATCTAGTTTATACTACCTATACTTCTCACTCCTTTCACAACTTAATAAAACGAATGTCTTTCTTTCAGTTTCACCACTTGTTGTGTTAGATCTTATAATGACCACAATAAATCCAAGATCGAATGCAATATTTCAAACTCATTCAATTAAATCATCATGTGAAGAAAATCTTTTATCTGTAATAAATTTATTTATATAATCACCCTCAACCACTTTATTTACAAAAGAAAAAAATTGAGACAAAAACATAATTATCCATCTTATAGTATTAATCACAACCTACAATAAACATAGTTATCACTAAATATTTCTCAATTTAATAATAATAACAACACAAATTCAAAATTAAATAATAGATAAAAGCAACATCACATATTACAAATTATTAAATAAAAAACAACACAAGATATTAAAATTAAATAATAATTAAAAAACATAAACATATTATAAATTAAATAAAAAATTAAAAACATTAACACGTATTAAAAATTAACTAACAAATAAAAACAACAAAAACATGTTAAATATTAAATATTAAATAAAAAATATAGACATATTATAAATTAAATAAAAAATTAAAAACATTAAGACATAAATTAAAAATTAAATAAAAAACAACAAAACACAATAAAAATTAAAATATAATTAAAAAACAAAAACATATTATAAATGAAGTGAAAACAGGGGTGCAGATCATATAGTTAAAAAATGGTTGGTCAAAATTTATTACGCTTTTCATTTATTTCTCACCGGTGCATTTACTTTATTCTTTTTAAATTGAAGGGTACATGTCTCCATTGGAGGTGCAGGACGAAATTAGGACGAAATTAGTGAGGTGCGGGAGAATTCCTCTTGAATTCTTGTCTACGATTCTTGAATTCGGGTGAGATGCTGGAAGAAACTCTCAGTTTTTGGTCATCAAGACTTCTTTATCGTTAAAATCTTTTCTTGGTTCTTCCATACTTTTCTTTTGTAAATGGGTTGCAGGAAGAAATTCTTAAGTTAGTGTTTTTTATATCAAGAATCCGTTTACTGTTAAAATATGATAATTGTATTTTGTTTAACGTTATCATTCTTGAATCTGGGTGCTCTTTGGGATCGGGATGCATTATCTTGCATGCATTTTCCTTGTAAACTGGAACATTGCATATTTGCTTTCTTCATTATGTTTTTACCTGTTCTGCCTTCACTCTCCTTGTACATTGCTTGATGGTAGTGACAACATCTTGGATGCAGAATGATGATATGAACGAGTCAGATGATGATAGTTCTATGATGAGGAATTGAAAAAGATGGGTGGATTTGCCCTTCAAGAAGCGTCCAGGGAATATGGCATGAAGAAAGATAAACCAAGGAAGAAACGCTCTGTAAATTCTGGATCTTTAGCTTTGGAAAGCCTACTGATGAAGAACGATACAAGAACCAATTCTTCAAGAAAGAAGCATGTGCCTCGGTTCACTCATTCTTGGCCTTCACATGCTCAGAAGAGTAAAGCTTCCAAAAAAATGCATGGTACAACTGGTTTCATAAATGTTTAAATTCCATATACATGCTATAGTTGAGACTGACTATTATACAAACTTCACCTGTTGGGAGTTGATGATGAGATGCCGAATATTCTGCTGCTGACTATGTAAATAATAAAAAAAAAACTGAGTGAAGACAGAAGAGTTGGAAAGAGACATACTAAACAGAACAATTTTAGATTGCAAGAACTTCAATCTTCCCAGAACAAGTTCTCAGGCAGCCATAAAGTGAAGGACAAGAGAGGGAGTGGACAAAAGGGTTCATACGCTAATCAGCCTGTCTCATTTGTATCAAGTGGCATGATCCATTCCGAGAGTGTACCTGTTACAGTTGTTGAGGCTGAAGAGACTTATAGGAAGGGTGTCACTAACTCTGCCAATATAGGATCATTTGAAGAACATACTACTGGTTTTGGTTCAAAAATGATGGCTAAAATGGGGTACATTGAGGGAGGAGGACTGGGGAAAAATGGTCAAGGTATGGCACAACCTATTGAGGTTATTCAAAGGCCTAAATAACTTGGTTTTAGTGTAGAATTCTCCAACAACGCAGGTGAGCCAGCTGTGAAGATATCTTTAAGAGTTGGTGCTGAATCACTTGGTTTGAATGTAGAATTGTTCAAAAACCAAGGTGAATTAGCTAGGAACAGATCTTCAAGAGTTGGTGCTTTTGAAAAACATACCAAAGGCTTTGGGTCTAAGATAATGGCAAAGATGGGCTTTGTTGAAGGTAAGGGATTATCATAAGGCATCACCACTCCATTGACTGCTCTTAGATTACCAAAATCACGAGGACTAGGTGTCAAAAGTTGATTTAGACATATAATTTCTTTTTTGTGTTTGTATATAATTGTACTGTGTGTTGCATTAAACCTTATGATTCTGCCTTGTAATTTAGATTTACTATGGGATGACCATCTCTTGAATCACACTGTTAGAATCCAAATTCCGGCTCCGTTATTTATTTTTTAGACAATTCTCATAGTAAAAGGCAAGTCATCAAAGACTGGTATGTCATTAAGGCATTCTCATGTACGATCTCTGAATTCTTTAATGCTCTGGTTACTCTCTAGTTTTCGTATTGGCCCTGTACGGTTTTCAGTTTCCAATTGAAAGCGTCTTGTTTTGGATTTAATTTCGAAGAGAAGAAAGGGAAACTTCAGCAAAAAGGTAGGTGTTCCCTTTCATTCTCAATGGCAATTGGGCAAGATAGCATTGTTGCATGCCATATATCCATCTCAATAAACTAAAGTAATCCATATAAGGGATTTAATCATTTAAGAACCATTGGTGTTCAGCCATATTAACACTGCATATTTATAATGTAATTTCAACACTTTCTTAAAAAGAAAATCGCCAGGTCCAATCTTATTTTTCTTTGTCAACATTAGATACGAAGGTTTAACGTTGTCAAATGACCTGCTACTTTTCCACTTAGATCTATTTTTAAGTTACCTACATGCTGAAACTTCATAATTGAGAATACCAACCCTTTACGTTAGTGTCACTTCAAATACCTCTATAAAATAAACGGATGTTTTCCACTGCATTACTCATCACGTCTGTCACAGCTAGCTTTTCAAATGGAGGCCCGTATTACACCTTTTTCTTTGGTATTTTATTTAAAAACTAAATATATGAGACATATTATTCTAGTTTGTTGAGATAGATACATCACATACAACATGCAACATATACCATGTCATCTTGCTCAGTTACTGTTGGAAATAATGATAAAACAACTGCCATTTGCTAGTGAAGTTTTCTTTTCTGCTCTCTGATTAAATCTAATTTCATCTTTGCATCTATATATATGTGTGTGTGTGTGATGTCTTTGACTTTTACTATAAGAAGTCTAAAAGTAAATATTAAGAAGCTTTAAGGGTTCCATCATACTGATCAAGTGATTCTGATCCCATAGTAAATCTAAATTACAAGGCAGAATCATAAGGTTTAATGCAACACACAGTACAATTATATACAAACACAAAAAAGAAATTATATGTCTAAATCAACTTTTGACACCTAGTCCTCGTGATTTTGGTAATCTAAGAGCAGTCAGTGGAGTGGTGATGTCTTATGATAATCCCTTACCTTCAACAAAGCCCATCTTTGCCATTATCTTAGATCCAAAGCCTTTGGTATGTTTTTCAAAAGCACCAACTCTTGAAGATCTGTTCCTAGCTAATTCACCTTGGTTTTTGGACAATTCTACATCCAAACCAAGTGATTCAGCACCAACTCTTAAAGATATCTTCACAGCTGGCTCACCTGCGTTGTTGGAGAATTCTACACTAAAACCAAGTGATTTAGGCCTTTGAATAACCTCAATAGGTTGTGCCATGCCTTGACCATTTTTCCCCAGTCCTCCTCCCTCCATGTACCCCATTTTAGCCATCATTTTTGAACCAAAACCAGTAGTATGTTCTTCAAATGATCCTATATTGGCAGAGTTAGTGACACCCTTCCTATAAGTCTCTTCAGCCTCAACAACTGTAACAGGTACACTCTCGGAATGGATCATGCCACTTGATACAAATGAGACAGGCTGATTAGCGTATGAACCCTTTTGTCCACTCCCTCTCTTGTCCTTCACTTTATGGCTGCCTGAGAACTTGTTCTGGGAAGATTGAAGTTCGTGCAATCTAAAATTGTTCTGTTTAGTATGTCTCTTTCCAACTCTTCTGTCTTCACTCAGTTTTTTTTTATTATTTACATAGTCAGCAGCAGAATATTCGGCATCTCATCATCAACTTCCAACTACAGAATGTTGTATAGCAGTGAGTTTCCACTACAGAAAGTTGAAGTATAGATAATTCTGAATATGCATCATCATATATGTCCTACTACTAAGTAAAATAATCAGGTTTTGAAAGAAAAATCTAATTATCGAAAAATAAAAGATTTCACATAAATATTTCAAAGGTTAAACGAATTGGAATGTATTTCAAGAACTAGATAAAAACTTGAGAAAAAAGTACAAAATATTTCCTAATGCAAACATAATTTTCAAGATGTAACCAAGTAACAAATATTTTAATTACCTGTTTATAATAATAATTTTGTACATGTTTAAAAAATAGTTATTATTACCAGAAACATTAATTAAACATTTATTTAGAAACTAATTTTACTAATTAATGGTTTTATTTAAATTTAAAACATTAAAGATATTTTTAGAGAAACTACTCTTTTTAAAATGTATATTTTATAATGTAACTTATTTGAATTTATATTTTTAGAAAAACTTAATTTATTTATATTAATATGTTATTATATAATTTTGTTTAGATTATACTTTAATATTAAATTTATTTTTATTCTTTTTTAAGTATCCAAGTTATAATAGATATCTATTGGTATAAGTTTGTTTTTTTTAATATACTTGCTCTGACTTATTACCAGCCTCTTGATGAAAAGATTTTATTCATTAATAAGTTATTTAATGTATATTTTTACAGTAACAAATTATGTGTGTATAGTTAATTATATACATAGTCTTTTTTATTTATTTTTTATATTAAAAAATAATTTATAATAACTATTTTTTTCTTTTTCTATTCCCTTAATTTTGTTTTTTTGGACAGATTATTGAACCTGGGGAACATGAGACTCTGTATAGCCTATATTAGAAGACTAGTGAACCTGCAAATTACATGAGATGTATAAAATTGTATTTCCTATTATTTTTTCTGTATCATTATGTTGTTCTTAATAAAATAATTAGTTTTAATCTTTCAGTCAGTTTTATCTATTTACTTGCAACTGTTATAATTATTACTGTTACAGTGCTATTAATACGAGTAAAAATAACTTTAATTTCTTACATAAGAATTCAAATGTAGGTTGAATTGTTTTTAAGTTGACTAAACAATGAATGAGAATAAGTACAATTTTTAAGTTGAAATTTTTAGGTAAATAATCATAAATAATATTAGTGGATACTTCATAGAAATTACAATCGGTATTCTGTGTTTATTTTCTGTTAATTAATTACATGTGCAACACATTTAAAGTACAGTATTTGTTAACAACAAATTATATTTTTAAAGATTCCTATTAATAATAATAAAATAGATCAGGTTAAAAGGAATACTTCATTCACGTTTAAAATTTATACGATCACTTACACAGATAAATAAATAAATATTATTTAACTGCTGAAGTATATACTTTTATGATATATATAGTTTTAAAAAACATGTTATTTTTGGTAAGAATATATTCCTTACGATGTTAAATCGATATTTTAATAAGGTAGTTGACCCTGTTAAATTATTTAAATGTTGGAAAATTCTTTTTCTGTCTGTATTAAGTGCATGAGAGATGAGGTGATTTCTGAATACTGGGACGTCAGAAATGCTAACATATTATATTTAATAAACCCTATTCTTCATTTAGTGTACCGAACTTATAAATTTATAATTTAACTATAAAAGTAATATATTAATAGTGTTCCTCGTAATAAATAATACCAGTAACACTATTGTTAATTCTGACTTTTGGAATGTATATAACTCAAGCTTTTATTCCGCTAGAATAAACCATACGTTATGACAATAATAGTAAGAAGTAATTAATACGCAAAAAACTTGTAATTTAATAAAGGATATATCTTTTGTATTCTTTAATTACGGATGTTTATTATTATTTGTACGGAAAAAAAAACATAGATAAATATACAAAAGGGTAATATAGTAATCGAAGGCATGAGTTCTCATGAAAATGAGATTGAGAACAGTGAAAGAGAAGCAGTGCGAGGGAGAAGAAGGGAAAGGAAGCATATAAATTTGCAGTTCCCGGGTTCAACGCCCTCTTTTCACCGTTTCGCGTGTTATTTTTTTCTTTCTTTCCATAAATTGTAGATTCCTCAAACTCAATTTCCACGCCGATTTTCTTCCCTCTGCCCTCTGGTGAGTGAAATCCACATGCATTTCAATGGCTTTTTCCTTTATATATACCTGCATTTCGTCTTTTAAGTCCTGCCATGTTGTAAAGTGCCATCTCTTGCTATCTGCATTCTCCCAGAACTGAGTGCCTTGTTAGAGCTTCTTTTTTTTTTTTCCTTTTTTTACTTTTCATTTTGTGTTGTTAACATCTACCTATATGGATCTTTCAGATCTGACGAAAAACCGTCCAAAAATGGAGTCTTGTCGTGGATTTAGAATGTGGGCATTCGTTTTGATGTGTTTAATGTTTCAATCGGGAAATGGGTTTTACCTCCCGGGTAGTTACCCTCACAAGTATGGCATTGGGGATGAGTTGTGGGTGAAGGTGAATTCTCTCACTTCAATTGACACAGAAATGCCGTTCAGTTATTACAGTCTACCTTTCTGTAAGCCTGAAGGTGGTGTTAAGGACAGTGCTGAGAATCTGGGTGAACTCCTTGTGGGGGATCGAATCGAGAACTCGCCCTACAGGTTTAAGATGTACACCAATGAGTCTGAGATATTTTTGTGTCAACTGGAAAAGCTCTCCGGTGATCAGTTTAAGATTTTGAAGAAGAGGATTGATGAGATGTATCAGGTTAATTTGTTACTTGATAATTTGCCTGCCATTAGGTTTACCAAGAAGGAGGACTACTTGTTGAGGTGGACTGGGTACCCTGTTGGTATCAAGATTCAGGATGTGTATTATCTGTTCAACCATCTGAGGTTTAATGTTCTTGTCCATAAGTACGAGGAGACCAATGTGGCACGTGTTATGGGGACCGGTGATGCGGCTGAATTGATCCCCACCATTGGTAAGGAGGGATCTGACAAGCCTGGTTACATGGTTGTTGGGTTTGAGGTCATACCTTGTAGTATTCTGCACAATGCTGATTCGGTTAAAGGGATGAAAATGTATAACAAATACCCCTCACCGATCAAATGTGATCCCTCCACAGTGGCCATGCCAATCAGGGAGGGGCAGCCGGTTACATTTACATATGAGGTCACCTTTGAGGAGAGTGATATCAAGTGGCCTTCTAGATGGGATGCCTACTTGAAAATGGAGGGTGCCAAAGTTCACTGGTTCTCGATCCTGAATTCACTTATGGTGATCACTTTTCTTGCTGGTATTGTTCTTGTTATCTTCCTGAGGACTGTTAGGAGGGATCTGACCCGATATGAGGAGCTTGATAAGGAGGCACAGGCACAGATGAACGAGGAGTTATCTGGCTGGAAGCTTGTTGTGGGAGATGTTTTCCGCGCACCAACAAATTCTGCTTTGTTGTGTATAATGGTTGGGGATGGAGTTCAGATTCTGGGGATGGCTGTTGTGACAATTCTTTTTGCTGCACTTGGATTCATGTCACCAGCATCTCGCGGAACACTCATCACAGGTATGCTGTTTTTCTACATGATACTTGGTGTAGCTGCTGGTTATGTTGCAGTTCGGCTATGGAGGACGATTGGCTATGGTGATAAAAAGGGATGGATTTCAGTGGCATGGAAGGCTGCTTGTTTCTTCCCCGGTATTGCCTTTTTTATCCTGACAACCTTAAACTTCCTATTATGGGGAAGCCACAGCACAGGAGCCATTCCATTTTCACTGTTTGTTATTCTGATTTTGCTCTGGTTCTGCATTTCTGTTCCCCTTACTCTTATCGGTGGCCTCTTTGGAGCAAGGGCACCTCACGCTGAGTATCCAGTTCGAACCAATCAAATCCCTCGAGAAATTCCCAAGCAGAAATACCCATCATGGCTCATGGTTCTCGGCGCCGGCACCCTTCCATTCGGTACCTTGTTCATCGAGCTCTTCTTCATCATGTCCAGTATTTGGATGGGTCGTGTTTACTATGTGTTTGGATTTCTCTTAATTGTTTTGATTCTTCTTGTGGTGGTGTGTGCCGAGGTATCTCTAGTTCTAACTTACATGCACCTGTGTGTGGAGGACTGGAGATGGTGGTGGAAATCATTCTTTGCCTCTGGTTCTGTTGCCATATACATCTTTTTGTACTCCATAAACTACCTTGTATTTGACCTCAAGAATCTCAATGGGCCTGTTTCTGCAACTCTTTACTTGGGATATTCCTTATTCATGGTTCTTGCAATCATGTTGGCTACAGGCACAGTTGGATTCCTTTCCTCGTTCTGGTTCGTCTATTACTTGTTCTCTTCAGTCAAGTTGGATTGAAGACTCTTCACAGTAAAAAAATGAGCTCTACCAAACAACAGTTTTAAACAGGAAGGACCTTCTCAAATGTTCAGTTTTATGTTACTTTATTTCTGTTTGTTTTACTAGGGAACATAGCAAATTTCATAACAATAATTTTACCCAGTTTTGCTTTATTCGTTGTTAGATATAATATCATTGTATGATAAATTGGAATTCTGAAGTTTATACACTGTACTTGGCCTTGCAGTTGAGGAATTTAATTCTGATACGGATCATCTTGACCATCATGCAAAAATTATATTTTCATTCATTCATTCATACGATTACTTTTCATTTTACTGTGATCTTTTGTACTAGTCTGCATTTAATCAAGTACACGTTAATTAATTTTCTTTTTTTGATACTCTTGAGAAGTATTGTATGCATTCCTCATAATCCCATGTTTGTTTTCCCACCACAATTTCCCTTTTCTGCAATAACTGATTAGAGAGAAAGCACTTTTAAATTCAAACTTTAAAATCATATTCAGGTAAAACTCCCATTACTCTGCACGTAAATGAGAATTATACTTCTGAAAAGGACCTTGATCCTGTTATTTTTACAGCACAGACAGCACATAATAATGACGTCGAAAGTATGAAAGAGGCAAAATAAACTAACTTCTAATCCGTTCTTAGAGGAGATTTATTTAACTTAACCTTCTTATTCTTTTGTCTACAAAGATTATTTCCGAATTTGAACCTGTGTGATCAAGTGGTGACTGTTAGAACCATTAGAAGAAGACATGTTGAACAATTTCAATCAAAATTTATTTGTAAATGGAAAGTGTTTTGGAGAAGCCACAAGGAACACGAATGTTTTTTAATTTGTAAACATTATTCAGATTATTTTAAAAAAATCCAATAAAAAAAAACAAATTAGTATAATAGTGTGTTTATAAATTAACTCGTATATAGGTTAATGGTAATTTTTTATGTAATTTTTTTGTTAAATTTATGTCAGATATAACTTTTAATTATATACTATTTAAACAAAATTGACATTCGAGAGTTTAACAATCATATGTCTTAATTTAAAAAATTTATTAAAAAAAATAAAAGACAAAAACATGGAACTAATCAAAAAGCATATTCAAGACAAAAATTGAAAAACACAAAAAGAAAATCCATTAATAACACAAAAACAAAAATGAAAAATAACGGGTTGATACCAAAAAAATTGAAAGATGTGTGTCCAAATTTTTAATTAAAATTTTCATGGCAAATAAGGTATTATCCGACTCTTTTTTTATTAAACATGAGTATTAATAAGAATAACATTCAATTGGATATATATATATATATATATATATATATATATATATATATATATATATATATATATATATATATATATATATATATCAATACATATTCGGTCATCATTCTATCTAATTTAAATTATTTTCTTTATTTACATTACACACATTTTTTTGTGTATATTCAAATAGTATAATAGTATACTATTAGTTTTGGTGAATGAAATTGATTTTAGGTCTTACATTTAATTTTTTTTTATTAATTTTTAATATTTTTGTTTATTATTTATTTTTTCGCATAAATGGTTTGACTTTAAGTTTTAAGTGTTCAATGCTTAAGTAATAGTTTAATATATTTTTTTCTCTCTGTCATTTCATAATCTTTATTTATGTATGAGAAAAATATTTTATTATAATATAGATAAATGAATTAAAGAGACATTTAAAATATTTTAAACTTGAATATTTCTTGTTATAATTTTTTTAAAATATTTTTTTAATTTTATTAACTTTGTTTCATTAATATTTATAAAATTAACCAATATTTTGTGTAACATTCCAAAAATATAGTATAAAATCATATCATAGAATACTCACAATTAACAATATTACAGTTCAGTTCTGAAAGAAAAATTGGTACGCTTATGGCCGAACGGCCTTACAACAACACTCCAGAATTTAAAATTTTCAAAACGAAAGACTAAACCGAACGGTTCCAAAACTATGCTTACACCGAACGGTTATACAAAATAAAACTAATTCTAACAATCGAACGGTCCTATGGTTCAACTTTAACGTTCACTTCTTCCAAAGCCTCTTCCAACAAACACTCGTCCCCTTCTGCTCACATCCACAGGATGATCATTGCAACAAGAAGAATAATCGGGCGAACAACATGACAAGACAAAAAAGTAGGGTAAGCTTATGTAATTTAATTAATCCAGTAAAACATATAATCCACACAAAATCTCAGATTTAATAAAATCAATAGGTCAATCATGCAACAACCAATCATACATTTCCAACAATAATCGAACGGTAAAACATGCAATGAACGACCACTTTACTCTGACTGTCTGGACTGTATGAATTATGTGTAGCTACGACGTTTGTGCACCTGGGTGATGTAATAGTTGGGATGCCCTCAACAGCTGTCACCCGAGGTTAGTCCGTTATATCTCGCCCAAGTTCACCTTATGGACTAGGACCTCCTGCCATTCTCACACATGATTTACTCCTCTCTACTTGAGAATGAGTAATCACAGAATATCAGAATAAACGCCAGCTAATCATAACTACATTCATACTCTACCTTTCAATAACCAATCCTGAGATATTCCTCCTTGGAATACTCCTTCATATCCATATTATTTCATTCATATCACACTTTAAATACCATCATACTTAATCATCAATACAGTCAAACCGAATCAAGAAAACAAGATCTCATCTTAGAACAGAACTGAAAGAGATAACATCAATCTTAGAAGCAAGACCGAACGAGAAAATACTTTTTAGGCTAACATAACCGAATACATAGTGTAAGACCAAGCGGTCTTTCCCTTATCCACAGAACAGGACCGAACGGTCCATACTAGGTAAGACTCATCAGAAGCCGAACACTTATGGTAATACTGAACGTCTACTCGCTACTCAACAGTTATGACCAAACGGTCTTTACTAGACAGAACTCCAAGAATGTACGGAATACTATAGAATACATATAATTAGACCTAACCGAAAATCATGAAAGCTTTTATCAGAGACCTAAGAGTTTAAACCGAACACTACAAACTAGTGTCGAACACTATTGAGCTTGGCCGAACACTCTTAATACCTAATGCAGATATATTACGAAATATATTATAAGACCGAGCGCTTAGTTCGAAACCGAGCACTGCTGAGACCGAGCGCTTGGTTTAAGCACTCTAAAATTACACAACAGGTATAAGTTGGTTAAAAACACTAACATACGAAAATGCTTATTTATGAAATGGGAAAAATAATTATAGGATCAAAGACTTACATTATCT
Organism: Vigna umbellata; assembly: GCF_029865625.1. NCBI lineage: Eukaryota > Viridiplantae > Streptophyta > Magnoliopsida > Fabales > Fabaceae > Vigna > Vigna umbellata. The sequence continues at coordinate 101,853,046 of NC_142165.1, forward strand.
GTAGAGTAACCTAACTAGACTGACTATTAAATGAAAATAGAAAACTTTTAATTGATAAAACTCTTAAATTTCAATTATACTCAATAGATCACCGATCGGTCATTGACTGAAATTCTCTCTACAAAAGGAGAATTCAGTCCAGACCGAATACCTAATGGAAAACCGAACAGTCAAGAGTGACTTTCTGAGACAATTACAAAATACTGCATATTTAAGCTCAGACCCTATTCATACCCATTTCGCACCATGTATAAACCATCACTCACATACATACAATCATACAACAACATTAATACTTCATATCAACCAAATAACTAAACAAAACATCATACAAACATGTCAACATTCAAAACATATAATCATAATTAAATTACAAGCTTCCCTTACCTCTAAACTCAGCCGAACGCTCACGATTGCAGTATATGACTCACCACTACCAAATCTTATACACTTAGAGTTTCCCGATTTACGAAGCTAGACCAAATAAAAGACCAGAATTGCTATCATAATTTCATAGAAGAAGATGATAAACTCATGCAACCAAAAACTTGGCTTGCATGTGGCAGAAAACAACCGTTCTAAAGAGAGAATGAACTTACCAGTTCAAACTAACACTTGATCAGTGCAATCAAAAACTCTTGACACCAGGAGAACTCAGATGTGGCCTAATTGTTGATCAGAAGAAGAAAAATATGAGAATTTGTAGAGAGAAGAATGAGAATTGTAGAGAGAATGAGGAGAAAAACTCAGAAAGTTTGGATAGAGAAGATGCATGCAGAAGTGGCTCAAAATTTTGAAAATTTTTCTTATATACTACCGTCAACAAATCGATCGGCCACTCAGCTCTGCACACCTGTCTTCCACTTTCTAAATTTTTAAACCCTTTGGCTTCCACTAATTACTGATTTTAATGGCCCTGACATTTTGGCTCTTATGATATTTTATTTATTTGTAATTGTGAAATATTTTATATAATTTTTTTACTTTTATTCAATTTTTATTTGATTTTATAATTTAAAATTTGATGGAGATAGGCTAAAAAAAAGGTAAATACCAAATCTTCCAAAGAAAACAAAAATTAAAGATTAAGTCATTTTTTTTAGATATGAGATGATTAACTAGTGAATTTTTTTATTTTGAGGAATTTGTTTTTTTAGTATTGGAGTTTAAAGTATGAAATGATTTTCACAATGGAAATAATGATTTTTTTTTCGTGGTTCCTCCATTTTTTTCTTTTTTATTTTTTTTTTATTTAATAAAAATTTTATGTAATGATAATTATGTCTAACATGAGCTTATTAAAAAAAATATTACACCATAATAAATATAATTATTAGCATAACATCACACAAATCTCATTAAATTTGATAATTAGCATACATATACACAAATAATAAATTAAATATCACATATTTTTTCAATTAGCTTTATTTGTCAATGAGTTATCATTTTTACATTTTTTTATCAACCTCTACTTATAAACAGAATGCATCCTTCCATAGAGTTTCTAGTGGATCTCATATACTCACTTTTACTTTTTTATATTTTATGAACTCTTATTAATTTAAGTTTCAGATTATCTTTTGTAGGGATTTTTCTTTATTCCGTAATAAGATGTATAGGGACAATTACCCAAATTCTCTATACAGACAAAAGACTTATTAGATTGTATTAACAATTTTTTTATAATATTTTTATGCTGATATTTGAAGTAAGAATTTAATAACTTTTAGCTTGAAAATTAACATATTTTAATGGAATCGTCTCCTTTATAAAATGTGTACTATGCAACCTCTCGTATGTAAGAACAAAACATTTGACGGTATTTTTTCACGACTGAAATCACAATTTTAACTAAATCGATCAAACTACGTTAATAATAATTATAATTATTATAATGGAGAGAAAACATTTAATGCAAATAAATGCAAAAGTAGTAACCGATTATATCTAGACATCCGTTAACTTTTGCTTAGACGTTAAAAAACACGTCATCGATTGTGTTGTTAAAGGATGACTAATTGAGGAGAGGAAAATTAATTTATATTAGAATCTTTACTTTCTGTAAGTTTTAAATAAGTTGTATCACAAATCTTAAAATTCATAGGATTTTAAACTATTTTTAAAGGTATAGATAATTTATTAAATTTGTTTATGTTGGAATATTTACTTTTTAGTCATTTCATTTGTAATATTAAATTTGTTAAAGGTATAGATGTCATTTCATTTAATTGTTAACATGATTAAATAATTTGTACTAAATTTTCATATAAAGGTGATCTATCTGAAAAAAAAAAATCAATGTTGTTAACTATTGTCCTCTTAAGAAATTATGCAGATATTTTTAGAATCATGTTAAAAGATTAAAAAAAAACACGTCTCACATAATCTCTTTAAATTTTTAAAAAAATGTTATTAAGACATGATTTCACAAATAAAGAAGTAAAAATTAAGTTAGAGCAGAAGTTAGAAACTGACACCTGTAAACACTGCAGATATTTATGTACGTGAAGGATTGGGATCACGTGAAAGGTTGGAAGGCGGTTTCCTACCTGAACCGCCTACCAATCCATCATTCAAAAAATTTCCGACACGTGTCCAAAAGAAGGGTGATCAAGCATACGCAAACCCCACTGGGTAACCTGTAACCCAACCAGCCGGTAAAGGGCGGTTCAATCCGGCACACGCCATTCATAAAATAATTCAAAATCCCAACCCCTACAGCTCTATAAATAACCATTTCTGCCCCTTCTATCTCCACCTTCAACTGTAAAAAGAAAAAGAAAACTTCTCGTTTTCTTTCTCTGACGCTATAACGTGTTTCGTTTTCTCTCTAGAAATGGGAACAGCTATCCTCCGTTCCCACGATTGCCTCCAAGGTCGCTTTCTCCCTAATGAAGCCTTCGCCATAGCTACGTCACGCGTAGCGTCGCGAAGAAACTCTAACCCTAATAACAACCATGCCTTCGCCTCCTCCGCCAATCAAATACGCCGCCGGAAGCGGAGTCCGGTCATTGATCGAGATCGCCATCGATCCTCCGACCGATCGACGGAGAATTCTCCGTCCTCGGCGAACCTCGTCATGGGACAAGTTAAGATCCTGAAGCGGGGCGAGAATTTGAGCCTGCTGAACAATCATACCGAGGTTAGATCGAAGAGGGAGACGGGCCTGGATTTGTTACTGGGCTCCACGGTCCGATTGGGGCCCGATCCTTTAACCGTGAAGAAGCAGATTAGGGTTTCGGATCCGAACAACGGCGTGTACGCGGGATCGGCGTTCGTTTCGTCGCCGCATCCGAGTTCCGTTCCGGTGCCGGGATTTTTAGGACGTAACGGCGCGGCCACCAGTGATTTGCGGCGGTTGCTGCGACTCGATTTGGAATGATTAGTTCGATGATTTCGGTGTTTGCTTAATATTTGTCTTCTACTTTGGAATGATTAGTTGGTGTATGATGATTGCCCGTATGGTATCTGATGCGCTTCCTTTATTTTTTCAAGAGGATAGCCGCAGGGTTCGGGCACGTGAAGAAGAAGCGGAGAAAGCAACGCGTGAAGGTGGTAGGAAGGATATTTGTGCTACAGTTTCTGAAAGGGGTTAGTTAGTTAGGTAGTGTCGCCGTTAGTTTTAACTCTGTTAAAGGTAAAAGGGGTTGGGTAGAAGAAATGAGAATGTTGGTCTCATATATGGGAATCCTGAATATGTAGTTAATGGGGGTTTCGTTTGATAGAAGCAAGTTTGATGTTTGTTCTGTGTTTGTTTGTGTTTTTAGGGGGTGTTTGTGTGATGCTCTTATTATGATACTGATACAGTAGCTGTGAAACTTATGTTAGTAATGAAACGAAGTTCCTAGTATTAGTGTGTCTTTTTCTCTTGTGGCTAGTGGAATTGGACATTTGATTGAAAACATTTGTGCCCGTTTTTTACTTGATTTGATGGTTTCGGTGCAGATCAGTGCTGTGAAGTGGCGTCAAGGAAACTCGGGGTGAAGTGCTCTGTCTCTGATTAAATGTTATATTACATGTTTTGATTTCATGGGGAGTTTAGTGAGTCTAACTGGGGTGATGTCTTTTTGGGATTACAGTAAGATCTGTTTTATATGTTGATTTTATTTCACAAACACGCATTTTCAATTTAGTAACCTGAAGGGGAAATTACTTTCAAAATGTTTGAACACAGTGCCGAAAACCCTTGGATTGTTCTCCGCCATTTTGTCCGTGTAGAGAAAATTTGTTTACTTTCATTTGTAGGTGTCTTAAGGTAGAATTGTCAGTTTGATCTTGAGCTTCTGCACAATTACATGTCACAAATTATAATTGAAGTTCCATTGTTCCCCACTTAACATAGGGAGACTTGAAAGCCGCAAAACTCAGTTAATGAAGCTAATTAGGGGGTTAGGACGGCTTTAAAAACTTAGCCCACAACCTATGTAAATGTTCAAATAATCTTCTAAACCAAGTTATTCGAGAATTGAAGTGTTGAATCAAATGAAGTTTTCTTTTTCTTTGTGCACCACAGTTGACTATATTTTATTAGGCTAAAATCACTTCTCTCGGTCAATTTCATGTTGCATATTTTTTGCGATTTATTTACAGTGACTAATTCACTGTATTGTTTTAAGAATTTACAGTTCATTGTTTATATGTTGTTCATCTGTTAACTTGCGCTGTCTGAAAGGTAATTGCTACATTGGAAATATACCTTTTAGCTGAGTATTCTTATTACTCTGATCATGATGATGATGCTATTGTTGTCTCCAAAATTCCAAGCTGAACTTTACTCGACGCTGATAGTTGTGTGTTCATACAGAAGTAGTTATTTCTAGATCTGAAAATAAACTGTTAAAGATGAATGTAAGCCAATTCTTCTCTCATTTTCTTGCAAATTTTCGTTCCTATCTTGGATTAAATCAACATAAGCAATCAGAAGCTTGACAATCTGAAAAAAAGAAAAACATCCCATCTATTTCCCTAATTCGTGACCATATAAAAAGAAAAATTTGTAAGATGGTGGTGGGAACAATTTATCATATACATGGTTTCATATCTTTCCAACTATCAAATCACGGGGATTTCTTTTTTGCATCCCATATTTTGTTCTTACTTACACTCATAGATACGAAAATTTCTTCTGTGATATGCATTTTATGCACCTGCTCATTTTCATGGACCCCCAACAGACTATCTCCTTAACTTCACCGCACTCCCACTTCCTCTGCAATGGTATGAATGGGTGCCTAAGGAAGTGTTGCGGAACACCACACTGACTCCACCAACGCAAAACACAAGAACAGGTTGGAGGGTTAATGTGGGGTGCAAGAAGCAATTCCATAATTGTTTTCTAAGTCTCCCCATTACACTGTAAGAGTAAAATATGACCTTCAAAATTATTGTATTTTTATATTAATTTATTTAAAAATTTTGGACTATCCATTTTAGACTCATCCTAGATAAATGTATTAAAGAATATCCGTTTCTAAATTAATTTGTACTATTTCGGATGAGATTTATTATTTTGGAATAGTGTTACATCTGAATAAATCTATCCCAAAAGTTTCTTTCTAAAATTAAAACTTTTTACTTTTAAGCTTAGCTTCTGAGAAAGCATTAATAAACAAGAAAAAAATTTAAATAAAATTATTTAGAGAAGAATAATTAAACTAAGGAAAAATTGAATGTATTTATTTATTGTTAATACATTTTTTATTTTAGTAATATTGTTTTTATTATATATAATAAAGAAATATAGAATTATTAATAAAATATTAACATCATAATTAATCATGTTTTGTATAAAAAGCAAATATAAACATAATTGATTCTATTTTTAAAATAATTAATTTTATAATTAATATTTATGACATCGTTTAACATGATTTTCTGTACAGAACTTTATTATTTGTCAAGAAAGTTGAAAGATTCATTTTTCATGTTTTTCAGTAATTATATATAAATAGTTTTTCTACAAAAAAATAATAATAATCCTTGTTTCTTTTTCTTCAGACTTTTTCCTTTTGCAGATACAAACACATCTGAAGTGTTTTTGGACATGGCGAGTCTAATGAAGCAAAGGACAGCAGCTGAACAAGATAGAGAGACACATGGCAGTGACCACTTTTTAAGAAATATTCATCAATCATAAATCCTCAAGAATAAAAATATTAAAACTTAATTTTAAATTATAAGTTTTATAATAGGCTTTAGAATATACTTTTTCTAAAATTATAATGAGTAGTCTGGAAACACATTTCGACAATATTTTTTAGATAAAATAAGAATTTTGGAAACCCATTTTTTTTTATTTTACCTATAAAACAGAAAAATTATGGAAGTACCAAAAAACAATTTCAAAAGGATTAACAACCAGAAAATTACAAGAAAAATTCTAAATGATCCCTCTCCTCTCTTTGTGCTATAGTTTGTCCATATAATTTTAAATTGGTTGATATCGAATTGTTTTCCGATTATACAACTTGAAACTTTTTCTTGAGTCACAATTTTTTTAAATCAATAAAGATCTTATTGTTCTTGTACATAAATACTAAAAAAAAAATGTGTAGATAAATGTAACATGAAAAATGAAAATTGCATACCAAATGTATATTTATGACAATATTAAAATGAAAAGATGAATATAAAATTAAAAAATAATTGAGATATATTTTATTGATAATATGAAAGATAATGTAGTTAGAAGTGAGGATGAGATATTGCTTGTGTCTTTTGTTATTATTTTGTTCAGCTTATAAGAAAATACGTATTAATTTTGGACAGAGTAATGATATATTTTTTCGTATTAATATTTTATATGTTTTATAATAAAAAAATTATTAATAATGTGTAAACGGTAAAGTGTGATATTTGATAAAATGTAAATAAAATAAGTTTATTAGAAAACTTATTTAGTATATTTTAAAAAATATATATTGTATTTATTTTGTTATATAAATGAGGTCCACACACATTTGTTTTTAATAAAATTAATAAGGTGATAATAAAATACTAATGTAATCTTAATGGATTATTTTAATAAGTCAAGAGTAGGTCATCTTATTAAATAAGGATAATGATACTTTGATAATATTTTTTTTGACAACATTTTAATATTGTCTACGTGTCATTTTGTGATTGGTCCAAAATTACTCCACAATCAATGATAATAATCATAAACACCAACATGAACTAATCACATAATGACACACGTAGATGATGTTAAAATGTTGTCAAAGTATCATTATCCATTAAATAATGACATTGACATTCATGTAATGGAAAAAATGGTAGTTGCTCAATTGTTAGGTGATGCAACTCAACTTTGAACAGTGATCATGTTCTCATTTTCTTTGGTTGGAGATATTCAACTCATATCTCTCCATGCTTTTACATTTAATGTGAAAGACCGAAAGAGACTAACTGAATCTAAACAAAAAACTTAAATTATCTTATTAATATATTAATTTTGATTGATAATTCAACACAAAGGAGTATGAAAAGTTAGATAAGAATTTGGCAATCAAAACTTAAACTACAAAAAGAATTATACTTTGTAGAAGCATATGCTATTCTTAGCAATTCACTCAAAAGTGTAATGTTCCGGTGGAGAAAGAAATTTAATTTTCTTAAAGTTCATTTTAATGGGTTTGTATTAAATTCAAATTGGATTTTACGGTTTAATTAGATTCACATTAGATATAAACTAACTTTTTGAGTTTTGAAATTAAAAATTAAGATGAGTCAAGTTATAAAATATTTAGTTAAGTTAAAATGAGTTACAACAAGGTTGAATTAAGTTGATTCAAATATGTTTGAATATTATTTGAGTTTAAGTCAAGTCAAGCATAAAGTATATTATATATAATTATGTCAGAGTCAAATTAAATTGGGTTAAACTTATGTTAGGTTGAACCAAGTCAAATCCAAAGGTTAAGTTATGTTAGGCTAAACTTAAATTATCTTATTAATATATTGATTTTGATTGATAATTCAACACAAAGGAGCATGAAAAGTTAGAAAAGAATTTGGCAATCGAAACTTAAACCCCAAAAAAAATTATACTTTGTAGAAGGATATGCTATTCTTAGCAATCCACTAAAAAAGTGTAATGTTCGGGTGGAGAAAGAAATTTAATTTTCTTAAAGTTCATTTTAATGAGTTTGTATTAAATTCAAATTGGATTTTACTTTAATTAGATTCACATTAGCTATAAACAAACTTTTTGAGTTTTGAAATTAAAAATTAAGATGAGTCAAGTTATAAAATATTTAGTTAAGTTAAAATGAGTTACAACAAGGTTGAATTAAGTTGATTCAAATAATATTTGAATATTATTTGAGTTTAAGTCAAGTCAAGCATGTAAATTATATATAATTATGTCAAAATCAAATTAAATTGAGTTAAACTTATGTTAGGTTGAACCAAGTCAAATCCAATGGTTAAGGTATGTTAGGCTAAACCTAATCTCGTATTAAGTCAAGTTTAAGACAAATTATACTGAGTCTATTTTAATTAAGTTGACTAACTTGAGTTATAATGAGTCATAAGCTTGTAAGAATGGTTAGACTATAACTATTTAGGATGAATTACATGGTTCTTAGGTGATGTCAAGTTGAATTAAACTCACATCAAGTCAATTGGAGATAATTTACATTATATCAGGTTAGGAATGCTTATGTCAAACTGAGTTGACAAAACTCAAGTCAAGTTGAGATAAAACGAAGTTAAGCCAAATTAAAGTTATCAATGTTGGGTTGTGTGAATCTCGATCTAACTTCAATTGGGTCAGGTCAAACTAAGATCTTTGAGTTATCAGAGTACACATTGGGTCGAGTAAACCTAAGCCTGTGTCAAGCATAACTTAACTAGTTCTGAATTTAAAAGACTCATGTTAAGTTAATTATATTTAGGGTTAAATATGTTTTTAGTCCCTAAACTATTGGCCGTTTCTGGTTTTCGTCCCTCTTCCAAAGTAAGGTACAATTTGGTCCTCATTCTTTAGAAAAACGTTCGTTTTAGTCCTCAAAATTTTGTTTTTAGTCCTCGTTTTAGTCCTCAAAACGTTCGTTTTTTCGACTAAAACGAACGTTTTTTAAAGATTGAGGACTAAATTGTACCTTACTTTGGAAGAGGGACGAAAACCAGAAACGGTCAAGAGTTTAGGGACTAAAAACATATTTAACCCTTATATTTATAATGACAAACTAAGTTAAATTAAGTCAACAAAATTTATATTAAGTTGGAATTAATTTAATTTTAATTCAATTTTGGTCATGCAAGATCTAAGTTGGTTTGAATCAATATAAATGTATTCATATTTAATAACTAACATTTATTCGATTGGATTAATATAATATTATAAGTGTTTTTTCTTAAACAAATGTTTGTAACTATGTACATGTATACTATATATCATATTTACAACCTAGTATAAGGAATCTAGTACAATAACATCACTTAAAATAATACTAATAAAAATCTATAAAAGGAGTTAAAAATATATACAATATAAGGTTTAAAATAGTAAAAGAATTAAAATAAAACAAAAGCAAATATAAAAGACACATTGATTGATTATCCAACTGTTCCATAATTGAATTATTCATTTAACTATCAAATGATTATCGGTCACTTAATTTTTCAAATAGATTTTAAGTTAATTAAATAATTCATTAATTAATTTATTAAATTTGTTCAAACCAATCGAACAATGCATTGATTAATTCGTATAAGTAAAATTCTTATTTAGACTTGAACAATCATAACAATATAAAATCTTTATTACTAAGCAAACTAGTATATAAGTTAGAATAAATTAATTAATCAATTTATTTAGTTTTTTTTCTTCATAATTCAAGAAAAAAATTTTAATTACTGCATTCATTACTATAATCGAAGTATGAATATAACGCGAATTACACATGTGCATGCGAACAAAGGAATATTAGAAATCTAAAATAAATTATAATTAAATACATATAACTGAAATATTGCAATTTAAAATAATTATAAAGCAGAAATCATATCTAAAAAAATAAAAATAAAAATGAACTTTATTTGAATAAATAAAAAGAACAATACATTGCACGTAATATCGAAATTTAATATATATATATATATATATATATATATATATAATATTTAAAAAATAAAAAATAAAAATTAAATTAAATATAAAAAAAACAAAACAAGATAAATATATCCATACTCTTATATCTCATATATTATTTGTATCTATATCCATATAATAAAAAGATGTTCGAAATGAGAAACAATTTTAAAGAATAGTCAATTAGTCATTGCTTAAACTTTAGTCTATTTTTTCTAAAATTCTCTATCTTGGAATGGATTTTGTGGTGAGGAATTTCTGCACCACAAGCCAAGAAAAGTCAGAAGGTGCACATGGAATTTAAAAGCGATTCGGAAGTGACATTTTGGGATGTGAACTTATGACCGGATAACGATATTTAACAACACTTTTTTAATAATATTTTAATATTATTTATGTTAATATTTATAATAATTATTATTATTCATTATATAATAATTTTAGATCAATCCCACGATAATACAAAAATAATAATACAAAAATAATAATACAAAAATAATATTAAAATAATATTAAAATAATATTAAAAATATTGTTAAAATATTATTATTCTTTTGACAATTACACTTACTTAAATTCAAATTTTTAACAGCAGTTTTAAATTTTTATTCATTTGTTTTTCTAATTTCTTAGTTGAATCCCAAATCAACTCTTTAACTTATTCATATTTAATATAATAAATATTCATCATCACTGTTCTCTTTGTTTTACTACATTTTTTTAAACTTTTAAAATATTTCTACAACACCCAAAAATTTTCAGATTCAAAAATATTGTCTTGAATAATTATAATTACACATTCTGCAAGTTTCGGAATTATTTATAGTAAACTATATTAAAACATTTTGTACAATTATATAGAATTTTCTAATTATTTTTAAATTCACAATAACATAATATCTTTAAAAAAAATTAAAGAAATTAATCTAACATGTCGTACTCTGTTAATAAAGATGACGTCCTTTTATTTATATTTATTTTATTCCGAAGTCAACTCTTTGTCCATATTTAATATATTTAAAAACTCATACTGAATAATAAAATCTGTAGTATTATTGTCTTTGTTTTACTATATTTTTAAAGTTTTAAAATATATTTACACAACATCTAAAACTTTCAGAATTCAGAAATATTTTTAAAAAATAATAGTAAATAATTATAGTGATATATGTATATTAAAAAATTACAACAATTCTTAAAAGCATAATAAGTATATAATTATTATTGTATGTATCTAAATTAAAATAATATATTGTTAACATATAAATTATTGTGATCATAAAAATATTATTGTTTTATAAATTAAACACTTTAATAATAAATATAGGTAAAATATTTTGAAATATCAAACAAACACGAATACCTAAATTAAAATATTGATACTTCATAACGTATTTATGAAACTTTCACTATTATATAAAATAAATTATATTAAAATATATTGTACACTTATATTAAATTTTCCAATTTAAAACTTACAACGATCCCTCATATTATAATATTTTTCAAAAAATTAAAGGAAATAGTCTAATATACCATACTTTATTAACAGAGATGGCGTTTGTTTATTTAATTAACTTACTTCCTAATTTTTTCATTGATTTCCAAGTCAACACTTTACTTTTTTCTTCATATTTAATATAAATAAATACTCATGTCAACAATAAAAGTGTACTATTTTCTTTGATTTATTATATTTTTAAAAATTTTGTGAATATTAATACAACATCTATGTTTCTCCCAATTTATAATACTTTCTTAAATAATAATAGTAAATAGTTATAGCTAAACATTTATGAAAATTTCAATATTATTAAGAATCTATTATACTAATTTTTTAGAATCATATAAAAAAATTAATTATTTTTAAATTCATAAGTGTAAAATTGTGTGCTTTCTCTTTCTTTAGTTCAGGGATTTCCTTTTCTCCTTCTCTTGTTTTTTCTTCTTTCTTCCAATACCTTTGTTATCTTTTTACTCTTTAGTACACACAATTATTTTTTTCTCCTCTCTTACTTTTTTCTTCTTTCTTCCAACACCTTTTTTTCTTCTTCTTAACTTTAACTCTTTATTTTAAGATCAGTTCTACCTTTCCAACATCTTTTTCTCCCTCTCTTTAACTCTTTTTCTTTTTAAGATCGAACTCTGCCTTATGTAATTGAAGTAGTTTGAGTGGTGATTTTTTTTTATCTCATTAGTTTCTAAATCAGAGTAAATTATTTTATTTTAAAGATTTATTTTATTTTCTTGCTCGTGTTTGATATCTGTCTTGGTTTGGTTAGTTGAGGGAATGAATATTTCAAAAGTTTTTAAAATTTGGTAGAGCTTAATTATGTAGTTTAGATCTAAAATTTTTAATAACTGGTGGTGTTTATTGTAGTTTGAACGATTTTTTTGGTAAAAGAAATTATATGTTTTTTTTTTCATTTTGTTAGTGAATTGGAAATGATCATTGAGTTAATTATAAGAAGTGATAACTCTATTGAAATTTGTTTGTAAATTTAAAATGATTAGTTTTGTATTTTTGATTTTAGAGTTTGAAGTGAATGCTAAATTGAGTTTGGATATACTTTTTTAGATAGTTGAATTTGAATAGGGTTAAATATGTTTTTAGTCCCTGAACTATCAAGCGATTTTGGTTTTAGTCCCTACTCAGAACTTTGATGGTTTTTAGTCCTTATTGTTTTGAAACTCTGAGTAATAGTCCTTAAAATTGGACGGTGTTAAGTTTCAGTGGATGTGGCAAACGGCGTTGCCATGTGATCACTGATCTGCTCTATTCTCTGTCTGCCACGTTGGATGTTTCAATGTTTGAACTGAGATTAAGTTAATTAATTACGTTGTTTATTGAAATCAGACGTAGGGTTCACAAGTGAAATTAAATTTTTTAATTGGGGATTTACTTTCACTCTCCGACGCCGGCCTCTCCCCCTCGCAGCTCCAAAAGCTTCCCTCCATCACCGGAAAATACCTTCTCATGGCCTCCGAATGTGCTGTCTGCCTCGACGACATCGCCACCGACCAACCCGCTCGACTCGTTCCCGGTTGCAACCACGCCTTCCATGTGGAATGCGCTGACACCTAGCTCTCCAAGCACCCTCTCTGCCCTCTCTGCAGAGCCAAACTCGACCCCACGCTTTTCTCTTCCTCGGAAACTCTTCGCCACTGGACAGTTTCTCATCTCTCCTATGCAGCGCAAAATATTCTGGCATTGTTGGATGGTAGATCCGTTGGCTTTGATTTTTAATACGCACCGGAGTGGCAAACCACACTAAGCCTTTCTTTCTATCTTCTTCTTCTCTCTTTAATTATTACCAGTAATTTGTTAGTGGTGAAATTAAATCAAATATAGGGTTCAAGAGAACCACACGAACCTTGTGACCCCTCGGTATATTGAAGCACCCCTAGAAAATCCACTGCTTTTTCTGCAAAGCAAATAAATATTCTGTCATCATGATTATCACATAATAATTGGTAGCTTTTGCCCACATAATTGTTAATTATTCGATGTGTACCTTCGTAAATGTGCAAGTATTCCTGCCTGCTCATGCTCTTCATTTCTTCGAGTTGAACATGGTAATTTTCAATCTGCCAAAGCGAACCAAAAGAGAGTGTGATTCGAAGGAACAAAAGATTCGAATGAAGCAAGAACAGTTTCAAAACGTAATTAATCAACTTAATTAATCAGTTCAAACACTCAAACATCCAACGTGGCAGACAGAGAATAGAGCATATCAGTGATCACGTGGCAACGCCGTTTGCCACATCCACTGAAACTTAACACCGTCCAATTTTAAGGACTATTACTCAGAGTTTCAAAACAATAAGGACTAAAAACCATCAAAGTTCTGAGTAGGGACTAAAACCAAAATCGCTTGATAGTTCAGGGACTAAAAACATATTTAACCCATTTGAATATTAAGTTAAGTATTTGAATTTCTTTAGAGTTATAAGTTTTGGTATATTTTATGATTTTTTTAAGTAAGTTATGCATATTTGTTCTTTACAAAATTAGATGATCACTTTGTTTTCATTATTTGAAAATTCAAGAGGTTCAGTAGTTGAATGAGTATTTCATTCGTTGGATGAAATTCATTTATTTGAAAATTTAAAAGAAAATTTAAGAGGTTTAATTAACAAGGATCATCATTCATTATTAAGCTAAAATTAATTAAGTGAATAATTAGAGAGTTTTAATTGTAAAGTGGTTAAAGAGTCATTGAACAAGTAATGACTCAGAGAATTTATACACGTGTTTAATTTGTTGAAGGAACTTAACCATAACTAAATTAGTATAACTATTTGTGGGATGAATACGGTGTTTTATATTGTTCAAATAATATTTTTTAAAATAATTTAAAATCTTGCAATTAATTATATTTAATTGAATTGTTGTATTTAGCCACTTTTTATACTCAGATATTGTCATACTATGATGCATAGTGAATTGAAAACGATTATTTATTTCTATAACGAAGCACATGCTTGGAATGAAAACAGTTGAAGATGTAGACTTTTGATGATAGGTGAATTTATATGTTAGTATGAGGTGTTAAGTATAAATGCTTATTATAATACAGATATATGTGTCATCTATCTATCTATCTATCTATCTATATATATATATATATATATATATATATATATATATATATATATATATATATATATATATATATATATATATATAAATATTAAGTGTTGGTAATTTTTTTACAATTAAAGGGATCAGTATAAGGCTATAAAAACAAGAAGAATTTGTGTAATTTTAAAACCTTATTGATTTTATAATTAATTTAAGAGTATAAAATACAATTCAATTCTCTGTTTGGAAAGGAAAAAAGAGTTAGATAAAAAATAATAAGTTTGACTATTTTTAGAATAATTTTCTGAACTAAACAACCTAACTTTAACTCCATACTTGGTCGGGATGTATTTTTTGAAAACCATCCTTGGCAAAGTAAGCATTCCTTAATGAATAAGTTTATGATAGGTATATTTATTTTACTTTTTGAAATCACTCAGACGTAATAAAGTAGTAACAGACAACTACGCCCTTAACCAATAAAAAAAAAGTTAGAAAAATCTAAAAAGCGAAAACTTACAGGTGGCAGATTGGGAGTGGCAAGAGGCATCCTCCAACTGGCAATGGCGCGTGGTGAAGCGCGTTTGGCCTGGCGTGGCATAATGACAACTTTGACGGTCAGCTCAACTTATACCAGCTCGTACCTCACCATCCCCAACGTAAACTGGGCCCCACCAGCCTACCCAACATTGGGCGCGTGTCACAACGAAAACCAACTGTGTGATTAATCTCTTAACTGGAGACATTAAGGCACGTAATAACGATAACGAAACAAGTGAGAAGAATCCGAGATACCGAGGGAGATCACGTGTGTGGTGCAGCAGCAGCAGCAGCAGCAGCGGCAGCGTGAAATGGACGCTGTAGCAACAGGTTCGGAGCTGAACAAGTCCGGGAGCGGAGGTTCGGAGCGGAGCGATGACAGCGGAGGAGGAGGAGGGATATTTGAGTACTCTGGTTGGGTTTATCACTTGGGAGTCAATTCCATTGGCCACGAGTATTGTCATCTCCGTTTCCTCTTCATCAGGGGAAAGTATGTTGCCATGTACAAGCGTGATCCTCACGAGAACCCTGGCATCGTATGATTCCTCTCCTTTTCTTCAAACCTTCTTTTACTGTTTCGATCAAAACGAAGTAGTATAATTGCACTCTTTTTGCTTTAGAGTATAATAGAAATTGGAATCAGTTTATTGAAGCTTCATACGATTAATGTTGCTGCTGCTGATTTGAAATTGAGAATCGTTTTAGGATGAAGAACCAAGAGTTTTGTAGTTTGATGGATTAATTATAGTTTCGATGGTGGAATGGTGATATTAATTAAGTACGAATGTTGATTGAAATACATAATGTATTTACCGCCGTGATATGCGATTGTGGATTGCGCTATGCTACGTTCGGTTTCCTAAAACTTGATAGCAAGGGATCGTAGGCTAATGATGCTGTGTTTAGCTGATTACCACCAGATATAATTTCATGTCGAATTTGTTCGATTTTAGTTTCGTTTGTGCTGGAGGGATTTTGTAGCATTGCTCTATCTTATATCTGTGGAATGGAGAGGGATGGAGTGGATGCGGAAGACGTTCCACTATTTTCGTTCTCAATTTTTTTTTAGATTATAAAATGACTGTTTTATCTTTCAAATTTTCACCTAATCATCAGTTTTTTTAAAAATATATGTTTAAAATAAAGATACTATTAAAAAGTTGTAGTCCATTTTCATTTTCTCAAACCATGGAAAGCAATCTCTGATCTATTTCATTCCAATGTCTACCACTAATCTAGATATAACCTAAACTGAAATCATGATTAGAACAACTACTCTTCAAATTTACAAGTAAAACAGATAAATGACAATTTTAAGAAGGCTCTGTTATAGAGAGGAGGAAGACTCAACTGGCAAGATGAAATACTAAAGGGCTAAGCAGGGTCGTTGCCATTCCTTGCATTTTTGTGTATAAAAGAAAATATTTGTTTTGGTACATTAATAGTCATATTTCATTGAGCGTACATACTAGTTTGTTTCAATAATTTTTTAATAATTTTATTTACTATTTTTTTTAAATGTAGATAATAACGCCGTTTCAATCATCTTTCACCTTGGCTTTTTATCTCTTTCTCTCTCTCTCTCTCTCTTTCTGATGAGGAACTTTTATCTCTGTTTCTTCAACAATAAATTTGTTAATGATAAAAGTTTCCTCGTTGCAGAAACCAATTAGGCGGGGAGTTGTTGGACCCACGCTAATGGTGGAGGAGCTAGGTCGTCGAAAGGTCAACAATGGGGTAAAATACTACTTGTAGCTATGAAATTAAACTGATTATGCATTAGTTTTAATGGAATATTCTCCATTTGACGGATAAAAATCTCAAGACTTTTGTGTACATGCATGTCCTGTTACGTTCTAAATTTGATGGGAGCTAAATGCTTTTTGTTTTCTTCCCCAGGATCTTTATGTTTTACGGTTTTACAATCGATTAGATGAGACCAAAAAAGGAGATGTAAGTTATGTTTTTGAATTGCTTATTCAAATAATTGGTGATGATTGGTAGTGATTGATAACTACATCTGTCTGCATGCGATTAAGTTTTTTAACATGCACAACAGCTTAGAAGAATTCATGATTGATCTTGTAACTTATTATAATACTCTGCTGAGTATAAAACAGAAGGACAAACTTCCATCTTCTGTAGACTGTAAAAGCTGCATATCATATGTTTCTATAAGAAAATATAATTTTTGTTGCTTTCAAGTTTTTCTTTTTTGAAAAGAAAAACAGTAAAACAGAACACACCTTTCTAAGCGGTAGCACAATGTGTGTAATTCTTTTTTAATTTTTTCTAACCAAGATTGATGTAAATTTCTTTCCTCTAGTTACACTTTTCAGGTATCGTGTTAGAGTAGGAATTTATTAATACCTGAACAAGCAATAATTGCAAGAAACCCACAAGATCCACCTAGTGATAGGGAGGTCACTAATAAATATATAGTCTCACATGCAAGATGTTAATGTGAGGCGTATTAGAGATCCCACATCTTATAGAGATAGGATTGAATTATAATATATAAGTAGTTGCAAAATCCATTTTACAATTCGGTTGAAAACTCTACTTTATAAATCGATTTTATAGGATTAAGTTAAATTTAAGTCCATTTTCTAAGAGTTTCTTGATTCAACAATTGCACTGGAATGCAAATTTATGTCTGTATTGCAGAGCTTATCAATTTAAAATCTAATGAGCTCCCTCATGACATGGGTGTTATACTTTTTTCTGTCCTTTTGTAGTATAATATAAGTTTCTTTTGCGTGTTTATTTTCTTCAAGATTGCTTGCGCTACAGCTGGGGAGGCCAGGGGATGGATGGAAGCATTTGATCAGGCTAAGCAACAGGTATGAAACAATAACGCGAGGTTTGTGTTTATAACTTGAGCATTGCCTTTGTTATTGGTTTGAGTAAGTATTATTAAAACCCAAGTCTGATTGAGATTGAAATTTATTTCTGGGGCAGGGGGCTTGGATATGAAGGGTTTTTTTTTTTTTTTGAAATTTCGAACATGTTTCCCTTTAATGTAAAGAAGGCGGAAGTAGTTGTTTGCTATCTGAAAGAATTGGGATGTCATAAAACTATATGACATTTTGCATAATTTGTGAACAATTTTAATTTATTGGATATATGCACTTTGTAGGCCGAGCTTGAGCTGTCAAAAGGAATTAGTGCCAGAGACAAACTAAACATGGAGAACGAGTATGCTCCCTCTTTTGAAATGTATTTGCGCATTCAAGTCTCAAAGAATAACATTATTTTAATTGTCTTGTTGGCCACACTGACTAATAGTGTTGTATCGTACATAATGGCAGGGGATTCAATGCTTTTGGTTCTTGAAATCACATGTGTTCTTCTTTTATTTTCATTATTTTTATAATAAAATTTAAGAAAATTGTTTACTTCTAAATACTTTCAAGAAATACTGCTTAGAGTTAACTTTTACTGTTTGTGTTATATATATATATATATATATATATATATATGAGAGTTACGATTAATGAAAGACCTGCCCAGTTTATGTGAGCATAGTTAGGTGTTATGTTCTGTCTTAGACACTCTTCTTCTATTAGATAATTTTACACAAATTAACATATAATTGCTCTTTATGTTATGGAAGGATCAATCTTGAAGGACATCGACCTAGAGTGAGGCGATATGCCCATGGTTTGAGGAAGCTTATAAGAATTGGCCAAGGTACAAAAAAACCCAATCATGAGATTCATCGTGGAGTACTTTTGGATGACATATTCTACCTGTTATGTTTCTTGAGGAGTACAACAGGACATCTATTTAAATTTGTGATTTACTTTCTTCATGAGCTGTAGATCAGAAATTTATTCAATCAGTATTACAAACATCTGTATCCAGCCTCTTATCAGTTCTAGAATTCCCAAAGTGGCCATTGGTCCAAGTAAACTGACTGCCAGATGAAGACAAGTTAATTAGAGAATTCTGATCAAACTAGTCCTGGAACTCCCTGCAAGCCAAAGGAGAAGGATAACTTTTACCTCTATACTCATGACTCCCTGGCACAATGTTAAAATCACCAATAAAGGACCATGGAGCTGAAATCTGAGAAGATAGATTAGAGAGATCCTACCACAAATCACTTTTTCTAACTGAATAGTGGCTTGAAGAGCATAAGAAAATGACAAAAATATCCTGTAAACCATTTTAAAATAAAAAGAAACTTTTGAGTAGAAATTTGTGCCTATCTGTTCAAGTAAATATTGTAGAGAAACTATAGAGGAATTAATAAAGAAGAAATAAATCACGGATTTAGTTAATCCCGGTGACATAAAACCCTCTATTTTATTCCTATTTCAAAAGGAGTAAAATTTGACATTAGCAATTTGCATTGAAAATTGTGAGGGTGACAGTAAGTGTGATTCTAAATCAGTGATATATTAGTTTTGCAAGGAATTCCATGTTTCTTTTCTAAATTCTATAATTATGGAGGAGTTGCTACATTAGCATTCTATATCTTGTATGCTTCTCTCTTTATATTACTAGCTAATTTACTCTTGCGTTCTTTTTGAAAGGCCCGGAAAAATTGTTACGACAATCATCAAAGTTGTCCAGAACAGATGGGTTTGAAGGGGATGGAGGCGATGCAGTTGAAGCACATCAATGGAAATGCGTTTTTACTTTGGCTGGTAATTTTCTTCTGTTTTGCATTATTTTGTAGTCTATTGCAATTCTGTCTTGTTTTTTTCCAGTAGCCTAATAACCAATAAGCTCATGCTCAGTAACCAATAACCTTGTTTTTCTTTGAATGATTTGATTGTCAAACTCTTGATACAAACAAATATGCTTTTACTAGCTTTTTCCACTTGTAATACTTATTTACATTAGTTTCATTAGAAAAAGTTATAGTTAAATCTATCCTTATATATTTAGATGTTTCTTTTGTTTGTGATTTCAGGTATTAGAATTTTTGAGGATGTTTCTGATCACAAGGTTTCTGAATCTATCCTTATACAATTCACTTCTTTGGGCAGGGGAGGACTTGGGCAATATTGACTATTAATTTATTTCTTGAAAATTAGTTAGCTTTCCATTCACTCTGTTAGTCTAACATGAGTTGTAATAGTATAATATAACACTTGTCTCATCCGTGATTAATTTATCATCCAACACTTGTTTATTTGTTGATATTTTCCTTTAAAGCTTAGCAGCATAAGTCACTTGATGGAGTTTAGCTGAGAAAGAAAAGAGAGTGAATGACATCACAAGGTTCTGATACACATACACACATAATTGAGACTATAAGATAGAGTGATACTGTTATATTAAAACTCCTTAGCATTATCAGTTTGAATGACCTTTAATTAGTGATTTGTTTGATTTTCTGCAAATGTTTTAAAGAGATTGAAAATAGCAGAAACTTGAGATTTGGAATGAAGAAGATAAATCCAAGTAAATTTAGAATAAGCATCTAAAAAGGTTGTGATATTTGGCACCATTAGAGGTAGGCATAGGAGCAGTTCCCCATATGTCACTGTAAACCAATTCTAAAGGAGTATTATATGACTATCAGATTTAGAAAAAGGAAGTTGATGCATTTTGGCTTGAACACATATCACAGGAAACAGCAGAAAAAGCTTTATTGTTGAGCATGAATATTGTTATGCTTTAAAATTTTTTGAACATTTTTATAAGAAGGATGACCAAGATGAGAATGTCACAAAGAAACTACAAAATTTACATAAGTATGATTAACATTGACAATGGGAGAAGAGCGAAGGGGGGTAAAAAACGTATAAGCTGTCTTTAAGGAAGCCTTTAAGGATGATCTTGTTTGTTTCCAGAGTTTTAACTAGACATATATTAGAGTGAAATTCAAAATATACATGATTATCTTAGGCAAATTTAGAAACACTAATTAAATTCTTGGAATTATGAGGAACATGCAAAAGATTTTCTAAAAAATAACTATTTATGTGTGGGGCTGTGAAAAACAGTAGAGCCAATGTGAGAGATAGACATACCCATTCCATTACGTAGTTTGATCTTTTCATTTCCAGTGTAGGAATTCTCGGTCGTAATATTATTTGAGTCAGGTGTTATGTGATGTGTGGCACCACTATTCGGACACCACAAAGGATCACTTAGAGTAGAAGGCGTTCCCAAAATTTGACACTGGTTTTTGCTGTTGCCAAGAGTTTCTTGTAAAGTTCTTTGTGTTGTTGATTGTTGATTCTTGAAAGACGAATTATTGTGGTTAGTGGATCTGTTATTCCTCTGGAAGTATTGAGAACTTTTGTTTCTATAGGAGTTATTAGGACCAGAAATAACTGTTATGTTGATGACAGGTAGTTAACAATTTTGTATTTCTCCAAACGTTCTTCTTGGGGCAAAAGTAAAGCCTCTATTTCTTCAATGGTACAAGGATCAGTGCGTGTGAGGATGGAAGTAACAAAGCTTTCATAGTCTTCTGAGAGGCCATAAAGAATGGCTTCAATGTGGTCTTCTGTGGTTAGAGGAGATTCGATGACAGCCAGGGTATCAACATTCTTCTTGATATCAAGAAGATAGGTGGCATCAGTTCTCTCATTTTTAGGTGTACAAAGTTGAATCTTTCCGGATTTTATCTTTCGCTCTTGATTGGGATGCGTGATAAACATGCAGCTTATTCTAGATTTGAGAAGCAGTGGTGAGAACAAATGTGTCCATAGACGTAAGAAGTCAAATAATTAAGAGTTGATCTTGTTGCTCATATTGGAGATATGTGGGATTAATAATGTTGTGAAGGGTGTCATCGTGATTGAGGTATTTTGGTGGAGTTTCTTGACCGTCCAAGAACTTGAAAAGTTGCAGTCCTTTGATTGTGGCAAGCACTTCTTGTTGTCAGCTGAAGAAATTTTCAGTTGTAAGCTTGAGAGAGATCGGTATGTTGAAAGTGTGAGGGTGGTAGGAGGAAGTAACAGGGGAGGTGTTAGAGTTGTGGGCAAAAGAAGAATTTTCAGAGGCCATGGTATCAACTCTTATTACCATGTAAGATAGAGAGGATCGAGAGATAGAAGATAGAAAGAAAACTATATATCTAATTATTGTCAATACAAAGAATACTCACTAAACCTATACAAAGGAAAGCATATATATATATATATATATATATATATATATATATATATATATATATATAGGAAAGAAAGGGTAACTGATAAAACAGAATCAATTACTATTTGTTACTGTTGTGTTATCACAGACTTGACAATCTCTAATAGAAACTAATGACTAACTGAAAATACCAACAATTCAGAGCTAGCAGCACAGCAAAAAAGGCTTGGGATAAATTGAAGCTACTGTATACTAGCCTTGTTTAATACAATTAGTGCATGGGTGTGTGTCTACCTGCATCCGTTGCTTATAGGTTCAACATTGATTTCTAGTTATCAGGAACAACTTTATTAACTCATTTTACAAAATCAAATAGACCTCATAAATAAATAAAAGGAATATATGGATATTGCTTATGGCAAAAAGTGTTATTTATTTATTTTGAGACTCCATTTTTTTTGCTTTTGGAATAGTTTGTCTGTGTTCTTCCTATTATGAATTTGTGTCTTACATTGAGAGGTTCTGGGTAGTGGTATACTAGTATCTGCTCGGATCTGTATGAGTAATGCCATTATATTTTCAGAAGGTTGGTTTTATATTTTTGTTCTATTGATAAAAGTTTAAAAGACACCTTTATGTGCAATGCTGTCCTTTATATGATAACCTAAATGGCTATCATTAATAAAAAAGTTCTCTCAATAAATACCTTATACATCTTCAGAACTTTTTCTTTTTATGCTAATGAGTCATCTCGTTGACTGATTCACTAGTTTTGTTAATATGTAAAATGTTATCATATGCTCCTTGTGTTGCTTCGTTCCTATTTTATGTTATATTTACAACATCTGAGATTGGTGCTTTGGTTCCCTATGACAGGGCAGATAAATAAGTCTGATTTCTGATTTGCCATTTTTGGTGCTTTGTAGAATGGTAAGACTGTCCTTGCAAAGTCTGTTGGTGTGATTGATGCAACTGCAGATACTGTTTTTGAAGTTATTTTGAACACTGACCAACAGAAAAGATATGAGTAAGTTTCCTATAGAAGGTGCTTAAGTGTCTTGATATCATATTAAGGAAATTATTCTCTTGTATGATTACTTTTGCAGGTGGGATACATTGATATGCGACTTGGAACTTGTAGATTCTTATGATGGACACTACGATGTTGTTTATGGGACATATGATTCTAAGTATCTATCTCGGTAATCTATTGATGTTAATATTTTCAAATTTGAAAAGTTATAGCATTGTAGAGATTGGATTGCTGTAATATATGTGCTGTAAATTTCATTATTGTGTGAATTTTTTCAGTAACAGAGATTTCTCATTTTTGTGGACTTTTTTCAATGGTGAAGATTTCTTTGCTTAGCTAATATGATTTCCCTGTTGACTTTGGTTTTCCTTCTGCTAAATTCTTCATATACATGTGCTATCTAATTTGTGTGAATTTTTCAATGATAGAGATTTATCATGTGTTGATTTTTTCAACGATAAAGATTTGTGAGCCTGACTAATTTGGTTTTCTATTGTCTTAGGTTTTCATTCTGCTAAATTATTCTTTAGGACGAGCTTACTTATTTGGGTGTGTGTCAGTCCATTATATAGTTGTTAGTGACGAAATTTTAGTTGCCAATTATCTACAGTTTCATGACATCTCTCTCTTCTCCCCAATGGCCTTATAATTTTTGTTTTTCATCAATGAATAGAAAAGCAAGTTTTATTATAATTATTCTCACTTAACCATTATTTACTTTTTATGATGTTCACTGAATTAACTTTTAACTCAGGTGGCACTCAAAGCAGGATTTTGTCTTCTCTAGACAATGGTTTCGTGGACAAGATGGAACATATAGTAAGAATATGATTGTAGTGATTGCTTGCTTGGACCTTTTGTAACAGTAGTATTGTGCATTTCATTTAATTGCTGAATACAAAGCGTATACATATTACTAATCCACTGGAAATTTCTTTTATTTTTGGGCGTTGTATCCATATCTTTTTTACGTAACATATATTTTTTAATTAATAATTTTGGTACTGTTATGGCAGTTTGTCTGACCTTGATTTAGATGATCACCATGTTGTATTTTTTAAACATACTCTGACAAATATATGCTGAAATATCTTATATATTTAATTCTTGCAGCTATCTTGCAATGTCCAGCTATACACAAGAAGAAGCCCCCAATACACGGATATCGACGTGCAAAAGTTAATCGTAAGATATAACCTTTTGCATTAAATCCTTGGAATTGATAAGTGGTGCTTGGTGGTATTTAGTGGTATCCACATTAATTTCACACATTTGTGGAGGGTGTATTGATTTCTATATGATGGGAATCATTTCTCTTACTTCAACTTTAGACTCTAGGGACTGATTAAAAGAAAGAAAATATGACCACTGACGTATTTTTCAGCTTTGACTAGTTTTATCACCTTATGGGTTGCATTTTGGCTGCAGCAACTTCATGGGAGATTAGAAATTTGAGCACATCTGGGGCATCAAATAGCCCAAGATGTTTAGTGACCCACACTTTAGAGATAAACTCTTCGTCCTGGTGTCGATGGAAGAATAACCAGAACTCAAAATTTCAGAGGAGCATTCCACATGCATTATTGTTCCAAGTGGCAGGTTAAGTATTTGCACCATTGTTTTTATCTTATATATTTCTCTGAATTTCTAGAATGATTGGCACTTGAGTTGAGATTTTCAAAATTTTGTTATCTAAACTCTTGCTTGTACTCGTCTTCGTAGTTTAAATAGGCTTCTTTTGATGTAGTTCTGAATTCTTTCTCGATCAGTGAGAAAAGCTGGCCTGTTAATTGTAACATGATACCGAAGACATTATTCTGACATAAATGACCAGTTTCCGTCTTTATTTCTTTCTTTTGATTGGGGATATTTGGAAGAATCAGGAAAAGGAAAAGCATGAGAGGGACGGAGGAAAAGCTTTCTTTTTGATAGTGTAGGATGAGATTCAGCGAGAAGAGAATACCGGGTTGGGATATTAACTTCTTGGTTTAGGAATGAATCTGAGTAGTTGAGATCTGACCCCATTTTGGTAAGACCTTAAGAATTTGGAATCACACCAGAGGGGAAGAAAGTGAAAGCTCAATTTTATCTAAATTTCAGCATGCAAGTGTACTGTTCAACACAGAACCTATGACCCTTGAAACCATTCAGGCTGGAGTCCATAAATTATTTGTCATGTGACAAAGCTATTAAGATTAGATTGAACTCCACAAATTTATTAATTATCACATGATTGTAAACTAAATCATTAACTAACAGGAAGATACTGTTGGCTTCATGAGTTTGAATACTGACATAACACTTAATTTCAACTAATTATTCTTGTACTGTCCTGAACAGCAAAGTTTCCGGCTATAACAAGTTTTCCTCCTTCAAACATCGTAGAAACAACAAACTATGGAATTAGCATTATTATTTGCTCTAAACCCAATAGCTATCTTTACATAAGTAACTGTTGCTTTTATAAAGTAATATATTCTATTTCAAAACAAGAAAAAGGAAGTTTCTCACGATTCAATGTTGGTCTGCCTTTTTTTTCTCATGCATTTTGCCCATGAATACCATTCTGGAGGCATTTAATATATATGCTTCTAAACAATGGGTCAGGTCTGAAGGAATACATTGCTGCCAATCCTGCACTGCACCATGAAAATGCCACCACAGTTGTTCATTCCAAAATCTCTGATGCTTCTATTTCTAGTGCTGAATGTGAGGATGAAATGCAGGATGAGTTTTATGATGCAATTACTGCTGATTCGTCAACATCAGATGAAGAAAGTGATGATGATCAAAAACTTGTTCCGCAGGTTTTCCTGATTCTACACCTATCAGCTATAAAAGTAGTCTACAGTAGAAATATGTGTCATTTGAGTTTTGTTAAGTTCTATTGTTTAATGACATTTTCCAAATTATCAGGAGCCAAGAGTCAAGCTAAAGAATATTTCATGGGCAATCACAACATTAGCTTTAAAGCGAACTGCTGGTACGTTTTACCTTGTTATTTGTTATTTGGTAGGGGAAAAGGAAGAGAAACTATAATAAAATTCTCTACGTACAATGCTCTAGTTATTTAGACTATCCAATCATTCCAATGAACATTTCCTTATACAACATGAACTTTGATCACTCCTCAAAACACTGAGAATGTACTCAAAAATACCTTTAGTAGATTAAATTTTATGTATTCCTACAGTACTCACTCCTATGGCAGTAATTATTCTTAACTCAACACATTTCTCTTTTTATCTCAAACAACTTAAAAATAGTAAAAA
Source organism: Vigna umbellata (assembly GCF_029865625.1). Classification (NCBI taxonomy): domain Eukaryota; kingdom Viridiplantae; phylum Streptophyta; class Magnoliopsida; order Fabales; family Fabaceae; genus Vigna; species Vigna umbellata. Next base: position 101,879,637 of record NC_142165.1, read on the forward strand.
CATACCAGCCATGTCAGTTTTATAATGGAAGGAGTACGCCCTCTTGGAGTGCAAAAATTTTCCCATATTGACGGGTTGAGAAAAATCTATCAGCACCCATTAACTTTAAAAAAAAAATATTTTTTCAATTTATCGAAATAAAAAAGGTAGCATCACTTTGTTGTTTGTCATCCCAAGTATCTTGGCACCACAAATAACATCAATATTTGCAGCACCCTAGACTATCATTGAAGAAAAAGAAAAGCAATACAAAAAAAGCTTGGGGACCAAACCAAAACCTAAGCAAGGTAGAGAAAACCTATCTCTAAAATTCTCTAGATTTAGAAATCCAAGAATATTATCCCACCAAATGAAACCCCGAGATAAAGTACCATAATCAGCAAGCTTATCAACACACTGGTTGTCCTCCCCATACAGATATGAGTAAAATGTAGAAGCATATGTATATTGTTCTCCATACAATTAAGCTATCTATCTAATTTGCCTTGGAATCAAATTACTATTATGAAAAGCTTGAATGATCAGCAGTCACATCCAATCCATAGTTCATATAGTCCATCTCTTGGAGATAGCCATTTCCATGAGTAGGATAACCCCATAGCTTCGACATGTAAGGCCCAATGGACCAATAAAAGAGGAGAATCAACCAACCCTTGATTTTATTTTTTTTTTGCAAATAATAAGTAAAAAATATTTATAGGTAATTTAAATAGTTTGTTATTGGTAGAAATATTTTAATAAACAAGACAACAATGCAAGGCTTGTTGGTGTTTGCCCTCTAATAAAACTCTACATGTAGTAGTTGTCATACTTGTATCAAATGCACTAGGTGTTGTATTGATTTTATTCCTTGTTTTCACTCTCGGTCATGGGTTAAACTCTAAGAATAAACATTTTGTTTTAATTTTTTAAATGTTAAATGTTATGCTAATACAATGATCAATATCACAAATTTGAAAAATACATGGACCAAACTCAAGCAAGTGAAAGGCTATGTCAGCACACCTTTTGTCATCACTTTTTCTAGAATAATTTATCTTGATTATGTAACTTGTTTAGACAGGTTAAGAAGTCTGTCCTAAAAGGCTGTTTTTGGCTTATTAGCATTAATTACCCAAATATAGCCTTTTCCTTGTACACTCTTGGGATTCCTGATGTAATTTTCTTCTATAAATAACATGGATCAGCTAAGGTATAATCAATCTCTTAAGCCTTTTTCATCATCCTTTTGGTCTTAAGTTGGTATCGAAGCGAGTCAATCGTGTTTTTGCTTGTTTTGCAATTGTCCACTATCGCCCACTATCGTCCTATGTTGCCATCTCTCCATGGTCATTTTATTTATTTATTTACGAAGACCTAGTTTGGTTCGTCTCAGAGATACAATGAATGTTGTGATTTGTTGTCGTCACCACTGTCTGCCACTACCTTTTTGCCAACGACCACTTGATCTAGCATGTTTTGTCAACTTCCAATCCATCGATCCTCATACACCTCAACAAAATGCTATAAGAGAAAAAAATAAACATTTAATTGAAATTGCTCGTACCTTATGGGTTGTGCCAATATACTTATCCATCACTTGGGTGATGTCATTCTTACTCTTTGTTATCTTATTAACAGAGTGTCCTATTTTTCTTTGGACAATGAAGTTTCATTTTCCATTGTGTTTCCAAATGAATCTCTATTTCACATTTCTCCTCGAGTCTTTGGTTGGGTGTGTTTTGTACACAATGTGTTTCCAAGTTTGGACAAACTTAGCCTGAATTATTTAATGTGTCTTCTTAGGATATTCAGTTGTTTTAAAAAGGATATCAATGTTATTTCCCTAATACTAAAAAATATTGCATGTTTGCAAGTGTCACCTTTTTATAGAAACTTTTTTCTTTTCTTCCTCCACACAAGATGTTAACTTTGTCCAACCAGTCTTGCCTATGCCTTTAGTTGAAACTTTTTGTGTATTTTATTCCTAACACCGTTCCAACTTCTCTCAATAATCCAAATTCCTCTCCTCAACCTAGTTCACCTAGACCATCACCCCTTTATTTTATCACCTACCAACAACAAACTCAAATGACTTGTCCAATTCCAGATGGTGAGTCCTCTTCAAGTCCTTCACCATCATTGTTCATACTACAACTCTTGATAATGAAGATTCTAGTTGGTCTATTGTCATTTGAAAAGATACTTGCTCTACACGTAACTTTGATTTCGATCCTGTTTATAGTTTTCTAAGTTGTCATTGTTTGTCTCCTTTCTATTGTTTTTTATCTCTTCGATATCTTCTATCTTTTAAAAGTGTGAAAGAGACACTTGATAATTTTGGGCAACAACAAGCCATGAAGTACCATGTGGAGAAGAGAGAAACTGAGAAGGAAGATAATAAATTGTGTTTTTATTTTTATTGATAATAAAGAAGAGATGCAATAATAAGTAACAAAATGAATATTGAACTATAAGAAATATTTGATTAGATATTTCCCTGTCAAATTATATCATATCTTCCTATTTAATTTAATGTAATCATATTACTAACACTTCTCTCAAGTTGGAGCATATGTATCATATGAGATGAAACTTTTAAAATGTCATCAACATAAGACCCTTGAGAGACTAAGTCAACATGTCAACCAATTGGTTGCTAGAGCTAACAAAGTAAATATAACAAAGCTAATATATATATTTTTGGGACATGACTTTCTCTCTGTCAATGTGACAACCAATCTTCTATATGCTTTGTACTTTCATATCATACCTTTACCCCCTTTAAGGTGGAGCATTGTATTATATCATTAAGCTTGTTAAAAATGGTCTGAGGCCATGACAGTTGCTAGAGAGGCAAAATGGGTAGATGACACAACAGTTGTTGAAAAGCAAACAATGATCAAGGTACACGACAATTACTGGAAAACAAAAAGTGATAAAAGGGCAGTGGATGTCAGAAAGCAAAAATTACCAGAGGGCACGAAAACTACCACAATAAACCACTAAGAGAGTCACCGTAAGATTTATATGTATCTAAAGTCAAAAGTGTTTCACTGAGAAGGTTAGATGATTTAGTCAATTGAACTACTGGTTATAATTGTTATTAGGGTTCAACTATTGATATTGTGTGAAGTTGATGGGTGCATCAATATTCATCTTTTTGACACACAAGAACTAGCACTTCAGCTTCTTCAATCAGAAGAATCCAATTACTGCAATGGCAGGGCTGTATTATTCATGTAATCCTTCAATAATGACATTCAGATGCTCTCAAGGAGTGACCAAAGCTAAACATCAAGGAGTGGCTTGATTTGAAGAAGATATTCATCTATCTTTTTATCTTCAAGAATAGTAGCACGAAACTTTCTTCCTAATTGACTCGTTGATGAAGAGTATATGGAGCCATGATAATAACATCTGATCTTGTTGTTCCCAACATAGATATGCTGGATCCATTTTTCCTACTTCACGATTAGTGTCCATTAGAAACTGGTGAAATTAAAAGAATCCATAAAATGTTGCCTCCACAATTGAAATTTTTCTTTGAAAGTTTATCTGGAATCTGATGACAGAAAGCAAAGGGCACGGAAGAGGAGGGAGAAGGATCTGTTATTGAGCTCGTGATAAACATTTTAGAATAGGAATAGAGAGAATTTTGAGAGAGAGAGAAAATAGCTCTGTAATTTTATTTTTTCATTCTGGGAGAGAAGATATAAATGAGAACATATACCAGAAGACATAGCAGTTACGTAGAGGCCAGGCAACAGTTGGCAGAACTAATTATCTAATGTTAACAACTACTAACGGAACATCTAACTGAATGGTGACTCCCAAGGTAGTGTTATATATATATATATATATATATATATATATATATATATATATATTTATTCCTAAAAAATTCAAACCTTTGAAACTCTGGAATATTATCCGACCACTTGTTACAGCGTTCTCTAATAGCATAGCCAGCAAACTTGTCAACATGATGATTCTCTTTCCTATGCATATAAGAAACGTATTTAAAATGATCACTACATTTAAACTCACATTATGCCACTTAGACCACAAATGTCAAGGGACAATCTGATCGTTCTGAAACGGTTGAACTACCTTTATGGAAACACTCTCCAATCCCAAACTACTTCTATCAAAAGCAAAATCTTCCGATTAAATAGCTTCCATGATTTCAGCATGAATGGATGAATAGATTCCAGGGAAAATAGAAAAAATATCCTAAGAGTGCTGTTGCACTGTCCTGGAAAATGCCTCCACAAGTTGTTGGACAAGATGCACCTTTTACTCTTCCATCTATATTACATTTCAAAACAGGGCGGGGCCTTCCACTAAACAGGATTTTGGACCAACACTAGGTTTGATATGAATGCCAAAATGCTTAAGTATTAAAAAACTCAGACATGTTAGAATTCATACTATACGAACCCAAATTACCTATTATACTTACCTCATTATATATACCTTACTTTTATTTCACTCACAAGGCATATATAGATCATCAAACCAGATGAGGTTCCTGTTGTATCAAATAATAGCTACTCCTGCATACAATATTCACAATATCAAACCTCTATGATCATGCATATAGTCAAAGAGTGGAAATTTTTTTACCCCTATTCTTCCATATGCTAGTAAAGTTTTAGCAGAAGGTGGGTTAGGCCTTAAGTGGCTCATGTGATAGGATTTGTGATGAGTAGGATACCCTCCAAATTTGATGAGGCACAATTCAATGTTTTCCATTCATTCATTCATTCAAACCTCTCTAATTAGAAGCATATCAGCACTACGTGCCAAGACCCTCTAACAGAAATATTCCCACACCCCATATATTCTAAAAATGTAACAAACTCCTTCTGGAATGTCTGAGTCACCACTACAAGAAAATAATATATTCCATTGTTGCACTAAATACTCCTTTTAGGTCAATTAAGTTGCTTCTTCAACATTCATGTCAATTTGTTTGATATAAAATTATTCACGTGCTTTCACATGTTGGCTTAAGCTTTAGGAGTTTTAATTCGCGATAATACATGTAATCAGTCTATATATCTAGTTTACAAGAGTAAAAGAAAAGGTTAAGGTTAAAATGAATAAAGCCTTCTCTCTTGTGAGTAACTGGTTATAGTTACATATGACTTAATTTCATTTGGAATTATAATATAATATATTTGATTATTGGATGCAGCTCCTGATCTCAGCGAAGAATTGGATCCTCATGTAACTCCTATCACAATTCCAAGTGACTTGCATTGTTCTTTATGGAAAGGAAAGGATGACAATGACACAAACTGTTGGGCTTCTCCTACTGGAAAAGGATTTATGATTAGAGGAAAGAACTATCTTAAAGATAGTTCTAAGGTTAGTAAACTATTTGAGTCATTCAATTACAGAGTAAAAGTACACCAAATCTTTTCTTTAACTTGGATGATTAGATATTGTGCAGTAGTAGTGTGCAGGCACTTTAGTGTCCTTCGAATTAACAATTATTTCTGTTCCTGAAACTGGGGCATGTTGGGGGTTTGAACTGTGACTTTATTCTTATTTTTTTGTAAATTTGGAAGTCAATATTTCTAAATTCTAGAACTGCTGTTTTCAGCAAAGATCTCAATCTACTTTTACATAATTATGAAGTACTTGTTACTTTATTTTTTCTGTAATGAAAAGAAACGACACCCAATCCACTTATTGTTGCATGTCATGAGAGCCTTAGTCCTGTAACAGTGTTCCTCAACCAGAAAAAGGTCTTACTCCCCCACTCTAAAGTCACAATTCACAAGCCTTTTCTTTTTTATCCACATCTTTACCCTAAAATCTAGTGACTCCTAATAAAATTATAATCAGTTAACCGATTCCTTCTAAAATATATTTTTCCATATAGTGTGATTGATCTCATATCAGATTTTATGGGTCGGTCAAAATGTCATGAACACAGAATTTGTCTTGCAGGTAGTTGGAGGAGATCCTCTTCTCAAGCTTGTAGGAGTCGATTGGTTAACAGTTGATAAATCTGTAGATAGAATTGCCCTTCACCCTAAAAGTTTGGTTCAGGTAATGTCAAATTTTTAACATTCTATCTTTTAATATTCATATTGATTATTGTAAAGTAAGGTTGGGGAAAGATGGTCAGTTTTCATTGAACATGTTATTTAAGAAAAAAAGGATGAAAATTTCTTAATATTTTTTTGTTAATGTACAAGGTTTTGCAATGTATGTATGTATATATATATAAGGTTACATGTTTGTTCCCTAAAAATATATTTAATATGGAAATTGGCAATTTCATGTCATTGTATTGTCTAATATCTTGTCCTTCTGAATTTCAGTCAGAAGCCGGGAAAAAGCTTCCATTTATCCTTGTCATTAATCTCCAGGTATGGATGTTATTGCTTTTGCTATACTTGAGATCTAAAACAGAGAAAAATAGTTCTAAAGGGCTTGAAAGACCCTTCTCAGTTCTATAATTTATATAGATAAAAATATGATACAATACATAGATGAAAGATGAAGAGATTGTCCTAGACTGCTAGGAACAATCATTATAGATACCCCAACACACAACTGCCTACTTTAGGCCCTGCTATACTAGGTAGACTTAATAATTATTCTAACACTCCCCCTCAAGCTGGAGCATACAGATTGTATGTACCAAGCTTGGAACAAATAAACTCAATCCGAGGTCCCCTTAACGACTTAGTCAACACATCTGCGAGTTGGTCATTTGATCCAACAAACTCAGTACATATTTCTTTTGACAATAATTTTTCCCGAACAAAATGACAATCAATTTCTATATGTTTGGTTCTCTCGTGAAACACTGGATTTGATGCAATGTGAAGAGCAGCTTGGTTATCACAATACATCTTCATACTCTGGATGTTACAGAAGTTAAGCTCTTGAAGGAACTGCTTCACCCATATAAGTTCACATGTTAATGAAGCCATTGCCCTATATTCAGCTTCAGCTGTTGATCGAGCCACTACATTTTGTTTCTTACTTTTCCATGAGATAATGTTTCCTCCAAGGAAAACACAATATCCAGTAGTAGATCGTCTATCAATAGGAGAACCTGCCCAATCAGCATCACAATATCCTGATACTTGAAGGCTTCCTTTTTCTTCATATAACAGCCCTTGCCCTGGAGCCTTTTTCACATACCTTAGAATTCGAATGATAGCATTCCAATGGCCAACACATGGAGCTTGCATAAACTGACTAACCACTCCAACTGCAAAAGATAGATCCGGCCTTGTAATAGTGAGATAGATTAGTTTTCCAACTAGCCTCCTATATCTCTCCGGGTCGGAGAATAATTCACCTCCTTCTGTTGTTAATTTCTGATTTGGATCCATAGGGCTATCAACCGGTCTACAATCAATAATGCCTGTTTCTTGCAAAATATCCAGAGCATACTTCCTTTGGGAGATTACAACTCCATCTTTTGACTGAGCTACTTCAATGCCTAGAAAGTATTTGAGGCTCCCAAGATCCTTGGTTTGAAAATGTTTACACAAGTACTCCTTCAATTGAGATATTCCAGCAGCATCATTTCCTGTAATAACTATATCATCAACATATACTATCAAGTAAACACATTTCGCGGGAGACGAATGATAATAAAAGACTGAATGATCTGCTTCACTGCGTTTTAGCCCAAATTTTTGAATAATGGAGCTAAACTTTCCAAACCAAGCACGTGGTGATTGCTTGAGCCCATATAGAGATCGGTTCAATTTACAAACCATACCAGACTCCCCCTGAGCAACAAACCCCGGAGGTTGCTCCATATACACTTCTTCCTCAAGATCACCATGGAGAAAGGCATTTTTGATATCCAACTGATGAAGTGGCCAATGACGAATGGCAGCCATGGCAAAGAACAATCGAATGGTAGTCATCTTGGCCACGGGAGAAAAGGTGTCACAATAATCAAGACCATAAACCTGAGTGTACCCTTTTGCAACCAGTCGGGCTTTGAGCCTATCAATGTCACCATTAGGGCCGACTTTAATGGCATATACCCATCGACAACCAACAGCCTTTTTGCCCGGGGGAAGTGGCACAAGGTCCCAAGTATGACTGTGGTCAAGAGCCTGCATTTCTTCAATCATGGCTTGTCGCCATCCAGGATGATCAAGTGCTTCTTTCACATTTTTAGGAATAACCACAGGATATATTGAGGATAAAAGGGAATAAAAGGAGGGCGACACTCGGTGATAACTAAGAAAATTATAAATGGGATGAGGGTTGCGAGTGGAACGAGTACCTTTTCTGAGAGCAATGGGCCAACCAGAATCATCTTCACCAGGAGGCGTGACAGGAGATGGTGACGGAGAAGAATCTGAAGGAGGAGATCCACCATTTGCTGGAAGAGGATTACTCACCGGGGTACTGTGTTGAAGGATATCAGTATGGGGAGAGGAAGGTTCGGGAGGACCTTGGGCATGACTTGGACTGACTGAGGGATTGGAGATATTAGACTCAACCACTGGAAGAGGAAGGACCTGGTGGAGGATATGAACATCTTGAACAGAGGGCGAGAAGAAAGGTGTCTGTTCAAAGAAGGTAACATGGGCAGACATGTAGTACTTTTTGGTTTCAGGGGAGTAACACCGGTACCCTTTTTGAAGCCGAGAATAGCCCAAAAAGACACATTTGATCGCACGAGCAGAGAGCTTGTCGAGTCCCGGAGACATGTCGTGAACAAAACAAACACAACCAAAGACGCGAGGAGAGGTGTGAAAGAGAGGATCATTGGGAAAGAGAATGGAGAAAGGGACTTTATTATTGAGGGAGGAGGAGGGCATCCTATTAATAAGAAAACATGCAGTTAAGATGGCATCCCCCAGTGATGAACAGGAATATGAGCACTAAGCAAAAGGGTACGAGCCGTTTCAACCAAGTGTCTATTTTTTCTTTCGGCTATACCATTTTGCTGGGGTGTATGAGGACAAGTGGACTGATGTAAAATACCATGGGAGCTAAGAAGTGAAGAAAAAGTTAATGAGAAATACTCTTTAGCATTATCACTTCTTAAGACTTTAATTACATGACCAAATTGGTTCTTGATTTCATTCAAAAAGGATGTGAAAATGGGTAACAATTCAGAGCGATCTTTCATTAGATAAACCCAAGTACATCTAGAATACTCATCAATAAAAGTAACAAAATACCTAAAACCAAAAGAAGAGACGCGACTAGGTCCCCAGACATCAGAATGAATAATAGAGAAACTAGAAGTACACATTGATTGAGACCTTTTGGGAAAGACAGATCTAACATGTTTTCCTAGTTGACAGGACTCACATTCTAAAGTCTGAAGACCACTAAGTTCAGGACACATCTTTTTTAACTTTGACAAGTGAGGATGGCCAAACCGATCATGTAACACTTTAGGGGGAAGAGCTGCAACACAAGATACCCGTGGGCGAGATCCAAAATGGTATAAACCTCCAGCTTCATATCCTTCTCCAATCTGTCTCCCCGAGCCACGCTCCTGTATAACAAAAGATTTTGAATCGAAAGTTATTGAACAATGTAACATTTTGGTTAACTGACTTAGGGAAATTAAATTGAATGGACAGTTAGGGACAAAAAGAACAGATTTCAGAGTTAGAGAGGGAGACAGGGAGACTTGACCGACTCCCTTTGAACAAGTTTTAGAGCCATTTGCAAGGGTAATGAAATGGGGTTTTTCTTGGAGGGAAAGGGTTGAGAACAATGAGGTATTACCAGAAATGTGATCCGAAGCACCCGAGTCAATTACCCATGAATTTAGACCTTCCATGGATTGAGACATGCAAGCTGTGGACGTACTTGGGGATTGAGATGATTGCGCCAAACTATTAGACTTTAATCGCAGATACTCTTGATACTCTTCCTCAGTGAACTTGGAGTTGGAAGTGGAAGTTTCAGCCTTAGAGATATTGACGGTTTTTGAAGGAAAGCCATGCAAGGAGTAGCAGTTTTCTTGGGTGTGACCCACCCTCTTACAGTAAGAGCATTGTGGACGTCCCCGACCTCCACGTCCTCCTCCTCTAGTGCCACGTCCTCCTCTTCCTCGCGTGGCAACCATGACAGATGGTTCCATTGTTTCATAAGCTTCCTGAGACTGAGGCACAGGAACACGAAGAAGACGTGTGGTCAAGGCTTCCAAGGAAGGGACCTCATGACTTGTCAGAAGTTGATCTCTGATATGATTCATATCTGGATGCAAAGCACGGAGGATCATCACCATATAATACTTGTCAAGCTTCTTTTTGATATCTTCTGAAGATTCCGCTTCCAAGAACATTCTCAATTCTTCCACAGCTGCTTGGGCTTCAGTCATGAATGAAACCATATCATGGTCTGTCATTTTGAGACAGGCGAGCTTGTTTGCGGTATCATAGAGACGTTGAATATCATTAGCATAAATGCTTTGAGCTTTCTTCCAAAAAGTGTGACATGTCTTGAAGGCTCTAAGAGATATCAAAAGTCGGGGTTCCACAGATTGCCACAATAGGGCACACAATTGGAAATCAGCTTGTTTCCATTGTTCAGCTTTGTCAGAAGGTACTTGGCTCCCATCCTGCTCAAGGTGGTCATAATGTCCTTGACCAAGGAACCACATTTCCACAGTAGCAGACCAAGACAGATAATTCTTTCCATTTAACTTTTCGGAAGTAATGGAGGGACTTCCAGAGAAAGAAAGAGCACTTCCAGACGCCATTCTGTGATAAAAGCAGGAGAAAGAACCAGAAAAACCGTGAAGAACCAGCGAAAAACGTGAAGAACCAGCGAAAAACCTAGGGTTGCTCACGGTTTTCTTCAAGGGGGAGCTTCTGGACACACCAAAGTGAGATTTTGAGGGGCAGAACGGACAGAGGAGCAGAGGGCGACAGCTACGGAGGTGGCGCGGCGACTTTCCGGTGAGCGGAGGGCGGCGCGTGTACAGCACGCGCCTGATCGCAGCGCACAAAGAGGCGGCGCGTGGCGGAGCGTGGAGGAGAATCAGGCGAGCCCACCGGTGGGGTTGGCCGTCGCGTGAAGAGGCGAACCAGATCCAGTGGTCGCCGGACGGAACTGTGACGGCGGACGGCGGCGGACGGCGGAGAACGGCGGCGGACGGCGGCGAACGGTGGTGGACAGCAGCGGACAGATGTTGTATGGCGGACAACCAAGTTGGAGAGCTCCAAACTGCAGTTGACAGCTGCAGATAATGGCGAGACAGCCGCGGACAACGGCGAACGGCACCGGACAGGTGCAAACAGCAGTGACAGTGCTGGTGGACAGGAAACCAGAGCAGGATGAACCTGCTCTGATACCAACTTGAGATCTAAAACAGAGAAAAATAGTTCTAAAGGGCTTGAAAGACCCTTCTCAGTTCTATCATTTATATAGATAAAAATATGATACAATACATAGATGAAAGATGAAGAGATTGTCCTAGACTGCTAGGAACAATCATTATAGATACCCCAACACACAACTGCCTACTTTAGGCCCTGCTATACTAGGTAGACTTAATAATTATTCTAACAGCTATCAACACATACAAATCGGGAAAAACTAAGGTTATTAAATGTGTGAATGTTAACAGATCCCGCAATGAATAGTGATATAACTAAACTATTATGTATAAATAGAAGGAAACCTTCGCCTTATTAGTTTACTTTTGAAGTTTAATTAGATTTGAATTCAAATTACAAGGTGATATAAATGCTTATCCTAACAATTCCATTTGGATCTATTGAGTTGCCTATTATGAAGATTTGATTGGACCACCATAAATGTTTAGTGCTTAGTGTAAGGAGAGACGTGTTGGAGATTGTTAGAAGTGGACTTTAAGCCTAACTCAATCCCACAAAACCGGCTTGTAAGGTGAGGTTTGCACCTCACTTATATATTATAATTTGGCCTTATCTCTAGTCGATGTGGGACTTCCAACACACCCCCTTCACGTCGAGGTATAGACATCTCGTGCGTGATAGTAGAAATTGGGTGGTCCGATAACGGCCCGATAGCGGATGGAATAGAAGAATAGAATGCCCACTTAGAAGTCGCTAGGATAGGCTCTAACCATGACTCTGATACCATATTAGAAAGTGGACTTTAAGCCTAACTTAACCCCACAAAACCGGCTTGTAAGGTGAGGTTTGCACCTCACTTATATATATAATTTGTCCTTATCTCTAGTCGATGTGGGACTTTCAACAGAGATATCGAACTTACTTGTGATATGACTAAATAGTGTCTATAAATGCTAGACAACCCTCATCATATGAGCTAGTTTTTGTAGTTGAGTTATGCCAAACCCCAATTTTAAGAGTGAATAGTTACAAACCATTTTTAAGTCCTTGATTATTCAATGATTCGTTGAAATGGTAAGATGCAACATGTCCAAACTTAAGGCACATCTGACATTGAAAGCTGGAATAGTAACCACTACAACCTCCACTAGGATCACCACGACCACCATAATCAGCACCACAAGAGTCACTAGAAAAGGATTCTGATAGAATACTTAGAGTATATGAAAGAATAAAGAATAAATGAGTAGGAGGTTAGGAGGGAAAGGCAGTTCTGTCAGTAGTTAGTAATAAGGAGGGAAAGGGGAGTTGTATAAATAGGGGAATGGGTTGTACAGTGCGGGGATTGATTCCTTTTGTATACTGTTAGATATAGACTGGACATCTTATCCGGTGGAGGGAGAGGACTTCCTAGGAGGTTGAGAGTGTACATTGTTCATTCTTTCATCAATAATATACATTCTTTCCATTCTTTCTAGCGTTGGTGTGTGTGTTGCTATGTGTGATCGACTTCTTGACAAAAGAAGTCTATCAGATTCACAGTTTTTGAGTTAGGAGAAAACATTTTGTTAATTTATTAGAAGGTTTTGTAATCATTACAAGTGTGGTGTTGTAAGCTATTAGGGATCTTTGGTAATCATTGCTTTAGAGAAGAGTTCTTTATGTAAAGATGCTTATGTACTGTTTTACTTATTCAATGTCAATAAGACCTTTTTCTCTGCTTTATCCTTTTTATGTTGTGTCAGATCTCCCGATGTTGGGAGCTTTGCTTTTGTATTTTTTCCCTTATGGTCTTAGCTGTAGTTTCCATTTTTAGGGTTGATGAAATACACCTATTTCCTTTGTTTATCTGGGTTGTCTTGAGTGCACCAAGTTTGTTTCATGACCACCATCACTGTCACTGTTGTAACCACTGCTGCTTTTATAGCATTGAATTTGACTGGCTACCACGCCAAGAGATTCTTCGTCCTCTGATTTGATAGCTCCCGGAGTCATGCCACCGTCAAAGCAGCTGTGCACCAAAACGAGCACCATTTTTTTCTCGCGGGTTTCACATGCCACCCATTTCTGGCACGTGACGGCTTGTTTGACCACAGTTCTTGCCGCCACTTGCTTTGTTGGAGTCGGCCTGAGGTGCAGTTCCAGATCTGCCCTTGTTCGGCAGTTTCACCTCAAGTTGTATGTCTCTCCTTTGAAAGAACCCTGTTCACAGTTTTCTTTGGTATGTATCTTTTTTGGCATGTCAATTCCACTAAGAAATGTGGATCTTCTACATTTGCCTCATAGCTATCTTAATGGTTAAACTAAGGTATTTGTAGGATCAGTACTGTCATCATAGTGAGAGATATGTAACTGCCTATATTAACAGCCTGTAGTTAGTTGTGTAACTGACTTAACCTAATCTCAGTTTGTATAACTGACTTAACTCCTTTTCTCTAACAACTAACTGCCCAAGAGACAGTTGGATAACTGCTCTTCTAATAATTCATACATTAGAAGCCTGATATACTACTCTTCATTTTACAGTAACAACTATTTTAGTGCTGAGGGGTAATTGTTTACCAAGTTTCAAGCTCCCTGAGCTTTAATGGAAGTGGTCATGTTGCAACTTTTTTTATTTTAGGATTTTAATAAAAGAGTTTCAAAGGAAATTAAGAAGGATAAATTGTGTTTGATCCTTTCCTACTCTTTAACATTATTGACCTAGTGATTCTTCAGTTTGTCTCAACTGTCTTTCTCTTTCTGGTTATACCTAGTTTGAAACGTCTACTGCTGGCATATTATTGTTTTTGACATTGAATGAACAATTAATTGAGTAGCTTTACTACTAGTAGTGTCAGGGCTGCCAACTTTGACCGACAAGTAAATTGGAAGGTTTTACTGCCTTTCTTTTTTTAACTTAGTAAGCATAAATGTGATGCTAAAAGCTGGAAAGTTAATTGATTGAAATCATGAATAGTCTGTGACATGTGCTTCTGTCTCTGAAATCCACAATCATAGATCTATCAACGGTTCAAGAGAAACTTCGTCTGTAGTTTATATAGATAAAGTGCATTGGAGATTTTTTTTTTATGCCACAGATCTGCTTCTCATTGAAAGACTTTCCTTTTGTTTGTAATCAAACTCAGGTTCCTGCCAAACCAAACTACAGTCTGGTTCTGTATTATGCAGCTGACAGACCGATAAATAAAAATTCTTTGTTAGCTAAGTTTGTTGGTGGAAGTGATGCATTTCGGGACTCAAGATTCAAGCTTATTCCTAGTATAGTTGAGGTTTGTGATCCTTGATGAATTTTTATATATGCTATGTTTGATCCTTGATAGCATTTGTCAGCTAATAGTTTTCAATTGACACAGGGATATTGGATGGTCAAGAGAGCTGTAGGAACCAAAGCTTGCCTCTTGGGAAAAGCCGTAACCTGTAAATACTTTAGACAAGATAATTTTTTGGAGGTAATGATACCTTGGAATTTTTTCCCATTTGACTTAAGCTTATATCTTGAAGTAGTTCTGGGCCTTACAATCTCAAGTTAAGAAGTCAAGCTTGTTTATGCTGATTCTCGAAATTAATTGAGAAACTATTTTACATAAAATCTCTGCGTTATTACTATTTATACTATATCACTGGTATTTTTACCTGTTCTATTGACTCTTGTATTAAATATTGTTTCAGAATATTGCATTTTGCTATGGTAATTATTTGTTCGTGTTTGTTGATGAAGTTCTTGTACACTTTTATACTTACATTACATTATATGAGGTTTATGCAAGCAGCATACACCTGTCATTTCCTTACCCTATCCCAGTTTCCATCTTAGAAAACCACTCCCATTAAATTAAGAAGACAAGTGAACAGATTCACATCAATGGCTACTTTCTAGCCACTCATCGTAACATTTTATCATTAATTCTTGCTAACAAAAATATAGTGTAGTGATTAAAACCAAACCATATTAAATTCAAGTAGAGTTATCTCATGCATCATGCCAAATAGCCTTATCTTAATTTCTCTCTTGTAAATTGTACTTGGGATTTTTTTGTCTTTACAAGTCTTGCTGATAAATTGGAACGTATTTCTGGGTGAAATTGTCACTCAAACTATTCGTAGCTCTCGCTTTATATGACCAAACTTCCGGTAGGACATCTGGGGGAGGAAGAGTTTTGGTTTTTGTTGTAGATCAGAGATTTTTGTATCCTAGCTGCTCCCTGAATGCAATCATTCAAATTGGAAACAAAATAGCATCTTAATATAAATAAAGGATATCTAAAGCTTAATTTGGTATGCTGTGTACATTCCAAGTCCCGTGACCAGAACTTTTGGCTCTAGCTTATGGAGCTTAACGTTTATTCTGAAATTTTAATTTGAAATTTTCTAGTTGTTGAAGATTCCCATTTATTACTGTTGAAAGTGAATGCAATAATATGCTAGTTGGTTGTAGAATTGAGCTTCAGTCTTCCGGTAACTTTTCTGTCATTTTCATATTTTCTGGTAAATCACACTCTTGTGTTATTTTTCTGTAATATACAGATTGATGTGGACATTGGATCGTCTTCTGTAGCCAGAAGTGTCATAGGCCTTGTCCTCGGATATGTTACGAGTCTTGTTGTCGACCTTGCAATTTTGATAGAGGTTTGTGCCTTTCTGTTAATAAAATTTAAGGACAGACAATCTTCTTGTGGTATCATCTTTTTTTGTTCCTTTTTAGTGTAGACTTTATTTTTTGGCGAAAGTGCTGAAGTTTTAATTTATGACTGCTGTTTCTTCAATTTTTCGGGTGTAATTGTTTGCAGATAGATAGATACTCTTAATTTAAAGGGTGTCTGTTTCTATTTCTATCATGGGATAAGATTTGGTGTATGATTCTATTTTGTGTCATACTCCTGTTTGTTTAAAGGAAAATTCGGTTGGTTGTTTTGCAGAGGATTTTTTCTCTTTCTATAGTATATTCCTCTTGTCACTACTCTCAGACATTCTGCTTTTGATTTTGTGCTATAGCTGGCGTATACAAATAACATATAACCATTAATATCATATAAGGACAACTGAGAGGAAGAGGTTTGTAAAACTGAATTTTTCTAATGAGGAAGGTGGTGAGCTGCTTATATTAGTATCACTTTTTTTTTCAACCGAAATAAGCTATTGAGGAAAATCTTTAATTTCTACTAGTTTCTTTATATTAGGAATGACAAGGGAATAACTCCTCCAGATTCTTTTACATCAACTGTTTGTGCATTCACTTATGAAAGTTAAAATTTTCATCACACGTGCATTCCAATTTTAGAGTAGTTCAGGTATTAACTGATGCTATACTTGCAGGCAAAAGAAGAATCGGAGCTGCCAGAGTATATTCTTGGAACTGTCCGATTAAACCGTTTGAAACCTGAATCCGCTGTACCATTGGAAGCTTAAGATGTTCTTCCAGGAATGTTGTATCAGTTGATTATAGTCCATTGTTGTCACTCTAATTTACACAGCGGATTCAAATAAAAAATGAGTGAGTTTTTGTGAAAACTTCAGGTTCTGTTTTTATTTTATTTTTTCCCTTCTCCCATGTCTCTCATCTAAATTTGGTTCCCCGGATAAGCTCAACCAGTTTATTTGTAGATGATAAAATAAGCCATTATTCTTATAGTTGGAATGAAAAGCAATAGATGGAAAGAGGAGCAAGCTAACCCCTTTCTCTTGCAGGAAAATAGCAATTGCAATAACAATAATAATAATAATAATAATAATAATTTATAACTATATATAAAAGGAATATATCTCTTTGGTGCCTTTTATTTTTTAATTTTATCTTAATTATTATTTTTTTAAGTTTAAATAATAAATCAGAATAAATTTTTTTTTCAGTTTTATTATTTAAAAAAAATAATTTAAATAATTATTCATTATAAAAAACCTATTTACTTTTTATCAATTTAGTAATCACTTTTTCAAATTTAAATAATTACTCATAATAAAAAAATTATTTTCACAATATTACTTATAATGTTTTATTTTAATAATTAAAATTTATCTTTTAACTTTATTTACAATTATATATCTATAAATATTTTTTTTCTAATTTTATTCTTTTAATTACTATTTTTAAAATTTAAATAATTTGTAAATATTTAAAAATGTGTATAAAAAGACAGTATCACATTTGTGTTTAAGGTAGTATTAATAAAGTTAATAGACATTTATTGAAATTAGAAAATAGGATGATATTGTTAATAATCAATATAGTGAATGGTTTGAGTAAGGAGTAAAATAATAAGCAATCACGTAAATTAAGGAATTTTTTCGTGTATACCTTTTTTCTTTTAATTTTATCTTTTAAATAACTATTATTTTAAATTAAAAAATCATATCTTCATTTTTATCTTTTTAATAATCATTATTTTAAATTTAATTAATTTTTAAATTAAAACTTTATTCTTTTGAGTTAAATTATTCACGTTTTTAAAATCCAAATTTAATATTTATTTAATTATCCTGCTTAAAGGAAAAATAAATATCTTTATTAAGTAGTTAACTTTCTTAATGAGTAACTAATTATTATAAATTTTCTTATCCGTGTTTAACTTTTGCATATAAAAAATTAAAGATAAAAATAAAATATAAATAAAAAAAATATTTATAGTATGTTTGAGGGATTTTGAGATATTAATATAAAATGTTAATGTTCATATACTCATGATAGTGATACTCATGATGTTATTTGAGATAAAATATTTATAGAAAACATGTAATATGACAGCATAATTTAATGGATAACAAATAAATCAATTAATATTTTAATTTTTAAATTCATAAAAGAAAAGGCAAACTTCAAAAGTTTTTTTTTTCTTTTTTTGGAAGGCAAGGTAAAACTGTAGAAATTTTTACCAAGAAGAAAATCTTTAAAAATAATTATAAAAGAACAAAATATGTTAATTGAAGACTCTCAAATGTACTCGTGAACAAAATATATAAATAATTGTTTCTCTCAACTAGCTGCTCTCATTTATTAAAGAATGTTAAAATAAGAGTTTATGGTTAAAGATCTTTTTGAAGCCCTACATCCAATTTAAGAATGATTTAGGCTGAATTGAATAAAACCATATTAATTTTTTAATATAATTATTATTTTCAATATATATCTGTCTATGTGCTTAGACATTAAGTTACAAGTTAAACAGACTAAACAAAAAGTGGTTCAGTCAGACATTCTATTTTCTTACTCAATTTGTTCTTTGAAGTTTTCAAGATAAACTTATTTTACGGGCTCTATATAAAAGTTCATAAAATAATTTACGAATACATGTTAATATAAAATTATTTTAAATTTAGATGCAAAACCTATTTTCTCTTAATATTTGTATGAATTTGTCAATGTAACACACCTTATATCTATTATCTATTGGTGTATTCAGAATTTTAGAATGATGAAGAGAAAGCAAGGGAAAAAGATGTCATACATGATATGACAAAAAAGAGAGCAGAAATAACAATTATTTTTATTGAAGTTCTGTCCCTTTCCTGACTTTCATTGTAACAAAATAACATCATTATTCATTTTTTTTCTTTCATTTTTCCTCTTATCTAAACATATATATACATGCAGGCTAGAATGTAAGGGCGACATTTTAAAAACAAAAAGTATGATCATGCTTTAATCAACACAACTATCACCATAAGAGTATATTCAGTGATGAAATGGCTAATAGGAAAGTTGAAAACCTAAAACCTATTAAATAACCGGTGATTTATGGGAAAATAACTTTTTACTTTGGGAAAAATTGAGTTGGAAAGTGTGATTTATGGGAATACTTTCTAAGTGAGCTAGACAAACAGCCTTAATTATTCCTTTCATAATCTTCTACTGATGGTACGATGATATGCATTAACTTAGACAATGACAAAATTTTCTCTTCTGAGAAGGTCAGTAGAGATGATAGGATTGGTAGTAGAAATCCTTCTGCATTGTCAAATTTCAAACGAGAAATCACACAACTTAAGAGCAAACATTTTCGTGGTTTCACAGGCTAAAGTAAATTATTTAATAAGTGATCTTGGTACATCATACTAGAATAAGCAGAGATAGGTTAGGTTGAGGAGTTTGTAACTTCATCCCAACGCCATATTGTCCCATCCTCACAGCAACTCAATATAGTACTACAACAAACACAAGAAAGGACTAGGGTTAAAAGAAAAAGACAACATTGCATCAAAATTATAAGCAGCAACATCAATGTATGAAGAAATACCTTCCATCAAAAGATGTAGCAGTCTGTCTGATTGGAGATTTTGATTGAGGATGTGACAACCTGAACAAGTTGACTCAGCAGCTTAAGAATCTCATAAAATGAAAATACATTAAATAGTATTGATAGATAACTAAACCTTGCAAGAAGTACAGGAGGACTTGACTGCAATTCCCAAATAAAAATCTTCCCTTCCCTGTTACCTGGCAGAATCAGAGAATAGAAAAAGTGAATATAGGATAGAACTAAACTCTAGCAGGCAAAGAACTAGTCCAAATTGTCACAAATCTGTTATGAACAAGTTGTGTAATACGTAGTTCGTGTCACTGTAGTAGTTACCCTGCACACACTACAGAAAATAATCAATTTAAAAGAAAAATGCAATTAGATATCCTTACCCACAGCAGCTATGTTGAAATGGAAATCACAAGAAAACTTGATGAACCAGATATCACACTCGGGAATAGGGTATTTCTGAAGGATGTCAACTACACCCTAGACATCCACAAAAAAAATGAAAAAAGAAATGAAAAAGTGAAGCTGATTAAAAGTTACACATTAAAATATAATTGAAAAAAGATGATAATTATAACTAACCTCCCCAGGAGTTTGTTCCTTCACTTTAGGTTCCCACAAGACAATTTCATTGTCAACACTCTGGAAACGAAACATAATCCATTACTTAAGGAATTAGTAAGTAACCCCATGAATCAGAGGAGTTTTAAATTAAAAAGAATACTATAATTATGACCAATTGTAGTAACAAAAATGGAGAACTAGCCTAAACACTTTTAGAACTTTTTATCTCCAAATTATTATAGAGCCGTTTACTTTTATTTCCCTTTATAATTTAAAAAATACCATACTAGTGATTTAGGAACCCTTTTTTCCCACACAACAGATCTAACATTAAATTTCCACCAGATCTAGTTAATAGTCTGATACTTAGCACCACTCACCTTTGAGAGGATAAAATCACCAAGCCACCTATTACAGTCAACATAATTTAAATGAACTGAAGCATTGTAAACCTGAAATTAGGAACAGCTAGTATTAGTAGAAATAAGAAAAAAATTGAAACTACGGGCTATGTACCAGAAGCAAACTGTTGTTTACCGGAAACTGGACATATTTTGTGGGAAACTTAGAAGGAAGATCTGTCCAAGTGAATGATTTTTCTACGTATGTCCAGAACTCTGCAGTAAAATATTTGAACATGATAGATTAAAATGAAATAGACAATACAACTGGTAGGTTTACTAAAAATTTCACAACCATAAATGGTATATAATTTGGTTTGTGCACAGGACACTGCTGCATGGTAGTGGGACCCAACTATGAAATCTTCAACCAAACTACTTATTTTAGTTGATTCAGTGCATAAACAGACAGAGACATCATTTTCCACACAAGATTTTTTCAACATTTAACAAAAATAATTATTACTTGCAGCTTCCATGTTATCATGTAACAAATATCAAAGATACAAAAAAACAACTTGTCAAATCCATTAAAAAGAGTTGATTACAAGTAGGACATGATAGATGGATAAACAGAGGTTAAGGGAGATTAATAGCCTCTCTGAAACAAATGATACAATGGTGTCATTTGATCCATGTAGCCGACCCTATTTATGGGAAAACACCTTTCTTCTAATCCTTTACTTTGATTATAACTGATGAAACAAGCTAGTACCAACATAGTTACATTTATGTTCTTGTTATTATCTCCATTAGTTAGAATGCCATTATTTTTGTTACTGGATGGGATATCATTCTAGCTGGCTAAAGTTAGAAAAGAAATACATAATCAGTAATAATTTGTATCATGGACAAGTATCAATAAATTGCAGTATCAGTAAAAAGTGAAAAAGTTGCACAAAAATGCAAACACCAAGAGGTTATGCAATATCCTTATCTGGATTATCATTCCAATAAACAACTTTTAGAATCTGTCCAGTTGACTGGAGAATGGAATTGAATTATAACATATCAATTTCTCAACCATTTCAATTCAAATATTTCTCTCAAAAGTTAAAACTGATCTTGAGAGTACTTCTTAGTAGTAAGTTATTTCTCTCAACTAATAGCAGCAATGCAGCAAACATAAAACTAATATATATTACCTTTCATAGACCATATTTTTACAGTGTTATCCATGCCACAACTAGCAATGCGATATATATCTGATGGATGAAAATCCTATAGTAATAAAGAGAAAATTAGTTGTGCTAATCTCCAAAATCCAAATCTTATATTATCAACAAGAATAGGTAACTAAGCAAGAAAAGGGAGAGAAATATTAGATGAAGAATACACTTACAACACTTAAAACTTCATTACGATGTCCTCCAGCTCCAGCAAATATCAAAATGCATATGCCAGTATGAACATTCCACAAGCGGACAGATTCATCCTGGTCAATCATAGATGTCATGTCACTGACTGAAAAACAAGGGATTCCTTGAATAGTGAAAATATCGAAAAGAAATTTACTTTGCTTGCAGATATCACAAGCGATGGCCTTAATGTTTGAGTCCTGATTTCATTTACAGAGTCTCCATGGCCAACAAAACTCTGCTACGAGATGACATCATGTAAGGTAGAAGTAGGGATTAGTACACAATATATTATCAACATTATTGAATAAAAAATTGACTTAAATGTGTTTTATTATGTTCCTGAAAATAGGATTATATTTGTTTTTAGTTCTTGCAATATTTTTTTATTATTTTTAGATCTCTGTTCTTAGTGTTACTTTATATTTATTACCATTAACTATAGTTAGTTTAGCCATAAAAACCTAAAAAAAATTATCAAAAGGCTAAGGTAATAAAGAATATTAAAATTAAGATAATTAGGTTCGTTTCAGGTGCTCAATTTCTTTCAGTATAGTATTTATGGTTTTATATAATATAACAATTAATAATAACAATGCACTTTCACAACTGCTTTTTGGTGTACACATTTTGATGAAGCCATGAGTAGTAGAGATCCCTCAGCAGGACGGTTATCACGAGCATGACTCACGATCAGTCAGCTTAGGACCCAGGTCTAACCATTTCCAAAAGAATCAGTAGCCACTAGGAGCATTGCACATACATTAGTTGTTCTTACTATGTTGTCTCTCTTCCAGATTGTCTTCTATGGGCTTGCATAATAAAACTAGAGGTAGATAGATCTCTTTTTTCTTTTTTTTGTAATAAATTGGGCTCACATAAAGCAAAATCAAAAACCCTAGATGTCTACCCTGCATATTTGGCTTGTCTAAAGAGAGCTAAACACACATTTCTCATATGTGCAAATGTGGAAACCATGACATTGGCTACATCCACTACAGGCACCACATTTTGAATTTTGAATCTCCCTCCCCCTTGGAAACTAGAGAGGACTCCATGTTATAAATAGGTCACCCCTCTTTTGTATTTGACACATTGAATTACTATATCAAATTCGAGAGAAGAGTTATTTGTTACTGAGTCTTATCTTGAGATCTCCTAAGTCTATTACTTCTATTACTCATCTTGAGATCTCCAAAGTGGGGGTGGTTGCATCTGAACTACATCTTCCAATAAGTCTTCGTTTCCATTTATTTAGTTTTCCTTATTAACTCTAATTGTTCCCATGTTCTTCAATTCCTTACTGTGTTCCTATATTCTTCCGTCATTATGTCATTACCATGTAATCTATTTGTGTGTTATTTTCTTTCTAAACTATTTGAAGAGCACTTTCACATTTACATAACCTATGGAGGGCTAATTTCTCATGGAGAGTTCGATCCTGGTTCAGGATGAATGTTGTCGGCATGCCTTACACATGCAAATCGGATGGGAAATGGTGTTTCCAGTGGTGGACGGGTGAGTAACGCATAAGAACCTACTCTTGGGAGAGGAATAACAACTAGAAATGAGTGATTAAAGCGTAAGAACCTACCCATGGGAGGGGAATAACAACTGGATTTGGCTGCTAATACCCTGTAAGCTGAGGAGCAAAAGGAGGAATCCGCCCAAAGAGGGGCTAGTGTCTGATTAGCTAGTTGGTGAGACAAAAGTTTACCAAGGCGATGATCAGTAGTTGGTCCGAGAGAATGATTAGCCATAACGGGATTGAGACACGCCCAAACTCCTATAGACGGCAACAATGGGGAATTTTCCGCAATGGGTAAAAGCCTGACAGAGCAATGTCACGTGAAGGTAGAAGGTCTAGGTGTCAGGAACTTCTTTTCCCGAAGAAGAAGCAATGATGATATCAAGGAATATGCATTGGCTAGGTAAGAAAGAGGATGTAAGAATGATTGAGCTAGGTAAGACTGAGGATACAAGCGGAATGATTGGGCGAAAACCGTTTGTAGGGGCAATTGTTTTGTTTTTTAGTATGACAACTGTTTTTTTTAACTGTGTTAACTGGTAACTTTCTTACTGTAAGAAATAATCAAAATGCGGACAAGCCAGTTGTTATCCAATCAAGCCTATGTTCTACTCTAATAAATAAGGTAATTACTTATTTTTTATTTTTTATTTTAATATATTAACAACAGTGATTTTATATAATTTCATTAAATAATCTTTACTTTTTTTTGTAAATAAAGCAATATTTAAAGAAGGTAATTACATACAATTTTTAGTTTATATAGCAATAAATTATATGTACTCATCATTTTATAAATAAAGAAATATTGGTAATAAAATGCATTCAAAAATATGTACAAAACTATTTGTATATTACTTTTTAAGAGTGGAAAAATAAAAAAAGAAAAATTTAATGATCACTTCACTACTGTAATAATAATACCTTGTGTATCTTCTCATTGCCAGCATCAATGACTCGGATAACCCCGTTAATTCCTCCAGCCACAGCAAATGGAGTTCCATCAACATTGCATGCCCAACTCACTGTGTAAAAAGACTCATCCTTCTGTTCTACATCAAAACATATAGAAGTTGAAGTATATATATATATGCATACCTAGAGAAATGAAGAGCTAACTAAAGAGAAGAGTAGTGTTAGTCAGTTGACTTACATCTTCGTCTACATAAGATTGCAAAACAGCAATAACTCCTCCTTCAAGACATTGATAAATTGTAACCTGAAGAATTAACAAGAAAAAGTGTTAAAGGTTAATAGTTGGGGATGAAAATATAAAAGGGAGGTGACAGAAAAGAGAGAATAGAGGTACCCTATTGCCACCAACAGTGGCAAAGACATTGAAATAGCGGGAGTCTATGAAGTTGAAAACAACAGCATATAGAGGACGCTTTCCCTCTTGGAGACGATTTGTAACCCTGTATTCCTTCTTCTTTGAAGAAGTCAGTGATCCCACTACTGGATCACATCCCAAACCAAACAACTTTCCCGTTTCACCCACCATCTACTTTTCTACTTTATCTGAACGGACACAAATAAAAGTGTAAGAATCAGGTCTAGTTCGACATATTTGGAACTGTTCATTTTTCAAACTAGTCCAAAAGTAACATGCATGTTATCAAGCTCGCGTGTTAACTCAGCCCTAGTCACCTTTTACACTCATCATCTACTTTTCTACTTATCTGAACCGACACACAAATAAAAGTGTAAGAATCAGATCTAGTTTGACATATTTGGAGCTGTTCAATTTTCAAACTAGTCATAGAGTAACATGCATGTTATCTAGCTAACGAGATAACTCATCCTAGTTACCTTTTACACTCACCCTGGACGAGTTAGACTCGGAAGCAAACTCTTTTTGAGAAAACTCGGTAGACTTGCTCTGAACTCGGTAGACGAACTCGGTGAACTCGCGAGTCTGCAACCGAGTTGATGAGTCAAGAGGATTTCTTCTTAGACCAAAAACGACTCCGTTTTTACTCTTGTTAGGGTTCGCAGGTTGCTGGTCTGGTTGTATTAGGTAGTCGCGTTCGTGAGTGGTCGCATTAGCAGCCTGGTCTTGGTGGCGTTAGTTGTAGTTCTCCTTCGCTCTATCTACCTTCCTGATGCTCTAGTTATAGAAGGTGAAACTTAAGTGAAGGGTTTCTCATTTGGGTCTAGGTCTTTCGCTTTCAAATTTCAGACACCTGGTGTCTGTTATATTAAATATGATATATTACAAAAAATAATAATAGTTAGGAAAATATAAAAATATTTTAAAATATATAATATGATCAATTAATAATAATAATAATAATATTTTAATAAAATTTTAAAAAAGTATTTATAACATCATATACAACAACATTTATATTATTTAAATATTTTAATAACTTTTTATTTAAAGTAAATTCTTATAAATTTATAATTCGAGTTTACAATAGTTCTGAGTCAATCAAGAAGTTTAAATAATTTCTCTAATTTAATAACTTTATGATATTTCTCTGTCAATAAATATAAAAGCGAAATTTTAATGAATTTATTTTTGTCAAAGAAATATTTATTTTATAATAAAAAAGTAATTATCAACTATAAGTTTGGTGCAAATTTGTTCAATAAATAAACTAAAAATGAAAATCAATGTAAAGATAGAATTGATAAAACAAAATGTAACAGATGAAATTTTTATAAACAATTAGTTGTGTAAGTTATGAGAATAATATTCAATCCAGGATAGAATAATACATATTTATATTTATTTTAAATGTATTATAAAGATAGAATAATTATAAAAAATAAATTTTTATATTTTTTAAAATATAAATAAAAAATAATATTAAATAAATGTAAAAAATCATGCGTCATCCCATGCGCGTCTTGGAAACAAAAGAAAGAAGAGAGACTTTATAAGAAAGAGAATCAATGTTGGGTCACACAGAGTCAGGACCTTGCTTACCAAGGTAGTTCTCTGCTTATTCCTTAAGAAAAAAGTTTTGGGAATTGAAAGTTTCAAAAGTCTCTCTCTTCAGATTTTTGATCCCTTGAGCCCTCCCATCATAATC
The DNA here is from genome assembly GCF_029865625.1 of Vigna umbellata. NCBI lineage: Eukaryota > Viridiplantae > Streptophyta > Magnoliopsida > Fabales > Fabaceae > Vigna > Vigna umbellata. The sequence continues at coordinate 101,906,054 of NC_142165.1, forward strand.
GAGTAATGCCTGACGGAGAGTCCTCGGCTGTGGTGGGCGACCAACCCTCCATGGACCCTTCTTTAAGTCTGTCCAATCAACAACTGTCCCTCGGTCTTTCCCAAGTTGAACTTGACGATGACGCAGTCAAGAAAGATCCCCGGAAAATTGCAAGAAAGTAAGTATCTTTCGCCACCCCTTTCTTTTTATTATTATCTTCTTCGCAGGACATGTTTATTCTTCAAGTGGGTTAGTGGGGTTTAGTTCTTTAGATTATGTGGGGTTGATCGTTATTGCATGGCGGTGTTTACTGTTGTGGTGAGTTGGTTATTTTTGTTTGGTTGATGAGAAATAGAGTAAAGTAAAGAAAAACTCATTTTCAAGATTCTTACTAGAAATGTGACTATTTAATTGAGTCAGCAAGTTTTATTGTTTATGCAGTGTTAACTTCTTGTTTCTCTGGACTTTTCATCCGAGCATTTTATTTTGAAAAGTAATTGTTCTCTTGGACTATTAAGTTAATGCATGATGATCAATGTCTGAAGAGTGGTTTTGACTGTGCTTGTCACTTGCTTCTGAGACTCCAAGAGTCTTATGAATACTTTTTCTTTTGGAAGGTATCAGTTGGAGTTGTGCAAAAAAGCTATGGAGGAAAATATAATTGTATATTTAGGGACAGGGTGTGGGAAAACTCATATTGCTGTGCTTCTTATGCATGAAATGGGTCATTTGATTCGTAAACCGCAGAAGAACATATGTGTCTTTCTTGCCCCTACTGTTGCTTTAGTTCATCAGGTGAGCTGCTATTCTTATTCTATTAGATAAATATAATTATTGGACGAATTGATTTGTTCTTGTGTTAATCTTTCACCAAATTTTAGTTTTATTATGTCGGTCAATTCCACATCATGTGGATTCTGAAGTCTATTTTTTGTTTATGTATAGCAAGCAAAGGTTATAGCAGACTCTACTGATTTTAAAGTTGGAATTTTCTGTGGAAGTTCCAAGCGCTTGAAACGGCATCAAGACTGGGAACAGGAGATTGGACAATATGAGGTGACAATGCTAGTTAAATCAACTCCTGTTTCTCTCAAAATGATTTTATTGTGCATCCTACAATTTTTTTCAGACAAAATATTCAAAATGTCTCCTGCTGTGTTAGAATCTTAAAATCTGTCTGGTTTAATTTTAATCTAGTGGAGTTTCTAGTTTTTAAAATTGCACCTCATGTTTTTTTTTCCCCTTCAGGTTCTTGTTATGACCCCACAAATATTAGTGCACAACTTATCTCATTGTTTCATCATGATGGAAATGATTGCACTTTTGATATTTGATGAATGTCATCATGCTCAAGTCAAAAGCAACCATGCTTATGCAGTAATCATGAAAGTATGCTGTACTTATGCACAACTCAATATTCAAAATGGAGCTACACAATTTTCTCCATAAAATCTCTCCATTTCCGTAATTTTTTTTTTGACAATATTTAGTTTGACAATCTGTCAGATTTTCTACAATAGTAATTCTTCAAAGGTTCCTCGTATATTTGGCATGACGGCATCCCCTGTTGTCGGAAAAGGTAATATGACAATTTTTAATTTAAAAAAATAGTGTCGATAAGAGCCCAAATATTTGCCAGTCTTAATTACCTTTCAATATTGTTAAATTACAGGATTTTTGTAAAAAGGGAGGAAAATAGAGAATAGATTTTTAAAATTGAATTGATATGATGTATTATGGTGTCCTGTGATGCAAAATATAGAGCACAGAAATTAAACTGAGCATTAGGCTCCTACCTCTAATCAAATAAAGAACAAACAACTTACTAGAAATGTTAATAAGATAAGGTTCCTAAACAGATAAGATCCCTAAAATGTGAAGTTATCTTTAATATTGTATAGGACATCCTGGGTTTCATTATCCCCTTCTAAGATATTCAAAATTGATACAAAATTTACTCATCTACACGGGTCTTTCCATCCCTTGGCTTGTAACAGACACACCAGTGAGAAACCAAACTGAAACAATTAATTAACTGTTTAGAAGTGAGTGGAAGTTACACTCACAAAAGCCCACCCTTGTGGAAACTTGTCCTTTAGTTATGGAGGGACAGTTTGTGATGACTTCAATCTGAGGTCTTTGCATATGATTTTAAGGAGGGAAGGGGTGGGAGAGGAAGAGAGGTCTGCTTGTTTTCTATGGTTTAAGGGATGGAGTGGAAAATGTCACTTTGTTTGGTTCATTAGGTAGAGTAGCCAAAATTTATTGTTTTTGGATGAAAGATAAAATAAAATCTTTGGACAACTTTGTTTGTGCAATCCAAAAATTATAAACCACCTTCCATTCCCTCCAGATCCCCCTAATGAAACAAAAATGTACGGAATATATAAAATTGATGCTAGCATTAATAATTTGGATGTTTGGGGAAGTTTTTTCGGTTAAAGATAACTGCTTATTTCTGAAAAGTGTTATACAGGAAAGACACCAAGTGAAACACTTTTTTGATTCCAAATGGCTAACTTCAACACACTATAAAAAAAATAAACAAAAGGAAAAAGGTGGGATGGGGAAAGGAAATTTGTCACCAACATTATAATTAATATTTCCTTCTACAATTTTAATTATGGAGATGTAATTATATTCCATAATTTGGTATATTAATAGGCTAACAATATATTTTATAGTTATGGTATAGGATCATTGATCATGAATTGTTGGAATAGATTATATTCATAACAAACTTGAATTTTCAGTTATTAAGTCTTTGTATTCTAATTAAGAGCAATTGCTCCTCTATGAATAATATTAGAAACAAATTTTCTGAAATAGTATCTGTTAAATATTCCCCATTCAATTTATTATATTTTATGTTATTAACGGGTTTTGGCCCATCTCTCTGTATTTTTTTTTTATACACATTCTTATGCCCCATTCTTTTTAGAGTGATGCTCCCTCCACCACCCCATCTTCTCCCTCCACCTCCCCAATTTTTTTTAAATTCCAAATTTACCTTTTTTACTTTTTACTTTTACCAATTTTACTTTTTATTTTTTAAAACCCTAATCTCAATTCTCTCACACTTTCACTTTTCCTTTCACTCTTGGCAACAAGCCCCCACACCTCACTGTCACTTTATCTCTTTTTCTTAATTTTCACTTCTATTAACACAACATTTTCCATTTTCGTTTCTTCTTTCTTTAGTGTTAGTTCAATTTTTTTATAAAACTAATGTTAGCCATCACTATGTACATTCATCACATGAAAATTTGTTAAACAAAAAGAAAAACAAAGAAATAAAAAACATGAGGAGACCAAACCAAACCCATGTAAAACAAATGAAACAACTTGCCAAAAAAGTCCTTTTTAGTGTTTACCTTTAACTTTGTTTTTATTTCTTAACCAGGAAATAATAAATGATATGCATGCGTGTACAGTTTCAAATGTACCAGTTGGCTTTCTGTTTATACATATAAGTGAACTTATTTTAATATTGTATCTTAAAAAGATTAATTGTTACCTAGGGGTTCCACCATATTAATCTTTTTTTTTTTGTTTTCATATCCCATTTGTCTGTTTTTCTTGAGTGTTACCCTAAAGTTTGCCTACATTGTTGATAATTGATCATTTCATATTGACTGTGCTTATTTCAATAAGCATGATTACTGAATACTTAGTGTAGGTTATTACAAATATGTCAAATCCTTGTCACAATTTCATAATTTGCTGGTTCTTTGCATTTTCAGGAGCTTCTAGTGAAGCAAATTTGGCAAGAAGCATCAACAGTCTTGAACATATGCTTGATGCTAAGGTAGGGTCTATTTTGTACAACATGTTGAAATACTTAAATCCATGAGCATTTGTGTCTGTTAAAAGATATTCATTTTTCTGCCCTTTCCTGTACAAGAGAGATATTCATTGTAAAACCATTGATATAAGGGCTGAAGCTGTGTATTGGTCAAGTGTTTGCATGGGCTAAAGTTTGTGAAAATGTAGTATTTGATCTCCATAGAAAGATACTGATCCTGAACTCTTCTGAATTCTTTATGTTTACCTTGTACGCAAAGTGCATGGTAGTTGTGCTACTGGTTAGATACCAGCCATTGTTACCAATCTCTTATGCTTTGAATCTGATTGTAGGTTTACTCTGTTGAAGACAAGGAATTGAAATCATTTGTGACCACTCCTGTAATTAATATATATCACTATGCTTCAACTGCAAGTGGGGAAACTAGTATGTACTTGAAAATTGAAGAAATTAAAAGCCAGGTGCACTTTTGCTATGAGTTTTAAGAAGACTAGATAAATAAAGTTTATTGATCACTTCATAATTTTATTTCTATAGTGCATAGCAATCGTTGGTAGAAGTTCAGAAGATCACCAGAAACGGATGAATACAAAGAAACTTCTGAACCGAATGCATGATAATGTGGTTTTCTGTTTACAGAATCTTGGCATTTGGGGAGCACTGCAAGTAAGACTCTTATTATAAATTTTAGTTCTGTAGCCATTTGACTAAAAATAGATTATTTAGTCAATAATTTTTTTAGCATAATCTATATATAATAATACATAATAGTTTGCTGTAATTTGCTCCATTTTGTTGGTTCCCCCCTCTACAATTGATTTTGCTAGTTTAGATGTGATATCTAAAGATAAGGGATGTTATTTGAAATTTAGTTAGACAAGTCTTCTGATTATATGTTTTCTTTGGTTTTGGTCTAGTTATAATGTATCCTTTTGCACTTTGTTTTCTTTTGTCCATTCCTGTGGTTTTCCATCATATTTACTGTTTCCTTCTCTAATATGTGTTAACTTTCCAAGGCTAGTCATATTCTTCTGAGTGGTGATCGTTCTGAGAGGCATGAATTAGTGGAGGCAGAAGGAAATTCAAGTGATGACTCTGTGTGTGACACTTATCTTGCTCAAGTTGCTGAACTATTTACTTCACAGTGCATTAAAGGTATTTTGACATCAACTGGTGTTTTTTAATCACACCACCACAGCTGTTAGTAGGTTTTCTCTTTTCTGGGTGCTATAGCCATCTATTTTTCTCAACATTAGGCTAACATTTATCTAGCATTGAATTAGTTTTTTCTTTGTTAGTTTTTACAATATGTTTAAAACAGATTTCTTGTTGGATAGATGCTTCATTTTATTGCAACTAAACATGTTTTCTGTAGGTGACAATGTATCTGATGATTTATCTTCTTCGGAAATATTGAAAGAGCCATTTTTCTCAGCTAAGCTTTTACGACTCTTTGGGATACTCTCCACCTTTAGGTTGACAAATTGTGCTGTTTAATGCATGTTTTCATATAGCACATGTCTCATTGTCATTAGGTTAAGAAGCTAACACATTTGGGCAAATTTTGATGACATGTTCCAACTTCAGGTTGCAAAAGAACATGAAATGTATTATTTTTGTGAATCGAATTGTGACTGCGAGTTCCCTATCATACATACTTCAGAAGCTCAAGCTTCTTAGACAATGGAGGAGTGATTATCTAGTAGGAGTACATTCTGGGTTGAAGAGTATGTCCCGTAAAACCATGAACATGATTCTTGACAAGTTTCGCTCTGGAGAGGTACTACTTTTGGATTTCTCTTTATTGTGGGAATGTGATAGCCTTTACTATCCCATATGCTAGTTTTTGTTTCAATAACTGAATTAAGCTATGCACGTGTGTATGCGTTGTACAGGTTGCTCATTGTCATAGGATATCTTTGATTTTAATTGATTATTCATTATAGTGAGAAGAGTGTGTTACGTACCTGAGTACGTGAATTTGCCACTCACAACCTTTCACACTCCCACAGGCAATAAACAATGGTATTTGACTAAATAAACCTCTTTATTAAATGAAAATATTGGTATCACAGTAAACAACCAATAACTGGGAGTAGGGTCTCCTTCAGTTACCTGAGAGCCTAACCTCTCTTACAAAACTCCATAATCAAAACCCATCCCTTAAACCCTAGGTTCCTCCTTTATTAATACTAATTACTCCTTCCCGAAAAGGTGAAGAATAATAGTAATTATGCCTATTTATTATAATTATTCGGTCTCAGCTTCTTCTTCCCCGCCTGATTCCTCTGCCAGTATCAGCATCCGAAGACTCCTTTTCGGGCAACGATGGCCTAGACTGAACGGTCCCCCAACCTTGAAACACCTCCCTTCTTCCCTTCGTTTGACATATTCAGCGTACGGTAAATCCCGCACGTTCCTTCCTTTGTTGTTTGAGAACGATCGTTCTTCGTCTCTCCCCGGGATCCCTTCCTTTCCTCCTGTCTACCCCCTTTCTGTGATTCCCGTTCGGTTCTGATTATGCCGACTGGGTTTGTCCTCATTACTGAATCGCTCGGTTTTCCTCACGTCTGGCTCTTGCTTATGATTCCACCTCCAGCCTTTGTACCCCCTTGCTTATGATTCCACCTCCAGCCTTTGTACCCCCTTGGAACTCTTCCACATTCTTTGCCAGTGCTCACTGCCAAAGAACACCTTTATCCTAACTCCCTTGCATATCCTATAATCAACTCCCATCAATGCAAAGTATAATTTATTAATCTTAGAAATTCAATTATGTAATGCATGTGGCAAAGTTTTGTAATCATTTGCTATTGTTGAAAAACAGTAGTAGGATGCTGGAATTAATAATTCTCTCATTCATGCTTTTGAAACAATACATAGGTGTTTAAAAAGAAACAAACTATTGTCTAATTAAGGTAAAAAATCATGCGTGACAGTAGAAATTGGGTGGTCCAATAACGGCCGATAGCAAGTGGAATAGAAGAATTGAATGCCCACTTAGAATACCATATTAGAAATGGACTTTAAACCTTACTCAACCCCACAAAACTGGCTTGTAAGGTGAGGTTTGCACCTCACTTATATATTATAAATTGACCTTTTCTCTAGTCGATGTGGGACTTCCAACAATTTGATTGTCTATTATTGTACTGATGTGGCATTAAACTATTGTAGGAATGTTAAATGTATCTTATATTGCAAAACTATGGAATGATTGGGAGATACGGGGGGAGTTTTGTAAAATATATAATGCCTAACTTTTCTGCTCATACGTTTGAGCATTATTGGTGTTAAAGGTGGTGGATGGCATACTGAGGAAAAAGATAAATGTCATCATGGCTTAAATATGTAAATGTATTTCCTAGCTTGTCAGATAGTTGAGTTCCACTAATGTGCGTGCCAATGTTTCTCATGCTATTAACAGTTGAATTTGTTGGTTGCAACCAAAGTTGGTGAAGAAGGACTTGACATTCAGACATGTTGCCTCGTCATACGTTTTGATCTTCCAGAAACTGTTGCCAGCTTTATACAGTCAAGAGGCCGTGCACGCATGCCTCAGTCTGAATATGCTTTTTTGGTGGACAGGTACTCTTGTTGATAGATTTCCGAAGTAATTTAAACAAACCCATCCATTTGGTTATTTTTGAAAACTTCCTCTTGTTGCAGTCGTAATAAGAAGGAGCTTGACATAATTGGTGGTTTTGAGAAAGATGAATACCGAATGAATATGGAAGTTACTTTTCGAACATCTGATGAGACATTCATCATCCCTGAGGAAAATATTTTCAGAGTTGAGTCGACTGGTGCTTCTGTTAGTTCTGGATATAGTATCTCATTGCTTCACCAGTATTGTTCAAAGCTTCCACATGATGAGTATGAACTTATTTAAACTGGACCTTGTTTTAATTTTTATCCAAATTATATACAAAACTAAGGCGTTTCAAGTAAATAAGATACAAACAGTGTTTTAAAATATATCTATCTTTGCAGGTATTTTGACCCCAAGCCAAATTTTTACTTCTTAGATGATTCAGAGGGAATTGTTTGCCACATAAGATTGCCTTCCAATGCACCAATACACCAAATTTTGGGTGCACCACAGTTGTCTATGGAGGCTTCCAAACGAGATGCTTGTCTGAAAGCAATAGAAGAACTATATAAATTAGGTGCTTTAAGTAATTTTCTCTTGCCAAAGGAAGATGATGCAGCGCCAGAAGAACAGGTTTCTGGCTCTACTGATGAAGATGAATGTGAAGGTCAAACTTCAGCTTCATTTCTATTAGCCAATACTTTCATTGTCTCAGTGGGTTGCCAAAAGTTTACCATTTAAGTTGTATTTTCTTACAAACTGTAGAGCATATTTGGTGGTCAATGAGCGTATTAAGTAGAATGACTTATCCAGCATGTTGCCATACCAATCATTTTCAGTCTTTTGAAATTCTACATAATCCCATTTTGGTAATTATTATTGTAACATACGTGTCTATGGATTTAGTGTTAATCATACTGTCAGTGTATAAACTTCTACACCATCATTATCAAATCATGTGTTGCCAGATCATTAGAACATTTCCTCTTAGCTAGTTATTCTTACAAACTCATTTTGTGATGCGGTAACACATGATTGGAAGATTGTGTGAAGTTTTTCATACCAAAATGGATCAAATCAAATTCTTCTTGCATCTTTAACTGTTTATAGTCTCTAATGGGAAATCTTTTATGTTTTCAGATGTAATACTATTACCATGTGGATTTTTATCAACTTATGCCTGTAAATGTAACTACGTCACTATGTTGTGTTCTACAATATTTATTTTCCTTTTTTGGCAGATGCCATCTCAAGAGGGGAATTACATGAGATGCTGGTTCCTTCTGCCTTTGGTCAGTCATGGACAAACAAGGATGAAATCGTCCATCTCAACTCGTACTACATAAAATTTTGTCCATGTCCAGTGGATAGGGTCTACAAAGAGTTTGGTCTTTTCATCATGGCCCGTCTTCCAATGGAGGCTGAGAAATTGGAACTTGATCTACATCTTGCTCATGGTCGATCCGTGATGACAAAATTTGTCCCATTTGGAGTTGTAGAATTTGACAAAGATGAGGTAAATGACATTTTTTTCTCAAAATAAAAACAAAGAATTTAAGTTAATGCTTGGAGTTTTCCATCCTGCAGATTAAGATGGCAGAGAAATTTCAAGAAATGTTCCTCAAAATTATTCTGGATAGATTAGAATTTGTTGCCGAGACTGTAGACTTGGGTATGACTGCTGAAGCTGAGACAAGCTCATCGACCTTCTACCTTTTGCTTCCGGTCGTATTGCAAGAATATGGAAATGCCATGAAAGTAGATTGGAAGACAGTGAAAAGATGTCTTTGGTCACCAATCTTCAGGCATCCACAATATACTATGGACAAAAGAAAAATCCCTTTTGATATTCACCTGCAGCTTGCCAATGGTTACAAAAGTGTAAGAGATGTGGAGAATAGTTTAGTGTATGCACCACATAAAAGGACATTTTATTTTGTCACAAATATTGATCATGAAAAGACTGGATTTAGTCTTCATAAAGAATCAGGCACTTCAAGCTACGCGGATGACTTAATTGAAAAGTGGGTATCTGGTTATTATTACAGCTTTATTCTTATTCCATTTTAATTTTGAATACTCAATTCTTCTATATTGGTGAAAACATTCATATTTATGGACATCTTTAACATTTCTGATTAACTGATTTAGTTAGATATCTGTAATGTGTATGCATACAAGTTGGAATATCATATATTGCTTATGCTATTTGACAAAAAAATGTGCATGCTTGGATGTCAGGTTTTCCATTCATCTCAAATACCCAGAACAACCACTTCTGCATGTGAAACCACTCCCCAATTTGCACAACCTGCTACACAACCGAAAGCGTGAAGATGCAGGTACTGTATTGAATATGTTATCTTGACTGGAACTGTTTTAATCAAAAAGAAAAATTGTTAACACTTCTACAACCATGAAATATTTGAAAGACATGGAATGTGTAAGGCAGCAACATTAGGAAATAAATCTGACCAAAAAAAAACAGACCAGGAGACTCCACAAAGTAAATCATGATATACCAAAACTGTCTCAAAGTGATCACATCATCCACTGTTTTTCTTTTGGGGTCCTCTTGCTGCAAGTGCAAATCTTTCGACATGCCATCAGTCTCTCCACTAAACATGATTTTCTCTTGTTTTTCTTTTGTTAGGAAGTGAACTTTAAACCTAATTCAACTTTACAAAACTGATTTATAAGATCTTTCTTTTCTTTTCCTTGGGAGGAAGATGCGAATAGATCCATGGGATAGAGTTCTCGACATTGAGTTACAAATTAGTGTTGGTCATATTGGGTATTTCAGTCGGTAATGGGAACACACTTTGTTTTTACAATTCAAAAGGTTAGTTATGTCATTGTATCATCTATTTTAATATATGGGAATAAACTTTGTTTTTACAATTCAGAAAGCTTGCTTTATACCATGGAAATAAGTTTATTCCCATATACTGAAATCGGTGATAGATATAGCATAAATAACTGTTGGGGTTACAGCAAATCAGGACCTTAATTAGGGATATTAAATTATCTGATTTACAGAAACGGAAAGAAATCAAAACTGTCATGTGCAACCCACAATATTACTCCCTCAATTATAGGTGTATAATTAATTATAATATTTGCTTTGTGAATTTAGGAAATAGCTTGATATGGGCTTTTCTATTCTTGGCTTGATATCCAACACGGAGGATTTTTATAATTTTAAATCCTAAACCAGAATTCGCCTCATCTTTTGTTGGGATAGAGTGGGATAAATTCAACCTGAACCTCCATAGTTGCTTTGCCTACCCAAAAGCCCAATTTACAACATCATAATTGTGCAAATGCATCAGATTTTTAGTTCAAATTAATATTTTTGCTACCTAATTGCATCTATATTTAAACCTTAACTTTACTGTTCTAGATTTATATTTTCAAATTAGATTTTATGGTTTCACTCATCTTTTGTGTGCTGATCCTTTGTTGCGCCACTGTGATGGTACCATCACTTACTCCCCTTCACCCTCTTCTCTCCTCTTTCCCACTAGTCAAGCTATCATGACAAAGCCTCACGTCACTGTGACCAGAGCATATGTTACGTACCTGAGTACGTAAACTAGCCAAATACAACCTTTCACACTCTCTCACACGTAACAGAACAATAATCGAATGATATTGGATGAATGAATCTCTTTTATTGATGGAAATATCTGAATAAACAAGGGTAAACAATAATTGGGAGCATAACCTCCTTCAATTACTTTGAGAGCATAACCTCCCTCACAAGACAATAATGTCTGTCACAAAACTCAATAATCAAAAGCATGTCTTTAACCCTGGACTCTAACCTTATTTATATTAATTATTTCCCGCCCATCTCTTATTAAATATTCCTCTAGAATATATCTGCATTTAATATAAATATCCTTATATTTAATATTTAATATAAATATCCCTATATTTAATATAAATATCTCTCCGTATATTATCCTAGCATATATCCTTAATTATAAATATCTTATATTGAATATTTCTCTAAATATATATTTATTTACTCTAATTAACTTATACTATATTTATTTACTCTAATTAACTTATATTAAATATTCTCTCTGCTCATATACTTTCCAACCCTCATTATTACCCCTACCTTAGATCGTAACAGCATCACAGTACATTATGTCATGAACGTATCATTGCAACTCTTCTATTGCAAAATTAACAGCTGTCATGTGCCTCTCCATCCTTGAGCTGTTGCCACAACGTCATCTGCATGTCAAGATATTATACATTTGTTGGAGGAAACTTGGTAATCTGGAGAAGTAAAAAACTAAATATTTTAGCTATATCTAGTGATGTAAGTGATTTTTTAGCTATGGCACAAGGTATTTGGGAATTGCTTAGGCTGGATTATGTCATAGAAGGCTTGAAGATTCATTGGGATGAACCTATGAAGCTCTTTTGTGATAATGGATCAGTAATCAACAGGTTATAGTTATGTTCAGTGCTGTAGGGTTTTATTTGTACTCCATATGTACCTTCACAGGTCAACTTGCATATATTCTGAACCAAGGATTGCACAGTCCAAAATTTGAAAGAATAATATGTAAACTGGGAATAAAAAACATTTATCCTCCATATTGAGGGGGATTGTTGGAATAAGAGCATTTGATGTTCTATATCTTCCAAGTAGCGTAGTATTAATTGGGTTCAATGTATCTTGATCCCAATCTGATTATATATAGATAAATCACTTGAGGATATTCAGAAAATACTGACTTTGTTTCTCTCTTCTCACAAAAAATCCAAAACTCATTATTAAGATTGCTCTGAATTGATTCTTTTATAAATAATGAAGATATTCTCATTTCTAACAGTGAGCCCTGTGAGGGTTTCTTTATGATTTTGGGATGGCAATTTAAAAAGTGCACATTGACTATGTTCGGATTTGTATTGTAGGCTGATAAATTCATCAGAATTTTATATAAATGTTTGTAACTTTTGAATGTCTATGACAGAACCACAGGAGCTGGATGAATATTTAATTTATTTACCTCCCGAGCTATGTGAACTGAAAATAATAGGCTTTTCGAAGGATATTGGTAGTTCCATATCTTTGCTACCCTCAATTATGCATCGACTTGGAAACTTGCTGGTGGCTATTGAACTAAAGCAATTGCTATCTTTTTCTTTTCCCGAGGCAGCCGAAGTTAGTGCCCTTAGAGTAAGTCCTATTAAATTAAATGTATTGTTTACATTACTTTCTCATTAGTGTATTATCCAACAATTGTGAACATATTACTAGGTTTTAGAGGCTCTCACCACTGAGAAGTGTCAGGAGCGCTTTTCCCTTGAAAGACTTGAAGTACTTGGTGATGCTTTCCTTAAATTTGTTGTTGCACGCCATTTTTTTCTCGTGCATGACAGCTTTCATGAAGGAGACCTAACAAAAAGGCGTTCCAATGCTGTAAATAATTCCAATTTGTTGAAGTTGGCCATTGGGCGCAATTTGCAGGTAAAATTATACTAAGCATCAAAATATGGGTATAAATATTATGCATTTACTATGTACAATAAATATAGATTGATTCTATTAATAAATATAGATTTGTTTTTAGAAAATTCATAAAATTAAGGGATTGGAATTAGGAGTTTATTTGGCAGATTACTCCTGATTTTAGAGTCTTTGTTTCTGCCACAGCCACATGATTGTGGCGAACTTGCATGGCGGTTTGGAGCAACCATAGCGGAAATTGTGAACTGCACAGTGCTCCCTTGCAAAATGAAGAAGAATAAGGCTTGAGTTTGTGCAACCCAACCCAAGGCACTAAAATCCCCAATTTTCTTTTCACTTCTACTTTTATTTTCAAGTGTTTACATGTATTGTGTCGGCCAATAATTTTTTTTTTATATAAAAGAGGGTTGGGCAATATAATCTGATCCAAATCCAAACATCAATAGGAGAAAGTTTAGCCTAATGCATCCCAGCCTAGACCCGAAGCTGTCCTACCTAGTGACCTCTCATGCTTGTGTGGTGTTGTTGTCACACATTTGTTAACATCCCACAGCTCCATCATCCCATATTGTTTCGTCCTATGGTTGTTGTCATGCTATTGCCATTCCAACTTGTTGTCCGTTGTACCTGTCGTGCTACCACCATGTTGTTGTAGTCATTCATTCCACTGCAAGTCTTTCCTTTTCTATTTCCTTTCCTTTTAGCACTACCTTTACCCCCTAATTTTTGTTGTTTTTTTCCACTCAATACTTATTCTCGGAATTTCTGAAACAATTGATCTCCTACTTTTCAACAACTACAATGGCAATTTAACAGGTTAGTTCAAGAACATCCCATAGAAATTATTTGAGTTGGAAAGAATTGTCGTCTGGATTAATCAAACTTGAACCCAATCCATTTGCAGTTATTGTGGAAAAATTATGAAGTAGAATTACCAAAGCAAAAGAACATCTAATGGCAAAGAAACACAATGTTGTCGCTTGCACTAAAACTCAAAATGTGAAAGAAGAGCTTTGGAAATTATATGAAGAAAAAGTGGTCACTTCCTTCGTCAATCTTACAGTGTGGCTGATGATAATAATGAGTGAAGATGAGGTTGAAATTTCCACAACTAGTAATGATACGGGAAGCAATAGTGGTGGAAATAAAGAGGTCAACGGAATTGTGTTGGAAATAACTGAACAAATTGACTGTAAAATCATCTACCATAACAAAATCAAATAAGATAACAGTAAGAAGTCACAAACGATTTGTAGATGGTAAACGAATGAAAAAACCAGGAAAGAATCAAACACACAAAAAGTAACCTGCATCATTTGAAGAGTTAACAAACTTCAATGTACATCTACAACAAAATTCATAATAAGCTAGTGATTAGAACTCAAAGTTTCTATCTCATTGAATTCTTGCTCAACTCACTCTACACAGCGTATAAATGAAAACAGTTTGTCCACAGACAAAAGTCTCTCATATGAGTATTCTCTACCCACAACCTGCAAATAAAAACATACTGGTCTAATTACAGGGCCATTTTTAGGATCTACTTCTAATGCATGACTGTCATCAATAATTTTTATACACTGTTGTCATTCAGTTTCTTAAACATAACTGCCAATACTGGATATGTTATTGTATATTAGATACTCCCAATAAATGCAAACCCACTACAAATCATAACTGACGATTAAAGGCACCAGAGTACCCCTCGAACTTAAATATAGAGATTGACTAAACAATTTAGTAAGGCTTATAACCTGGATACCATTTTTCTATCTTGAAATCTGGCTTTAGAATGGGTTAATGTAATTAGGTTGTACTATTATATTAGTCTGAGTCATTCAACCTGGGTCATGATGTCTACACACACAAATTTTGTATTGTAATCTTTCATTTTTTTATTGATAGAACACTTTTTCTCTCTCAACTTTCTTAAGATTCATAATTATATTTATTGTCTTCAATCTTTATCCTTATCTCCCTGCTCTCTCTTGCAGATCTATATATGCGATCAGATATTTGATCCCTCTCAATTTTATGCATTAGGCCGTCCTTGCCCAAGAATTTGTTGTAAAGAAACTGAAGAAAGCATACACTTTTGTGCAAATTCTGTTAAAGAGCAAGGAAAAGTAACTGAAAACCGATGTAACAAAAATCATCATTGGCTACATAAGAAAACAGTTGCTGATGTGGTGGAAGCTCTGGTTGGAGCATTCCTAGTTGACAGTGGCTTTAAAGCCGCAGTTGCCTTTCTTACTTGGATTGGCATACAAGTTGGTTTTGAAGCTTCACAAGTGGTTGATATTTGCATGGCAAGTGCTGGCTATATCCCTCTTTCTTCTGATGTAGACATTCCTTCTCTTGAAAGTAAGCTAGGACATCAATTTTTACATAAGGGTCTGCTTCTCCAGGCATTTGTGCACCCTTCTTACAATAAGCTTGGAGGAGGCTGTTATCAGGTTTGTGCAATTCTTACAATAGGACTTCATAAAAGAACTAGTTTCCTTTACTTTATAGTTCTTTGAATTCGGGTGAGATATTTGGTCTTTAATTTTTTAAATGTAATAATTCTTTGCAGCGATTGGAGTTTCTTGGAGATGCTGTCCTGGATTATTTGATTGCTTCATATCTATTCTCAGCTTATCCCAAACTAAAGCCTGGTCAATTGACAGATTTGAGATCATTGTCTGCTAACAACAAGGCATTTGCCTGTGTAGCAGTAGATCGCAGTTTTGATAAATATCTTTTATGTGATTCAAATAGATTGTCTGAGGCGATAAAAAAGTATGTAGACTACGTTCGAAGTCCTTCAACAGATAGTGGCATTAAAGAAGGGCCAAAATATCCCAAGGTAGATAGTACAGCCTTTATACAAATTTGCTAATCCTTGGTGCTGTTGCTGCTATTATTATTATACATTTACCAATTTCAGATGAAGTTAGTAAAGCATCTGGATCCATTTTGAAGTTTGGTTTGTCTATTTTATTTGGAATAATGTTCTACTTTCTCTCTCTCTCTCTCTATCTCTCTCTCACACACACACACAAACACAGTCACCACACATCTGTGAAGTTTTCATTATTTTACTTCTTGTTTTAACACCTTCAACTTTTATTCTGCCATAGATGCCTGTTGTCAGGTGATGGGATCCACTCACCCTCAAGATGCTTACCTGCCATTATTCTTACTTGGAATACTAAAAGAGCAAAATAAATGGAATGCTAAAAGAGAACCTTATTTTTTTCAAACCCCAACCATCCAAATGATTGCCAATATTTTTTTCAAAAATCACAAAAAAAAACACAACCAACCAGAGAATGCTGGATAGGAAAGCCCAGGAGTCTTTTATTGTCCAATTGAGATAAGATGGATTTAATTAAGGTCATGGTAACTCTTCTAAGAACATTAGGAGTCTTTTTATCATTAGATTCTACGCATCTCATATTTTTCTGATAGGTATGTCTTGCTTTTCTATTTTTCATAAAAAAATACGATTTATAAATTTGACATCATTGATTGCTTCAGGCATTGGGTGACGTAGTGGAATCTTGTGTTGGTGCCATCCTTCTAGATACTGGGTTCAATTTGAACAAAGTTTGGAAAATTATGACTTCGTTCTTGGACCCAATCATGAAATTCTCATCAAGCTTGCAGCTGAGTCCTATTAGGGATTTGCGAGAACTTTGCCAAGCTCATAATTTGGAGTTGGAGTTTCTGCCAGTGGCATCAAAACTGACTAAAACGTTTACAGTTGAAGCGAAAGCAAGTGGGAATAATGTATGTGAAACAGCTTCAGCGACTGGCCAAAATAAAAAGGAGGCTTGTAGAATTGCTTCGCTGATACTTTTTTCAAAGTTCAAGGTAAAACAATTATGTTTAGTTGTATGTTTATCATCCTTTTTTTATCAACTCAACTCCATAGAATTTACATTTCTTTGTTGTCTAGTGATGCCCCAGGTGAGTACTGTTCTGAAATCAATTGTGCTTATCACCTTTAAACTTTTAAATACTCTGGTTATTTTGTTAAACAAGTGTTGAAGTCTAAGATGTTTCTTATTTCTTCGTTTGGAGCTTTACACTCTCAGAATAATGGTGTTGAATTGCTATTTTAGGAGATTGGCCACTTGATCTGTCCAAAACACTACAGAAAATTTCATTATAATTTTCTTCTTTGGGTATTCTGTAGAGTCATCTAGTGAATGGTGTTTTATTTTTTGTCAATTTATTTATATACTTCGGTTTGCACTTGATGGAAAGTAGTATGTTCCAAGCTCGTTCCTCTGCCTTAACACAATTAAAGTTTTTTTTTTTCATTTTTCAACAACCATTTTTCTTGAAATTGGGATTTATCTCTTGTACCATCTTAAATTAGATTTGTACCTGATTCAACTCTACAAAATTGATTTTTAAGATGGCGGTTGTTTCTTATTTGTATACTTTTTTCACATTCTATTGTTGATCAATGTAGGACTTGGACTTTTCCAATAATTTCATGAGATTTGTTTTAAAATAAATGAGGTGGGGGTTAAACACAAAGTCCAGAAGCTTAGTCTTGGATTGTTGTCATTATAAAAAAATAAAAATTGGAGAGATGCATTTTTATCTTCCCCAGCTACAAGCCCAGGAGCTATGTATTGTTTGATTTTAAAAATTGATTTGAGCGGTAATGGGTATGGATGTGCAGGCTCAAGGGTGGAAAGCAAAGTCAAAAACTTTGGAAGAAGTTCTGGAATCAACTTCTAAAATGGAACCAAAACTTATTGGCTATGATGAAACTCCCATTGATGTAACTGATACCAATACTGCCAAGCATATAATGGTAACTGCAGACTTGTACAGCAAATCAAACCCAGAAATTCGACGTATCCCAGATACAGATGAAATATGCTCTCCATGCGTGAAACGTGTTGGTCAAGTGCTTCAATCTTCTATGAGGGAAAAGCTCAGTGAAATATCTGAAAATCATTGCAGTAGTGAATCATCAGGGGCAGGTAGTGTAAAATCATTGTATTCTCACTGAGCCCAGGTCTTGTTAATCCCGACTGCTTTTTTATATTCTTTGCAAATAGGAACTTCAAGATCACGACTGTATGAATTGTGTGCTGCTTATTGTTGGAAACCTCCTTCATTTGAATGCTGCAAAGAAGAGGGACCAGCTCACCTCAAACAGTGAGTTCCTTGTTAATTTTTTAATTGGCCTAGAAATTTGTTTAGCCTGTGATGTAACTGGGATAGGAAAGGACGTTACATGTTTAAATTGCAGTACCTCCTCCCTAATTTTAATATACTTCTCTCTCCTAATCTTCATTGTTGGTATACGACAAGAGACTCTAACATCATTACTATCAGGTTTAAGCTTGTTTGGAATTTGACTCTATCTTTATTTCATCCACTGGTAGAAGTTGAGAAGTAGCTATCGATGATAACTAGAACCATAGAAAAGACATAAGAAAATTATCCCTTACAACACCTTATTATTGTTCCATTTTTAGATTCACTTACAAGATGACCTTGGAGATAGAAGAGGTCCCTGATACGATTTTAGAGTTTGTTGGCGAACCTCGGTCAAAAAAGAAAGATGCTGCAGAGAGTGCGGCTCAGGGTGCATTTTGGTACCTGCAACAGGAAGGCTACTTTGCCTAGTGGTAGTTGACATGTTGCAGAACAACTATCATGTCAGATAAGTCTGAGGTAATTTATTCTAGTTAATGTCTTCATTATTGAGGGTGTCATTTCCCATTTCTAAATGATCTCATTGTTTAGGTAATATATTGGAAAGTATAATTTATAGATATGTTTGTCGTGGACTCGTAGTTAGATCTTCAACTTGTATGTAAACTGCACCTCAAATATAATCCTGAATTTTCTTCTATACATTTGAAATCTAAATCATCACTGTTTGACCGTTGCTCTGTATGATCCCTTTCTCGAAGGAAAAGTTGGTTTAGAGATACAAAAAGAGTCTCAAGGGAAGGTCAAAATTGGTCTTCTTGCCCTCTGTACCCTTATTTATTTCAAAATGATCACTTCACCCGTTTTATTTTATAATAACCATGACTTTTGAAATATTTTTTGATTTTCAGATCTATGTACCATTTCAGATAGTATACTGAGGTCCAGATTCTTTACTTGATTTTTTTGTGTAGCTGATGTTGGTATTTTCAAAAAAATTTAAATATTTTAAAACATCAAAAAAATCAGTGTCTATCAATTTATTTTAAAGACAGAACAGAGAAATATTACAGTTAAAACCAACAGAAAATCCAAATTCATGATATATCCTGTAGTTAGAACAGGATATGTACTTAATTGCCCAATTGCACACAATGTCCATTCAACACCCTTTAACTTTTTCACCGAGATGAGATCTAATATTGCCGGTTTTCGTGATTGTGAAATATCACTAGTGTGATTACTATCTATGTTTTTCTTTTAACCTCTAAATGTTTATTTATATTTCAATTAAGAAATTAAGCTGAGTTTAAACTTAACTCAAGGCAGCAAAAAAATTATCATAATTTGAAAGGCAACTGAAAATAACGTTCAGTGGAAATATTTGCTTTGTTTATCATTATCTAAGAGTGATTTTCAAGATTAAGGAGAACTTTGTTACGAAGTATTTGGAGACAAGTTGATATATATGTTAATAAGTAGAGCTGTCAAAATGGGTCATCCGACCCGACCCGACTCGGCCCACCATGGGTTAGTCACTTAGTGAGTCAATCCAACCCGGCTCATTTATTAGCAAACCAAAAAAATTCGAACTCGGCTCGACGCACTACTGGTTGCTGGGTAAACGGGTTGGCTCACTGGCTCACTTAATTATAATTTTTTTAAAATAAAAAAAATTACAAACTTTCTATAATACAAATCTAAACAAATTTCACTTCCAAAATTCACTTCCAACGTGGGTGTTTAATTAATTTTGAAAATAAGATACTTAAATAATTTTTTCAAGCAAAAACAAAATAATAAATATTTTTTTTATAAAATTAAAATTAATTTTTAATAAAATAAAATTAGGTAGGTGGGTTGGTGGGTCGACCCAGTCTACCACGGGTTCAATCCGCATGAGTCGGATTTAAACAAGCCAGATTGAAATCTAACTCGTATAAAAAAATACAATTTTTTCTAACCCAACCTGGCTCAAACCCGTGGTGAGCCAGGTCGGCTCGTGAGTTGTGATTCATTTTGACAGTTCTACTAATAATGACGTTCAATTTAACTAAACTTAGATTCTAATTACATGATTCTCCCATTGAATCCTGAAGAGTGACTCACGATCAATCAATTACTTGGTCTTGTAGTTGTGGTCAATGTCTATAATTTAAACTATAAGTTTAATTACATATTTCTAATAAAAAATTATATTGGTTTCCTTGTTTAGTAAGGTCATAATAAATTAGTCATAAACTTAAATTTTCTTCATCTATGCAATCTCAGAAGGATATATGATAGGGATATCACTAGCGTCTCATTGGATACTACTACTCTGTCATTAATAGTTGACAACTTACTAAAAATGGATATTTGGAAATCTTGAGAGGCAAACATAATTTATCTACAAATATATGAGATGTGATATGAGACAAATTGACACTAATTATCAGTTTATCATAAATAAATTCTAAAAATTAAAATGTTTATAAAAAATAAAAATAAGATTGATATTGAAAAAAAATTAAGAGTGTAATATATAAAAAAAAGTTACTTAATAAGTGGTGTATCATGTCATGGTTCATTGTTTAAATAGCTTCGAAACAATAAATTTAGAGTACTAAAACATAAACTCGTAAAGAATAAGAAGTATTCTAAACTAAATTTGTAATAGTCTTTGTTAAATTATTATCTATTGATCTATTAAATGTGGTGGTACAAGGAGTAAAGTGGGGTGGTGTAGGGAGCAACACCCATCTATTTTCTTTATAATTGGATATATTTTTCAAGTTGATGTAAATTTGTCTCAAGAAAGAATGAATATAAGACAAATTATAATTTGAAAATGGACGACTTAATAATTTTTAAATCTAATTCAATTTCAAAAAATGACTTTGTGCGATTGAGTTAAGCTTAAATTCATTATCTTTGTAATCTACTTTTTTTATTTTTTTATTGTATAAGTTTACGTCATTCACGTTCAAAATGTTTTCTTTTATTTTATTAAAGTATGTACCATAAAATCCACAAAATAGATATTTATAACTATTGAAATAAAATAAAAAATTGTTAAAAGAAATTTGATGATAATATAGGAAATTTCATTTTTGTGTTGCAGTTTAATAATCAATTATCTTGCGAAAATGAAAATGAAAATTCAATTTTGTCTTCTAAAATTTATATAATTGACAACAACTAAATGTTTAATATATGATAATTAGAAAATTAAAAATAATTTTCTTAATGATGTAATCTTTCCTGTATGAATATTAAATATAGGGAGATTTTTTATTTTTAATTATTGTTTTTTGTTTATGTCTTTTATGACTCTTTTCTCTATAAGTTGTTGGTAAAAAATCTACATATTATAAGTCTTAAACAAAATTTTATTATCATAAAAAAGGGGTAGATTATCGAGAAAAAAAGAAAACGAGCATTTTGTTGCAATAAAGAGTTTTGATTATGATAACTTATAAAAAAGTATCGAATACTTGATGATTGGATTCAATAGATATAATGAAGACTTGATAATTTAGTTGTTTAAATTTTATAATATGTGTATCTTGTTTAAATTAATAAGTCCAAAGGTAAACCCCAACCAGTAGATTTTTAATAAAGTTTTATTTTTCATAAAAAAGTTATGTAGTAAGATTATCATTATTGATAATGGATTATCCAAATGAAATCCAATTTTTCACAAAAAAAAACTTTATGATAATCCATTATTTACTTCCAATAATATATTGTCACATCGAGAAAATGTTTTTAAAAAAACTTTTTTTATGATGGGTTATCAATCGTGGTTGTATTTTGACTCTTTAATTTATTGATCTATTTTCAAAAATGACTTTTATAAATAAAGTGATATCCTTTTATAAGAAAAAACAGAGGTTTAATAGCCAATTTAGTCCCCACTTTGGTTGAAAAATCTAAATTTAGTCCCTCGTTATAAAAGTGTTTTACATTAGTCCTAACTTTTAAAATAGTGGGTCAGATTGGTCCCTTTCGTTAAATATAAGTTAACGAAATTAATGAATGATGATGTGA
This sequence comes from Vigna umbellata, assembly GCF_029865625.1. Lineage (NCBI taxonomy): Eukaryota > Viridiplantae > Streptophyta > Magnoliopsida > Fabales > Fabaceae > Vigna > Vigna umbellata. The sequence goes on from NC_142165.1 coordinate 101,928,125, forward strand.
CACAGCTTAAAGCTGATGTGTTAGATTGGTCCCTCGTTAGCTTTAAGTTGTATCACATCATCATCCATTAATTTTGTTAACTTATATTTAACAGAAAGGACCAATCTGACCCACTATTTTAAAAGTTAGGACTAATTCAAAACACTTTTATAACGAGGGACTAAATTGAGATTTTTCAACAAAAGTGAGGACTAAATTGGCTATTAAACCAAAAACAGAAGTCAAAGAAGTCTAAGTATTTAAAAAATTTTGTAGAAAGGCTTTGAAAGACCAATGTAAATAAAATGATAACTTTCATCAAATGAGTTATGGTGTGATTGAGGTGTTATGATTGTTGTCATGAGAAGTTGTTCATTATGTGTATAATTCAAATAAACTGTTTATTTATTATGAAATGTGTTTTTTCATCTCTTGTGCGATTAAATAGACATGTTTTCATCATTTGTGGGACTTACATGAGGTGTTTATGTAATTAATTTCAATAAAAGTGTTTTCTACCATAAATCATTCTTGCTTTTTTTTATAGTATTTGAGTTAATTCATTTTTTGAAAAACTAATAATTATATAATTATATATATAATCTTTTGATTTAAATCAATATAAAATTATTTTTGTTCCTATATTCTTTATTTATGTACTATTGTCTTAAAGAAATATTTTTTATTGTTAAGTCAGATCTTAAAAGGGAATTTTTTTGAATTAACAAATAAATTTGTTTCCTCTTAATTTTATGCAAGTGCGATTATTGATTATTTCGATGCACAACTCTAGTTTAATACATGTTATGTTTCTCTTCTCTCTCTCTCTCTCTCTCTCTCTCTCTCTCTATATATATATATATATATATATACTAATAACTTAAGCATTTAGAGCCAACACAAAAGACTTGTCTTTTCACTGGTGTCATATGGGAAATAAAATCAATAAAAAAGCTTAGGTTATTAACAAGCACGTGGCAAAACAAAACTTTAAAAAACTAGATCCTTAACAAAAGATATTGGTTCTATGTTGGGTGTAGTTCCAACATAAATTTGGACTTATCCTCAAGGTATTTTTTTTTTTTCAATTAACTTTGTCTACTTTGTAAAATTGTAACTTCACTTTATACCAGTATAAATGATATGACTTGTTACTTATAAAACTTTTGGGATAAGTCAAAAAGCGAGTTATTTTCAATAAACCATTAAGCAGCATCAGAAACCACAAAACACATAAAAAACTTGCAACACTTCACTTTAAAAAAAATAACGTTTTGGCTAGAGTGGATAACACAGAGTTCTGGAAATGGTAAAATCATAAATATTGAAGAAAAATATTAAAAAAAAGAGAAAAAATAAGTAAATTAGGTGTGGTTAAGATTGAAAAAAAATAATATTAGAAGAACGTGAAAGATGTAGAAGAAAAGGATAAAATGTTAGAATTAGGGTTCGAAAATAGACATACTGGTTGGGTGGGTGTAAGGGTGCTAGAGTTGCGATGATGACAGTAAGGAGGAGGGAGCAGTTGTTATTAAATCAGGAATGGAGTGTGTAGTATACAATGATTGAAGGAAAAGAGAAAAATAAAAATTACAGTTCAGTTAATGAGCAGTTAATTAATAGAACCATAAAATAATTCAATTTAATTTTTATTATAAATAGTTAAGTTTTTTAGGATAATGTAATGCAATTTGATTTTTATTATAAATAGTTAAGTTTTTTAGGACAACATAATACAGTTAACTATAATTCCTTGTAGTTAGGTTTATTTTCCCTATCACTAAAATTAATCATACATAAGTGATGAAAAATAAAAATATTAATTTTTTTTGTTACCTTTGATTTCTTCATTTTGTAAATTGCTATGATCCATATACATTCAAATAATATATTTTGATTTCATGTTTTTATTGCTTATTTTAGTAGACAATGGACATAGAAATCCACAAAATAAATATTTATACATATATTAAAATAAAATAAAAAATAATTAAATGAAATTCGATGATAATATAAAACATACCATAAATAAAACTTGTCTGGACTATTTTGAATTTTGAACATATTATGTAACCTCTAAGATATAATAGCGCATGGTTGTGTTGTGTACGTGAAAAAAAAATGGTTTTTTATTAATATTTTCAGTTTACCTCCTTATCTTACTTTATTACGTGACTTTATTTATTAGAATTTCTTAATTTATTTTTTAAAGATATGCTAAAAATACAGTAGTTATTTTCTAAAACAATTATTTGCTTAATATATCAAGTGATTATAAAATTCTTTATCTGATTTTTCAGCCTAATTAATGAAATCTTTTATTTTATTTTAGGTACTTCAGAAAAAAAAAATAAAAAATATATTTTAAGATCTCATATACTTACTTTATTAAGTGATTAAAAGAATAACTATTTAATTCATACCAAATATTATAAACCATCTTAGATATAATAATTTTTATTATATATATATATATATATATATATATATATATATATATATATATATATATATATATACGAGTTTATTAACGTAAAATGTATTAAATTTTAGTTAAAAAAATATTTATAAAAAAAAACATACTTTAAACAAGAAGTATTTTAATAATTTTTTAATTTAAAATAAAATAATTATTTAAATATTCTTAATCTTAAAACTTAAAATACATAATATTTTTATCAACTAAAATTTAATACACTTTAAAAACTTACATTTAATAAACCATATATATATATATATATATAATTTTGTTAAAAATATTTATTTATAGTAAAGTTACTCACGTCACATATTAAAACAAAACATTGAGATAATCTACTTTATCAATCAAAGAGTAAAAATATTTAAGAAAATATATAGAAAAATAACATTTTTTTATATTGTCATAATTATGAATTTTAAATTAGACTATCGCGTCTCATCCTAATATTTTGGGATGTACTTTAGTTTCAGACTTTTTTATTTAATATATAATGTAAATAATGTAAATATTTATGTCACAATACATACATATATACATACATATATACATACATATATATATATATATATATATATATATATATATATATATATATATATATATATATATATATATATATCTTAATTTTATAATTATACGCTCCTAATCACATACCAGAGACGCTCAACCCTTACAAGAGGCAAGTGCGAGCATCAGTGTTACCCGCCAAAACTTTCCCGCCAAAACTTTCCCGCCAAAAGCATCGTTCGTATTGATCTCTTTCTATCTTCCTCCTACTTCAATAGAAGAAATCGAAACGGTGTGAGATTGGCTCTTCACTCTCTTTTTCCTTCTCTCCTCCAATCCAACCCAAACGAAACCCTAACGTGCCTCAGCTTGAGCGAAGATGTCAGGGTGGGACGAAGGAGCCGTCTACTACAGCGACCAAGCGCTCGCCGGAGACGACGGTGCCGGCGCCCGTGGGGAGGCCGGCACCGATTCGAACCACTCCCTCCTCCAGAAATTCAAGGAGTTCATCCGAAACTTCGAGACCGCCAACAACGTCTTCCCTTACAGAGAGAGCCTACTCCACAACCCTAAGTTCCTTCTAGTCGATATGGGAGATCTCGACACGTTCGACTCCGACCTTCCTGCCAAAATCCGCACTTCCCCCGCCGATATTTTGCCCCTGGTACTCTTGGTTTCTCCCTCTCTCCGCAAACGCTGTCCTTTATTCTGACATTCTTTCTTGCTTTTTTAGTTCGAAACGGCAGCGGCGCAGGTTCTCGTGAGTTTGAAGACCAAGGTTGCTGGAGATACTGGAGCCATGGAGGATCCTATTCCCGGTGATGTTCAGATTTTGCTCACCTCCAAGGAGGATCCGATTTCCATGAGATCGCTTGGGGTATGTGGATTAAATCTAATGCAGTTACAAATTGAAATATTGTGCTTATAATGTTTTTGGTTAAAATTGGGGTATTTTTCGTTGAGTACAGTTGAATTGTGGACATCATATTGGTGTTTTCTTTCTACAGGCTCAGTACATATCGAGACTTGTTAAAATCGCCGGGATTACTATTGCTGCCTCCAGGACTAAGGCAAAGGCCACTTATGTTACCCTGATATGTAAAAACTGTAAGAAGGGGAAGCAGGTTCCATGTCGGCCAGGACTTGGAGGAGCCATTGTTCCTCGATCCTGTGATCATGTTCCTCAGGTTTAGTTCAAGTTTATATTCGCTGTCTTTGTTTGTTTGGTGTTATATGCTTATGATTTACTTACGAGACAAGGGGCTTCTGTAGCCTGGAGAAGAGCCTTGCCCAATTGATCCCTGGCTTGTGGTCCCTGACAAGAGCAGATATGTTGACCAACAAACTTTGAAGCTGCAGGAAAATCCAGAGGTAGTAATACACTTCTGTTAAAAAAATATTTAAATTCACTCTGAAATCTAACCATATTGGTGTTGTGATCGTTGAAGGACGTTCCACCTGGAGAGCTTCCTAGAAACCTGCTTCTCTCTGTTGATCGTCATCTGGTTCAGACAGTAGTACCTGGCGCAAGATTGTCAATCATGGGAATTTATAGTGTCTACCAGGCTTCTAACTCTTCTACATCGTGAGATTCATCACTCATCGTTTTTTCTCATTTAATTTGTTTCAATCTCTCATCTTGAACTGATGTCTGGCTTGAAATACTGAGTTATATGCAGCCACAAAGGAGCTGTTGCAGTTAGACAGCCTTATATTAGGGTTGTAGGCATAGAAGAAACAAACGAGACCCAGTCTCGTGGTCCAGCTGCATATACACAAGACGAGGTTAGTGGTGAAACCTGAAATCCGCAAATTAAATTAGTTTATTTGGTAGTTTTCAGTGAAACAACTACTTTTAATCTTTCTTAAAAGCACATAGCCGCTGTTGTTTAGGTCCATCAATGGTTCCGTGGTTCTTGTCAAACTTCGGTTACAGAGTAACTTAATTAGTATAGTGTTCGAAGTATTGTACCCCTTCCTCCTGCATTCCAGTTGTGATATCCCAACTCTCTAATGAGTTAAAGCATACCTTTCTTCCCTCATTTTATGAACCTCGACTAAATTTTTACGGTCGTAGTTAGGGATGGCAAAAAAATCCGCGCCCGCGGATATCCGCGGATAAAATCCGCGACGGATAGTTGGTACCCGCGGATATTTACTACCCGCGGGTTGCGGATAGCGAGTTTTTTAATATCCGCTTATAAACGGGTCGGGTGCGGGTATTATACTATCCGTATCCACGGATATCCGCTACCCACAAAAAATAAAAATAAAAATTTAATTTATATTTTATTAAGTTAAATTTAATTAAAATTAACATTAATTTATATTTTATAAAGTTAAATATAATTAAAATTAAATTTTAATTTATATTTAATTTAATATATATTATATTTTATATATTTTTTGTAATTTTATTATAATATTTTATAAAAATATATTTTTTTAAATATTTATGGGGTATCCACGGGTATCCACGGATATCCGCGGGTTTTAAAATATCCGCGGATATTTTTTAAGCGGATACCCGTGCGGGTAGCGGATCGGGTAGCGGGTGGATTTTTTTTTGTCGGGTCGGGTTGCGGGTAGACACTATCCGTGCCCGACCCGATCCGTTGCCATCCCTAGTCGTAGTCCCCTCAACAATGATGCTCTTTGCAGATAGAAGAATTTAAAAAATTTGCTGCCGAACCTGATGCGTATAAGAATATCTGCTCCAAAATTGCTCCATCTATATTTGGTCACGATGATGTCAAAAAGGCTGTAGCCTGTCTTCTGTTTGGAGGGTCAAGAAAGGTATACCGTAGTCTGAGTATCCATTTTTTTTATTGGGGGATAAAAAGGTCTACACAGCAACTGATCAGAAGACCAATTTGTTTTTGAACAGCATTTGCCCGATGGAGTCCGGTTAAGAGGTGACATCAATGTGTTGCTTCTGGGTGATCCATCTACAGCTAAGTCACAGGTTAGCTATTGTATTTCTCCACTGGATTTGCATTTCAGTTTAGTTTTGGTGATTGTATTATTAGAAATTTTTTGTGCTGATGCTGCTTGTTCTATGGTTACTTTTGAAACTAAAGTGGAAGAATTTTACCATTCACATCATAGTTTGTGTTTTCTAATGAGTGTTCCGTTGCCTTTTATAGTTTCTGAAGTTTGTTGAAAAGACTGCTCCTATTGCTGTTTATACTTCTGGGAAAGGTTCATCAGCTGCTGGCCTTACAGCTTCTGTAATACAGGATAGCAGTACGGTAAGTTCTTTCTCTATTGAACTGTTTGTATCAGGTACCAAATTTTCATTATACTGCTCCTTAGCTTATAATCATAAGCTTTTACCTTCACCTATCTTGCTCGAGTAGTCACTGATTTATGTTGTGTACTTCAGCGTGAGTTTTATCTTGAAGGAGGAGCCATGGTCTTGGCTGATGGAGGTGTTGTATGTATCGATGAATTTGATAAAATGAGACCAGAAGATAGGTACGCAGTATTTTTTCATTTTGTTATGTAAGTCATAATTGTAAATTTGTGATGAAACTTCATATATTGTTTTTTATGCAGAGTTGCTATTCATGAAGCCATGGAACAGCAAACAATATCCATTGCCAAAGCGGGAATAACAACTGTTCTTAACTCACGAACTTCAGTACTTGCGGCTGCCAACCCTCCATCTGGACGTTATGATGATCTCAAGGTCTTGTAAACCCTAGTTTATCTGTTTTCATTTTCTAGAAAAACATTATTGTAGTTGTACAAGAGACTGATATTGAATGCTTTTGCAGACTGCACAGGATAACATTGACTTGCAGACAACCATTCTTTCTCGGTTTGACTTGATTTTTATTGTGAAAGATGTCAGAATGTACAGTCAAGACAAGGTACTGTTGTGTACTTTTTGCAATATGCATTACGTTGCAACTATTCAGTGTACCTTGTTCAGGGAAGTCTTGCTACGTCAAATTTGTTCTGTTGTGACACGGTCAAAACAAATATTTTATCATATAGATTATTTTTGTATTGTTAATCTAGTGTGACACTCAGCAGTAAACAAGTGTGTAATGTAGAATGTGTAGTCTTTGCATACCATAACCTTTACACGTAAGGATTGATTTGTTCTCAATTGTGGATGATTGGTTTCAGATAATTGCTAATCATATCATAAAGGTCCATGCATCGGCTGGACGGGCTGGTGCATTGATGGGTGAGAGCAAAACTTCTAAAGAAGAGAATTGGCTGAAGAGGTATGCAATGCCGTTGACTTTCCATTCGGTTATTTCAACCATTTGTTCTTTCAAAATCATTCGAGAAAATGAGTTTTGATATTGATGTTTAAATAGGTATTTACAATATTGCCGAAATGAATGCCACCCTCGCCTATCCGAATCTGCAACTACATTATTGCAGAATCATTATGTGAAAATCAGACAGGTATGAATTTATTGTCGTTTAGTCTAAATAAATTTGTAGTTGGTCTTCAGAATTAAACGTAGTCGCTAGAATTTGAAGACTCATTCGGTCTCTCTTTTTTTTGTTTCGTTTGATGTCTTGCATAAATTAATAATTAATTGGTACTAAATGTTGCCATATTTCTCCTGTAAATGCTGGTTTGGTGTATTGAATCTTTAAGGAATATATAATTCACTTATTTTTGTTTTTTGGAAAAATTTTTTTATACAGGATATGAGGAAACAATCCAATGAAACTGGAGAAGCTGCAGCAATACCGATAACTGTAAGGCAGCTGGAAGCAATTGTTAGGTTGAGTGAAGCACTTGCAAAGATGAAGCTGTGAGTATTGCTATTATTCTTTATTTCATCGTTCCTTTGTATCCAATGCTCTAGGTAAAATTTCTTGGAAAAATGTGACTCGGTGCATGTATAGGATATTACTACCTATGGTGCAAGAAATTTCATAATGCATGTCGTCCAAATTTGATCAGTAGTTTTAACAATCAGAACACGTTTCTTCAAAATTTATGCTAGAAAGTTTCACATAAAAATAAGTTTCATTCTTAAGTGGCTTTCGTAAACTTTCTATAAGTTGGTTGGATCAATGGGTTCCAAAGATATAATAAGTATGGGCCGGTGAATTGAAGTGTTAGTGACCTATGTTTTCGGCTGGAAAATAATTCGATCATTACATGTGATGTTCCCCAAATGTTTGACTAAACAATATTAGTAGTGTTTGCTATGTTAATGATTTTTTTTCTTGTAGTGTTTTTTTGTTTATTCTTTTGACGATCCATGCATCTTTCTTAAGACGAAATGTAACTTGATTAATTCTTGCACCAGATCTCATCTTGCTACTGAGGAAAATGTGCAAGAAGCAGTAAGGCTTTTCACTGTGTCCACAATGGATGCAGCTAAGTCCGGGATAAACCAACAAATAAATCTTACACCTGATATGGCAAATGAAATAAAGGTTTGTCTTGTTACGAGAGCCATCTTGCTTTTTACATCTTGCTTCATATCCTGATGGATTGATTTACATTGTGAGCAGCAAGCTGAAACTCAGATAAAGAGAAGAATTGGGATTGGAAACCACATATCAGAAAGGAGGCTGATTGATGACCTTAGCAGAATGGGGATGAATGAGTCTATCGTAAGTATAAGATATCCACTTAATTTAAGGATGGTGTCATAGCTATAAACCTGAATTTTATGACATCACTTGGTTCAAACATACTAAATTTAAGTCACAAAATTTGACTCAGCTCACCATGCTTTCAACATCAATCCAAACACGTATTAAGACTGCCACTATTAAATCACATTATTACAGTAACAACTAGCTAGTCCAGCAGTTAATGTTCGCGTGCTCTTTTTCTTCGCGGGCATAATTTATCGCGAGACTCGTTAACATTTTTACTTTAGGTATTCATTCACTTAACTACGTTTTGCAGGTGAGAAGAGCTCTTATAATCATGCACCAGAGGGACGAAATAGAGTACAAGAGAGAAAGACGTGTTGTATTTAGGAAGGCATGATATATCTATTTCTCGACACGAGTGAGTTGTATGCAAAATGCAAAGGTATATCAAAATTTAGAGTAAATTAGAATGACTTTGAAATTAATTAAATTCTCTGTTCTGTTTTTCAAAAGCAGTTAATATTTAACGTATAACGTAATCTTGTGAACTTCTAAACAAATTTTTTATCGTACAAACTGCAAATACCAATGGTTATTTCAAAACAAATTTGCTTCCATCCTTATTACTGATAATAGAAAATAATATCCTTACCTTTTCGTCTCATCAGGTTCAGTATTAGTCAAGCCGCCATTGATTGCTGATAACTCTGATTCAATATGTATGGTAATGATATTTTTAAATAATGTATATCAACATATAAGAAATACTAGTTGGTAATTTAGCGTAAGCAAGTATAACAAGGAAAAGTAGTGGCTGACACTTTTATTTGAATTAAAAGAAAACAAGGATCTATTTAAATGTTAATTTAAGGATCTCTTGTATTTTATGAGAAGTAGATTTGAACTTACCTTTTCTTCAGATTCTTAATTTATACCAACAGTAAACACCATTTGGTAGATGAAATAGCACTTTAGCATGTTAATTTGATTTTATGAAAAAAACATTGTAAGGATAAGCAAATTTACGAAATCACTAATAATTTAGATTTTTTTAATTAGTCTCTGATTATTGTTTGAAGATATCTTAGTAAAAAATAAAGTTTGTTGCATTCTTTTTATGAAATTAACAAAAACATTATTGCTATATAAAGATAAAACAAAATAAAAACATTATATTTACTAGTGAAAAGAGTGTTTACTTTTTTATATGATAAAAATTAATAAAATTATAATTATAAAATTATAATTTTATTATAAACAATTTTTATTTATTTTGTAAATGACATTTTATAAAAATGGTTAATTTTTTTAAAAAAATATTGAAGTAAATAAGATGGTTAATTTAAAAATTAGTCACCTAAAAAATAAAATTGAACCTCTCTATGGTATAGATAATAGAAATATTTTTTTTCTAAGTATTAATAATTATAATGAATTAAGTATTTTAGAATGAGTATTTTATTGTGTTCGATGAGTTACTTTTTACCAAGTTTATAAGAATAAACTTTTATATTACCTATAAACGTAAATTATCTAATGTTTTATTAGGCAAATATTATAATAGAATTGATCATTAAACCTGTTATAAACTAGTATTTTCACTTTTACCATGAACAGCAAAATGTTAACCCTTTTTTTATCTTTTTTTTTTACCATGATTAAAGTTAATTATTTCAAATTTACTTTATAGCAAATTCCTTTCAACAAAATTAATTCTAATTCTTATTAAATTTATAATAAAATGTTAAAATATTATAATATATCCTAAACGAGTTAGCCTTGAAAACTAGACTTGAAAAAGAACAAATCTAAAAAAATCAAGCATAAAGAACGACAAATCTGTCAAATCAATTTGACATACTTTTACCATTTAATAAAATCTCCTTTTATTTTTAATTGGCTAATCCAATAATTGGATTAATAAAAAAAATGTAAAAGGCTAAAATCTTCGTCCAGACATCAATTAATATTTTAATATTATAAAATTATGCGTATATGATCTTTTAACTAATTAAGACCGTTTGATTTAATTACTTTTTAAATGATGAAATTTGGGAACTCTGAGCATTTTTTTCTCTTTTATTTTGGACTCACCCGGTAAATAAGGAAGGACAATAGGGGGTGGCTGCCTAAACACGATTTCATATGGGGGTAGTGTTAATGGCGGAATGACAGTTTGTATTGTACCAACATTCGGCTAAAGGTAGCAATTTACTCCACTGGTATGGGGTGTCAGAACAAATGCACCGTAAATAGGTTTCAAGACATCGGCTAACGAACTTGGACTTCATGAACCGCTATAAACTCTTTGCCAGAACGTACTGATAAAGATGGAGTCTCTGTCATTGGTTATAGAATCGGAAAACCATGCAGCTTGAAAATATTATCTAGAAATGTTTGAGCCACATCTTTTGCTATGTAAGGGTGATGTAGAGCCATAAAGTCATGCTTAGTCTATCGACCCCACAAATATAACCTTCTTTGCCAAATGAGTCAGGCAGCCCTTCTATAAAATCCATAGATATATCCTGCCATACGTGTCCTGGAAAGGGCAGTGGCTGTAACAACCCAGGTGCTGGAACAGTTTCATATTTTGAGTGTTGACAGGTGGAACACTGCTTGATAAAATCCTTAACGTCTTTACTCATACCTTTCCAATAAAAAATGGCTTTTACCCTGTGCAAAGTGGCGTTGATTCCTGAATGGCTGCCAGTTGGAGAAGAATGGAGCCACTTTAAGATGTCTTGGAGCAGGTTCTTCCCTTTCTTCTTAGCTCATGAACAGTCCATGCAGCGTGGATGAGAATATCTGGCTGTAATTCCTGGACTAGGTGTCGTAAATTAACATCATTTAAGTAAGCATGATGTATTTTTTGAAGCATATCTGGCTGGAATTATGGACCACAAACTGGGCTCATTCTATATTAGAGCGTCTTGAGCATCCGCAACAAGATTTTCCTTTCCCAACTTATATTCGATGGAAAAATCAAATTCCATCAATTTGAACAACCATTTTTGTTGAAATACTGTGCTTAACCGCTGATGAAGGGGATCTTTAGGCTGTAATCATCAGTGCGGACTATAAACTTGGCTGGTAATAAGTAATTACGCCATTTTTGCACAGCAAAAAACTACTGCCAGTAATTCTTTTTCATAAGTAGATAAGGCCTGCTGCTGTGTGCTTAGGACCCTACTGATAAAGGCAATTGGGTGGTGTTCTTGCATCAGGACAGCTCCGAACCGGAAGCATTAACTTCTAGGACAAACTGCTTATCAAAGCTAGGTAAAGCAAGCACTTTAGTCATGGCTCGTGTTAATTGCTGAAAAGAATTCGCTGTTGCATTTGTCCACACAAATGCATCTTTCTTTATAAGGTCTGTCAACGGTTTTGCTAAGCCGTCAAAGCCCCTAATGAATAGACCAAGAAAGCCTCGAAGCTAAGAAAGACTTGTTGCAAGTGATGAAGGTGGTCTTCTAAGGTATTGCTATGGCCTTCTAAGGTATTGTTGTAGATGAGTATATCACAAAAAAAAAAACAATATAAACTTCCTTAAGAACGGTTGAAAAACCGAATTCATGAGGGATTAGATGATGCATTTGTGAGGCCTCTTGAAATAATTAGTAAATCTATGTAATTATGTCTAAGGTAGAGTTGAGTGTTAGATAACCTTTGTACCTAGTTCTTTGTCCAAGAAGTCTAGGACAATGCTTTTGATGTTTTATCTCCCAATTGTATCAACCTTCAAATATATGTAAATAGAGAAACGTGAGGAGGGTTCTTCAAGCCCTCTAGAAATATATTTTTGTTTCAATATGCTACAATCAGGTGCGTGTTGTTCACGCGCCTCCTTCTGATGATCAAATATCCTTTGTTCAATCATCATTTGACTTCGTGTATCACATCGAGTCCATATATGCCCTTGCTTCCTGATTTTGTAGTCATTTGGTTGGGTATTCTATGTTTTTCTCTCTCTTAAAACCCTAACTTTGCAAACCGCTGAATCTCACCACTGTTGGTCCACTAGGTCTTCTCGTATGTCTCGTGAGTTTCAAACCAGGGCAAGCAATTGGGAAATCTCAAATTCTCTGCAAAACCCTAAAATCGAAAATTCCCAATTTCTTTATATTTTCGTTTTGCAATGGTGGAGCCACATGTTGCTTCTTCATCACCCTCTTTGTGGCACTTAAGCACAACCAACTGCTCTTCGTTCCAGTGTGGAGCCAAGACAGGGAGGAACATCCTCCATGGTGGTCGTCACGGTGACCTTTGTTTTTGTTCTGGTTTTCTTACAGCCAACTCTGGATCACCCTAGCCTAAAAAATCACAAGATTCAGATGAAACCAAATTTCCACCCTGAAGGGCCCCTCTCTTACTCAACCCTATCAAAGGTGTTGATGAAGCCTCTTATTAACACTTCATTTTGTTTGAAGTCATTTTAGAAAACAAAATGAAGGTCTTTCCCTTTATTGGCTTCTGTTGGATTCATTAGTCAAGCCTCCAATTTTGTCGAACCTTTACATCACTTGTGGAAGAGTCTTTTGAAGAGCCAAAAATCTTCCACCTTCACGGTCTGTCATCATTGCGCCATCATTTATGTCTTTCGCTGTGAGAGAGGAGTCTATTATGTTTCTGGGTGCTTTGATGAATACAAGACCAATTGCCTTTATTAGCATTCTAGTCCCTTGTAGTCTATCGTTTTCAACCATTGCAGACTACCATCCGTTATTGATGACAATCTAGTCCACCACAATTTGTCGTTGCCCTACCACCGTTGGTTGTCGTCCACTACTAATGGTAATCTCCTTTGTCAAAGTCATCCTAGTTGAAATTTCACGATTGTCCGCTACTGTCGAATATTATTCACAATTGTTATTAGCTGTTTGTGGACCTGTGTTCACACTTTTGCTATCCACTAACCAGTAGAAGGAGTTTGTTTGGCTATGCTGATTGGTGAGTTCAATTTGGTTTATAAACATTCTCTCTATTTCTCAAGCAATCTCCCTATGCTTGTTTCGAAAAGTTCAACACATTGTCCAATCCTTTGGCCAAAGTTTCCACATTTATTGTCTAATTCAAGAAAAGTTGTTATTCACAGTTTGTTGGATCAAATGACCAACTTACATATGTGTTGACCAAGTTCATTAAGGAGACATCATATCGAGTTTATTTATTCCAAGCTTAATACATACAATTAGTATGCTCCAGCTTGAGGGGAAGTGTTGAAATAATTAGTAAATCTATGTAATCATTACATCTAAGGTAGGATTGAATGTTAGATAACCTTTGTACCTAGTTCTCTATGTGGGCTCTCTAATGTCATGACTATTTGCTTTTGAACAGCTGAGACCACATCCACCCCTTTATTCATATTTCCAATGAAGAGATATTTGTCATCCCAACCCCATTTTGCTCTGCAACCACAACATCACACTCAAAAAAGTCAGCTGTCTATTTTTTTCACAATAAATAGGCAATTTATAAGGTATACCAAGTTTAAAGTAGCATCACAAATTCGTATTACACACATGCTTAAGTTTATGCCAGATAAAAATTCCTCTCTGCGTGCTTAGAATTGAAGCGTATTTGAAATGTAAGAACCAGCCCTAAAGTGTTTGAAATCCCAGGGTTTGATTTGAAAAAAACTTTTGCATAATTAAAAATGAAAAGTGTGATTAGTTAACCTTCAGATACTTCCCCAAAATCATACCTGAATGTAGAAAGCCATCTGCCAGTCTGATTGAAATAAGAAATAAGAGCCGTATCCTCCAAGTTATCTCCACTGTAAATCCCAACAGTGTTGTCCAAGCTGCATCAAGAGATTATATTAACCTCATCCGGCAAAAATCACAATTACATAAACACCATGTTCAATACAATTGTATAATAAAGAAAAAATTGGAATCAAATTGAGATGTGCTTCTAAAGTTAGTACAACGGCAACAATAGTCTTTTTCCACCAGGTGAGATGAAGAGCTGTGCTGAAAAATAAAAGATTGCACAATTAAGAACACACGACATAGCACATTCTCAGTATCGAAAAGTAGTAGTTTTTTTAATGGAACTAAATATATAACTTGTAGTTGCAAGGCTACCTCCAGAAGGAGAGAAGTAAGCAGATTGAACAGATCTTTTGCGGGTAAATGTCCTCAAGGCTGTGAGGTCATTCCTATTAGTATATCTCCAAATCCCAGGAGCAGGCAGTTGAATCAGAGGAACTAGTAGCTACAATGTGAGGGTTTTGACAGTTGAAATCTATCCCGTTAATCCTACTGTCAGTGCAACAACATTATCCCACCCTGTTATCCCACATAGTCAAACCTCCATAACCCTCGGCAAAATATAGGCAGTTTGTCTCATTTGTTGGTTAAGAAAGAGTATATATTGTTTCATCACTCTGAAACACCAGATCAAAGATTTCCTTCTCAGCATCCATTAGCCCAAGAACTCCATCATAACAACTAGTGTATATCTGCATATAAAATAGATGACGGCGGCATCAGACAGTCCTACAAAAGATAAGACGTAAATAGTATGAAGTGATTAGAATGGAGGAGGGGTAAATTCTGCAACCTCAAAATCCCCTAAGGACAGTATGCATCTGAAATAAAAACATGCTACAGGAACACTGTTAACATGCATTATATGTCCATGACAACAACCCAAAGAGTGCATTTTCCGTAAAGCTAAATAGCACATTTTACCAGAAAACAATTCCCCTAAACCAACTCGCAGTTAAAAGAGTTTGAGTCTCAAGTCAACCAATAACGGCTATGAGATACAAAATAAACTGGACAAATAGACAATAATTGTTGCAAAAAATTCAGATAGATCAATACATCACGGTACCTTGGAACAACAATGTGGTTGAATCAAAATCCCAGAAATGGGAGCATAATGAGGACGGTATAAATGAACCTCGCTTTCTCCCATATTCCAAAACCCAATATTCCCAAACTTGTTACCCGCGGCAATCATTTTGACACTGCTGGAAGGGAAAAACATGACATCGGTAATCCTTCCAGAAACATGCCGCCAAATATTCTTGGGATCCAAAGACAGATATTCCAATTCAAAGGAATCCCCCGCATTCCCTTATGGAACACTGACATCTTGGGCCATACCCATTAGCTATTCAATGAAGGAACTATCAGAGTGGGCGCTTTCACGAGCAGTGGCCATGGAAAGGGGACCCAAACTTACGACGGAAGGTGGTTTTTCTTTGGAGGGAGTGGTGGGGGCCACGGAATCTCCGTCAAGACTCTGATGACAATTGGGGTTTCGGTTTTAGGTTTCTTTTCCGATTTCACGCGGGTGGATTTGGCTTCAACTCTGACAATTTCAAAAAATACGCTAAGTCAGAAATTGAACCCTTTGGTCGTTGGGAAGTGAAACAAGAGAAAGAAGAGGGAAGAGTGAGTATCTTTGACGCTTGAAATTGGAGAGTTGGGTAGCTTTGGAATGGAGTTTGAGGGCTGCCATCATCTCATCGTTGGGACGAATGTTCTCGAGTCGCTTGAGCTCGTAGTCCGTGAGTTTCTGTGACTCCATTGAAGAGACAGAAAGTTAGGGACTTAGTTTTCAAATCATTCTGTAATGTTGCTTCCTTCCACTGTTACTGTTTCTATAAAAGGAGAGTGTGCGGGAGCCAACACACTTTGGCGGGAAAGTATACCATGTAATAAATAATTTTTAATTTATAATTTATTACATTAATTTGTGCTTAAGTTAAAATAGTAATGTGATTTCTCAGTTTCAAAATTCAAACCCATTTTATTAAATTTGTTTCGAATGTTAATTTTTATTCTCAACTGAATGAGATTATTATGTTATAATTGGTTTTATTCATGGGATATTGTTGTGTTACTAAAATAGTAAAATAATGTATAAGAAATATAAAATATATTTGATCTTATAAAAACAGTACAACAGAAGGCGCTATAAAACAAGTTGGAGTTCAAAAGGGTTTGACTTTGAGTAATAAAAGCATGTTGTGGCTATACTACACTCCTTTGTCCCCTTATTTAAAAAAAATATCAATTAAGTTACGAAGATCCATTTAACTATGCTTTTGGGAGTTCTTTTTTTTAAGTATAATTTCAAAGTCTATTTTTGGTACCTAGAATTTAAAATTATTAAACTTTCCGTGACACTTACATTAATCACATGTATTAAAATCAGAATTCTATAACCAGTTAGAGGTTTATATTTATTCTAACGTCTAAAAATAGAAGAAAATTTAATTGAACTACAACTTAGAATCAGTTACTACTCAATCCCAAGTCAGTGAAATAAGATGAGTGATCAATTTATCTAATGACAAACATAAACTATTTCATAAACATGTAATAAAAAACGTACTTTCATACATAAAACATTACCAATTACATGAGAGTTTCAAAGGGTTACATATCGCTTCAATACTTTAGGAGATTTAGTTCCTCATAATAGATGGAAAAATTTCAATATAAGGAAGAGTCATAATCTCCTAAACCTCTAGTAATACTTCTTTAAAGTATGGAGGAAAGTGTATGAGAAACTCTCTAAAAGTCTTTTTCTAAGATCTGTCTAAAAGTCCTTTAAAACATAGAAGCAACTTTGTTTTTATAAAGTTTCCATGGTGTGACTTCAGCGGTGAAAGTATGACTCCAACTCTAGAGTTTTCCTTCCAAGGTGGATTTCTCTTATGACTCAATACTCATGCTTTTGGTGTTGTAACCCCCGATAACTTCTTTGAGAATGAGTCTTTGTGGTTTAGCCTCAAGTTCAGTGTTTGAGGTTTCCTTTAAATTGGGTTTGCTGATATGGCTCAAGCCTCAAGATTTTTGCTTCAGTTGCACCAAAGTCAATATTTCCCATAATTGATTAGATTTCCTCCATTCTCCTTAATTTTTTCCTTTTAACTCTTTATTATCATCAAAATCTGCAAAACAAGTCAAATTAGATTGATTTTACAAAAAATTAACGAAATAACAAATAAGATAAGTGTCAAATTAACATCAAAATTAACTTATATTTAGCACTTACAAAACATTTGATTCATTTTTCGTCAACTTTAACAAATCTAGCATATTCTTTTATATTATTACTTATTATGCATAAAATTTTAAACACAATTACATGTTTCACAACTTTTATTATTATTATTTAGTTTATGTGAATCAATTACAGTAAAATAAATTGTTAATGAGATTATTTATAAATAATATATATTGCTTTTATATAAAATTTTATTAATCTAATAAGATACTTGATTAGTATGAATAGGATTAGTGTTGTCAAAACGGATAAGTCGGCTCGATCCGGTCCAACCCACCACGGGTAGGTCACTTATTAAGTCAACCAAATTTAGCTCACTTATTAGCGAGCCAAAAAATTCGAATTTGGCTCGGCTCACCACGGGTTGGTGGGTTAAATGAGTTGGCTCACTTAATTACAAGTTTTTTTTTTTTAAATCCCAAAAAATGATTTTTTTTAATTCAAATCTAAATAAATCTCACTATAAAATTATGTCAAACTCTAAAGACAATTCAAAATAAAAAAAATATATCATACAATCCAAATTTAATCCAAAAGCAAGCACAAAAGACTAACAAATAAGTTTCTAGTATTGATAATTTTTGTTTCACTTATTCATTTATAAGATTATAGTCTTGAATGTATAAATCCACAATTTTTCTCTCTCTTGAAACATCTTCTTTATCCCCATCTACAATACAACAAAAAAAATGTTAACTAATAATATTGAATAAAAAAAAATATTGGTGAGTCGGATTCTAAGTGGGTCGGATTGAAAATTGGCCCGTATAAAAAAATTACATTCTCTTCAAACCCAACTCGACCCGATCTGATGATGGGTGGTCAAGTTGGCCTGCGGGCTCTAACCCATTTTGATAGCGCTAAATAGGATTAACTTATTGTAAGGAACTGAAAAATAGTTAAAGGGGAGTTTGATTAATCAAATTTTGTATCCCTCTAATTTTTTTTTCTATTAACATATTTCTAAGATTACTGATTTAAGGGTTGAGGTATGATAAGGACATATTTTACCATGATTTTAGTAATGAATTAAGAGAAAATGTCAACTCTTTCTTAGCCTTTTGCCTTGTAACTCCTAGTTTTCTCTTAGTTTGTTAAGTGGTTGCACCTTAAGCTTTGAAGAGATATTTTGATCATTAATCCCTGCTTTTATGTGCTTAAAGTAGTTGGAAGAAGTCTATGCATCAAATGTAGGCACTGAAACCCAAAGAAAGCAAGAAAAATAGCAAAAAAGGTGAATTTTGGAATGCTACCGCTGGATACCACTGAGCGCTCTGCTCTCTAGAAGGTTGCCGCTTGAGCAGTGACGACGCTGATGTGGCAAATCTGATGTATTTAGTTCTCAAACACGAAGGGCTTGGCATCTTTTGCTGCCCAAACACGATTTCTCTCATTTGGAGCTCTTGGAGGCGAGCTAGGAGTTGTGGGAACAATCCTTCTTCACCCTTGGGTCTTATTCCTTCTTCCATTTCCACCATTGTTGTAAGCTTGAGCTTTCCATTCATGGAGAGCTAGTTTCATTGTTGTTGGGGGATTGATGTAGCCACTGAACTTCTTATATAAACTACTGTGTTTTGAATGAATATATGCTTATTTCATTGATTGTTAGTGTTTAATTCATTTTCTTAATGCTTGTTGTGAAGTTGCTACCCATGTCATGATTTTAGGATTTGCTTGATATTGGGAAATGTTGGGTAAATATGGACTTGGTTTAAACACCTAAAGGAAATAATATCTAGGGATAGAACTAGGACCTTTGGTTGTCTTAAATCTCAATTCTTAATGCGAAAATAATTGTTAGGTTTTCTAAGGGATTGGAGCCTAATAAGGAAGTCTAGGCTCTCTCTAACAAGGGATTGAGTTTGAGTAATTTAGTAGATTGACATTGGCATATTAATGAAGAGGAAGTGATTTTCTATACATAAGAGTGAAGTAGGTGAAATTATAGCCCCAACAATATCATTCCATATCATTTCTAATCTTTCCATTTCCAAGTGCTTGAGTATCAAGGATCACTTTTACCATTTATGTTTCATATTTACTTCAATTGCATTAAAACCCAAATTATGGAATCATTCTTTAGTCTAAGTTAGTTAGAAATTATACGATTGTCTGGTGACACGAGTCTCTTGGGAAACGATATCCGGTCTTACCAGTTTTATTACTTGAAACAACTTGGTACACTTGTCAAAGTCTCAACAGGGTACATTATAGGTGATACGATCCTGTATAAGAAATAGTGTGATCATTTTTGAATTTGAATCCTCAAAATGTACAACAAAAATAAATAAGAAAAGAATGTGAAATATGACACAGATGAGGATGCCACAATCTAATAAATTGATAAGTCAAGTGAATATTCACTACAAAGATGTTAATCTTTGATATGAAACAAAGTTTCAATCCAAAATCCAAAAGAATCATCTCTCAAATAATGCAAATGCATATAATATCACTAAAAAGTGTTTCCATCAGCTTTTGATATCTCTATATATAGGCACATAAATAAATAAAAACTATAAATCCTAAAATAAACTCAAACCAACTAAAAGTAACATAAGAAAAAAATTACAGACGTAGATTTTCTGTAAGACCCATAGAAAAATAAAAATAATTTTTATATGTTGTGGTTTTGAATAATTAATTATGGTGTGAAAAATGTATAGTGAAAGTTGTTAGACCCAAATTAATTGTGATAAGATGTGTTATTTCATTTTGTTGCTTAATTAATAAAAATTTATTGTTATATGATAATAATATGATGTTAAAATATTGAATATATAATTTTAATATTTTATTTTAATCTATTGTATAACTAGGGTATATATATCAATATTTTGTCAAGTTAGAATATACATCTAGTATATGAGTTTTCTATAGTAAAAATACTCATTATTTTGAGTAATGAAAATATACCATATTAATTTTCTCTCTTCCATAATGAGACTTTATCTTCTTTTTCCCACACAGTCATGATTCATTTCTTTTCACCTAGCAACTTTGAAATGTTGACTCCACTCAAAACTTCTACCCAATGAAACCAAATAGGACAAACTTACAAAAGTAGAAATGATGGTGTGGTAATCATTAAGCATAGACTAAGGGGGAGTGGTTTCTTTGTCGTAGGAACCATCAAACACTAAGGTAGGCTGCTGATTTTCAAGGTTAAATACATGGTTTCTTACCTTAATAAAACAAAAGAACACAAACTAAAACTTAGGAGAGATTGTTGTTGGAAGTAAGCAAAGGAGGAAGCTTGAGATTTAAAGCACCAAGAGTTGGAAAATCTTCATTGGAAAAGAGGTAGGGGAGCTAATCCTTTCTTGTTATGATCATGAATATGAGTATGAATATGTTAAATTTTGATAATGGTAGTTATCTATTGACTTGTGTAAATTTGGTTTTCACGATTATAATTTCTTATTTTCGAGTTACTGTGGTGAAAATTTTCTATTAATTATTTTCACCATTGGATTTAGCTAAAATTTTAATATGTGAATCCTAAGATCTATTACTACACTTTGACGGTTCGGATTTGAAAATAGAAGTCTATAGTCGGAGAAATAAATCCTGCATATTTGAGTAAATTAGTTACCCCTGCAGTTCGGTTACTGAGTTGTCTCGGTAAAATATAGATTCTGACCTATTTAACCGTTAGATCAACCTCAAAATTTGATATATGATTCTTAGGACATATTACTACAATTTGACCGATCAGATTTGTAATTGAAGGTCTATGTTTAGAGAAAGACATTTCGAAAGGTTGAAACAATCGGATGAATACTGTAATTCTGTTCTTAAGTTATCATGGTAAAAATTTCATATATATTTCATTTACCGTTAGATTGAGCCCAAACTTTAGTATGTAGTTCATAAGACATATTAAGTGATCTTGACCGTTCAGATTTGGAATTAGATGCCTGTGCTTAGAGGAATTCATTCCGCATTTTGAGTTTAACCGTGAACCACTTAAATTTCTGTCTCTGAGTTACCTCGGTAAAACCTCCATATCTACCTAGTTAACCGTTGGATTACCCTGAAATTTTAATATGTTGTTCCTAAAAGATAGTGACATACTGTGACCGTTCGGAGTTTAGATCGGAGATACAGATTTAGAGATATTAATTTCGTATTTTCTCAGGGATCTTAATATTGCTTAATTTATGTTTTTGGATCATTTACACAAAAATTATGATTTCCGTCTCATTAACCATTGGATTGGACTGAAAATTTTACCGTATGAGTTAAACATGCTGGTTATTAGTTTGATTGGTTCAGATCTGTAATTAATGATATGAGTGAAGAATAATCTTTTCACGAAATAGTAAATTTATTTGTATTGGGTAAAAACTTAGATAACTATATTCTTAAATTGTATGTGTAGTTGTATTTTGGAGATTGGAGAATGAGTAATATAATATAATCTATATTATAAAATTTAATTATATTGAACATTCTGAGTTGTAATAATTATTTGAGTTAAATCATGAATTGTAAATAAGTTGATGGTAAATTTGGATGGGTAGTATAGGCATTATTGCCATAATTGTAAATCTGAATTTTTATTTATTTTCCTACGACTTTGGTAAGTCGAGAGGGGAAAGGTTTGAAGCCGGACACTACTTTGGTAAGTAGGTGGGAAAATGAGAGGTGAATTTAATATAAACCGTACTACTTTGGTAAGTAGGCTGAATATTACCTTGTTGTGCTACTTTGGTAAGTAGACAATATCACCTTATTGTGCTACTTTGTTAAGTAGACAATATCACCTCATTGTACTACTTTGGTAAGTAGACAATATTACCATGTTGTGCTACTTTGGTAAGTAGACAATATCACTTTATTGTGCTACTTTGGTAAGTAGACAATATCACTTTGTTGTACTACTTTGGTAAGTAGATAATAAAAATCACCTTGCTAGATTACTTTGGTAAGTAATCAGTATATCATGGTTATACTACTTTGGTAAGTAGACAGAAGGATTGTTGACTGCTGTGCTTTGGTAAGTAGGCAGATTAATAATATGTTGTATTAACTCTAGTAAATCGACTGATGATTTTGACTGGAGAAATATTATAAAGTATCAGTGTAATAGTTGTTTTTTTTTAGTATGTTTGAGATGCATGTATTGGACTGATTGCCACACTTGTGATGTTAGTAAGATTGTGGATGATGTATATTTCTTGAATCGGTTAGCTCACCCTATTGTTTGTGTTTGTGTATGTGAATGCAATGATCGTATAATGTGTGATATTATACGGGAGCATAAACTATTTCAGATGAATTAGCAGATGGTTCTGGACTTGCTTAGAAGATGAGAGATCTGTGGGGAAAAAGAGACATGGGGAATTTCTAAATAAATATGTTTGAAATTTCAAACTGTGTGGAATTTTAAATTTCAGAAGTTTATGAACTGTGTGAAATTTTATTTTAGAAGACTTGTGTTGTAATAAAGCACTTAATATTTTGTTGGTGTTGAAAATTGTTAAAGAAAAATTATATATGTATTTTTGTGGAAAATAAATTGTAAAGCCTAAATCGGGGTGTTACATTTTTGCCTAATGAGACTTGCTCACTCAACAAACACAAAATGGCTCATCCAACATATTTAACATTTTGTAAAATTAAATTAAATTAAAATTTATTTAATTTCCTAATTATTCTTCAATTGTGCTCATGATCTTCATACTCGTCGAGTTTCCTCTTACATAGAACATTATAATTTAAGGAGATGTATTTGTATCCTTGACTTTGTCATGAATTCTTTGAATTGCAAATGTCCTTCATCAAATTCTTCTCATATATTTAGGATATAGTCTTCTTTTATACCGTCATTCTTGAAGAGAATTTGTTTTCAAATTTGTACCACTTGAAAATTTTTTATCATTCTCCTCTATTTGGAGAGAATTTGACTTGAATTATAGAAAATCATACGCACAAATACAAACACAAACATAGATCAAAGATACAAAATTAAAATAATCCAAAATAAAAATTCTACTAAAATGAATTTTGGATCCTAAAAGAGGCTAATGACTTATTATTAAAGACTTTAGACGTGTACCTCTAAGGTCAAATACCCATGTAAACAAAGCATCACATTTTTAAATTAAATATGTAATGCTCAAAAAAGTCAAAAGAATATTAACCAAATAAACACTCAAATTATAAGTATAATTTTAATTGTACTTAAATTATTTAGAGTGGAACAAACAAACTTACTCATGTGCATATATTTTTAAACTTGCATCTTACCGATAGGTTGGTTGATAATAAACAAACTAACTAACTCATGTGTATTTATTTCCAAGTTTGTATCCAAACAAAAATAAAGGCTTTGACTTTCCAAAATAATTGACAAGCAAGCTAATAGATTATTAAAATCATTCTTTCTTCGTGCCACTCTTTTTGGACAAACAATTCTTCTACAGTCAACAAAACAAAAGATAAATTAGTACTTTTTTTCAATTGTCATGATGTTTTTTTTTTTCCTTTCTCTTGTTTATTCTCGTATATTTCTTTTATTTTCTTTTTTTCCTTTTCTTCCTTTCCTCTCTCTTCCATTTCTACAAGTACTTTCTTTTTTTTAAAGATTTCGCTCTTATCTTCTTTTCAATGCATCTAACAATCAAATAATTTTTTTAAAAAAAAAAGTTAGATAAAGAATAAAATTGAAAAATAATCATAGATACCATAAAGAAAAGCCAGACTTACTGTCTGTTATTTTTGTCCGATAATAAAAATAATAAAATTATTACTATTATTAATTTTATTATTATACTTATAAAATTAAATAACTAATTTTTATAACATTATTATAAAATTTAATAAGTCTTTATTTTATAACTGCTTATGATTTTCTAATTATTTTAATATAAAATTTACTACTATTTTTCATTTCAATAATCATTATAATAATTTTTTAATTATATCTTTCATTTTTTTAATATCTTAAAGGTGGACTCAATCATGTATTTCCTGTAGTATACATTAAAGTATAATTATTGTTGCAGTTTGCTATGAGGAATCCCTATTACACTACTAAGAGAATCATGATATCAACACGGACAGCGGAAATCTGACCAACTATTTCCCTGCTTTTCCCTCTTGCTCTTCTCATGGTTCGATATGTCAGGACTCTGAGAGACTGCAATAAATAATTTTGCAGGAACAATTGGAAACCATGTTTTAACCTCTAACTACACTATAATATAACCCACAGTACAACACAATCCACAAACTATGACTAATAATGGCTTGGCAAAATATTACAAAGTACATCAAATCATGTCCACTCAATTATAACTCATGAATGATACTATACGACATAAAACAATCTAGAATCAGAAAATATAGTAGTTTTATACCATACACAAGAGAAGGCATGTTAAATAAACATCCTAGCGTGATGTCCAGACATAAAGCTGGCCTCCACTTGTAGCTCCTACAAGCATCCCAACCTCGTAAGAGTTTATATCGAATCTGCAAGGAATGGCAGACATGTGTGGGCTTTCTAACGTCATAACTATTTTCCTTTGAACTGCTGAAACCACATCAACCCCTCTATTCATATTTCCAATGAAGAGATATTTGTCATCCCAACCCCATTTCGCTCTGCAACAGCAAGATCACGCTCACAAAAGTCAGCTTTTTCAGAATAAATAGGCAATTTATAAGGTATATCAAGTTTAATGTGGCATTACAAATTCGTATTTCACACATGTTTCACCTTATGCCAAATAAAAAATCCTCTCTGCGTACTGAGAGTTGAAGCGTATTTGAAATGTAAAAACCAGCTCTAAAGAGTTGAAAATCCCAGGGTTTGATTTGAAAAACTTTTGCATAATTGAAAATGAGAAGTATGATTAGTTAACCTTCGGATACTTCCCAGAAACCATACCTGAATGTAGAAAGCCATCTGCCAGTCTGATTGAAATGAGAAATAACAGCCGAATCCTCCAAGTTAACTCCACTGTAAATTCCAATAGTATTGTCCAAGCTGCACTAAGAGATTATATTAACCTCATCCGGCCAAAATCACAATTACATAAACACCAGGTTCAATACAATTGGGTAATAAAGAAAAAATTGGAATCAAATTAACATGTGCTTCTAAATTTGGTACAACAGCAACAATAGTATTTTTTCCACTAGATGAGATGGAGTAGTGTACTGAAAAATAAAAGATTGCAATATTAAGAACACACTACACAGCCTGTTTTCAGTGTCTAAAACTCGTAATTTTATAATGGAACAAACTCCATACCTTGTAGTTGCAAGGCTACCTCCAGAAGGAGAGAAGTAAGCAGAATGGACAGATCTTTTGTGGGTAACTGTCCTCAAAGCTGTGAGGTCATTCCTATTAGTATATCTCAAGTCCCAGGTGCAGGCAGTTGCATCAGAGGAACTAGTAGCTACAATGTGAGGGTTTTGACAGTTGAAATCTATCGTGTTAATCCTACTGTCATGCAAATCCCAGTGCGACGAAAGTTTTCCCACCCTGTTATCCCACATAGTCAAACCTCCAGAACCCTCAGCAAGATATAGGCAGTTTGTCTCATTTGGTGGTTGAGAAAGAGCATATATTGTTTCATCACTCTCAAACACCAGATCAAAGATTTCCTTCTCAGCATCCATTAGCCGAAGAATTCCATCATAGCAACTTGTGTATATCTGCATACAAAATAGAAGACAGCGTTAGATAATCCTGCAAAAGACAACATGTAAATAGTATGAAGTGATCAGAATGGGAGAGACATAAGAGGTGATTCTGCAATCTCAAAATCCCCTAAGGACAGTATAGATCTGAAATAAAAACTTGCTACAGAAACACTGTTAACATGCATTATATGTCTATGACAATTACCAAAAGGGTGCATTTCCCGTAAAGCTAAATGAGTATATTTTACCAGAAAACAATTTCCTTAAACCAACTCGCAGTTAAAAGAGTTTGATTCTCAAGTCAACCCATAACGGGTAAGAGTTACAAAATAATCTAGACAAATATACAATAATTGTTGCAAAAAATTGAGACAGACCAATACATCACGGTACCTTTGAACAACAATGTGATTGAATCAAAATCCCAGAAATGGGAGCATTATGAGGACGGTATAAATGAACCTCACTTTCTCCCATATTCCAGAACCCAATATTCCCAAACTTGTTACCCGCGGCAATCATTTTGACACTGTTGGTAGGAAAAAACCTGACATTGGTAATCCTTCCAGAAACAACCCGCGCAATATTGTCGGAATCCAAAGACAGAGATTCCAATTCAAGGGAATCCCCCGCATTCCCTTTTGGAACACTGACATCTTGGGCCATACCCATTAGCGACTCAATGAATGAACTATCAGAGTGAGCGCTTGCACGAGCAGTGGCCATGGAAAGGGGACCCAAACTTGAGACGGAAGGTGGTTTTTCTTTGGAGCGAGTGGTGGAGACAGGAGGTGGTGTTTCTCTGGAGAGAGTGGTGGGGGCCACGGAATCTCTGTTAAGACCCTCACAATCTGGTGGAATACCTCTGGTTCGCAGGGAGCGTCTGACACTGATGACAATTGGGGTTTCGGTTTTAATTGGGGTTTCGGTTTTAATTGGGATTTCGGTTTTAGGTTTCTTTTCCAATTTCACGCGGGTGGATTTGGCTTCAACTCTGATGATTTCAAAAAAACACGGTAAGTCACAGAAATTGAAGCCTTTGGTAGTTGGGAAGTGAAACAAGAGAGAAGAGGGAAAAGTGAGTACCTTTGACGCTTGAAATTGGAGAGTTGGGTGGCTTTGGAATGGAGTTTGAGGGCCGCCATCATCTCATTGTTCCGGCGAATGTTCTGGAGCCGCTGGAGCTCGTAGTCGGTGAGTTTCTGTGGCTTCATTGAAGAGAGAGAAAGTTAAGGATTTAGTTTTCAAATCACTCGTGTTTTTTCTCTTCACTCTTTACTGTTTCTATATATGGGAGAGGGTTTTGGGCGCCAACTCATTTGGCGGGAAAGTATACAATGTAATAAATAGTTCATTACATTTCTTTGTGTTTAAGTTAATAACTTTGGTTTCAAAATTCAAACCCCTATAATTAAATTTGTTTTGAATGTTAACTTTTATTTCAAATTGAATCAGATTAATATGTGCTAATTGGTTTTATTCATGGGATATGTGACTCATTTTTCGGCAACTTTAACTATTTTTTTATATTGTTAATTATTGTGTATCAAGTTTCAAACATAATTACATGTTTCACAACTTTTATTATTATTATTATTTAGTTGATGTGAATCAATTGCAATAAAATAAATTGTTGATGAGATTATATAAAATTTAAATAAATAATATATATTGTTTTTATATAAAATTTTATTAATTTAATAAAATATTAGAATTACCTTATTGTAACAACTAAAAAATAGTTAAAGGATAAAAATTATATTAAAAAATTAAGTTTATTATTTTTATTAATAAAAGTCGATCTTATAAATAGAGTTAATCAAAATTTGTTTTCTTAAAGATTATCATTTTTAAATCATTTGTTTAATTTTCTCTAACTTTTCTTTAAGATTAGTAGTTTCAGGTTCAAAATACACTATAATACAACGTCAAGTGCTATGAATATATGATGAATTTTTTAAGTAAAGGAAGCTTATTTTTTGTCTTTATCTTAATTTTATTTTATTTTAATTGTATGTGACTTTTAAGAGCTCAAGATAGATATTTGTGTGGTTAGGATTGTTAGAATTTAAATAAATCATCTATGTAAGTCGTAATCTTTAGAGGTTTGTGTTGGTGACTCGTAGTTCAATTAAGAAAAATTAGTGTTATTTTATATATGTTCATACATTAATTGATAAATTGAATTGTAAAGTAACGATATACTAGTATGACTAGTTTATCTCTAAGTATGGTTGAAATAGTATGAGATTGTGATGTGTATATTTAATTATATGTGAAATAGTGTAGTTGAAATGGTGGTGTGGTTGTATTTTCTAATCAAATAATTTGATATATGTAGGATTAATGAATCTATCTGATGAATGAATCTACTTCACAACGTATGAAATTGGTTAATTGATGTTTCATGAGTATAGTTAGAATCAAACTATACTCATTTGATGTAAGAAAAGAGTAAATTAGCTTATAAACATTTTAAAATAGTAATAGGCAATGCATCAACGCCTGTAGGCGTTAAAGGAATTTAATTCCAGTGAGATGTAGAGGTCTTGGGTGCTAAGTGTTACCTAAGGACCGTTGGACACTATCTAGCAATTTGATTCCAATGAGCACTAGTGGCTTGGGTGCTGGGCATCAGTTTTTTTGGTGTGAGCGTTAACTGGAACAAAACCTTTTATTTTATTTTCATTGGGCACACCTTATTTCTATTGGGTGGGATTTGAGTGAAAACTCATAAAAGATTTTCATAAAGTTTGATGGAATAAATGAGAATAGATGCAGGATGGTGATTTTTGTGGAAATGGAAAATAATGAATGGAAAGGATTTGAGCAAACCATCAAATCAAAGAGTAAAACCCAACAGAACTTGTCAACCATGCTCACCCTACAATTTCTTTTATAAACTTATAACACAAAAAAAACAGACATATCCACCTCAAATGTCAGTTTGTAACAGTACTCTCGTAGTGACAGTTAAGACCAAGATCAGAATCAAACAAACAAGTTTAGCCAGTTAAAAATTAATCCAGAAAACACTGCTCTGTACCAGTAAATAAAATCCTCAGAGTCACAATGCACAGATTGCACCCCTATACCATAACAGGCTCGAAGATCATAACCTTCAATGATCAAGTATTCCACTTGCATGGACAAACACCGAATGATACATGTACCTTCTACTACTAATACGAGACACTAGGCTGTTCCAAATCAACCACATAAGAATAATAGTGAAGGGAAACCTAATAAAACGAGAGAGACTACAATC
The DNA here is from genome assembly GCF_029865625.1 of Vigna umbellata. NCBI lineage: Eukaryota > Viridiplantae > Streptophyta > Magnoliopsida > Fabales > Fabaceae > Vigna > Vigna umbellata. The sequence goes on from NC_142165.1 coordinate 101,957,644, forward strand.
ATTCCAAAAAATAATCTACCGCCTTTTCCTGCACAAACAACATATATCCATAGCAAGCAAGTTTTCACTGCTAAAGCCTCTCATACTCATATAGTGCCTGTTTACAAGAACTCCCACTCCAAATGTTTAGCCAGAAAAATAATTGGAAAGAAAATAAAGAATGCAAAGATAATAGAACCTAAAGTTTCCGTGGATATCCAACCACTGCTTCCCAAACCTTCTCACCACCCACCATTTGTACACCCTCCACCAACTTCATTTTAGTTTCCCTGTAAAGCCCTCGCATACAAAAAGTATATAATTAATCTGGGTAGAAGATGAAAGATGAAGGAGCTAATCAATAAGATAAAAACCCAAATTCAGGAATTAAAATTCCAAAAGAGAAATTTCCAAAACAGGCTCGATGATCATAATGTTCAGCATTATTGATCTTGCACCATGGCCGGAACATGTACCTTCCTACAACCAATAAAAGAGACTAAAGCCCTTCCAACTCAAGCAGACAAAAAAATAGTAAATGAGAACATAATAAAACATGAAGCTTTGTAGTAAGTTAAATAATCTAAACCTACTGCATCCCGATCCAATCTTCTTCACTGCAACATGAGTAGAAGAACATAGTCAAAATCAACAGCCAACTGTCACAAACACAAATGTCCAGTGAACATGTACCTTCCTACGACCAATAAGAGAGACCAAAGCCACTTGAGAAGACTAGAAAAATAGTAAATGAGAATGTAATAAAACATAAAGCGTTGCAATAAGTTAAATAATCTACACCTACTGCATGCACGATCCAATAGACATCCTCTTCACTGCAAGAGTAGAAGAAGATAATCAAAATCAACAGAGTCAACTGTCCAAAAACCCAAATGTCAAAATCTCACTTATAGAGTGTCTACTTTAAAGTCTACCATTCCACAAGTTTAGTTTGCAAAATAATACCAATGAAAATAATGAATGCAAAGATAATAAAACAAAGCGTTTCACTGAGCTCCTTCCATTGTTACCATCCACTGTTTCCGAAGTTGCCCACCACCCACCATTTGCACACCCTGCACCCACTTCAATTCTTAGTTTCCTTGTAAGGTCCATCAATTAACTATAATTAATCGACCTAGATCATAAGAAAATAATAAAATACAAAAAGCAATCGAGAAATTTCCAAAACAAGCTCGATCATCATAATGATCCAATCATAATGATCTCACGATCAATTATTGCTCTTGCATACACAAACACCATGAAAGAAACATGTACCTCCCCACAACCAACAAGAGAGACTAAAGTCAATCCAACTTGAACAAACAAGAAAAATAGTATATGAGAATTTAATGAAACATACTGCATCGATCCACTATCCTCTTAACTGCAACATGAGTAGAAGAGGATAATCAAAACCAACAGCCAACGGTCCAACAACACAAATGCCAAAACCTGTCACTCATAAAGTATCTACTTTTAAGATCTCCCACTCCACAAGTTTAGTTTGAAGGATAACAGCAATGAACATAATGAATTCAGAAATAATAAAACGTAAGGTTCACCATATATCCATCCACAGTTACCGAAACCTGCCCACCACCCACCAATTACACATCCTGCACACATTTCATTTCTTAGTTTCCGTGTAAAGCCCATCAATTCAGGAAAACATTAATCAAATTTGGTGGAAGATGAAGGACCAAAACCCCACCCATTCAAGAAATTTGGGTAGAAGATGGAGAACCCAAAACCATAAGATGAATAAATAAATTCAGGAACCAAAACACTAATTGAGAAAATTCCATAGTAGGGTCGATCATCATCAGGTTCAGCGATCAAGTATTGCTCAAGCTTAGACAAACACCTTGGCTGACACATGTACCTTCCTACAACCAATACGCTTTCTCGTAAAGCCCACGTATTCAATAAAACAATAATTTACCTGGGTAAAAGATGAAGGACCTAGATGATAAGATGAATAAACAAACTCAGGAATTAAAAAACCAATGGAGAAATTTCAATAACAAATTCTCTGACCATAATTGTTCAGTGAACATGTACCTTCCTACAACCAATAAGAGAGACTAAAGCCACTTGACCAGAGAAGAAAAATAGTAGACGAAAATATAATAAAACGAAAAGTTTTGCAGTAAGTTAAATAATCTACACCTACTGCATGCACGATCCAATAGACATCTTCACTGCAAAGTAGAAGATAATCAAAATCAACAGTCAAATGTCCAACAACCCAACACCCATTCCATAAGTTTAGTTTGAAAAATAAGGGCAAGGAAAATAGTGAACGCAGAGATAATAAAACAAAGGGTCTCACTGGAACTCCATCCACTGTTACCATCCACTGTTTGCAGAAGTTGCCCACCACCCACCATTTTCATACCCTGCACCCACTTGAATTCTTAGTTTTCTTGAAAGGCCCATTCGACCTAGATCATCATCATAATGATGCCGCGATCAATTTTTGCCCACAAACACCATGACCGAAGCATGTCCCTTCCTACAACCAACAAGAGAGACTAAAGCCAATCCAACTTGAACAGACAAGAAAAATAGTAGTAATAGTAGTAGTACAACAAACTGTATCGATCCAATATCCTCTTAACTGCAACATGAGTAGAAGAAGTTAATCAAAATCAACAGCCAACGGTCCAACATCACAAATGTCAAACCTTGTCACTCACTCATAAAGTATCTACTTTTAAGATCTCCCACTCCACACATTTACTTTGAAGAATAACCGCAATGAACATAATGAATTCAAAAATAATAAAACCTAAGGTTCACCAGATTTCCATCCACGTTACCAAACCTGCCCACCACCCACCATTTGCACACCCTGCACACATTTCATTTCTTAGTTTCCGTGTAAAGCCCATGAATTCTGGAAAACAATAATCAATTTGGGTAGAAAATGAAGCACCAAGACCCCATCCATTCAAGAAATTTGGGTAGAAGATGAAATACCCAAGACCATACGATGAATAAACAAATTCAGGAACCAAAATACTAATTGAGAAACTTCCATAGTAGGCTCGATCATCATAAGGTTCGGCCATCAAAAGTGTTGCTCATGCTCAGACAAACACCATGGCAGACACATGTACCTTCCTACAACCAATACATTTTCATGTAAAGTCCATTTATTCAATAAAACTATAATTAATCTGGGTAAAAGATGAAGGACCTAGATGATAAGATGAATAAACAATTTCAGGAATTAAAAAACCAATGGAAAAATTTCCATAACAGATTCTTTGACCATAATTGTCCAGTGAATAGGTAACCTCCTACAACCAATAAGAGAGACTAAAGCCACTTGAGCAGAGTATAAAAATAGTAAATGAGAATGTACTAAAACAGAGCTTTGCAGTAAGTTAAATAATCTACACCTACTGCATGCCAATAGACATCCTCTTCAGTGCAAGAGGAGTGGAAGAAGATAAACAAAATCAACAGTCAACTGTCCAACAACCCAAATGTCAAAGCCTCTCACTTATAGGGTGCCTACGTTCAAGATTACCCATTCCACAAGTTTAGTTTAAAAAATAAGGGCAAGGAAAATAATGAATGCAAAGATAATAAAACAAAGGGTTTCACCGGAACTCCATCCATTGTTACCATCCACAGTTTCCGAAGTTGCCAACCACCCACCATTTGCACACCCTGCACCCACTTCATTTCTTAGTTTTCTTGTAAAGCCCATTGATTAACTATAATTAATCTGGGTAGCAGATGAAGGACCTAGTTGATGAGATAAAAAAACAAATACAATAATTAAAAAACCAATGGAGAAATTTCCAAAACAAGTTCAATCATCATAATGATCCTCGGATAGACAAACACCATGGCCAAAACATGTACCTCCCTACAACCAATAATAGAGACTAAAGCCAATCCAACTTGAATAGACAAGAAAAATAGTATATGAGTAGAAGAAGACAATCAAAATCCTCTTAACTGCAAAATGAGTAGAAGAACATAATCAAAATCCAAAGCCTGTCACTCATAAAGTATCTACTTTTAAGATCTCCCACTCCACAAGTAAACATAATGAATTCAAAAATAATATAACCTATGGTTCACCGGATCTCTATCCACTGTTTCCAAAACCTGCCCACCACCAACCATTTGCACATCATGCCCACATTTTATTTCTTAGGTTTCCTGTAAAACCCATCAATTGAAGAAAACAATAATCAATTTGGGTACAAGATGAAGGACCAAGACCCCATTGATTTAAGAAATTTGGATAGAAGATGAAAGACCCAAAAACATAAGATAAATAAACAAATTCAGGAACCAAAATACTAATTGGGAAAATTCCATAGTAGGCTCGATCATCATACGGTTCTGCGATCAAGTATTGTATGAATAAACAAATTCAGGAATTAAAAAACCAATGGAGAAATTTCCATAACAGATTCTCTGACCATAATTGTCCAGTGAACATGTACCTTCCTACAACCAACAAGAGAGACTAAAGCCACTTGAGCAGACAAGAAAAATAGTAGATGAGAATATAATAAAACATAAAGTTTTGCAGTAAGTTAAATAATCTACACCTACTGCATGCACAATCCAATAGACATCTTCACTGCATGAGGAGTAGAAGAAGATAATCAAAATCAACAGAGTCAACTGTCCAACAACCCAACACCCATTCCTCAAGTTTAGTTTGAAAATAAGGGCAAGGAAAATAATGTAAGCAGAGATAATAAAACAAAGGGTTTCACCGGAACTCCATCCATTGTTACAATCCACTGTTTCCGAAGTTGCCCACCACCCACCATTTGCACACCCTGCACCCACTTCAATTCATAGTTTCCTTGTAAGGCTCATCGATTAACTATAATTAATCGACCTAAATCATAAGAAAATAAAAAAGTACAAAGATCATAAGAAAATAATAAAATACAAAACGCAATCGAGAAATTTCCAAAACAAGCTCGATCATCATAATGATCCAATCATAATGATCCCAAGATCAATTATTGCTCTTGCATAGACAAACACCATGAAAGAAACATGTACCTCCCTACAACCAACAAGAGAGACTAAAGCCAATCCAACTTGAACAAACAAGAAAAATAGTATATGAGAATGTAATAAAACATACTACATCGATCCACTGTCCTCTTAACTGCAACATGAGTAGAAGAGGATAATCAAAACCAACAGCCAACAGTCCAACAACACAAATGCCAAAACCTGTCACTCATAAAGTATTTACTTTTAAGATCTCCCACTCCACAAGTTTAGTTTGAAGGATAACAGCAATGAACATAAAGAATTCAAAAATAATAACCTAAGGTTCACCAGATTTCCATCCACCGTTACCGAAACCTGCCCACCACCCACCAATTGCACATCCTACACACATTTCATTTCTTAGTTTCCGTGTAAAGCCCATCAATTCAGGAAAACATTAATCAAATTTGGTGGAAGATGAAGAACCAAAACCCCACCCATTCAAGAAATTTGGGTAGAAGATGGAAGACCCAAGACCATAAAATGAATAAACAAATTCAGGAACCAAAACACTAATTGAGAAAATTCCATAGTAGGGTCGATCATCATAAGGTCCGGCGATCAAGTATTGCTCAAGCTTAGACAAACACCTTGGCTGACACGTGTACCTTCCTACAACCAATACGCTTTCATGTAAAGCCCATGTATTCAATAAAACAATAAATTATCTGGGTAAAAGATGAAGGACCTAGATGATAAGATGAATAAACAAACTCAGAAATTAAAAAACCAATGGAGAAATTTCCTTAACAAATTCTCTGACCATAATTGTCCAGTGAACATGTACCATCCTACAACCAATAAGAGAGACTAAAGCCACTTGACCAGACAAGAAAAGTAGCAGACGAGAATATAATAAAACGAAAAGTTTAGCAGTAAGCTAAATAATCTACACCTACTGCATGCACGATCCAAAGACATCTTCACTGCAAGAGGAGTAGAAGAAGATAATCAAAATCAACTGTCCAAGAACCAAACACCCATTCCATAAGTTTAGTTTGAAAAATATGGGCAAGGAAAATAGTGAACTCAGAGATAATAAAACAAAGGGTCTCACCAGAACTCCATCAATTGTTACCATCCACTGTTTCCAGAAGTTGCCCACCACCCACCATTTTCATACCCTGCACCCACTTGAATTCTTAGTTTTCTTGAAAGGCCCATTCGACCTAGATCATCATCATAATGATCCCACGATTAATTATTGCCCTAGCATAGACAAACACCATGACCGAATCGCCCTACAACAAACAAGAGAGACTAAAGCTAATCCAACTTGAACAGGCAAGAAAAATAGTAATAATAGTAGTAGTAAAACAAAATGTATCGATCCAATATCCTCTTAACTGCAACATGAGTAGAAGAAGTTAATCAAAATCAACAGCCAACGGTCCAACAACACAAATGTCAAACCTTGTCACTCATAAAGTATCTACTTTTAAGATCTCCCACTCCACACATTTACTTTGAAGAATAACCACAATGAACATAATGAATTCAAAAATAATAAAACCTAAGGTTCACCAGATTTCCATCCACGTTACCAAACCTGCCCACCACCCACCATTTGCACACCCTGCACACATTTCATTTCTTAGTTTCCGTGTAAAGCCCATGAATTCAGGAAAACAAATTTGGGTAGAAAATGAAGCACCAAGACCCCATCCATTCAAGAAATTTGGGTAGAAGATGAAATACCCAAGACCATCATTCGATGAATAAACAAATTCAGGAACCAAAATACTAATTGAGAAACTTCCATAGTAGGCTCAATCATCATAAGGTTCAGCGATCAAGTGTTGCTCATGCTCAGACAAACACCATGGCAGACACATGTACCTTCCTACAACCAATACATTTTCATGTGAAGTCTAATTATTCAATAAAACTATAATTAATCTGGGTAAAAGATGAAGGATCTAGATGATAAGATGTAAAAATTTCAGGAATTAAAAAACCAATGGAGAAATTTCCATAACAGATTCTTTGACCATAATTGTCCAGTAAACATGTACCCTCCTACAACCAATAAGAGAGACTAAAGCCACTTGAGCAGACTATAAAAATAGTAAATGAGAATGCAAACATAGAGCTTTGCAGTAAGTTAAATAATCTACACCTACTGCATGCCAATAGACATCCTCTTCAGTGCAAGAGGAGTGGAAGAAGATAAACAAAATCAACGGAGTCAACTGTCCAACAACCCAAATGTCAAAGCCTCACTTATAGGGTGCCTACGTTCAAGATTACCCATTCCACAAGTTTAGTTTAAAAAATAAGGGCAAGGAAAATAATGAATGCAAAGATAATAAAACAAAGGGTTTAACCGGAACTCCATCCATTGTTACCATCCACAGTTTCCGAAGTTGCCCACCACCCACCATCTGCACACCCTGCACCACTTCATTTCTTAGTTTTCTTGTAAAGCCCATTGATTAACTATAATTAATCTGTGTAGAAGATGAAGGACCTAGTTGATGAGATAAATAGACAAATACAATAATTAAAAAACCAATGGAGAAATTTCCAAAACAAGCTCAATCATCATAAATTTCCAAAACAAGCTCAATCATCACAATGTTCCAGCTATCAATTATTGCTCTTGGATAGACAAACACCATGGCCAAAACATGTACCCTACAACCAATAAGAGAGACTAAAGCCAATCGAACTTGAATAGACAAGAAAAATAGTATATGAGTAGAAGATAATCAAAATCCTCTTAACTGCAAAATGAGTAGAAGAAGATAATCAAAATCCAAAGCCTGTCACTCTTAAAGTATCTACTTTTAAGATCTCCCACTCCACAAGTAAACATAATGAATTCAAAATTAATAAAACCAAAGGTTCACCATGTTTCCATCCATAATGAATTCAAAATTAATAAAACCAAAGGTTCACCATGTTTCCATCCACCGTTACCATACCTACCCACCACCCACCATTTGCACACCCTTCACACATTTCATTTCTTAATTTCCGTGTGAAGCCCATGAATTCAAGAAAACAATAATCAATTTGGGTAGAAGACGAAGGACCAAGACCACTTCCATTCAAGAAATTTGGGTAGAAGATGAAAGACCCAAGCCCAAAAGATGAATAAACAAATTCAGAAACCGAAATACTAATTGAGGAACTTCCATAGTAGGCTCGATCATGTTTAAACAAAACCTTGGCTGACACATGTACCTTCCTACAACCAACACGTTTTCATGTAAAGCCCATGTATTCAATAAAACTATAATTAAGGTAGAAGATGAAGGACCTAGACGATAAGATGAATAAATAAATTCTGGAATTAAAAAGCAAATGGAGTAGAAGAAGATAATCAAAATCAACAATTATCCGTCCAACAACACAAATGTCAAAGCCTGTCACTTATAATCTACATTCAAGATCTCCCACTCCACAAGTTTAGTTTGAAGAATAACCGCAATGAACATAATGAATTCAAAATTAATAAAACCTATAGTTTACCGGATCTCCATCCACTGTTACCAAAGCCTGCCCACCACCTACCATTTGCACATCATGCACACATTTCTATTCTTAGTTTCCCTGTAAAGCCCATCAATTCAAGAAATCAATTATCAATTTGGGCAGAAGATGGACCAACACCATAAGATGAGTCAACAAATTCAGGAACCAAAATACTAATTGAAAAACTTCTATAGCAGGCTCAATAATCATAATGTTCAGCGATCAAGTATTGCTCATGCTTAGACAAACACAATGGTCGACACATGTACCTTCCTACAACCAATAAGTTTCCCTGTAAAGCACATGTGTTCAAGAAAACTATATTAATTTGGGTAGAAGATGAAGGACCTAGATGATAGGATGACAAACAAATTCAAGAATTAAAAAAGCAATGGAGGAATTTCCATAACAGACTCGTTGACCATAATGTCCAGTGATCAAGTATTGCTCCTGTTTATAGAAACAGCATGGCCAAAACATGTACCTTACTACAACCAATAAGAGAGACTAAAACCACTCAAACACACAAGAAAAATAGTAAAGGAGAACGTAATAAAACATAAATGAAGTAAGTTAAATAATATGCACATACTGCATCCATGATCCAATAGACATCCTCTTCACTGCAACAGGACCAAAAGATAATTAAATTCAACAGTCAATGATAAGTATACAGTGCCTACTTTCAAGATCTCCCATTCCACAAGTTTAGCTTGAAAAGTAAGGCAATGAAAATGGTGAATGCAAATATAATAAAACAAAGGGTTTCACCGGAACTCCATCCACTGTTACCAAACCTGCCAACCACCCACCTCATTTCTTAGTTTCCGTATAAAGCCCATAAATTCAAGAAAACTAAAATCAAGGTTAGAAAATGAAGGACCTAGATGATAGGATGAATAAACAAATACAATAATTAAAAACCAATGGAGAAATTTCCATGAGAGGCTCTTGCTTAGACAAACACAATGGCTGAGACATGTACCTTCCTACAACCAATAAGAGAGACAACAATTCTAACTCAAAAAGTATAAAGTAATCTACCGCTATTGGCTCTATGATCCAATAGACAAGACAAGAAGAAGATAATCAACATCAACAGAGTCAAGGGTCCAACTACACAAATGTCAAAGCCTCTCACTCCTACATCGCCTTTTTAGAAGATCTCCCACTCCACAGGTTTAGCTTAAAGAATAATGGCAAAGAAAAATATGAATTCAAGAAAACTATAATCAATATGGATAGAAGATGAAGGACGTAGATGACAAGATGATAAACAAATTCAATATTTAAAAAACCAATGGAGAAATTTCTATAACTGACATGATCATTAAATTCAGCGATCAAGTATTGCTCTTGCTTAGACAAAGACAATGGCTGACACATGTAAAGTATCAACCAATAAAAGCCTACAGTGATTCCAACTGAAGCACATAAGAAAAATAGTAAATGGAAACTTAATAAAATATAAAGCTTTATAGAAGTTAAATAATCTACAGATATTGAGTATTGCTCTTGCTTAGACAAAGACAATGGCTGACCATTTGCACACCCTGCACCCACTTCATTTTAGTTTCCCTGTAATGCCCATGCATACAGAAAAAAAGTATAATTAATCTGGGTAGAAGATGATGAGCTAATCAATAAAATAAAAACAAAAATCCCAGAATTAAAATTCCAAAGGAGAAATTTCTAAAACAGGCTTGATGATCATAATGTTCAGCAGTATTGATCTTGGATAGATGAACACCGTGGCCGAATCATGTACCTTCCTACAATCAATAAAAGAGACTAAAGCTTCAAAGTAAGTTCAATATCTCCCATAATTGTCTCCACGACCCCAATAGACATTCTCTTCACTACAAGTTGTCTCGTACAAATCCAATTCTAGAAACTTAATGCCTTAAGATTGGATCAGTTTCTGATACGGAAACAACAAGGATATCATATACTGCCCGCATATCATACATTACTGAAAATAGAAAATCCATAGAAGATAGTAATATAGTAAGTCCTGAATGGTTACATCAAACCAAGGTAGCCTTAGCCTCTCGTAATAATAAGTCTTTCAAAGCAAAATTGCATAGAAACTTATGATAGTTCACTTGCTGTCATAAGCAGTTCCTATTTCATGATTTTTAATACTCAGACAGAAAAAGAGTCACACTCGGTGGAGTGTGTTAAAATGGAATTCATGCAAACAGTTCAATCAACACCTGGATTTGGAATAGAAATAGAATAATTAACAAAGAAAAAAATCTTATCCAGAGTTGATAGCTCTTCATTCTAATTCAAAGAAAATCATTTTATCGAGAGTCGTTAGTAGTTTTAATTGGTTGTCATTTCTCGAAGAAAAGTTCTCCAAATCAACAGAAATTAACAAATTCTCATCCAATCCATGTCGCTCTTGCTTAGAAACACATCAATTACTCTCCAATTTAAACAATGAACAGAAAGGTTTTGGAATAATAAGAGTCAAAGATCTCTATTAGAAGTTATCAGCAGAAGGCATCAAAATTGCACAGTAGAACGTTTCAAAGCAAGAAACAAACCATCAAATCAGACAGTAAAGTCCAACCGCACTTGTTCCATAAAACTTCACAGATCGAAGAACTTCCACCCACTATTTGCACATCCTGCACCCACTCCGTTGCTTAGTTTACCCGGGAAACCATGAAACTATAATTAACATGGGCAGAAAGGACCTCGATGATAACATGAATAAATAAATTCAAGAAAAAAATAATGGAGAAATTTCCATAACAGGCTCAGACAAACACATTGTCTGATAAATGTACCTTCCAACCACCAATAAGAGAGACTACCCGTAGTTCCAAATAGAGCACATAAGAAATATAGGGAATGGGAATATAGCAAAACCTCAAACTTCAAAGTAAGTTCAATATCTACTGCAATTGCCTCCACGACCCCAATAGACATTCTCTTCACTGCAATACAAATGTTAAAGCCTCACTTATTCATATAGTGCCTACTTACAACTCTAACTTCACAAGTTTAGCCTGAAGAATAACTGCAAGGAAAATAATGAATGCAAAGATAATAATACATAAAGTAACAAAGGCACAGCTTATACTGTTTTCGAAACCTGACCCCACATATCTACTGCCTTCGTGTAAAAGCTCAAGAAGAAGCATGGTGTCCCTAAGATAATCTCTGTTGAGAATATGACAAAGTAGATAAACAATGAGAGAGGAGTCGCTTGTGCCTGCAGCCACCACAGTCTTTGGGGAGGCGCCGCTCCTGGCAACCAGAGCTTGGGGAGGCGTCGCAGTCGCAGTCGCCAGCAGCCACAAAATAAAGTGTTAAAATCAAATTGTGCAGTGCTGTTGATAATTAGTAAAATGAAGTAATAACTTAATAACAAAGAAAATGACTTTTCAAATTTGAGACACCTTAGAAAAAAAAAATGTTTTCAATCGTTTCAATTGCATCCTGTAAAAGGGCAGTATGAATCAAGAACTCACAGTTCTATGGGAAACACAAATTACTTAGAAATGTAAGTGTAAAAAAGGTGCACATAGTCAAGAAATACAAATACCCACAAGAACTGTCAGCCACACTACAAGGTTAGTAGTAAATCCAACCAAAACTCAGAATTCAAACAAAAAGTTTAGTCAGACTTCAATAAAGACATTAGAAATGTAAGAATAACAAAACCAAAGGTTTACAAATCCCATCACTTGTGTTTCCACATCCTACCTCACATATCATTCTCGTAAAATAAGCTTAATTTACAAAGTTTCAAATTAGAAAGAAACATCTTCACTCATGATATATGCTCAATGAGACAAATGTTGCACAAAATAAATCCACCGATCATTGCTGCAGAGAAAAAATAATTAATTGAACCCGTATAAGAAACTAGGTATAATTTGCCAAAACTCCGAATTATTGCATTTGATCAATCCCATAAAACCATATCATAAACATCATATAATTTACCAAAACCTCGTACAAACTTGATCAAGAAGGCAACTAACAAGAAACACAACAATCGCATACGCAACACCAATACAACTCCGCTACCAACAAAACTCAATCCCCAAAGCCACTTATGACAGGACTGAACAGGGAGTATACAATAAATTTCTATATATAAGAGAGGGTTTTGGGCGCCAACTCATTTGGCGGGAAAGTATACAATGTAATAAATAGTTTATTACATTTCTTTGTGTTTAAGTTAATATTAATGTAACTTCTCAGTTTCAAAATTCAAACAACATTTTATTAAATTTGTTTTGAATGTTAACTTTTATTCCAAATTGAATCAGATTAATATGTGCTAATTGGTTTTACTCATGGGATATGTGACTCATTTTTCAGCAACTTTAACTAATCTTTTTTTTATATTATTAATTATTGTGTATCAAATTTTAAACATAGTTACATGTTTTCCCAACTTCTATTATTATTATATAGTTCATGTGAATCAGTTGCAATATATAGTTCATGTGAATCAGTTACAATATATAGTTCATGTGAATCAGTTGCAATAAAATAAATTGTTGATGAGATTATATATGAAATTTAAATAAATAATATATATTGCTTTTATATATAATTTTATTAATTTAATAAAAGATTAGAATTAACTTATTCTACCGACTAGAAAATAGTTAAAGGATAAAATTATATTTAAAAACAGATTTGATTAACTTTATTTATAAAAGTCGAGCCTATAAATAGTATCACCCGTTAATCATGTTTTATTTTTTTTTTAAATTATCATTCTTTCAAATTTATTTATTTTTTTAAACTTTCTTCTAAGTTTAGGAGCTTCAATGATCGATTTTTAGAATAAAATCATTTTTTTGTAATTTTCTTTGATTATTTTTTAAAGAAAAACTTCCATGTAATTTTAAGAACTCGAGATAAATATTTATTTAGTTAAGATGAATTTGTATAATGAATGAATCTGCATCATAATTAATTGATGCTTCATGAAGATAAATAAAATCAAACTATACCCATTTGAGGTAAGAAAAGAGTAAATTAAGAGCAAATTAGCATGTAAGAAAAGAGTAAATTACGAGCAAATTAGTGTGTAAGAAAAGAGTAAATTAAGAGCAAATTAATGCAGAAACTTTTAAAATATGTGGGGATTGGCAATGCCTTGGCGCTAAAAACATTTAACACCAGTGATATTTAGAAGTCTTGGGTGCTACCATTGGACACTACCTAAAAATTTGATTTCTATAAGCTTTAGACACTACCTAAAAGTTTGATTTCAATAAGCTTTGGTCGCTTGGATATTGGCCATCAATTTTTCGATGCGAGTATTAATTGAAACATGACCCTTTTTTATTTATTTTCATTAAACACACCTTATTTCTGTGAGTAGACTTCCTCCAAGAATGACTTGCTGAATGAATGTATTTGAACGAAAACTGATTAAAGATTTTCATAAAAACTTTATTGAATGAATGAGAATATATGTAATGGAAGGATGGTAATTTTTGTGATGAAATATGATAATTATATAAAAATTCTGTAAAGAAAATATCAAACCTTGATAAGTTGAAACAGAAAAATATTATATGCCAAGCTAATAAAAAATATTATGGTGAAGGTTCTAAATAGAAGAAGTATAAACTTTCTCATTGCCCCACATGAATGATGGCCGAAAAAGTCTTCATAGACTGACCAAAACATCTAGTCTGATTTAAATTCATACGGAAGTCATATTAGACTTGGACCAAATTAAATCTTATTGATAGTAATGAAGATTATTTATCAAAAGAAAACATATAACTAGATATTGTTAGTGTTTGCAGCAGTAAAGAGCTACTTCAGATGGAGCAGACTACCTATCTATAACTAAAGATGTGGTGACGTTTTTACAATTGCTTTTCTATTTCAAAAATATTAAGGCAATAGAAGAATATAAAAAGAGTATGAATTCAATTTTGTTTTTTAATCTAAATGTAGTTTTGACAAATCATACAATAATTTTATAATATATAACAAGTGTACTTGTTTTTCATTTCTCTAATCTAGAATGTAAACAGGACAATTTAGGATTATATATCTAATAAGGTACATGCATAAAATGGTTTAAAAATTTCTAACTAATAGACTAAAGATCTTAAAAAAAAATATTTACAAAACAGAAAAGAATTCCAGTAAACTGTTTCTATTACAAAAAATCACACGAAAAAAATAATCTCATTTTACTGAGTACACTATAAAAAAATAATTTATATAACATTAAAATAAATCATTCACATTCACATAATACATTCTTATTAGAGTAAATATTCACATTAAAATAAATCATTCACATTCATATAATACATTCTACCGAGTAAATATTTATTTTGCGATGAGAGTAAATACTTATTTTGCTATCAGAGTAAATATTCACATAATCCAAATCACAAGAAAAAATAATCTCAATTTACTGATCAGAGTCCATAGAAAAGAACAAAATGTAGAAAGGAAAATAGAACATTTTTTTAAATAAGTATGAATTTCAAACAGGAATAACTACTAAAGCAATAATCATTCATAATAATTATATAAGAATTAAAGGACCATGTTAACAAATATCTAATTCAATACAAGAATAAAACTGAATTAAATATACATCCATATTCCTAGAAAATATCTGACAATCACATCCATATTTCAAAATTGGAAATAGACTGTTGATACTTGGACATATCCTAATCCAAAATACCTCCAAAGACTCTGACCTAAGCAGTCAAAACAACAAGGAGGGAAAAAGATAACTACTCTATAGCAAGCATATATCAACACAATGTACATACTCCAAATGACAGCAAAGTAAGAAATGGAATCACATAGAAGAAATTAGGTTTTCATTAGCTGCTTCTGTTTTCATAGTAGGCTTAAACAAACCCCTCTCCAAAAGGAATGTTGTTAACAAATGATATCCAGTTAAAACTGGATATACTGGTAGATCATATAGGTAACTTCAGAGTTTCAACACCAGAAACTAAAGCCATAAAATTGAATCAATTCCTGGTACAGAAACCATAAGAATATCAGATACTGCAAGCCCAAGATGATCTCATAAAACCAAGGTAGGCCTAAATAAGTTAAGATCGGTCCATCACAAGCTATCATAAGCCCTTCTAAACTCTTCAATGAATACAAGTCCCTCGCTTGTGCTCAAAAGGGATTCATGCAAATAGTTACATTATACCATTTCAAGAACCGCATCCTGAGATTACCAAATTCTTCCCCAAAACTCCAGTATCATCTTGCTTAGAAATACATATTCCTATCCAAATCAAACAAATATAAAAAACAATGAATTGAAGGGTTTTGGAAAACCAATAAGCAAACCATCAAATCAAAGAGTAAGCCCAAGAGCACTTGTCAATCATGTTCAAATCACAAAGCCTTACACTTGTCAATCATGTTCATCTCACAAAGCCTTCCATAAGGCCAGAACTCATAAAAATGTAACAGATGCACCTGTAGTGACTGTTACAAACTCCCCCTCCGTGCACACCACCATCAATAAACCAAGATCAAAATCAAACCAAGTTTAGCCAATTAAAAATGAAGTCAGAAGAATGTAACAGTAAATAAAACCTTTAGCATCACAAATCACAGAATTTCCATGCATCATTTGCACATCTTCATCACACTTCATTGCTTGGCTTCAGTGTAAAGCCCATGAATTTAAAAAATAAATAAATAAAAAAAAAAAATAAATATATATATATATAATCAACTAGGTAGAAGATGAAGGATCTAAACGGTAAGATGAATTCATAAATTCAAGAATTAAAAACACAATGGAGATATTACCATAAGGTTTTGAGCAAACCATCAAATCAAAGAGTAAAGACAACAGAACTGGTCAACCATGCTCATCCCACAATTTCTTTTATAAACCTATAACACATAAAAAAGAAACAAACCTTTCCACCTCAAATGTGAGTTTGTAAGAGTACTCTCGTAGTGACAGTTAAAACCAAGATCAGAATCAAACAAACAAGTTTAGCCAGTTAAAAATTAATCCAGAAAACACTGCTCTGTACCAGTAAATGAAACCCTCAGCGTCACAATGAACATATTCCACACTTACACCATAACAGGCTCGAAGATCATAACCTTCAATGATCAAGTATTTCTCTTGCATGGACAAACACGGAATGATAAATGTACCTTCTACTACTAATATATGACACTATGCCTTCCAAATCAACCACATAAGAATAATAGTGAATGGAAACACAATAAAACGAGATTGACTACAACCATTCCAAATAATAATCTACCGCCATTTCCTCCACAAACAACAGACAACCATAGCAAGCAAGTTTTCACTGCAAATGCCAAAGCCTCTCATACTCATATAGTGCCTGTTTACAAGAACTCCCACTCCAAATGTTTAGCCAGAAAAATAATTGCAAAGAAAATAAAGAATACCAAGACAATAGAACCTAAGTTTTCCCTGGATATCCAACCACTCCATCCCAAACCTTCCCACCAACCACCATTTGCACACCCCGCACCAACTTCATTTTAGTTTCCCTGTAAAGCTCTTGCATAGGAAAAAAATATAATTAATCTTTTGTAGAAGATGAAGGAGCTAATCAATAAGATAAAAACACAAATTCAGAAACTAGAACTCCAAAGGAGAAATTTCCAAAACAGGCTCGATGATCATAATGTTCAGCATAATTGATCTTGCACCATAGCTGGAACATGTAACTTTCTACAACCAATAAAAGAGACTGAAGCCCTTCCAACTCAAGGAGACAAAAAAATAGTAAATGAGAACATAATAAAACATGAAGCTTTGTAGTAAGTTAAATAATCTAAACCCACTGCATCCAGATCCATTAGACATCTTCACTGCAAAATCAGTAGAAGAACATAGTCAAAATCAACAGCCAACTGTCACAACACAAATGTCAAAGCCTCTCACTCATACAGTGCCTATTTATAAGATCTCCCACTCCACAAGTTTAACCTAACGAATATATTCAATGAAAGTCAGTGAAAATAACGAGTTCAAAGATACCGAATTCAAATATAATAAAACCCAATGTTTAACATTTCCCTATCCACTGTTACCTAAACTTGGCCACCACACACCATTTCCTCACCCTGCACCCATTTCAATTGTTCGTTTCCCCACCCCATCAATTCAAGAAAAACATAATCAATATGGGTACAAGATGAAGGACCAAGACCCCATCCATTAAAGAAAACAATAATAATTTTGGATAGAAGACTAAGGACGAAGACCATAATGAAAATAATGAATGCAAAAATATTAGAACAAAGGCCTTCAAACCGCAACTCCATCCACTGTTCTGCCAACCACCCACCATTTGCACACCCTGCACCCACTTCATTTCTCATCAATTCAAGAAAACTACAATTAATCTGGATAGAATATGAAGGACCTAGACAAAAAGATAAATAGACAAATATAAAATTAAAAATGAAGTGGAGAAATTTCCAAAACCTGCTCAATCAACATAACAGTGATCAATCATTGCTCTAGCTTAGACAAACAGCGTGGCAGAAACATGTAACCCAAAACATCTACCTACCTACAACCAATAAGAGAGACTAAAGTCATTCCCACCTACCTACAACCAATAAGAGAGACTAAAGTCATTCCAAGAGAGACTAAAGTCATTCCCACCTACCTACAACCAATAAGAGAGACTAAAGTCATTCCATACAAGAAAAATAATACATGAGAATGACAGGAAACATAAAGCTCTGTAGTAAGTTCAATAACCTACTGCATCCACGATCCAAGAGACATCCTCTTCATTGCAACATGAGTAGAACAACATTAATCAAAATCAACAGCCCATGGTCCAACAAGTCTGCCACTCATAGAGTGGGTACTTTCAAGATCTACCACTCCACAAGTTTAGTTTGAAGAATAACGGCAATGAAAATAATGAATTCAAAAATAATAAAACTTAAGGTTCACCAGATTTCTATCCACCATTACTGAAACCTGCCCACCACCCACCATTTGCACACCCTGCACACATTTCATTTCTAAGTTTCCGTGTAAAGCCCATCAATTCAAGAAAGCAATAATCAATTTGAGTAGAAGATGAAGGACCAAGACCCCATCCATTCAAGAAAATTTGGTAGAGGACGAAAGACCCAAGACCATAAGATAGTAGGCTCGATCATCGTAAGTTTAAGCGATCAAGTATTATGGGTAGAAGATGAAGGACCTAGACGATTACATGAATAAAAAAATTCAGGAATTAAAAAAACAATGGAGAAATTTCCATTACAGATTCTCTGACCATAATTGTCCAATGAACATGTACCTTCCTACAACAAATAAGAGAGACTAAAGCCACTTGAGCAAACTAGAAAAATAGTAAATGAGAATGTAATAAAACAAAGCTTTGCAGTAAGTTAAATAATCTACACCTACTGCATGCACGATCCAATAGAAATAAATCCCCTTCACTGTAAGAGGAGTAGAAAAAGACAATTAAAATCAACAAAGTAAACTGTCCAACAACCCAAATGTCAAAGCCTCTCAATTATAGAGTGCCTACTTTCAAGATCTCCTATTTCACAAATTTAGTTTGAAAGTAACGCAAACAAAAATAATGAATGCAAAGATAATAAAACAAAGGGTTTCACCGAGCTCCTTCCATTGTGACCATTCACTGTTTCTGAAGTTGCCCACCACCCACCATTTGCATACCTGCTCCCACTTCATTTCTTAGTTTTCTTGTAAAGCCCATCCATTAACAATAATTAATGTGGGTACAAGATGAAGGACCTAGTTCATAAGATAAATAAACAAATACAATAATTAAAAAAGCAATCGAGAAATTTCCGAAACACGCTGGATCATCATAATGTTCCATTGGTCAATTATTGCTCTTGCATAGACAAACACCATGGCAGAAACATGTATCTCCCTACAACCAACAAGAGACTAAAGCCAATCCAACTTGAACAGACAAGAAAAATAGTATATGAGAATGGTAATAAAACATACTGCGTCGATCCAATATCCTCTTAACTGCAACATGAGTAGAAGAAGATAATCAAAATCACCAGCCAACGGTCCAACAAAACAAATACCAAAGACGGTAACTCATAAAGTATCTACATTTAAGATACCCACTCCACAAGTTTAATTTAAAGTATAGCGTTATAACCTATGGTTCACCGGATCTCTATCCACTGTTTCCAAAACCTGCCCACCACCAACCATTTGCACATCATGCACACATTTCATTTCTTAGGTTCCCTGTAAAACCCATCAATTGAAGAAAACAATAATCAATTTGGGTACAAAATGAAGGACCAAGACCCCATTCATTTAAGAAATTTGAATAGAAGATGAAAGACCCAAAAACATATGATCAATAAAAAAATTCAGGAACCAAAATACTAATTGAGAAAATTCCATAGTGGGCTCGATCATCATGATCATCATAAGGTTCTGCGATCAACTATTCCTCAAGTTTAGACAAACACGGTGGCTGACACATGTACCTTCCTACAACCAATACGTTTTTATGTAAAGCACATGTATTCAATAAAACTATAATTAATCTGGGTAAAAGATGAGGGACCTAGAAAATAAGATGAATAAACAAATTCAGGAATTAAAAAACCAATGGAAAAATTTCCATAACAGATTCTCTGACCATAATTTTCCAGTGAACATGTACCTTCCTACAACCAATAAGAGAGACTAAAGCCACTTGAGCAGACAAAAAAAATAGTAGATGAGAATATAATAAAACATAAATTTTGCAGTAAGTTAAACAATTTACACCTACTGCATGCACAATCCAATAGACATCTTCACTGCATGAGGAGTAGAAGAAGATAATCAAAATCAACAGAGTCACTGTCCAACAACCCAACACCCATTCCTCAAGTTTAGTTTGAAAAATAAAGGCAAAGAAAATAATGTAAGCAGAGATAATAAAACAAAGGGTTTCACCGGAACTGCATCCATTGTTACAATCCACTGTTTCCGAAGTTGCCCACCACCAACCATTTGCACACCCTACACCCACTTCAATTCTTAGTTTCCTTGTAAGGCCCATCAATTAACTATAATTAATCGACCTAGATCATAAGAAAATAATAAAATACAAAAAGCAATCGAGAAATTTCCAAAACAAGCTCGATCATCATAATGATCCAATCATAATGATCTCACGATCAATTATTGCTCTTGCATAGACAAACACCATGAAAGAAACATGTACCTCCCTACAACCAACAAGAGAGACTAAAGTCAATCCAACTTGAACAAACAAGAAAAATAGTATATGAGAATTTAATGAAACATACTGCATCGATCCACTATCCTCTTAACTGCAACATGAGTAGAAGAGGATAATCAAAACCAACAGCCAACGGTCCAACAACACAAATGCCAAAACCTGTCACTCATAAAGTATCTACTTTTAAGATCTCCCACTCCACAAGTTTAGTTTGAAGGATAACAGCAATGAACATAATGAATTCAGAAATAATAAAACCTAAGGTTCACCATATATCCATCCACAGTTACCGAAACCTGCCCACCACCCACCAATTACACATCCTGCACACATTTCATTTCTTAGTTTCCGTGTAAAGCCCATCAATTCAGGAAAACATTAATCAAATTTGGTGGAAGATGAAGGACCAAAACCCCACCCATTCAAGAAATTTGGGTAGAAGATGGAGAACCCAAAACCATAAGATGAATAAATAAATTCAGGAACCAAAACACTAATTGAGAAAATTCCATAGTAGGGTCGATCATCATCAGGTTCGGCGATCAAGTATTGCTCAAGCTTAGACAAACACCTTGGCTGACACATGTACCTTCCTACAACCAATACGCTTTCTCGTAAAGCCCACGTATTCAATAAAACAATAATTTACCTGGGTAAAAGATGAAGGACCTAGATGATAAGATGAATAAACAAACTCAGGAATTAAAAAACCAATGGAGAAATTTCCATAACAAATTCTCTGACCATAATTGTTCAGTGAACATGTACCTTCCTACAACCAATAAGAGAGACTAAAGCCACTTGACCAGAGAAGAAAAAAAAGTAGACGAGAATATAATAAAACGAAAAGTTTTGCAGTAAGTTAAATAATCTACACCTACTGCATGCACGATCCAATAGACATCTTCACTGCAAAGTAGAAGAAGATAATCAAAATCAACAGTCAATTGTCCAACAACCCAACACCCATTCCATAAGTTTAGTTTGACAAATAAGGGCAAGGAAAATAGTGAACGCAGAGATAATAAAACAAAGGGTCTCACTGGAACTCCATCCACTGTTACCATCCACTGTTTCCAGAAGTTGCCCACCACCCACCATTTTCATACCCTGCACCCACTTGAATTCTTAGTTTTCTTGAAAGGCCCATTCGACCTAGATCATCATCATAACGATGCCGCGATCAATTTTTGCCCACAAACACCATGACCGAAGCATGTCCCTCCCTACAACCAACAAGAGAGACTAAAGCCAATCCAACTTGAACAGACAAGAAAAATAGTAGTAATAGTAGTAGTACAACAAACTGTATCGATCCAATATCCTCTTAACTGCAACATGAGTAGAAGAAGTTAATCAAAATCAACAGCCAACGGTCAAACATCACAAATGTCAAACCTTGTCACTCACTCATAAAGTATCTACTTTTAAGATCTCCCACTCCACACATTTACTTTGAAGAATAACCGCAATGAACATAATGAATTCAAAAATAATAAAACCTAAGGTTCACCAGATTTCCATCCACGTTACCAAACCTGCCCACCACCCACCATTTGCACACCCTGCACACATTTCATTTCTTAGTTTCCGTGTAAAGCCCATGAATTCTGGAAAACAATAATCAATTTGGGTAGAAAATGAAGCACCAAGACCCCATCCATTCAAGAAATTTGGGTAGAAGATGAAATACCCAAGACCATACGATGAATAAACAAATTCAGGAACCAAAATACTAATTGAGAAACTGTTAGGGAACTAATTGTATCTAGTAGAAGAAGAGACATTACCCAGCCTAACTGCCTGGCAGTTAGGTAAGTCAGTATAAAAGGGGTGGGTTGGTTGGTGAGAGGGGGAGTCTTTGAGTGTTATTGTTTGGCGGGAACTCTTGTAGTTCTTTGGAGGGAGGTTAAGCTCTCTGGTTACGTTGTAACACCATTCTTACTGATTCTTTTTCAATAAAAGGAGGCTGTATAATTCAGATATATTGTCTTTGTGTGTATTCGAGTGTTTTTTCCATAGGTTCTTGATCCAAGAACCTATCAGAAACTTCCATAGTAGGCTCGATCATCATAAGGTTCGGCCATCAAAAGTGTTGCTCATGCTCAGACAAACACCATGGCAGACACATGTACCTTCCTACAACCAATACATTTTCATGTAAAGTCCATTTATTCAATAAAACTATAATTAATCTGGGTAAAAGATGAAGGACCTAGATGATAAGATGAATAAACAATTTCAGGAATTAAAAAACCAATGGAGAAATT
Source organism: Vigna umbellata (assembly GCF_029865625.1). Classification (NCBI taxonomy): domain Eukaryota; kingdom Viridiplantae; phylum Streptophyta; class Magnoliopsida; order Fabales; family Fabaceae; genus Vigna; species Vigna umbellata. The sequence goes on from NC_142165.1 coordinate 101,980,676, forward strand.
TCCATAACAGATTCTTTGACCATAATTGTCCAGTGAATAGGTAACCTCCTACAACCAATAAGAGAGACTAAAGCCACTTGAGCAGAGTATAAAAATAGTAAATGAGAATGTACTAAAAAAGAGCTTTGCAGTAAGTTAAATAATCTACACCTACTGCATGCCAATAGACATCCTCTTCAGTGCAAGAGGAGTGGAAGAAGATAAACAAAATCAACAGTCAACTGTCCAACAACCCAAATGTCAAAGCCTCTCACTTATAGGGTGCCTACGTTCAAGATTACCCATTCCACAAGTTTAGTTTAAAAAATAAGGGCAAGGAAAATAATGAATGCAAAGATAATAAAACAAAGGGTTTCACCGGAACTCCATCCATTGTTACCATCCACAGTTTCCGAAGTTGCCAACCACCCACCATTTGCACACCCTGCACCCACTTCATTTCTTAGTTTTCTTGTAAAGCCCATTGATTAACTATAATTAATCTGGGTAGCAGATGAAGGACCTAGTTGATGAGATAAAAAAACAAATACAATAATTAAAAAACCAATGGAGAAATTTCCAAAACAAGTTCAATCATCATAATGATCCTCGGATAGACAAACACCATGGCCAAAACATGTACCTCCCTACAACCAATAATAGAGACTAAAGCCAATCCAACTTGAATAGACAAGAAAAATAGTATATGAGTAGAAGAAGACAATCAAAATCCTCTTAACTGCAAAATGAGTAGAAGAACATAATCAAAATCCAAAGCCTGTCACTCATAAAGTATCTACTTTTAAGATCTCCCACTCCACAAGTAAACATAATGAATTCAAAAATAATATAACCTATGGTTCACCGGATCTCTATCCACTGTTTCCAAAACCTGCCCACCACCAACCATTTGCACATCATGCCCACATTTTATTTCTTAGGTTTCCTGTAAAACCCATCAATTGAAGAAAACAATAATCAATTTGGGTACAAGATGAAGGACCAAGACCCCATTGATTTAAGAAATTTGGATAGAAGATGAAAGACCCAAAAACATAAGATAAATAAACAAATTCAGGAACCAAAATACTAATTGGGAAAATTCCATAGTAGGCTCGATCATCATACGGTTCTGCGATCAAGTATTGTATGAATAAACAAATTCAGGAATTAAAAAACCAATGGAGAAATTTCCATAACAGATTCTCTGACCATAATTGTCCAGTGAACATGTACCTTCCTACAACCAACAAGAGAGACTAAAGCCACTTGAGCAGACAAGAAAAATAGTAGATGAGAATATAATAAAACATAAAGTTTTGCAGTAAGTTAAATAATCTACACCTACTGCATGCACAATCCAATAGACATCTTCACTGCATGAGGAGTAGAAGAAGATAATCAAAATCAACAGAGTCAACTGTCCAACAACCCAACACCCATTCCTCAAGTTTAGTTTGAAAATAAGGGCAAGGAAAATAATGTAAGCAGAGATAATAAAACAAAGGGTTTCACCGGAACTCCATCCATTGTTACAATCCACTGTTTCCGAAGTTGCCCACCACCCACCATTTGCACACCCTGCACCCACTTCAATTCATAGTTTCCTTGTAAGGCTCATCGATTAACTATAATTAATCGACCTAAATCATAAGAAAATAAAAAAGTACAAAGATCATAAGAAAATAATAAAATACAAAACGCAATCGAGAAATTTCCAAAACAAGCTCGATCATCATAATGATCCAATCATAATGATCCCAAGATCAATTATTGCTCTTGCATAGACAAACACCATGAAAGAAACATGTACCTCCCTACAACCAACAAGAGAGACTAAAGCCAATCCAACTTGAACAAACAAGAAAAATAGTATATGAGAATGTAATAAAACATACTACATCGATCCACTGTCCTCTTAACTGCAACATGAGTAGAAGAGGATAATCAAAACCAACAGCCAACAGTCCAACAACACAAATGCCAAAACCTGTCACTCATAAAGTATTTACTTTTAAGATCTCCCACTCCACAAGTTTAGTTTGAAGGATAACAGCAATGAACATAAAGAATTCAAAAATAATAACCTAAGGTTCACCAGACTTCCATCCACGGTTACCGAAACCTGCCCACCACCCACCAATTGCACATCCTGCCCACATTTCATTTCTTAGTTTCCGTGTAAAGCCCATCAATTCAGGAAAACATTAATCAAATTTGGTGGAAGATGAAGGACCAAAACCCCACCTATTCAAGAAATTTGGGTAGAAGATGGAAGACCCAAGACCATAAAATGAATAAACAAATTCAGGAACCAAAACACTAATTGAGAAAATTCCATAGTAGGGTCGATCATCATAAGGTCCGGCGATCAAGTATTGCTCAAGCTTAGACAAACACCTTGGCTGTCACGTGTACCTTCCTACAACGAATACGCTTTCATGTAAAGCCCATGTATTCAATAAAACAATAATTTATCTGGGTAAAAGATGAAGGACCTAGATGATAAGATGAATAAACAAACTCAGAAATTAAAAAACCAATGGAGAAATTTCCTTAACAAATTCTCTGACCATAATTGTCCAGTGAACATGTACCATCCTACAACCAATAAGAGAGACTAAAGCCACTTGACCAGACAAGAAAAGTAGCAGACGAGAATATAATAAAACGAAAAGTTTAGCAGTAAGCTAAATAATCTACACCTACTGCATGCACGATCCAAAGACATCTTCACTGCAAGAGGAGTAGAAGAAGATAATCAAAATCAACTGTCCAAGAACCAAACACCCATTCCATAAGTTTAGTTTGAAAAATATGGGCAAGGAAAATAGTGAACTCAGAGATAATAAAACAAAGGGTCTCACCAGAACTCCATCAATTGTTACCATCCACTGTTTCCAGAAGTTGCCCACCACCCACCATTTTCATACCCTGCACCCACTTGAATTCTTAGTTTTCTTGAAAGGCCCATTCGACCTAGATCATCATCATAATGATCCCACGATTAATTATTGCCCTAGCATAGACAAACACCATGACCGAATCGCCCTACAACCAACAAGAGAGACTAAAGCTAATCCAACTTGAACAGACAAGAAAAATAGTAATACTAGTAGAAGTAAAACAAACTGTATCGATCCAATATCCTCTTAACTGCAACATGAGTAGAAGAAGTTAATCAAAATCAACAGCCAACGGTCCAACAACACAAATGTCAAACCTTGTCACTCATAAAGTATCTACTTTTAAGATCTCCCACTCCACACATTTACTTTGAAGAATAACCACAATGAACATAATGAATTCAAAAATAATAAAACCTAAGGTTCACCAGATTTCCATCCACGTTACCAAACCTGCCCACCACCCACCATTTGCACACCCTGCACACATTTCATTTCTTAGTTTCCGTGTAAAGCCCATGAATTCAGGAAAACAAATTTGGGTAGAAAATGAAGCACCAAGACCCCATCCATTCAAGAAATTTGGGTAGAAGATGAAATACCCAAGACCATATGATGAATAAACAAATTCAGGAACCAAAATACTAATTGAGAAACTTCCATAGTAGGCTCAATCATCATAAGGTTCAGCGATCAAGTGTTGCTCATGCTCAGACAAACACCATGGCAGACACATGTACCTTCCTACAACCAATACATTTTCATGTGAAGTCTAATTATTCAATAAAACTATAATTAATCTGGGTAAAAGATGAAGGATCTAGATGATAAGATGTAAAAATTTCAGGAATTAAAAAACCAATGGAGAAATTTCCATAACAGATTCTTTGACCATAATTGTCCAGTAAACATGTACCCTCCTACAACCAATAAGAGAGACTAAAGCCACTTGAGCAGACTATAAAAATAGTAAATGAGAATGCAAACATAGAGCTTTGCAGTAAGTTAAATAATCTACACCTACTGCATGCCAATAGACATCCTCTTCAGTGCAAGAGGAGTGGAAGAAGATAAACAAAATCAACGGAGTCAACTGTCCAACAACCCAAATGTCAAAGCCTCACTTATAGGGTGCCTACGTTCAAGATTACCCATTCCACAAGTTTAGTTTAAAAAATAAGGGCAAGGAAAATAATGAATGCAAAGATAATAAAACAAAGGGTTTAACCGGAACTCCATCCATTGTTACCATCCACAGTTTCCGAAGTTGCCCACCACCCACCATCTGCACACCCTGCACCACTTCATTTCTTAGTTTTCTTGTAAAGCCCATTGATTAACTATAATTAATCTGTGTAGAAGATGAAGGACCTAGTTGATGAGATAAATAGACAAATACAATAATTAAAAAACCAATGGAGAAATTTCCAAAACAAGCTCAATCATCATAAATTTCCAAAACAAGCTCAATCATCACAATGTTCCAGCTATCAATTATTGCTCTTGGATAGACAAACACCATGGCCAAAACATGTACCCTACAACCAATAAGAGAGACTAAAGCCAATCGAACTTGAATAGACAAGAAAAATAGTATATGAGTAGAAGATAATCAAAATCCTCTTAACTGCAAAATGAGTAGAAGAAGATAATCAAAATCCAAAGCCTGTCACTCTTAAAGTATCTACTTTTAAGATCTCCCACTCCACAAGTAAACATAATGAATTCAAAATTAATAAAACCAAAGGTTCACCATGTTTCCATCCACCGTTACCATACCTACCCACCACCCACCATTTGCACACCCTTCACACATTTCATTTCTTAATTTCCGTGTGAAGCCCATCAATTCAAGAAAACAATAATCAATTTGGGTAGAAGACGAAGGACCAAGACCACTTCCATTCAAGAAATTTGGGTAGAAGATGAAAGACCCAAGCCCAAAAGATGAATAAACAAATTCAGGAACCGAAATACTAATTGAGGAACTTCCATAGTAGGCTCGATCATCATAAGGTTCAGCGATCAAGTATTGCTCACGTTTAAACAAACACCTTGGCTGACACATGTACCTTCCTACAACCAACACGTTTTCATGTAAAGCCCATGTATTCAATAAAACTATAATTAAGGTAGAAGATGAAGGACCTAGACGATAAGATGAATAAACAAATTCTGGAACTAAAAAGCAAATGGAGAAATTTCAATAGCAGATTCTGTGACCATAATTGTCCAGTGAACATGGACCTTCCTACAACCAATAAGAGAGACAAAACCCACTTTAGCATACTAGAAAAATACTAAATAATAATGTAATAAAACATAAAGTTTTGCAGTAAATGATTGCTCTTGCATATACAAACACCATGGCCCAAACATGTACCTTCCTACAACCAACAAGAGAGACAAAAAGCCAATCCATCTTGAACAGACAAGAAAAATAATACATGAGAATGACAGAAAACATAAAGCTCTGTAGCAAGTTAAATGACCTACACCTATTGCAGCCACGACCCACAAGACATCCTCTTAACTGTAACATGAGTAGAAGAAGATTAATCAAAAGCAACAGCCAACTGTCCAACAAACAAATGTCAAAGCATGTCACGCATAAAGTATCTACTTTTAAGATCTCCCACTCCACAAGTTTAGTCTGTCCAACAAACAAATGTCAAAGCATGTCACGCATAAAGTATCTACTTTTAAGATCTCCCACTCCACAAGTTTAGTCTGTCCAACAAACAAATGTCAAAGCATGTCATGCATAAAGTATCCACTTTTAAGATCTCCCACTCCTTTGAAGAATAAGGGCAATGAATATAATGAATTCAAAAATAATAAAACCTACGGTTCGCCAGATTACCATCCACAGTTACCAAAACCAGCCCACCACCCACCATTTGCACACCCTTCACACATTGCATTTCTTAGTTTCCGTGTAAAGCCCATCAATTCAAGAAAACAATAATCAATTTGAGTAGACAATGAAGGACGAAGATAATAAGATGATAAACAAATTGAAGAATGCCACTCAAATAGACAAGAAAAATAGTAAATGAGAAGGTAATAAAACATAAATGTATTAAGTTAAATAATCTACACATACTGCATCCATGATCCAATAGACGTCCTTTTCACTGCAAGAGGAGTAAGAGAAGATAATCAAAATCAACAGTAACCAATAGACGCCTCTCACTCATAGAGTGCCTACTTTCAAGATCTCCCATTCCACTAGTTTAGTTTGAAAAAAAAAACGGCAATGAAAATAGTGAATGCAAATATAATAAAACAAAGGGTTTCACCAGAACTCCATCCCCATCCACTGTTACCGAACCTGTCAACCACTCACCATTTGCACACCCTGCACCAACCTCATTTCTTAGTTTCCCTATAAAGCCCATAAATTCAAGAAAACTACAATCAATCTGGGTTAGAAGATGAAGGACCTAGATGATAAGATGAATAAACAAATACAATAATTAAAAACCAATGGAGAAATTTCCATGAGAGGCTCTTGCTTAGACAAAGACAATGGCTAACACATGTACCTTCCTACAACCAATAAGAGAGACAACAACAATTCCAACTGAAGCACATAAAGCAAATGGAAACGTAATAAAACATAAAGCTTGTTCGTAAGTTAAATAATATTCAGTTATTGGCTCTACGATCCAATAGACATCTTCTTCACTGTAAATCAACAGAGTCAACGTCCAACAACACAAAATGTCAGCCTCTCACTCCTACACAAAATGTCAGCCTCTCACTCCTACACAAAATGTCAGCCTCTCACTCCTACTATGCCTATTTAGAAGATCTCTCACTCCACAAGTTTAGCTTGAAGAATAATGGCTAAGAAAAATATGAATGCGAAGATAATAAAATCCAAGGTTTCACCGGATCCATTGCTTCTGAAAGCTGGCCAACATCCACCACCAACCATTTGCAGATATTGCTCTTGCTTAGACAAATGGCTGACACATGTACCTTCCTACAACCAATAAGAGAGAGAACAGCAATTCTAACTCAAACACAAAGTAAATAGAAACGTAATAAAGCATAAAGCTTTGTAGTAAGTATAAAACATAAAGCTTTGTAGTAAGTTAAGTAATAAAGCATAAAGCTTTGTAGTAAGTATAAAACATAAAGCTTTGTAGTAAGTATAAAACATAAAGCTTTGTAGTAAGTTAAGTAATAAAGCATAAAGCTTTGTAGTAAGTTAAGTAATAAAGCATAAAGCTTTGTAGTAAGTATAAAACATAAAGCTTTGTAGTAAGTATAAAACATAAAGCTTTGTAGTAAGTATAAAACATAAAGCTTTGTAGTAAGTTAAATAATCTACCATCCAATAGACAAGACTAGAAGAAGATAATCAACATCAACAGAGTCAATGGTCCAACAACACAAATGTCAAAGCCTCTCACTCCTACATCGTCTATTAAGAGGATCTCCCTCTCCACATGTTTAACTTCAAAAATAATGGCAAAGAAAAATATGAATGCCAAGATAATAAAATCCAAGGTTTCTCCGGAAACCTGCCCACCACCCACCATTAGCACGTACTTCATTTCTAAGGTTCCCTGTAAAGCCCATGAATTCAAGGAAACTATAATTAATATGGGTAGAAGATGAAGAACCTAGACGACAAGATGATACTTTCAGCGATCAAGTATTGCTCTTGCTTAGAGAAAGACAATGGCGGACACACGTAAAACCTACAATCATTAAAAGACTACAGTGATTCCAACTGAAGCACATAAGAAAAATAGTAAATGGAAACTTAATAAAATATAAAGCTTTATAGTAAGTTCAATAATCTAATGATATTGCCCCCACAACCAATAGACATCCTTTTCGCTGCAAAAAGACTAGAAGAAGACAATCAAAATTAGCAGAGTCAACAGTCCAGCAACACAAGTGCCGAAGCCTCTCACTCATATAGCACCTATTCACAAAATGTTCAACTCTACAAGTTTTAGCCAGGAGAATAACGGCAAAGAAAATAACAAATGCAACGTTAAAGAAAAACTAATAACAAATGCAACGATAAAAAAGAAAAAAAAAACTAAGGTTTCACCGGATCTCCATCTCGGTCTCTTTCTCCACATAACTATTGCCTTCACGTAAAAGCTCAACCAACAAGAAGCATGGCGTCATTACTAAGGTAACCTCTCTTCGCCCGCGGCCACATCAATCAAGGGAGTTATAAGAAAATTCTCTAATACTCTCGACAATTAGGAAAATGAAGTCAGAACTAAGAAAACAACTTTTCAAATTTTCTACACCTAAGAAAAAAAAAAGTAATTCAGTATTATAAAACAAAAAAAAAAAACTTAATTATCTCGTTTAAATGATTTCAATTACATAATATAAAGTACTATAAAACTAAAAATATATTTTTTTCTCTCCTTTAAATAATTTCAATTGCATCTTGTAACGGTGATAAATCCAGAACTCATAAAAGCTATGAGAAACCCAAATTACTTAGGAATGTACAAGTGTCAAAAAGATAGTAAAGAAAGTGGAAAAGAGATGCATACGAGGCAATAGAGAAAAAAGCAGTTAGAGAAAAAAGCAATTCCTCACTGGCTTCGAGTACGGCATGGCTGAACAAGACAAGAAACACAAACTCTAACGGTCAAGACATTTTATCCTCTTATCCTTTTTTTACTATGAATCCAGTACTTCATATTCGTAGTTATAAACTTAAATCACTAAGAAACGACCCAAAAGTTGCCAACAAATCCTCTCCAAATTACCAAATTGTCGTGTCTCCAATAGTCTGATAGTGCATGTTACAAACGCCCACAAGAACTGCCAGCCACACTACAAGGTCAGCAATGAATCCAACCAAAACTCAGAATCCAAACAAGTTTACCTAATCACAAATAAAGACATAAGAAATGTAAAGGTAACAAAACCTAAAGCTTGACAAATCCCCAGGTAGGTTTTTCCACATCCTACCTCACATCTCAGTCCTGTAAAATATGCTAAATGTACAATGTTTCAAACCAAAGGGAACTATCTTCACTCGTAATATATGCTCCAAGAGACAATTGTTACCTAAAACAAATCCTCCAAACATTGCTACAAAGAAACCGGATCAAATAAATTAAATAATACAAATGAAACTCATCCAGGAAGTTATATTACCCTGATTATATTATTATTATTTAATCCTCAACTGTCAATGTGCTGAAAAGGAAACAAAATCACAGATCAAGATCTGACAGATTTCAAAAAATCAAACAAGAACTTTATTCACATTTATGGTTTTTAATCCTCAACCGGCATCGTGCTGAAAAGCAATGAATACATGCAGATCAAAAGCTAGATACGATAGATCTCTGTCATCAAATAAATAACTAAATTCAAATTGAATAAATAAGTCATCAGATAGCTAGTCACAGATAAATAAAAAATGTATGGATAAGAAAACCTAAAAACAAAATGGCAGTCCTTATGTTTGCTGCTGAGGAACAAATCACAATTCAATCCTTATGTTTAGTGATCAAGTCGATAAAATTAAATGAGAGAACATTCACCGAGAAATTAGGATATCATGAGCTGCAGCCATCAACCGCCGAAAGAAGTGCTGCAAAGGAATGAACACAAACACCAAATTTCATAGGCTCCGTAGACTCCGAAATCAGATCGTCACGATCGTCAATCACGAGTCAGTCAGGAATAACCTCATTGATATATTGATATCCTACACAACACATCCATAGCGTGTACGGCCCAAAAATTCAAGAAATCCAAAAAAATCAAGAAATCCAAAAAATCGGCTGAGTCTTAATTCAGGACGTTACAAAACTATTTCCAAACACCACTGAAGATAAAGAGATCATAGTTCAATCCCCATGTATAATGATCAATACCAAAAAACAATATATAATAGAAAGGAGACACAGAAGACTTAGGTTATGCTGAACCCTTGGCCGTTCTGAACTATTATGCTTTTCATGTTGCTTTTCATATCATCCATATGCAGAGAACCGGGCGACCAGTTGAAAAGGTGTAAAGAAATTACTACAAAAAGTATCTTGTTCTTCAATCCGACAAAAGCCCATCTATCGATACCCATATAATTCTGAAAACTCTGACAAAACTTGATCAAGAAGGGAAACACAGGCCATACACCACAATCTATCGATACCCATATAATTCTGAAAACCCTGAAAAAACTTGATCAAGAAGGAAAACACAAGCCATACACCACAATCTTCGAAACAATACTAATATACTAAAATAAAATTCAATCCCTAAAACCATGAATGTCAGACAGAAGATGCAAGAACCAAATTTGACACGAGAAGAACCACAAGGGCAATGGGGGTATATATAGAGAGGTAAGTCAAAATTGACAACTGTGATTACGCGGTGGAGGAAATCTGGACGGTCATGATACAGTTTCAAGATTTCCGTCCTTATCTTTTGGGGTCAACTGTAAACAGCTGTTTACCGAGTTATAATAAGAGAAATAACATTCTAGTTATTATTCTTAAATGTTTATGATATTTAAAAACTTCTTATGAATATTATCTTGTGTTTAGTTAAGAGATAATTCATTAGCTTTTCTAGTCAAGATAATTAAATTTTTTTTAATCTTTAATCTTGTGTTTAGTTAAGATATAATTCAATAACTTTTCTAGTCAAGATAATTAAATTTTCAAGATTGCTTTAATCTTCAATTCGATTTCAAACATTTTAAATTGTGCACATTATATAAAATTTAAAATAAATATTTTGTATTTATATTATCAATTGTTAAAAAATATTTTTTTAATTAATATTTTTTCACGTTATTAGTTTTATTATAATGAAATATATATATATATATATATATATATATATATATATATATATATATATATATATATATATATATATATATGTATGTATATGTATGTATCTGACTTTTTATCGCTATTTCAGATTTTAGAGTAATATATTTATGATTAGTCTTATTTTGATTTTCTAAATTTTTTTCTTAACTTTTTACATGTTTTACTATAAAAATATTTTAAATTCTGTAAGGGAAAGTAAGTTTTTTCTAAAAAGTATTTATTCAAATATAAAATCGGAGTCCTAATAATAATAAATTCTTAATTATCTCTTTTTTGAGATGTATTTAAGGTACTAATATTAACCAAACAGCATATCACTCAATTGAATTGATTCAATTGAAAAATAACATTATATCACAGATGGATTATCTTAACCAATCTTAAATTTAATTATGAATTCAAATATTTATTGCTTCTGAATTTGAAAAGAATTTATCCATAGTGAAATAATATATAATATCATATTCTTTATTTATTGTTAATACAATGAAGTTTTTTACTTGATGATTTAACTAACCATTTAGTAATTTATTTACTCGAAGATAATATAATTTTATTTGTTTTATTTAATAATTTATTTCAAAATATAATTTTCTTCAACCTTATTTTTAGTTTCAAGAAAATGAATTACAGATCATCCACACATCCATTTAGATAAAAAAAATACATTTTTAAGACATTTTAAAATTATTTTTTGTTAGTGTGATATGTTTTTATATATTTTTTTAATACTAAAACTAATTATAGTCTAATCTCAAAGATTTTAAGAATAATATTCTAAAGTCTTAAAATAAAATTAAAGGTTAGAATACCTATAATATTTTTAAGTCGGTTTTACAGGCATACTAATGATACTATAATGGTTATTATTAGACTACAAAATCATATAATGTATAATTGAAGCCGAGGTTATATCTAAAAAAAATTAATAGCACAATCTATAATTCTAAACTGTTTGTCTTATTTTACTTAAATATTTTATGTTCTAGATAAATGTACATGTTCTGAAAATTGAAGACCCTAAAATAAATATTCTCATTCGTACTTTATTATTTGAAGAGAAACATTTTGATACGCTGATAATCTTATAGTTTTTATTTGATGCATAATAAGATTTATCATATATATATATATATATATATATATATATATATATATATATATATATATATATATATATATTAAAATACAAAATTAAATAAATTTCAATATTTTTTTACATTACATAAATAAACAGTTCGAATCTATCTATTATTGAAATTTATTTTATATTCATTGTCAATAAAATGCAAGGAAAAATAAATTAGTTATTTTAATGCATAACAATTATTTGTAAATTTTTCGATCACGTAAATTATATATATTTCAAACTTTTCACTAAAAAATCAATAACTCTTTTTTTTTCAGTTCAAACAACCATACTTTTCACACTATTTTTTCCTTTCACTCCTACCAAATCCAAACAAACCATTAATGCATAAAGCTTGGAGAAAGGACAACTTACAAATAAAAGACAAATTTATGTTTACAAATCGTCTTAAGAAAATGCAAGGATAACAAAACCTAATTCTTTAGGTGAACTCCTACACCACACATACATACCTTGTCTTCCCTCTATGCAATTAAGATTTTCATCCTTCTAGGTTAACCATAAACAGCTGTTAGTAATAATTTTCTTTTATCAGCGAAATTTTAAGTTGTTTATGACATTTAAAAACTTCTTATGAATATTATGTTGTTTTTATTAAGAGATAACTCATTAACTTTTCTAGTCAAGATAATTGTATTTTTAAGATTGTTTTCTATTTCTAACATTTTAAATTGTATAATTTATATACAATTTTATTTAAATAAATATTTTTGTATTTATTATTAAAATAACTTTAATGTTTCTGTTTTGTTTCTGGTAGTTTGTTAGGAAAGGAGCTCTTTGGGCTTACCGGAACCCTATATAAGGGATTCCAGCTTCTATATTCAACTCTAATATTCATTCAAACATTATATACATTTTCATTTTCTCTTTTCTGCAAATACTGATTAAGGAAGAAGTTCCTACCTTTGTCACGCGTGACCCATTCCGATCTTCTCTTTCCGATCCATCACCATCGCCGCTGGTGGCTTTGTCGGAGCTGGTCGAAGATGCGTTCTCCCTCTCGCCCTTGCAGCTGATCGTGTTCAACAAGCCTCTGAAATCCAGAAGCTTCTTTCGAGACTTTTGTCTCAGACGCATGTGGGCCAGGGAGCTTTTGGGCCAGCTGTTTTCCTTTATGGTACCAGAGCAGGTCTTGTGCCTGTTCTGCCACTCATTCCGCTGCAAACTCTCCCTCTTCTTGACTCTTTTCTTGTTTCTTTAATTTCTTTCTTGCCCTTATGGAGAAAGTGGATCAAATCAACAATCCTGCTAGTCCTTACTACTTGCACCCAGGGGAGAATCCTGGTGCCTCCCTTATATCTCAAGTTCTAAATGAGTCAAACTATACTTCATGGAGCAGAAACATGAGAAGAGCCCTTCTCTCCAAAAATAAACTGAAATTCATAGATGGAGGAATCACAAGGCCAAGAAATGATGACAGCCTATTTGATGCTTGGGAAAGAAACAATATGATGGTACTATCTTGGATTACTAAGACACTCTCACCCCAAATAGCAGAGAGCGTAATATATGTAGAAAATGCACAAGAACTATGGGAAGAATTGAAAGAGAGATTTTCTAAGGGTGATCACTTCAAGTTTTCAGATTTACTCCAAGAAATCCATTCCATTAAACAGGGTGAAAGAACTGTGAACCAGTATTTTACAGATTTAAAGACTTTGTGGGAAGAATTAGAATTTTTAAGACCCATTCCAAGCTGCAGTTGTAAAGTTCCTTGCAGTTGTGATCTATCCAAAAACTCACACAAGTACAGAGACATGGAGCATGTTATATGTTTCTTAAAGGGCTTGAATGAATGCTACAGCACTGTCAAAACCCAGATATTGCTTATGGAGCCCCTACCCAATATTAATCGTGTTTTCTCACTCATCATACAACAAGCAAGACAAGAGAAACATGATCTCAGTCAAAGCGACAGCAAAGTTCTTGCAAACACCACTGAGAGACAAAACCAGTGGAAGAATAATCAGGGATCGAAGGCCTATGGGCGTGGAAACCCTCCCAGAAATCAAGGAAGAGGGAGAGGGAGAAACCCCAACTACGGGAAACAGTGTTCCCACTGTCATAAGATGAACCATACCATTGATGAGTGCTATTCCAAGCATGGATACCCACCTTGGTACAAAAGAAATGACAGCAACAGTGAGAACAGCGCTGGACAGAATGAATGGGGATCAGCCAATACTTGTTCGACCTCTACAGCAACACAGAACAATCCACAGAGTGCCATTCAAAGTTCTTTCACCCATGAGCAGATGCAGAGGATACTACAGATGCTGGAAAAGGCTGACAGCCCATCCCACAGTATCAGTCAAATTCAAAAGGACAGTCCAGAGGACACACAAGGTATGTTCTCATGGATCATAGATACAGGGGCAACAGACCACGTGACTCATGATAAAAATCAGTTTACAACTTTCTATAAAATAAAACCTATATCTGTCAAACTACCCAATAACTCTGTTGTTACTGCTCAGTATGCTGGAACCATACATTTTTCCAAAGAATTTGTGATTTTCAATGTTTTATATATCCCTGAATTCACTTTTAACCTCATATCTGTTCAGAGTCTTACTAGGGATATTAATTGTACACTAACTTTTACTTCTAAGATGTGTGAAATTCAGGACAACTCCACATTGAAGATGATTGGATATGCTAGTGTGTGCAAGGGCCTATATCATTTGCAATCCTTTGGAAGAAATTTAGCTCCTAGTTTTACTTTTTCTTATGAACATGACAATGTAAATCTATGGCATTATAGACTTGGCCATCCTGGACATAGTATTCTTGAGAAAATGTGTAAGATTTTCCCTTATATTCAGACTGCTAATGATAGTGCTTGTGATATTTGTCACTTTGCCAAGCAACACAAATTACCTTTCCCTAAGAGCACTTCTTTATCTAATAGTTGTTTTGACATGATTCACTGTGATATTTGGGGGCCTATATCTACCCCTTCTGTACATGGTCACAGATATTTTTTAACTGTTGTTGATGACTATAGTAGACATACATGGGCTTTCCTCATGCTTAATAAGGGTCAGACTAGGGACATCTTGCAAAATTTCATTACTAAGGTGAGAACTCAACACAATAAAGTCATTAAAACCATTAGAACAGATAATGGACCTGAATTCAATTGCCCTAATATCTATAACTCTTATGGAATAGAACATCAGAGAAGTTGTGTTGAAACCCCACAACAAAACTCTGTTGTGGAGAGAAAACACCAACATATATTGAATGTGACTCGTAGCCTAATTTTCCAATCTAATATTCCCCATATATATTGGTCATATGCTGTATCCCAAGCTGTTTATTTGATTAACAGACTACCATCCTCTATAATCAAGGATAAAACTCCTTTTGAACTCTTACATGGTGATCCACCCACTTACCTTGATCTAAAAGTGTTTGGTTGTCTTTGTTTTGCCTCTACCTTAGAAGGAAATAGAAACAAACTTGACCCTAGAGCCAGAAAAGCTATTTTCTTAGGATACAAAAATGGAATAAAGGGATATGTTGTTCTTGACATTAATAGCAGAGAAATATTTGTTAGTAGAAATGTTGTGTTTTATGAAGATATTTTTCCATATAAAGACAAACATAAAGAAAAAAATAGTAGTAATACAGGAGAAGAAGATTTTTTTTTTCATGGTGATATTACCAGCAGTTCTGAAGAGGACTCTGCCGGGAATGAAAGGGAGACCTTGGGTCTTACTCATGACAATCATGTTGGTGAAGGACCTGTTGAGGAAAACACTACCACTGGAGACATTAATCCAAATGAACAGGGACCAGGTAATGCTTATAGGAGATCCAGTAGAATTAGAAAAATTCCTGAGTACTTGAAAAATTACATACAACAGGGTGATGAATCTCCATCCACCCAGTTGTGTGCCAAGAATAATTTGATTACACCTTATCCGATTGAAAGTGTCTTATCTTACAAGTCTCTTTCTGAGAAACACTTGAAATATACTCTTGCTATAAATGTCAATAAGGAGCCCAAGTCCTATGAAGAGGCTAAGACCAGCCCCGAATGGATTGATGCAATGAAGAGGGAAATCCAAGCCCTCCAAATGAACAAGACCTGGTATTTAACTCAGCTTCCTCCTGGAAAGAGGTCCATTGGATGCAGATGGGTCTATAAGATAAAACATAAGGCTGATGGCACTATTGAGAGACACAAAGCTAGGCTTGTTGCCAAGGGATATACCCAACAAGAAGGGATAGATTTTCTAGACACTTTCTCCCCCGTTGCTAAACTCACCTCTGTTAGATTATTGCTTGCTCTTGCAGCCTCTAAAAACTGGTTTTTACATCAGCTGGATGTGGACAATGCTTTTCTTCATGGGGATTTAAATGAGGATGTTTATATGGATCTCCCTCCAGGTCTAAATGTTGACAATAAGGGGCTGGTTTGTAAGCTGACTAAGTCTCTGTATGGACTGAAACAAGCCAGCAGGCAGTGGTTTGAAAAACTCTCCACGTTTCTTATCTCTTCAGGATATGCCCAATCTAAATCAGATCATTCCTTATTTGTTAAAAGAACCCCTTATAATTTTACAGCTTTGCTTGTATATGTTGATGATGTCATTCTAACAGGAGACTCTATGAAGGAGATCAATCTCATTAAGACTCTGTTGGACAATCAGTTTCGGATTAAAGACTTAGGAGAACTCAAGTACTTTCTTGGTTTTGAGGTAGCTAGATCTAAGAGAGGAATACATTTGTGCCAAAGAAAATATGCTCTGGATATTCTGGAAGAAACAGGAATGTTAGGAAGCAAACCTAGCTCTACACCCTACTTAAGCAACACAAGCTGTCTATACAAGACAGAGGATTATATGAACAATCCCAGCGATTATAGGAGATTAATAGGCAAATTATTTTATCTTACTAACACCAGACCTGATCTGTGTTTTACAGTTAACCTTTTAAGTCAGTTCATGCAGGAACCAACTAAGTATCACTATCAAGCCCTACAACATATTCTCAGATATGTCAAGTTAAGTCCTGCTGAGGGACTCTTTTTTGCTGCTAATTCTAACACTCAAATAAAGGGTTTCAGTGATTCAGACTGGGCCACATGCCCAAATACCAGGAGATCAACTACTGGCTATTGTATCTTCTTAGGTAGCTCTCTTATCTCTTGGAGGTCAAAGAAGCAGAGTACAGTTTCAAGGTCTTCTACAGAAGCAGAATACAGAGCTCTTGCAGCTACTGTATGTGAGATGCAGTGGTTGCACTATCTACTCCAAGATTTGCATATTGAACCAATAACAACTGCTGTCCTCTACTGTGACAACAACTCTGCAAGGCACATTGCCCATAATCAGAGTTATCATGAACGCACCAAACACATTGAGCTGGATTGTCACGTCGTTCGTGAGAAAATCCAAGCTAAGTTTCTACACTTACTCCCCATCCGATCAGAAGAGCAACTCGCAGATGTTTTTACTAAGTTTCCTCCTCGGAATCGATTCAAGACTATCATTCCCAAGCTTGGAATGGTGAATATCCACCATCCAGCTTGAGGGGAGGATATTAAAATAACTTTAATGTTTCTGTTTTGTTTCTGGTAGTTTGTTAGGAAAGGAGCTCTTTGGGCTTACCGGAACCCTATATAAGGGATTCCAGCTTCTGTATTCAACTCTAATATTCATTCAAACATTATATACATTTTCATTTTCTCTTTTCTGCAAATACTGATTAAGGAAGAAGTTCCTACCTTTGTCACGCGTGACCCATTCCGATCTTCTCTTTCCGATCCATCACCATCGCCGCTGGTGGCTTTGTCGGAGCTGGTCGAAGATGCGTTCTCCCTCTCGCCCTTGCAGCTGATCGTGTTCAACAAGCCTCTGAAATCCAGAAGCTTCTTTCGAGACTTTTGTCTCAGACGCATGTGGGCCAGGGAGCTTTTGGGCCAGCTGTTTTCCTTTATTTATATTATCAAATTTTAAAAACACTTATTTCTTTAATTAGTATCTTTTTAAATATTTTCAACGTTATTGGTTTTATTATAATAAGACACATGTGTGATTCTTATTTTTAGAATATAAGACTTTTTTATTGCTATTTCAGATTTCAGAGTTATATTTTTATGATTAATCTTTTTTTTTTATTTTCTAAACTTTTTTCTTATAAGAATTCTTACATATTTTACTAAAAAGGTATTTTAAAATATCTATAGTAATAACAAAGTCTTAATTATTTTTTAAAGTAAGCTTATTACTAAAGTCTTATTTTAAAATATAAGAGTTATATTACTAAAGTAAGCTTTTCCTAAAAATATTTATTTAAATATAAAATCGGAGTCCATGTATAGTAATAACAAAGTCTTAATTATTTTTTAAAATGTATTTTAGGTACTATGTCTACGATTAACTAAAAAAACATCTGACTCGTTTAATTTTCTTAACTGAATATCGATTCAATTTAAAAATAACATTATATGCATCGTCCTTTACAAGTTTTAAATTTAATTATGAATTTTAATATTTATTGGTTATGAATTGAAAAAATAGTTAGCTCAAAATAATAATTTTATTTTTTATTTATTGTTAATAGAATTAAGTTTTGTTACTTGATAATTTAACTAACAATTTAGAAATTTATTTACTCCAACATGTAACTAATACATTGTTATTTGGTTTTATTTAATATTTTTTTTTGAAAATATAATTTTCATCAACTTTATATTTGAGTTTCAATTAAATGAATTATAAATCGGCTTAGTTTGTTTATTTGTCTTACAAATAAATGCAATCACACGACCATTTAAGTAAGTTGTGGGGTGTGTGATAAGAATCTCAACGAGAGATTTTATATTTAAGTAAGTTGTGGTGAATGCTTGATAAAGGGACACAGTAAACATATATCTTGATATTTTACCCATCATTCAACTCTTGTAGAGATGAATGGGGTGACAGAGAGAATGACAAAAAGTCTTCACCCTAACCCTTTGAGTTTTATAAGTGTAAGATTAACCTCATGGATGGTAGGTTGAGTTACCCTTGTTTATAATTCTGCATAGTATAAATACTACTATTGGTGCACACCTTCAGTATGTCTATATCAAGCATAGTATCCAGATAATTGGGTATATTGTTCTTTTGGTTGTATGGTTTATTTACTATTAAATGTTAATAACTGTCAATCTAAATTATGATATGTGTTTCATTTGTACTTTAGCTTTCTTTTGTTTTTGTGTCTCTGTATGTTTTTTCTTTTACAACGATCACCTTAATATTGTCAGTTTAGGGAGACGTTGTTCAAATTTTTTAGTGCGAGGGGGAGAAGTAGGAATGTAGATAAGTTTTATCCTTCAGGTATAAAATTTACTTTTCTAAAAATTTCAAGTTTTATTGTAAGTTATCATCTTGTAACATTTTATTTTAGTACTTTAATACTATTAAATTGGTATGTTACAAATGGGAAAAATAGTTATTTCATGCTAAGATAATAATTTCATTTTTTATTTATTGTTAGTATAAGAAAGTTTTGTTACTTGATAATTTAACTAACAATTTAATAATTTATTTACTCGATGTAACTAATACATATTTACTTTTATTTAATAATTTTTTTGAAAATATAATTTTCTTCAACTTTATTTTGAGTTTCAATCACATAAATTATAGATTTTTGTTTACTTGTCTCACAAATAAATGCAACCACATATCCATTTAGATAAAAATATAAATTTGTAAGACATTTAAAATTTTATCTTTTGTTAGGATGGATGATTTTTTTAATTTTAAATTAATTATAATTTAAAATTATGATACTAGAATGGTAGTTATTAGACTACAAAATCATATAATTCCTAGTTGAAGTGAAAGTTATATCTAAAATAAATTAATAACATAATCTATATTTATAAAATGTCCGTGATTCATTAGTTAAATATTTTCTATTTTAAACAAATGTAAATATTATTAAAATTCAAGAATTTGAAATAAATAATCTTCTCACTTTCGTCTTTAAAAAATGTTTTATTTATAATCTCTCATTTCATCTGTTTTTAACGGTTAAAATTGGAAAAATACAATAACTATTACCTCAATTCTCGAAAACGAATAGAGTAGTAAAAGACACTCTAATACTCTCAAAACTTTTAATGATATTTGTTTTATTATTTTATTTGAATAAAAAAAATTCAACATATGCCTCCGTGAATATTAGTCAAGTCTCAACTGTAGAAGAGAGCGAGCATACAAACACAATATGCATGGTGAAAATATAAACCCAATTTGGTTATATGCTCTAAGAAGCTTTGATCCCAATTTCATCCATTTTTTGTTTCTTAAGATTGTTTTATAGAGTGTAGTGTTGTTGAATGGTATCAATATCAATACCCTTCAACTTCATCACAGATTCAACATGTCCCTTCAGTGTGTGGAGCTCTTTCAACCTGCAAATTTTTACACTCAAATTAATTATAGCCATATAACACTGCACTATGTATGTATGTATATATGTTGAAATTCAGCAAAAAGAGGCTGTGTGATTTTTCTACTACATGACTACAGAATCATTGGCATTCATGCATTGAGTTTGGGAGGAACTGAACCTGGCAGCCTCAGCACGTCTTCTAGCTTGCTCTGCTATTTCAGACTGCTCGTGGTTGACCTTGGTTTCTCCTACTTGGAGACCATGAAGTGTGCGCTGATTCATGGCCCATTGAGCTTCCCTTTCTCCCTTTCCGTAGTCTTTCTTGGTAGTGAAAGCAGTCTGCACCAACACAAGCATTGGAATGAAGTGACAAGTTTGTAAAAAGCAAGTTTGGTCATTTAAGAATGTTTCTGGCTAGACCTTGTTCTCAAGCATGTTGTCCCAAGCCTTGCCCGACAGTCCCAACCGGATGAGGAACTTGAGGATGTCAAGAGGAATGTAGGTAACAATGCTGAAGACCCATATTGCTCCTGCCCATCCCCAACCAACTCCATTGATTCTAGCAAAGTCCCAGTGTGCATACACAGCAATCACAGTGGCCACCTGATTCACCAGTTCTCAGGTCAGAAATAATTATTTATATAACTTTTAGCTAAATGCATTATGATGGAACTACTTTTTTCTTATTTCTTGGTTGATGATCGGTTTCCTTGTTTATTAGACAGCATGTTTTCAGAAAGTTGTAACTTACCAATTGAGCAGCAAAGAAGGCTGTGATAAGCAAAATTCCAGGGAGTTCAACATAAGACCAACTCCTTGACCTGGTGACGAAGATGAGTGCTTGGCTAATGATACTCACTTGAAGGTAGAGGGCTGAGTTAAGCTGCTCCTCACTGTCTGCAATTGGCTTAACACCAAAGGTTCTCTGAAGGGAAAAAACATCATGGTATGTCATGTCAGAGTTATATGTGATAAGTTGTCTATTGTTTGAATAGTGAATAGCACTTACAGTGAAGAAATCGGTGTCATGAACCAAAAAGAAGAAGACAACAGTGATGATGGCCATGTAAGCTCCAAGAACAATACCAGTGGCGAATATTTCTTTCAGCTTCCATGAGTCGGGAAGAGGAGAAGGCTTCACCCTATCCTTGGAGATTGTCATGATGGTTCCATCGTTCAAGATGGCGATGACGAGGACCATGAAAGGGGAGAAGTCGAACTTCCATATTAGAGCAACGAGCATGAATCCAAACACAATACGGATGGTGATGGAAACAGCGTAGATTGTGTAATTCTTCATTCTCTGGAAGATGGCTCTGCTGGTCAAAACAGCACTCACGATCACACTGAGTCCGGGCTCGGTCAGGACAATGTCTGAGGCACTTCTCGCTGCATCAGTGGCATCGGCAACGGCAATACCAATGTCTGCCTTCTTCAGCGCTGGGGCATCATTCACACCATCTCCAGTCATTCCACAAATATGCTTTCTATCTTGCAACCTCTTCACAATCTCATACTTGTGCTCTGCATGACACAAGAAAATCAATTTGTTGTTGCTTTGAGTTATCTTGTTTCCTTTTAGTATTTAATTAGAATCTACTCATGCAATCATACAACAACAAACATAGATTGTCATATAGAGAAATCTAAAAGCATTATGCTTTAAACTCTTTGTTATTATGTGGTTTTTGTTAGATTAACATGAACTAGGTTGATGTCATTACCGGGGAAGACTCCGGCAAATCCATCAGCCTTCTCAATGAGTTCATCAATTGGGATTGATGCAATGGTTGGGTCCTTGCAGTCACCAAGAAGAGAGGATGAAGGGTACATGTTGGTGCCCATTCCAAGCCTGCGACCAGTTTCTTTTCCAATGGCAAGTTGATCACCAGTGATCATCTTAACATTGACTCCAAGGTCAAGAGCACGTCGAATAGTCTCAGCACTATCGTGCCTTGGAGGGTCAAAGAGGGGCAAGAGACCCAAGAACTCCCAGGGGTCTCCTTCATTCTCCTTGCTCTTTTCCGAAACAGTCTGAAAACCATGTGCAAGAGTTTTGTTAAGGGAATTTCCTAGTGGTTGTGTCAAGTGATCATTTTCCTTTCCTCATTTTGCTTTTTAACAGTAAATTCATATAATGAAATATTATACACTTTATTCACCTGGCGTGAAACACCCAATGAACGCAGACCACGGTTAGCATACTCATCAATGACTTTATGGGCCTTTTTCAAAATCTCTCCCTTGAGTCCACAGAGCTCAATAATCTGACATACATAAATTTGGTTAGTCAAATATCAGTAGGTTCATATATGTTATCTTTTATAAGAAAAATTATTTCATGATAATGATGCATAAGAAAAGTAATGGTGAATCCCTCACTTGCTCAGGAGCACCCTTGCTGCTTCTGTGCCAATTGCCTTGGGCATCAATGTAAGTGATAGCTGTGCGCTTGTCCACAGGATTGAAGGGCAAAAAATGCACCTCATCGATTCCTGCTCTTGCCTGAGATGCCACAAAAGATAGCATTGACAATGATAAGCCAATCTACATGATTTATGTTAACACAGTACTAATGTTCATAAAAGAACATCAATTTGAAACTTAATAAGCACCTCCTTGGGATCACTCAGCATTCCAACGATTGAAGCATCAATGGCATCCTGATTTTCAGTCCTGGAAGCCCTGGCAGCATACAAGACAAGGGTATCCTTGTCCATGCCAGTGGGGAACACCTACATTCACAAGCAACCTTAATTAACACAAATTGGAAGTCTTTGGTGCAAATGCAAGGATTCATTATCACATTTTAGGAAAACAAAAGTGTTCACATTGGTCATTCACCTCAATCAAGTTCTTATCCACAGTGAGCTTGTTAAGAGTGAGGGTTCCGGTCTTGTCACTGCAGAGAACATCCATGCCAGCCATCTCTTCAATGGCTGTCATCCTTTTGGTGATGGCTCCTTGCTGAGACAAACGGTGAGACCCAATGGCCATGGTGACAGACAAGACAGTTGGCATGGCAATTGGGATACCTCCAATGAGAAGAACCAACAAATTATCAATGCCCTCTCTGTAAGACCTTTGCTGGATGGGATACATCACAATAATCTCAATCAACATTCCCAGAGCAATTGAGCAGATACAGAAGTTTCCAATGGCAGTCAACACCTGGTAGAAGCCAATCCAATATTCAAACATTATTCATAAGTTGTCAAACAAAAAAATCAATTAAGAAATATAAAGAAAAGACATACCTTCTGGAAGTGACCAACATTGTTGGTGCTGTCCACAAGATGTGCAGCCTTGCCAAAGAAGGTGTGAACACCGGTGGCAATGACAACAGCTTCTATTTCACCTTGTTTGCAGGTGGATCCAGAGAAGACCTCACTACCAGGATTCTTGGTGACGGGCAAGGACTCACCAGTGAGGGCAGACTGATCAATCTTAAGGGGATCTCCCTCCAAAAGACGGGCATCAGCTGGGACAATATCTCCCAACTTGATGCTGATCAAATCACCTGGCACCAAAATTGCAGCTTCCTCCTCGCTCCATTTTCCATCCCTCAACACCTGTGTACAAAATGGTTCCTTCCTTTTAGTTTGTGAATGTGAAATTTATATATGAGAGTTGTCATAGCACCATGACAAATCTAAAGATTTTGCCAATTAAACGAAATTGGACACACCAAGAGAGAAAGAGTGAGATTTTCAATGATTGTTCCAAAATCCTTAATTCTTTAGAATAAAATGAATTGTTTGAATGAAGAAAGTAAAAGAAATTTGAATGTCTCCTCCCTTTGCCCTCTCTTTCGTTTCACAAGATCTCTACTCTCTCCATGTCTCTGTGAGCTCTCTCTTCCCCTCTCTAGTCCTTGTTCTCTCTTCATTTTCTTTCTTTTTGTTGGAGCTTTTTGGATTCAAGTAATTCATGTCAAGTTCATTTACCAGTTTTGTAACATATATTTCAATATTAGTTTAGTTTTTTGTCTTATCATCTGTTTCTTATTTGCCTACTACCCATTTTGATGAAATGTTTGAGTTAACGACCTGTGATGCCACATATTACACATAACATTTGCTATTGACCCTCTTGTGACCATGAAAGTTGAGAAACTTGAAGCAGTTTTCAGGGAAACCTTTTAAGGATAATTCAGAATTTCTCAGTTTATAGATGAACTCTGTGCATGAAAATGAATCAGCAAATGCTGTCACCTTTGTTTTGGGTGTAAGGGTAATATAGAATTTGTGAGTTTATAGATAAACTCTGCATGAAAATGACTAAAGAAATGGTGTCACCTTTGTTTTGGGTGCAAGACCAGCCATTAAAGCAGCTGCAGCATTGCCCGCGTTGTTCTCCTCAATGAAACTAATGGTTGAATTGATGAGCAGCAACACGACAATACCAAGGAAATCTTGCCAATCCGGTGGCTTGCCCTGATG
The DNA here is from genome assembly GCF_029865625.1 of Vigna umbellata. Lineage (NCBI taxonomy): Eukaryota > Viridiplantae > Streptophyta > Magnoliopsida > Fabales > Fabaceae > Vigna > Vigna umbellata. Next base: position 102,005,409 of record NC_142165.1, read on the forward strand.
AATTCACAAGCTCTTGTTAGAGAAAGAAAGTGCCAAAAATGAAGACAAGAACACAGAAAAAGATAGAAAAGATTTGTGATTACCCCTCCATTGGCCAATGCAATGGCCATGACAGCAGCAGCCTCCATGACCCATGAAAGTGGATTCCACATAAAACCCAAGAACTTAAGAAATTTGCTATCTGTTTTCTCCTCTAGCTTGTTGGGACCAAATATTTGAAGCCTCTTTTCTCCTTCAGCAGATGTGAGACCCTCTTTGGTACATTTCAGTTGCTTGAAAACCTCTTCAACAGGAATGTGTTCCTGCATGCACACACACATACACAAAAGTCATCTCACAGAAAAGGATAATGTCTGAGATTCAAAGCATCATCATCAAGGTTTTTGTTTCTTACAAGATCCACATTCTCGTTTTTGAGGTCTTCAAACAAAATGTCGGAGGCCATGTTGTAAAAATGAACGTGTCCCTTTCCTACCTAATTAATGTTTTTTTAATTATTTGTTTAGGTTTAATGGTTTATTATCTGCTCTAATCTAGGAGCTCCTAGAGCCCACTCCCTTTAGGCCTGGAATACCATGCCAAAAGGGTGTAAAAATGAGAAGAAAACTACTCTGGAAAGGGACAGTTGTGTTGTGCAAGGTTTTCCCAGGCTTTATAGTGATGAACTTTGCGACAAAGTACGCATGCATGTTTGTTTGGTGCGGTACTTCTGTTTTCCACCACAAACTTCCTATTCTTTCGGAATGTTTGTCGGATGTGAAATGCATATATTTGCATGCAAACTGACCACTTGAGTTTCTTTGTTACAATATCAGTTTTTTTTTTTGTTTTATTAATGTTTTATTCTGAGTCTAATTTGAGACAAGCCATTGAATTAATGATTTTCACTTAAGAACGTCATTTTATAACTTTCTTATTTAATTTTAAATCTCTTGAAATAATATGATTATAATCAATCATCACACTTCTTTAAAAATTTTAAAACTTCATCACTGTTTTATCTTTAAAAAATTATTCGAAAAATTTAAAGAAAAATTTAAGTTATCTTATCTTGTAAGTCCTGCACTATTTCTGGACGTCTAATATTAACGAAAGATCGAAAAATTTAAGTTATCTTATCTTGTAAGTCCCTGTATATGAAAAATAAAGTGTTTTCGCCCCTCCACATGAAAAAATAAATAAAATTGAAAATAGGGTATAACTTGTTGTACTGCACTAAAATGTCAAGGAGTGGATATTCGCTTTTAATCTTTTGTAATAATAATAATTTAATTTTACTCAAACTAAAATACTTTCAATTCACAATTTTATTTGAATAAGCAATTTAATTTTATTAAATTTTTATTTTACTATTTTGAAGGAGTATTTGAATTACAATTAAATATAAAAAATGTAGTAGTATTAAATCATATTTAATAAATTAAAAATATCGTCAATATTAATTGAAATTACTTATTTTTAGCAACATTTGAGAAGTTTTTTTTAATCCATGCTGATTAAGACTTCTTATATTGTTATTTTTTTTCTGATTTAACCACAATTATTTCAATCCGTAGAATCAAAATACTTTTTGTTATAATTGATAAAAAAGAAAATCTCATTAATATCAATGAAAATTAGCCTTATCTATTTTAACAGAAATTTTAATCAAGATTACCGAAAAACCAAATTTATATTGATAAAAATTAACTTCGATCAACATAAAAAAAAAAACAAAATAGCATTAAAAAACAACCATAATTTAACACCAATAAAACAAATTACAAAATGATGAAGTATTAGTTTGTACATACAACTAGTTGAATGGAATGCATCTATCAATTCTAAATAGGGATGACAACAAGCTCAAGAAATTTGAGTGATAAATTAGTATATCAATATTCTACATATTTTTGTTTTACACATTAAGATTTTGAAAATCGTTACTTTTGTCTCTATGTAATTTGATTTTATTAAAAAATACTCGTAAAAATGTAATTTGATTTTATTAAAAAATACTCGTAAAAATTAAGAAAATTACGAGAGAAAATTTATGAGTGGCTTAAGAAATTGATTAAAAAAGTAATTGCATTAATAACAATGGACTTTATTGTTTATTGAAAAACAAATCTACAAAGAGATAGAAATTGGACTAAATAGCTTGGCTAGTAAAAAGGCAGTTTAATAGTTTTTAAAAAACTGGTCCTCTAAACTTATAAATAGTTTTGTTTACGCTTTAAATCAAATAATTCAGTTAAAGTTCCCATTGAAAAATGTTACAACTGTTGCCACTGAAATGTCAAAATTAAATTTTGCTCGTTTTTCATGGCTAAGCAAAGGGAGATATCACGTAGTAATTTCTTCCATTAAGAAATTAGTCCTTCATTCTAATGATTTCTTGATCACCCCCAACCCAACGTTAGTGCCAACATTAAAACCAACATTAAAACGTAAGAAACAAAACTTGACGTTGTTATCTGCACATGCTTTAACTAGTTGGAATTGGAACACGATCACTTTATCTGCTAAACGAAAATATAAGGTTTCCAATGACATTCTTCGTTCTTGACCGGTTCACTCTCTAAGGAAAACATGATGCATTGGAGTTGGTTTTTAATGTAGAACTTTTTTAACAGGAAAATGCACTTCGTAGACAGAATTCAAATACCAATAGTTTCCTAACATAAAAACAGTATTGTTCACATTCTACAATAACGTTCATATATTATACTGTTCTAAAATTTGAAACAAAAAAAATATATTAAAAATCTAGATTATAACAATTCCTGATATTCAGACTTGGTTTCCATCATCTGCTGGGAAACCCACGTCCACCTGATGGAAGCAACTTCAGCTTCCATCCCTTTCCTTTTGGTAAAAAATGTATCCTGATTTTCAAGTGCATCCCAACAAATTTCCACCTATCAGTGTCCATAAAATATAAAAACACTTTATTCCTGTCATCACCAACTCTCCTCGAATGACTGTATTTCTTCAACAATCACACACAATGGTTTCTATAGGATAAGCCGTTTGACACTTAGCCATAGAACAAGGCAATCCCTAATGTATTATTCCAAACCATCTATCTAGTGATTTCGATTCAACCACGCAGTTTGCTTTCACAATAAAAAAACATGGATATATAAAGCTCATACACTATTAAAGAAAGAGAAAACTGTATGTATACATATATATATATATATATATATATATATATATATATATATATATATATATATATATACATATATATACACATTTATATATATATACACATTTATATATATATATATATATATATATAGTAGCAGGCTTCTTATCATGACTTTCACATTAACACCCTAGATTCGGTCATTGTGCCATACTATGTAATCCAACCATTTTTTGATGTTTTTCCTTAGGTAATTGAGGTATTAACCCTTCACTACACAACTAAGCTGACCCCGGCATCAAGCATATTCCAAGATTTTCACGAAACAGGGTACGAGGTTTTCATCAATCATTTGAATAGCGAGGACGAGAGATGAAGAGAAAATACGGCAACTCGTTCAAAATTAAAATATCCATCACAGTTTCACATTTGTAGTAAAAATCATAAGCATTTGTAAAATGAGAAATAAACGATGACAAAAACACTCAGAAGCTACAGTGTTTCAATATTAAGGATTACACTAAAAAACCTAGAACGCAAGGGTCGTCCATCCAACTTAAAATCCGAGCTTGGTGCGGCGCCAGTGCCTGCGCTTTGCATTATACCTGAAAACACAAACAAAAAGAAGAAGACAAGAATGGCAGGGTGTGAATACACGAAATCAAGAAACATAATCCTGAAAATCCTAGGAAGTTTTTGGAAACTGACCTGATAGTGTTGTCAGTCCTCATGCGGATCCAGTAAGGGATGGGCCTGTTCTGCCTCATCTTCTTGGCAAGCTTCTTCTTGATCCTGAACGTCTTGTGGGAAGGCTACACATCAAATCAATAGCTTCACGTCACAATCGAAAAACTTCAAACAATTCACAAAACAAACGACCATGGATTCCACTCTTACCATTTTCGCTGCGGACGATCCAACGCAAAAACAAGCCGCTGCACTTCTCTAGAAACTAAAGAAAACCCTAGCCAGTTCCAGTCTTTTACAGAGTCACCACACGGTCCTGTGGATTGGGCCGGTTCTGTCCTTTTAGTACTTATGGGCTCTGGCCCATCTGTCAAACTCTTACGCCCATCAACCTCGTTAATTTAGTTTATTTTCTCCTGTGCATGCAATGAATTTTTTTTTCTCTCCAAAATATTTTTTAATTGCTCTAAAAATACTTTTTCAAATTCTTCTAGATAGTAAAAGTTATTTAAATTTTATTATAAATTATTATCTATGATATCTTTATTCATTTTTATAATGATTCTTATATAAATTACAGTGATTGACATTGTAACGACAAGTAATACTCGTATTTTCATTTCTTTAAAATGAAAATAACCTTGTAAGTTTATATATATATATATATATATATAGTAAAGTTCAACTATTTGTGGGAATGGCATTACATGTTGGTTCATTTTGTATTTGGCTTGAAAAATTGAATACTTTCTTAATATGTGGTTTGTAAACTTATTGGACAATTTGCATAAGAAAGATCTTAATAGAAAAACTAAATATAAACATTGCAATAATAGTCTTTATTTAATGTTTTGCATTTTTTTACACTCAATAAGTTTACAATTAATCCTAAAAATGAAATAAGTTATATAAACATAAAATTAAAAACTTCGTGAAATAAATATATAATTAATTGGAAAAATATTATTCTCTGGTCTACTGAAAAAATATTGTAATTAATCATCATGTTGTCTTGACTTTAAAAACATTATTGTTATTTTTCTATTATAATAACATTGGATTCAATATTATATACATTTGAACAGTGAGAATTAATGAAATTAAAATAAAAATAGTACAATAAAAATATGATAACTTAAAAGTGTTTTATTATTCTCAGAAAAATTATACTTCCAAATAAAAGTCTAAAGTAGATATGAGTGTTTGCATATTTCCAAACAAAAGAAAAATTATTATACTTGTCATTTATGTGTGAATTAATATTAAACGTAACAAAATTAACTAAAAAATAAAGTATGAACTATGAAATGAAATAATAACAAAGTAAAAAAAAAATAATGAAAGATGACAATTAACTTATTTTACGCACAATATAATTGATTTTTTTTTATTTGTGTAATAATGAAAGATGACAATTAACTTATTTTACGCATGATGTAATTGGTTCTTTTTTTTATTTGTGTGAGAATTAATCTTACACTATATCAAATAAATATAAATATTTTTTTTTCTGAACGGTAACTTATAAGAAGAAGTTTATGTGAATCAGTTAAAATGTTTCTCAATAAAAAATAAAATTTGGTGTGCAAATTGAATAAATGAATATATGGTGAAAACAAACATTTTGTATCTAAAATTTAATAATACCATGAATTCAAATAGTTTTGTAAAGAACATGGTTGATCGATGTATATATATAAAAGCAAGTTTGTTATCTTGATTTTTTTTATGTTAAAGGTATTATTCTCTTTTTTAATAATATTGGTATGTTACATTGTGTAAATAAGTTTATTTTTAGTAACTTTGAAATGAAATATATGAGTGAGACATCTTATATGATAGGAATATAAATATTTTGTGATAGATCACAAAGATTGTTAAGTTTATTTCGAAAAAGCCAAAATAATAAAGTGTTAAAGAGATTAAGAATGAAAAAAGTTCTCCGGAGTAGTTTCAATTGAGAAATGAGACAAGTTTAATTAAATGTAATGTCTCAAGAATAATTTGGAATGAAGGTGATGAACCTTATTCTTTATCCATTGGTGGTTGGAAGTTTTATGTATACTCAAACTTGTACTAAGCCAAACATTAGTTTTACTATTGGAATGTTAGGCCGATATAAAAACAATCTCTTAACGGATCACTAGAAATCTACAAAGAAAGTTCTTAGGTATTTACAAGAAACCAAATACCACATGTTGACCTATAGATAGTTAAATCATCTTAAAGTGATTGACTACTCGAATTCAAACTATGTTGGATGTGTGAGTTTAAGAAAATCTGCTTTGAGGCCACTCTTCATGCATTGTGGATAAGTCAATGTTAACACGATAATGCTATCTATCTACACATACACACACACACACACACACACATATATATATATATATATATATATATATATATATATATGTATATATATATATATGTATGTATATATATATATATGTATATAGATATGTATAGTCAAAAACGAATTAAACCTATTTATCGATTCAATAGAAGCCCAAAGAGATGAATTGAATAGGGTCCTAAATAATGAGAGATATGTGAAAAACAGGTCCGATTACGCCTATTCCTAATCCTAAATAGAATGGACGCAGAAATCTATATGTAAACATAGTATCTATTTAGATACGCTCGAATGAACCCTTCTCATAATGAGAATGTATATAACCCCATTTCGGTTGGGTCCGGTATAGAATGAACTTAGAATCATGGAATCGACTCGATCATCAGATTTTCGATTCTAAGTTCATAACCCTAGCCCATTCCCATTTTGGGCGGAGCATATCTACTAATTCTTTGATTCCAGTTAGTAAGGTAAGAGTTGAACTAAGAAATAGATTCTAGAAGCTAAAAAAGGGTATCCTGAGCAATTTCAATAATAGGGTTCATTGATATTCCTGGTATAGTAGATGCTATTACACATACAATCATACTTAATTCGATGGAATTGTTTGATCTTAAAGGGGACCTTCTATAATTTCGCACGTGAGGAGTTATTTCTTGGTTTCGTCCAGTCATTAATAACTTGATTATTTTTAGATAATAGTAGATAGAAACAACGCTTGTAAGGAGTCCTATTGAAACTAAGAAATATAAGCCTGCCTGCCATCCACACCAGAGATATATATATGTATATATATATGTATATATATATATATATGTATATATACATATATATATCTATATATACATATCTATATACATATATATATACATACATATATATATATATATATATATATATATATATATATATAGTTATATGCTTGTACTGTTACAATTGATTGAGTTTGTTCGGTGATGACTTTTGCTCGTTATGATCCAATCACTCTCTGTATTGTTTCACCTGTTATCGACTTTAAGAAGTGAACTTTAAATGTAATTCAATTCCACAAAATCAACTTGTAAGATGATGCTTATATTTATTTATATATTTTAAATTGATTTTATCTCTAATCGATGTTAGACTTCCAATAATAAATTATAATATAAATATATAAAAGTTATAAGACGTTATTAGAATTAATCATTATCTCTCATTCAAGAAAAATACTTCGATATTTTATTAAAGTTTATAATAATATAAATATATTATCAAAAAGCTATTGAAAAGAAAAAAAAAACATTGATTAAAATAACTTTCCGGGTCCTTTTTTTTTTCTTTCATAGTTATATATAAAATATTGTAAGAACTATTAAATTCAATATCTTCAGAAATTAAAATATGAAAATTGCTTACATGTTAATGTAATTATGTTATTTTCATTTCCATGTTCCTAACTCATCTACCAACTCATTCACCTCCCTTTAATTTCTTCCAACTCTGGTATCAATTTTTTATAACCAAAACAACAAATTGAAATTAAATAAACAAAGCCCAAAATAAAAGACCACTTTCCATGTAAGATACTTGCCATACAAATTAAATTCAAAATACAAAGCATTTTTTATGATAATCACTAGAAAAGTTATGACAAAGTGATTTCAATTAACTCACAATCTAATAATTAAGTTCATACAATTAATTCCCAAAGGGAAAAGAAAAAGATTGATGGAAGGAGCACTAATTCCAAAGCTATAAAACCTTGTTAAACCTTGAATCTGTGCTGGTTTCTCTTCGTCATCATCCTCCGTGAATAGGGTTTACTTTCTTGAATTTCTTTCGAATCGATTCCATTGTGTCTCTCAAAGATTTGACAGTGTTTGGTTGCACAATCTGTGAAGATGCCTCGTCCCAAAAGAAAAGCGGCCCCACCAATCACTTCTTCTGATGTTGATTCTTCTCTTCGTCCCGGTACTTCTATTTCTCGTTTCCGATTGGTTCTACCCCGCGAAAATCGAATCACAATATTCACTAAAAGAACAATGAATATTGAAAAATTTACTTATTTTAAATTTTTTTGTTTTCTTGTGGGGCAATGAGTTTTTCTGTGGCGAAGTATCAAAGTTGGCAAATTTAATCGATCTATGTGCTGATCGAGGTCAAATATCTGTAATTGGACCATGTCTTGCTTTTGTAAAGTTCTGGATACGATATTCGATTTAAACGCTTCAAAGTTCAATGCATGAATACACAAGATTTTGGTGTTGTGGTTTTATAGTTCGGACACGATTTGATCAGATTCAGTGCGGCATATTTGATTATTTGCCTTCATTTTTTACGGGTTAATTTGGAGGGAGAGGGTGGTGGTGGTGCTAGGTGTCTATCTTGTTTTTGCGATGCTTCCCATCAATTACTCATTTAGCCTGGGTTTTTCGGCTGTTTATGAATCATTTACATGTAATGTTAATTGTGTAATACTGATGCAATTTGTTATTAGAATGCTCGTGCCCAATTATGATCTAAAATTATTTTCAATGGGCAGTTTACCTTGTTTATTTTTAGTGTGCATCCGGTTACCTTTTGTTCTGCAAGCTCATAATTTGAACGGTGCTTGTCAGGCACATAACTTGAATGGCACCTGTATCTTACATGGTGGTATATATAAATTGGAAAAACACATCTGTGCTTAAAAGACAATGTCTGTTTCGTATTAAATAGTCAATGATGTCATAGTGTTTTAAAATCCAGAGTACATATCTTCTGGGAGGCTGCTTTTCTGCTATCTGTTGCAGCTTACTAGAACAGTATGATGCCACTTATGAAGACAGCCTGCATGTTTATAGCCAATACAATCTGAGAGCAATTTTAGCTTAATACTTCTACAGTTCATGAGGGTTGATTGATCTATTTATGGGGGAAACTATTAAAATGCTACGAGGTAAAAGCACTACCATTGTGGTGAGACTGAAGATGTTATTAAGAAGGCAACTGCATTCCCGTAGACAATATAATTAGTGTCCTTTTGGTTAGATTTGTGGAAAAAAATTGTAACTATTTGCATTCCAAATGAATCATTTGGTTTTTGCTGAGCTATTTTTTCGAATAGTATCAGCATGAAAGAGGTCTCTGGAAGTACGATGAAATATTTCACTATGTGTATTGTCCTGAACCGTAAGCCTTAATTATGCATGACTGCTTCTAGTTTTTCAAATTAATGGCGAAATATTTCGTTTTATCTTTACCTTTTCCATCTAATGCTGACTCTAATTTGCTGAGTTCTTGATAGTACTTATTTCATTTCGTGTTATTATTTCAGAACCAAAGAAAGCAACCACAAAGCAATTAGATCGAATAGATAACCTATTCGAATCGTATGCAAATAAGTCACTGGGTTTGATTGAGTAAGTATGTGCATGTTGAAATTATTGTGGCATGCTTTAATTGTTGTTTGATCTTGTTTAGGATTAGAATATTTCATGCTTTAGTTAAATTGAGTTATTTGCTTGGAACTTAGCTTATGTTTAAGTAGCATACGGTGGTTTATTTATTTTTTCAATGCACATTTTAAGTAAGGAATTAGACAGGGCTTAGGTCTGTTTATATATATATATATATAAATTTAGTTAACAAACACGTGTTCAGCAATATTATGCGTGTTGAGATTCAATGCTTCTCTTTTATGTTTTTAAGACTGTTTCCCTTCTTCGTTAAAGTGTATGTGACTCGTCTTGATGCATTCTCTATACTTTTTGTTTGGTTGGTCAGCCCAGACGGGATTGTGGCATTTTGTAAAGATGTGCATGTGGATCATACAGATGTTAGAATGCTGATACTTGCTTGGTAAGTAATGGACTGGATTAATCTTTCCTTTTCCTGTATATAACTGGTTTTTTGATATTGTGGCATATAAATATATGTTTTTATCTTGTCAGGAAAATGAAAGCTGAAAAACAAGGTTATTTTTCCAAGGTTGGTAGAGAGTATTGCTTTACAATCTTAGTTTAGTTACATACTGCTGAAATTAGTGAATGACATTTCAACACTCATTTATTGACCATGGATTTGTGCTCTTGATGTAACCCTTCATTTAATACTTATGTATTGATGTATTTTTACATTTCAATGTTTTGATGTATATACTTGCATTTATCCTTTCTCTCTCTATATAGGTATGTGTGTGTGTGTGAGCTCACAATGATGAAGAAAGGTTCAACCTCTCATTGAGAAAAAAAAGGAACTTCTCACTTAAAGAAAACTCTGATTTGTTTATTTAATTTGTGTGTAGCTAATAATGGAATCGATACTAGTGAAATAGATAGGATGGCACTGTAAATTTCAAGTATGCTCTGTTGCTGGTCTTTTCTTCGTCTATTCTCTGCCCTTTAATCCGGAGTAGGCTTTTTACTTCAATAACAGATAAAGGGAGTTAATGGTATGGTGTGGCTCTTTAGCTAAACTTTTTTGTATTGTGAGCTCATGATATAAGAAATATTATTGACAACAGTGGTGTGGAAATTTTGTTGGGGGGCAAGCAGAGGGCGGGATTGCAGCAGGATTGATGGATTTTGGTGTATGTGGTGGCAAGTAGACTCTTGATGTCCCATGAAAGATATATTACCTGATGAAATTCTGTCTCTAAGGAAATTGTTCAATTTGTGAGGATGTATATATGTGAACTACACAAATGGTCTTGTAGGCCCATGTTTGATTGGAAGTTAGATAATTTTGTTTGTGGAGGTTTCTTTTGGTCTTTCTTTTACCTTATCTGTACTTTATCTTCTTTTTTTTGGTACAATGGAGGTTTGAACACCTTGGTTGAGGAACGAAGCTGAGCTTTATGTTTGAGGTTGATGTTTCTTGTGGTGCATTTTCATTGGTCTGGTGAAGGACTGGACCTCTGACAACATCATTACATTCAAATCTTCTAGACTTGGGCCCATCCAGTTGGGCTCATCAGCTCGTAGACAAGGACTTCTCTGGTGTATCTGTTATATTCATGTGGATTACTGAAATACTAAATTCTCCCCAGTAAATGGAATTTTCTTTTATACAAAAGTTGGCTGAATCATGGTCTGAGATATGATTCTTTTTGACCGTCGTTCTGAATATAGTTAATAACTTTTCGTTTGTTAAATGTTGAAAACCCTGTCACATTTGGGTATATTGCATCTGTGTCAGAGAGAGAGAGAGCAAAACACTGTGTGATGGCATCTAAGGTCATCAAACCAAAATCTTCGTATATTGGTGCTATGCATTCTTGTCATCATTAGTAAAGGTGGCTTGAATTTCTTCACCACAATGTTAGTTTTTGGACATGTTATCATCATCAGTTTTTTCCTATCTTGATAGGATGAGTGGCGAAAAGGGCTCAAATGTTTAGGGGCCGACACACTCCCAAAGTTAAGAAAGGTCATTGGTGGACTGCAGAAAGAGGTATTTTATTTTTCTGTTTTAAGTTACTTAGTGAAGTTTTCTTGTGTTCTTATTAAGTTTAACCACTAAGGTTGTCATTCAAAAAGAATTTTGGTGTAATTATTTCTTGTGTCTTGTTTAGGTGATGGTACAAGAGTGCTTTGAAGATTTTTATTCCTATGCATTTCAATACTGCCTGACGGGTAAAACCAGTATTACTGGGATTTCACTCTTATTTTAGACTACTTGTTCTACATCACTGCTTTCGAGTTCTTATATGTAACTAACGTAAATAATAATACTTTCAGAAGATAAGCAAAGGAGTGTAGATATTGAGACCATCTGTGAGCTGTTGAATGTCGTTCTGAGATCTGATTTCCCTACTCAAGTTAATTTATTAACTGAGTATCTAAAGGTAGTGTAGGTTTTTATATAATAATAATATGCTTGTCTGCCCTTTGCCTAAACTTTTTCAGTTGCATGTAATGACTCTTAATGACAACTTTCAGTAATGTCCAGCAAATATGCTAGATTGTGAAGGATATTATACTTTTTTTTCTTGTACTTAATTATTGTTCCACATTAAAACTATAGCTATTTGATCATATAAATTTGTTTTCTTGTACTTTCATGATCTAAAAGTAGTGTAAATTCTTGAAATATTTTCCCATGGAGTTAAAACGAAGGTAATTTCCCTTGGTTATTCCTTGTATATGATACACACTAAAGTTGTGTTGTTTAGGTGGAAGATGTTGAAAAGACTTTTAATGTCCATACACATTAAATTGTTTTCTGATAGTTGAAATGCTTATTTGACAGGTTCAAAATGACTACAGGGCACTAAACATAGATCACTGGAGAAATTTTTATCGGTTTTTTAAGGAGGTAATGCTGTTTTTATTTTTTTTCTTACTTTGCCTTTAGGATTTTATATCATACGCATTTTTCACTTCTGGTTGAGTTTACTATCTCTTTGTAAGGTTAATTTGATTATTTTATAAATATTACGAAGCCCTTAGTAAGTTGTAAAAAATAAAAATAGTCAGTTAACGCTCGAGAGGAAAATATCTCTTGGAATATTAGTTTACATTTTCTTTCTATTTGATATTTACTTTTATGGTGATAGCTAGGATTTTAGGGATCGGTTACTTTCTTCTATCAGTGAACATAACATACACCATTAGAAATTCAGTCGCAAAATTCACAAGTCTCTTGATTTTTGAATTGGGTTTACTTCATGCTACTCATCCTTTTCCCCTTTTAATTGTTAAACAAACACAAGTTCGTCTTGTTTATACTTATTACTGGTGTAAACGAGTCAGAGTTAAACCAAATTCGTAGTTGACTTGATTTAAACAATTCACAGTTAAAGCTTCTTAATTTAAACAGTTCACAGTTAAAGATTAGGGTTGACTAGTTCAAAATATGTCGTTTGCTTAACTATTTTATACCTTGATTATCTTCTTATCCATTGATCAATTCAAAGATCTTATTTTAATTTGGAAAATGATTCTTTGACACACCGAAATATTTTACTTTCATTTGACACTATCCTTATTTACTTTTTACTCTCTTTTTTTCTTGAAAAAATATAAAACTTTACACCTTTATGACCATTTTATCAAATGAATGTAAAAGTGTGTCATAGTACATTACTCTTTTGATTTTTAATTTGGTATATAACAGGCATTTCCACTTTCAGAACAAGGAAGAGAAAGAGTGCAAAAAAAATTTGAACATAGAAATCAGGTATTATAACTGGTCTTGCTAACCAGTGAACTAAGGAAGGCAGGGCATTGATTAAAAAACTTTTATAAATCAAATAGAAGGATAACAAACTTTTATTAGAAATGACATTGGTTCAAACGAGGTGTGCCAATTGCTTTAACGAGTTTAATTCAAATCATTCAAGAAAAACTCAACCCATCCGTTTGCATGTGGTCAACGGCTGTGGGGATAACGTCTAATTATCCATGTGTATGAATTGTACGCTAGTACATTTGATGGGTGAAATTTGGTGTACTTCATATTTAAAACTCGCAAGCAGAAAAATATGTCTGACGTTTTGTTGGTGGCAGGTAAGTCTCAGTGATCTTCTAAGTTATGATTCCAGTCAAGCATGGCCCGTGATCCTCGACAATTTTGTTGAATGGTTAAAAGAAAAACAAGAGAAAATATAGTTCTCACCTTTCTCAAGTTTATGTTCATTTTTAATCTGCCGACTCCGAACGAGAATACTGTTTTGAAGCGGATATACAATTGTATATGGCTGATCTGAGTAATCAGTTCGCAGTTTTTCTGCAGAATTAATCCCATGTAACAACAACTTCATACATTGTCAACTGTCAAAGTTATATTCACTTTTCTTCATCTGGATATACTGTTTTAAGCAAATTTTGTTTCAGTTGCCAAAGTTCCCGAATCTTTTATCCATTTAACGTTTATATGTGGCTCAACTGAGTAGGATAAAACCAATTTTGGAAAACAATCTGAAGATTTAAAAGGGTTAATTCAAAGCTTTCCACAAGAGGAAATGATTCTTTTACATAGGAATTTAAATTTTAATGTTAACAGTGTAGTAAAACAATTTACAAAAGCTCATGAATCTTACAGTGGTTTGGATTATGAAAAACCAAACGAGGAAGGATAATTCATTCTTGATTTTAAGATTCTTAACATTTGCTTTAGGTGGGATAAATATGTAATTTTTTCTAAATGAGAAAGGCTAATCTATTATTGGTTTTAGGATGGTGAGCAATTGTTTTAAGAGTGGAAACCCAAGTTTTGAATTTTGAGTTTTTATAGCAAGAAGCCTTGATGAAAGAGTTTGTGACAATTGAAATATTATAACTGGACAATTTTACTATATAAAACGGGGTTATTGATTTCATTGTTTGTTTTAGGAGTCCAAAACAATTGCTCACCATCCTAAAACCAATACTAGATTAGCCTTTTTCATTTAGAAAAGATTACATATTTATCCCACCTTTTAGGAGTCCAAAACACTAAGTTGTTAAGTTATACATTCGAAGATCAAGTAGGAAGGCAAACGTTTTATTTTTTGTAGCACTATTATATATATAATATAGTAAAATTAACATATTTTTCAAAGTGATTTATGCTGTCTTTTTGAGTAAAAGAAGAAATTAATATTATACAGCAAAATCAAAATGTTGAATAAAGATAATCGAAAGGTGCATTTAAGGAGTGAAGAGAGAGATTCAAAAGTTTCCTTGGCACACCTAGACTCCATTGTTCAAGTAAGACAAATCCTACCAACTAAAGTTACACGAGCATACTCTTTTATAAGATGAAGTGACTCACAGATTTTCAAAGTCTTTTAACGGCTGGATTTTGAAAATGTCTACATGAACTAATGGACATACTTCTCAAATTGTCAATTCACAGACAAGGCAAAACCATTTTCAGTCTTATGCTATCTGTACTTAAAACTTGAGAATTGTAAGTTGTATTAGACTAATTAAGGATGAGAGTTAACTTTTGTTTTGCAAAGGAATTATTATTGGTGTATTTTTTGGGAGAATTCAAACATGAAGAGACTATTACCTAAATAGTATTAAAGATAGATCACTTAAAAATCTGTGTATCACTCTAAGTTTTGTTTTATTAAAAAAAAAACTCTTTTGGACTGAAATAAGAAATCTTGATGTTCAAGACAATGCAAGAAAAAGAATAGAGTTCTAAAATTGTGAATGAGGTATGAACTAAAGTTCTTAAAAGATATATATATATATATATATATATAAGCTTACAAAAATATAGAGATAAAACTAGATATATAAATGGAATGAAACGTGTCTAGAATAAAGGGAGAGTTTTGGTGTCAAATGAAGATGTTAAACGAGAGTTGAAAAAAAAAACTTTTGAGTTTTTTCGTGATGGATAATGTCTGGCTTTTAATATGAGATTAGGAGTGAAAAGAATGAAAAAAAAATTGATTTACTATTATTGAACTCAAATATTATCGTTAATCGTACATTTGTTACGAATTAAATAATTTTTATCACTGAATTCAAATGATTATTCTTATATGTTTAATTAAGATTTGGGTCGACATTCTTGAGATATATGTGTTTATGTGTAACTAACACTCCAAGTGTCTAAATTAATCATTTGATATATTTGAATACAGTGGAAGAAAAAAATTAATAAAGATTTTACAAATTGGATATAAGTTAGGTGGTTAAAAACAAATGACCATTCTCCTCCCAAATACTTAAAAGTACTTAATAGGATTTGTATGTACTAATAAATGTCCATTTATATATTTTATGGAAGTCAATAATGAAATTCAAATGGTTAATCAAAGAAAAATTGAAGTCAATGACATGATCCATATAGATAATATAAACTAATTAGGTAAAATTTTGTTATACTATTAAGTCTTTTATTTTTCTTCTTCTTTATGCCTCTTTTTGCTTAATTCGGCATATATGCTAATTTTTACAAATTTCTAAAGTTATTTCTCATTTTGAGGTTTTTGGTTTTTGCATGGAGCATAGATCAACAAAACTTTAATTTAGCCAAATTTTATGACTGCGAAGATATAAGATAAAGATATACACCTACTGTATTATATAGTGTAACCAATTGGCACCATTAATTACTTAGAAATCAACTGAGACATCTCTTACTGTTTTACACAATCCATAAATAGCAAATGTTTTAAATAAAACAGGTGAAAAATAATTCATTTGCTGAATGAAGGCAATTCAATTACTTGATGTTGAAAGATAAGATACAAAATGATAGCAGAAACACGAAGCGACGGGCTCAAGTTTCAGTTCACTCTTCCCCTCTCATTTATGCAAAGCATCCATGAATTTAGAGCTGCATTAATGGCAATAGTTAGATAGCTACTATTGAAATTTATCCCATAACATATGATCATTTATAAATCAATCATAATATAAATGAGGTTATTGCTTCCTGTACACTACATTTATTGACTGCATTCTTATAATAATCCAGAAATCACTTTTATAGAGGATAAAATATGATTTTGAAAATTTGGGGTTGCGAGAAGAAATTGAAGAGGTGCATAAAGTAAAATCCTATGAATGAATGTAATCTTGAAGCAATTTCCTTTACCTTGTGTTGAGATTTTCCAATCGTTGGTATCGAGGCCTGCAGCCCAAAAGAAATATCCACCGAGATAAAGAGATTGAGCAAACTCAACCTTAGCCGC
This sequence comes from Vigna umbellata, assembly GCF_029865625.1. Taxonomy (NCBI): domain Eukaryota; kingdom Viridiplantae; phylum Streptophyta; class Magnoliopsida; order Fabales; family Fabaceae; genus Vigna; species Vigna umbellata. Next base: position 102,022,182 of record NC_142165.1, read on the forward strand.
CACCGTTACCGGGTCATCGTACCCGACCCAGTTACTACCACTGTAAGAATAAACC